>NC_141326.1:6932500-7581250 GCF_037954235.1 Aulostomus chinensis | reverse complement strand
TATTTTGAGGAAAACTCACTGAAATCCACCTGTAACTTCAAGTTTATGCATCTTTCTATGCTTTCAGGTTGAAACTTGACTGAAAACTCACTTTGAACAAAAGTTATGGCTGTTTTGTGTCGCAGGTCACAAATAGCGTTTTCTCAGCGAGAGAAGGCCAAAATGAACACTTCATGCAGAACTCCTGTATTTTGAGGAAAACTCACTGAAATCCACCTGTAACTTCAAGTTTATGAATCTTTCTATGCTTTCAGGTTGAAACTTGACTGAAAACTCACTTTTAAAAAAAGTTATGGCATTTTTGTATCACAGGTCACAAATAGTGTTTTCTCAGCGAGAGAAGGCCAAAATTAACACTTCATGCATAACTCCTGTATTTTGATGAAAACTCACTGAAATCAAGCTGTAACTTCAAGTTTATGCATCTTTCTATGCTTTCAGGTTGAAACTTGACTGAAAACTCACTTTGAACAAAAGTTATGGCATTTTTGTATCACAGGTCACAAATAGTGTTTTCTCAGCGAGAGAAGGCCAAAATGAACACTTCATGCATAACTCCTGTATTTTGATGAAAACTCACTGAAATCCACCTGTAACTTCAAGTTTATGCATCTTTCTATGCTTTCAGGTTGAAACTTGACTGAAAACTCACTTTTAAAAAAAGTTATGGCATTTTTGTATCACAGGTCACAAATAGTGTTTTCTCAGCGAGAGAAGGCCAAAATGAACACTTCATGCATAACTCCTGTATTTTGATGAAAACTCACTGAAATCAAGCTGTAACTTCAAGTTTATGCATCTTTCTATGCTTTCAGGTTGAAACTTGACTGAAAACTCACTTTGAACAAAAGTTATGGCTGTTTTGTGTCGCAGGTCACAAATAGCGTTTTCTCAGCGAGAGAAGGCCAAAATGAACACTTCATGCATAACTCCTGTATTTTGAGGAAAACTCACTGAAATCAAGTTGTAACTTCAAGTTTATGCATCTTTCTATGCTTTCAGGTTGAAACTTGACTGAAAACTCACTTTGAACAAAAGTTATGGCTGTTTTGTGTCGCAGGTCACAAATAGCGTTTTCTCAGCGAGGGAAGGCCAAAATGAACACTTCATGCATAACTCCTGTATTTTGATGAAAACTCACTGAAATCAAGTTGTAACTTCAAGTTTATGCATCTTTCTATGCTTTCAGGTTGAAACTTGACTGAAAACTCACTTTGAACAAAAGTTATGGCTGTTTTGTGTCGCAGGTCACAAATAGCGTTTTCTCAGCGAGGGAAGGCCAAAATGAACACTTCATGCATAACTCCTGTATTTTGAGGAAAACTCACTGAAATCCACCTGTAACTTCAAGTTTATGCATCTTTCTATGCTTTCAGGTTGAAACTTGACTGAAAACTCACTTTTAAAAAAAGTTATGGCATTTTTGAATCACAGGTCACAAATAGTGTTTTCTCAGCGATAGAAGGCCAAAATGAAATCTTCATGCAGAACTCCTGTATTTTGATGAAAAGTCACTGAAATCAAGTTGTAACTTCAAGTTTATGCATCTTTCTATGCTTTCAGGTTGAAACTTGACTGAAAACTCACTTTGAACAAAAGTTATGGCTGTTTTGTGTCGCAGGTCACAAATAGCGTTTTCTCAGCGAGAGAAGGCCAAAATGAACACTTCATGCAGAACTCCTGTATTTTGAGGAAAACTCACTGAAATCCACCTGTAACTTCAAGTTTATGCATCTTTCTATGCTTTCAGGTTGAAACTTGACTGAAAACTCACTTTTAAAAAAAGTTATGGCATTTTTGTATCACAGGTCACAAATAGTGTTTTCTCAGCGAGAGAAGGCCAAAATGAACACTTCATGCATAACTCCTGTATTTTGATGAAAACTCACTGAAATCAAGCTGTAACTTCAAGTTTATGCATCTTTCTATGCTTTCAGGTTGAAACTTGACTGAAAACTCACTTTGAACAAAAGTTATGGCTGTTTTGTGTCGCAGGTCACGAATAGCGTTTTCTCAGCGAGAGAAGGCCAAAATGAACACTTCATGCATAACTCCTGTATTTTGAGGAAAACTCACTGAAATCCACCTGTAACTTCAAGTTTATGCATCTTTCTATGCTTTCAGGTTGAAACTTGACTGAAAACTCACTTTTAAAAAAAGTTATGGCATTTTTGTATCACAGGTCACAAATAGTGTTTTCTCAGCGAGAGAAGGCCAAAATGAACACTTCATGCAGAACTCCTGTATTTTGAGGAAAACTCACTGAAATCCACCTGTAACTTCAAGTTTATGCATCTTTCTATGCTTTCAGGTTGAAACTTGACTGAAAACTCACTTTGAACAAAAGTTATGGCATTTTTGTATCACAGGTCACAAATAGTGTTTTCTCAGCGAGAGAAGGCCAAAATGAACACTTCATGCATAACTCCTGTATTTTGATGAAAACTCACTGAAATCAAGCTGTAACTTCAAGTTTATGCATCTTTCTATGCTTTCAGGTTGAAACTTGACTGAAAACTCACTTTGAACAAAAGTTATGGCTGTTTTGTGTCGCAGGTCACAAATAGCGTTTTCTCAGCGAGAGAAGGCCAAAATGAACACTTCATGCATAACTCCTGTATTTTGAGGAAAACTCACTGAAATCAAGTTGTAACTTCAAGTTTATGCATCTTTCTATGCTTTCAGGTTGAAACTTGACTGAAAACTCACTTTGAACAAAAGTTATGGCTGTTTTGTGTCGCAGGTCACAAATAGCGTTTTCTCAGCGAGGGAAGGCCAAAATGAACACTTCATGCATAACTCCTGTATTTTGATGAAAACTCACTGAAATCAAGTTGTAACTTCAAGTTTATGCATCTTTCTATGCTTTCAGGTTGAAACTTGACTGAAAACTCACTTTGAACAAAAGTTATGGCTGTTTTGTGTCGCAGGTCACAAATAGCGTTTTCTCAGCGAGGGAAGGCCAAAATGAACACTTCATGCATAACTCCTGTATTTTGAGGAAAACTCACTGAAATCCACCTGTAACTTCAAGTTTATGCATCTTTCTATGCTTTCAGGTTGAAACTTGACTGAAAACTCACTTTTAAAAAAAGTTATGGCATTTTTGTATCACAGGTCACAAATAGTGTTTTCTCAGCGAGAGAAGGCCAAAATGAACACTTCATGCATAACTCCTGTATTTTGAGGAAAACTCACTGAAATCCACCTGTAACTTCAAGTTTATGCATCTTTCTATGCTTTCAGGTTGAAACTTGACTGAAAACTCACTTTGAACAAAAGTTATGGCTGTTTTGTGTCGCAGGTCACAAATAGCGTTTTCTCAGCGAGAGAAGGCCAAAATGAACACTTCATGCAGAACTCCTGTATTTTGAGGAAAACTCACTGAAATCAAGCTGTAACTTCAAGTTTATGCATCTTTCTATGCTTTCAGGTTGAAACTTGACTGAAAACTCACTTTTAAAAAAAGTTATGGCATTTTTGTATCACAGGTCACAAATAGTGTTTTCTCAGCGAGAGAAGGCCAAAATGAACACTTCATGCATAACTCCTGTATTTTGATGAAAACTCACTGAAATCAAGCTGTAACTTCAAGTTTATGCATCTTTCTATGCTTTCAGGTTGAAACTTGACTGAAAACTCACTTTGAACAAAAGTTATGGCATTTTTGTATCACAGGTCACAAATAGTGTTTTCTCAGCGAGAGAAGGCCAAAATGAACACTTCATGCATAACTCCTGTATTTTGATGAAAACTCACTGAAATCCACCTGTAACTTCAAGTTTATGCATCTTTCTATGCTTTCAGGTTGAACCTTGACTGAAAACTCACTTTTAAAAAAAGTTATGGCATTTTTGTATCACAGGTCACAAATAGTGTTTTCTCAGCGAGAGATGGCCAAAATGAACACTTCATGCAGAACTCCTGTATTTTGATGAAAACTCACTGAAATCAATCTGTAACTTCAAGTTTATGCATCTTTCTATGCTTTCAGGTTGAAACTTGACTGAAAACTCACTTTGAACAAAAGTTATGGCTGTTTTGTGTCGCAGGTCACAAATAGCGTTTTCTCAGCGAGAGAAGGCCAAAATGAACACTTCATGCAGAACTCCTGTATTTTGAGGAAAACTCACTGAAATCAAGCTGTAACTTCAAGTTTATGCATCTTTCTATGCTTTCAGGTTGAAACTTGACTGAAAACTCACTTTGAACAAAAGTTATGGCATTTTTGTATCACAGGTCACAAATAGTGTTTTCTCAGCGAGAGAAGGCCAAAATGAACACTTCATGCATAACTCCTGTATTTTGATGAAAACTCACTGAAATCCACCTGTAACTTCAAGTTTATGCATCTTTCTATGCTTTCAGGTTGAACCTTGACTGAAAACTCACTTTTAAAAAAAGTTATGGCATTTTTGTATCACAGGTCACAAATAGTGTTTTCTCAGCGAGAGAAGGCCAAAATGAACACTTCATGCAGAACTCCTGTATTTTGATGAAAACTCACTGAAATCAAGCTGTAACTTCAAGTTTATGCATCTTTCTATGCTTTCAGGTTGAAACTTGACTGAAAACTCACTTTGAACAAAAGTTATGGCTGTTTTGTGTCGCAGGTCACAAATAGCGTTTTTCTCAGCGAGAGAAGGCCAAAATGAACACTTCATGCATAACTCCTGTATTTTGAGGAAAACTCACTGAATCCACCTGTAACTTCAAGTTTATGCATCTTTCTATGCTTTCAGGTTGAAACTTGACTGAAAACTCACTTTGAACAAAAGTTATGGCTGTTTTGTGTCGCAGGTCACAAATAGCGTTTTCCTCAGCGAGAGAAGGCCAAAATGAACACTTCATGCAGAACTCCTGTATTTTGATGAAAACTCACTGAAATCAAGCTGTAACTTCAAGTTTATGCATCTTTCTATGCTTTCAGGTTGAAACTTGACTGAAAACTCACTTTGAACAAAAGTTATGGCATTTTTGTATCACAGGTCACAAATAGTGTTTTCTCAGCGAGAGAAGGCCAAAATGAACACTTCATGCATAACTCCTGTATTTTGATGAAAACTCACTGAAATCCACCTGTAACTTCAAGTTTATGCATCTTTCTATGCTTTCAGGTTGAACCTTGACTGAAAACTCACTTTTAAAAAAGTTATGGCATTTTTGTATCACAGGTCACAAATAGTGTTTTCTCAGCGAGAGAAGGCCAAAATGAACACTTCATGCAGAACTCCTGTATTTTGATGAAAACTCACTGAAATCAAGCTGTAACTTCATATTTATGCATCTTTCTATGCTTTCAGGTTGAAACTTGACTGAAAACTCACTTTGAACAAAAGTTATGGCTGTTTTGTGTCGCAGGTCACAAATAGCGTTTTCTCAGCGAGAGAAGGCCAA
Organism: Aulostomus chinensis; assembly: GCF_037954235.1. Classification (NCBI taxonomy): domain Eukaryota; kingdom Metazoa; phylum Chordata; class Actinopteri; order Syngnathiformes; family Aulostomidae; genus Aulostomus; species Aulostomus chinensis. The sequence goes on along the minus strand of NC_141326.1, from coordinate 7,575,853 downwards.
AATGAACACTTCATGCATAACTCCTGTATTTTGAGGGAAAACTCACTGAAATCCACCTGTAACTTCAAGTTTATGCATCTTTCTATGCTTTCAGGTTGAAACTTGACTGAAAACTCACTTTGAACAAAAGTTATGGCTGTTTTGTGTCGCAGGTCACAAATAGCGTTTTCTCAGCGAGAGAAGGCCAAAATGAACACTTCATGCAGAACTCCTGTATTTTGAGGAAAACTCACTGAAATCCACCTGTAACTTCAAGTTTATGCATCTTTCTATGCTTTCAGGTTGAAACTTGACTGAAAACTCACTTTTAAAAAAGTTATGGCATTTTTGTATCACAGGTCACAAATAGTGTTTTCTCAGCGAGAGAAGGCCAAAATGAACACTTCATGCATAACTCCTGTATTTTGATGAAAACTCACTGAAATCATGCTGTAACTTCAAGTTTATGCATCTTTCTATGCTTTCAGGTTGAAACTTGACTGAAAACTCACTTTGAACAAAAGTTATGGCTGTTTTGTGTCGCAGGTCACAAATAGCGTTTTCTCAGCGAGAGAAGGCCAAAATGAACACTTCATGCAGAACTCCTATATTTTGAGGAAAACTCACTGAAATCAAGCTGTAACTTCAAGTTTATGCATCTTTCTATGCTTTCAGGTTGAAACTTGACTGAAAACTCACTTTTAAAAAAAGTTATGGCATTTTTGTATCACAGGTCACAAATAGTGTTTTCTCAGCGAGAGAAGGCCAAAATGAACACTTCATGCATAACTCCTGTATTTTGATGAAAACTCACTGAAATCAAGCTGTAACTTCAAGTTTATGCATCTTTCTATGCTTTCAGGTTGAAACTTGACTGAAAACTCACTTTGAACAAAAGTTATGGCTGTTTTGTGTCGCAGGTCACAAATAGCGTTTTCTCAGCGAGGGAAGGCCAAAATGAACACTTCATGCAGAACTCCTGTATTTTGATGAAAGCTCACTGAAATCAAGTTGTAACTTCAAGTTTATGCATCTTTCTATGCTTTCAGGTTGAAACTTGACTGAAAACTCACTTTGAACAAAAGTTATGGCTGTTTTGTGTCGCAGGTCACAAATAGCGTTTTCTTAGCGAGGGAAGGCCAAAATGAACACTTCATGCATAACTCCTGTATTTTGAGGAAAACTCACTGAAATCAACCTGTAACTTTAAGTTTATGCATCTTTCTATGCTTTCAGGTTGAAACTTGACTGAAAACTCACTTTTAAAAAAAGTTATGGCATTTTTGTATCACAGGTCACAAATAGTGTTTTCTCAGCGAGAGAAGGCCAAAATGAACACTTCATACATAACTCCTGTATTTTGATGAAAACTCACTGAAATCAAGCTGTAACTTCAAGTTTATGCATCTTTCTATGCTTTCAGGTTGAAACTTGACTGAAAACTCACTTTGAACAAAAGTTATGGCTGTTTTGTGTCGCAGGTCACAAATAGCGTTTTCTCAGCGAGGGAAGGCCAAAATGAACACTTCATGCATAACTCCTGTATTTTGATGAAAACTCACTGAAATCAAGTTGTAACTTCAAGTTTATGCATCTTTCTATGCTTTCAGGTTGAAACTTGACTGAAAACTCACTTTGAACAAAAGTTATGGCTGTTTTGTGTCGCAGGTCACAAATAGCGTTTTCTTAGCGAGGGAAGGCCAAAATGAACACTTCATGCAGAACTCCTGTATTTTGAGGAAAACTCACTGAAATCAACCTGTAACTTTAAGTTTATGCATCTTTCTATGCTTTCAGGTTGAAACTTGACTGAAAACTCACTTTTAAAAAAAGTTATGGCATTTTTGTATCACAGGTCACAAATAGTGTTTTCTCAGCGAGAGAAGGCCAAAATGAACACTTCATGCATAACTCCTGTATTTTGATGAAAACTCACTGAAATCAAGCTGTAACTTCAAGTTTATGCATCTTTCTATGCTTTCAGGTTGAAACTTGACTGAAAACTCACTTTGAACAAAAGTTATGGCATTTTTGTATCACAGGTCACAAATAGTGTTTTCTCAGCGAGAGAAGGCCAAAATGAACACTTCATGCATAACTCCTGTATTTTGATGAAAACTCACTGAAATCCACCTGTAACTTCAAGTTTATGCATCTTTCTATGCTTTCAGGTTGAAACTTGACTGAAAACTCACTTTTAAAAAAAGTTATGGCATTTTTGTATCACAGGTCACAAATAGTGTTTTCTCAGCGAGAGAAGGCCAAAATGAACACCTCATGCATAACTCCTGTATTTTGATGAAAACTCACTGAAATCAAGCTGTAACTTCAAGTTTATGCATCTTTCTATGCTTTCAGGTTGAAACTTGACTGAAAACTCACTTTGAACAAAAGTTATGGCTGTTTTGTGTCGCAGGTCACAAATAGCGTTTTCTCAGCGAGAGAAGGCCAAAATGAACACTTCATGCATAACTCCTGTATTTTGAGGAAAACTCACTGAAATCAAGTTGTAACTTCAAGTTTATGCATCTTTCTATGCTTTCAGGTTGAAACTTGACTGAAAACTCACTTTGAACAAAAGTTATGGCTGTTTTGTGTCGCAGGTCACAAATAGCGTTTTCTTAGCGAGGGAAGGCCAAAATGAACACTTCATGCAGAACTCCTGTATTTTGAGGAAAACTCACTGAAATCAACCTGTAACTTTAAGTTTATGCATCTTTCTATGCTTTCAGGTTGAAACTTGACTGAAAACTCACTTTTAAAAAAAGTTATGGCATTTTTGTATCACAGGTCACAAATAGTGTTTTCTCAGCGAGAGAAGGCCAAAATGAACACTTCATGCATAACTCCTGTATTTTGATGAAAACTCACTGAAATCAAGCTGTAACTTCAAGTTTATGCATCTTTCTATGCTTTCAGGTTGAAACTTGACTGAAAACTCACTTTGAACAAAAGTTATGGCATTTTTGTATCACAGGTCACAAATAGTGTTTTCTCAGCGAGAGAAGGCCAAAATGAACACTTCATGCATAACTCCTGTATTTTGATGAAAACTCACTGAAATCCACCTGTAACTTCAAGTTTATGCATCTTTCTATGCTTTCAGGTTGAAACTTGACTGAAAACTCACTTTTAAAAAAAGTTATGGCATTTTTGTATCACAGGTCACAAATAGTGTTTTCTCAGCGAGAGAAGGCCAAAATGAACACCTCATGCATAACTCCTGTATTTTGATGAAAACTCACTGAAATCAAGCTGTAACTTCAAGTTTATGCATCTTTCTATGCTTTCAGGTTGAAACTTGACTGAAAACTCACTTTGAACAAAAGTTATGGCTGTTTTGTGTCGCAGGTCACAAATAGCGTTTTCTCAGCGAGAGAAGGCCAAAATGAACACTTCATGCATAACTCCTGTATTTTGAGGAAAACTCACTGAAATCAAGTTGTAACTTCAAGTTTATGCATCTTTCTATGCTTTCAGGTTGAAACTTGACTGAAAACTCACTTTGAACAAAAGTTATGGCTGTTTTGTGTCGCAGGTCACAAATAGCGTTTTCTTAGCGAGGGAAGGCCAAAATGAACACTTCATGCAGAACTCCTGTATTTTGAGGAAAACTCACTGAAATCAACCTGTAACTTTAAGTTTATGCATCTTTCTATGCTTTCAGGTTGAAACTTGACTGAAAACTCACTTTTAAAAAAAGTTATGGCATTTTTGTATCACAGGTCACAAATAGTGTTTTCTCAGCGAGAGAAGGCCAAAATGAACACTTCATGCATAACTCCTGTATTTTGATGAAAACTCACTGAAATCAAGCTGTAACTTCAAGTTTATGCATCTTTCTATGCTTTCAGGTTGAAACTTGACTGAAAACTCACTTTGAACAAAAGTTATGGCATTTTTGTATCACAGGTCACAAATAGTGTTTTCTCAGCGAGAGAAGGCCAAAATGAACACTTCATGCATAACTCCTGTATTTTGATGAAAACTCACTGAAATCCACCTGTAACTTCAAGTTTATGCATCTTTCTATGCTTTCAGGTTGAAACTTGACTGAAAACTCACTTTTAAAAAAAGTTATGGCATTTTTGTATCACAGGTCACAAATAGTGTTTTCTCAGCGAGAGAAGGCCAAAACGAACACCTCATGCATAACTCCTGTATTTTGATGAAAACTCACTGAAATCAAGCTGTAACTTCAAGTTTATGCATCTTTCTATGCTTTCAGGTTGAAACTTGACTGAAAACTCACTTTGAACAAAAGTTATGGCTGTTTTGTGTCGCAGGTCACAAATAGCGTTTTCTCAGCGAGAGAAGGCCAAAATGAACACTTCATGCATAACTCCTGTATTTTGAGGAAAACTCACTGAAATCAAGTTGTAACTTCAAGTTTATGCATCTTTCTATGCTTTCAGGTTGAAACTTGACTGAAAACTCACTTTGAACAAAAGTTATGGCTGTTTTGTGTCGCAGGTCACAAATAGCGTTTTCTCAGCGAGGGAAGGCCAAAATGAACACTTCATGTATAACTCCTGTATTTTGATGAAAACTCACTGAAATCAAGTTGTAACTTCAAGTTTATGCATCTTTCTATGCTTTCAGGTTGAAACTTGACTGAAAACTCACTTTGAACAAAAGTTATGGCTGTTTTGTGTCGCAGGTCACAAATAGCGTTTTCTCAGCGAGGGAAGGCCAAAATGAACACTTCATGCATAACTCCTGTATTTTGAGGAAAACTCACTGAAATCCACCTGTAACTTCAAGTTTATGCATCTTTCTATGCTTTCAGGTTGAAACTTGACTGAAAACTCACTTTTAAAAAAAGTTATGGCATTTTTGTATCACAGGTCACAAATAGTGTTTTCTCAGCGATAGAAGGCCAAAATGAAATCTTCATGCATAACTCCTGTATTTTGATGAAAAGTCACTGAAATCAAGTTGTAACTTCAAGTTTATGCATCTTTCTATGCTTTCAGGTTGAAACTTGACTGAAAACTCACTTTGAACAAAAGTTATGGCTATTTTGTGACGCAGGTCACAAATAGCGTTTTCTCAGCGAGAGAAGGCCAAAATGAACACTTCATGCATAACTCCTGTATTTTGAGGAAAACTCACTGAAATCCACCTGTAACTTCAAGTTTATGCATCTTTCTATGCTTTCAGGTTGAAACTTGACTGAAAACTCACTTTTAAAAAAAGTTATGGCATTTTTGTATCACAGGTCACAAATAGTGTTTTCTCAGCGAGAGAAGGCCAAAATGAACACTTCATGCATAACTCCTGTATTTTGATGAAAACTCACTGAAATCAAGCTGTAACTTCAAGTTTATGCATCTTTCTATGCTTTCAGGTTGAAACTTGACTGAAAACTCACTTTGAACAAAAGTTATGGCTGTTTTGTGTCGCAGGTCACAAATAGCGTTTTCTCAGCGAGAGAAGGCCAAAATGAACACTTCATGCATAACTCCTGTATTTTGAGGAAAACTCACTGAAATCCACCTGTAACTTCAAGTTAATGCATCTTTCTATGCTTTCAGGTTGAAACTTGACTGAAAACTCACTTTGAACAAAAGTTATGGCTGTTTTGTGTCGCAGGTCACAAATAGCGTTTTCTCAGCGAGAGAAGGCCAAAATGAACACTTCATGCAGAACTCCTGTATTTTGATGAAAACTCACTGAAATCAAGCTGTAACTTCAAGTTTATGCATCTTTCTATGCTTTCAGGTTGAAACTTGACTGAAAACTCACTTTGAACAAAAGTTATGGCATTTTTGTATCACAGGTCACAAATAGTGTTTTCTCAGCGAGAGAAGGCCAAAATGAACACTTCATGCAGAACTCCTGTATTTTGAGGAAAACTCACTGAAATCCACCTGTAACTTCAAGTTTATGCATCTTTCTATGCTTTCAGGTTGAAACTTGACTGAAAACTCACTTTGAACAAAAGTTATGGCTGTTTTGTGTCGCAGGTCACAAATAGCGTTTTCTCAGCGAGAGAAGGCCAAAATGAACACTTCATGCAGAACTCCTGTATTTTGAGGAAAACTCACTGAAATCAAGCTGTAACTTCAAGTTTATGCATCTTTCTATGCTTTCAGGTTGAAACTTGACTGAAAACTCACTTTTAAAAAAAGTTATGGCATTTTTGTATCACAGGTCACAAATAGTGTTTTCTCAGCGAGAGAAGGCCAAAATGAACACTTCATGCATAACTCCTGTATTTTGATGAAAACTCACTGAAATCAAGCTGTAACTTCAAGTTTATGCATCTTTCTATGCTTTCAGGTTGAAACTTGACTGAAAACTCACTTTGAACAAAAGTTATGGCATTTTTGTATCACAGGTCACAAATAGTGTTTTCTCAGCGAGAGAAGGCCAAAATGAACACTTCATGCATAACTCCTGTATTTTGATGAAAACTCACTGAAATCCACCTGTAACTTCAAGTTTATGCATCTTTCTATGCTTTCAGGTTGAAACTTGACTGAAAACTCACTTTTAAAAAAAGTTATGGCATTTTTGTATCACAGGTCACAAATAGCGTTTTCTCAGCGAGGGAAGGCCAAAATGAACACTTCATGCATAACTCCTGTATTTTGATGAAAACTCACTGAAATCAAGCTGTAACTTCAAGTTTATGCATCTTTCTATGCTTTCAGGTTGAAACTTGACTGAAAACTCACTTTGAACAAAAGTTATGGCTGTTTTGTGTCGCAGGTCACAAATAGCGTTTTCTCAGCGAGAGAAGGCCAAAATGAACACTTCATGCATAACTCCTGTATTTTGAGGAAAACTCACTGAAATCAAGTTGTAACTTCAAGTTTATGCATCTTTCTATGCTTTCAGGTTGAAACTTGACTGAAAACTCACTTTGAACAAAAGTTATGGCTGTTTTGTGTCGCAGGTCACAAATAGCGTTTTCTCAGCGAGGGAAGGCCAAAATGAACACTTCATGCATAACTCCTGTATTTTGATGAAAACTCACTGAAATCAAGTTGTAACTTCAGGTTTATGCATCTTTCTATGCTTTCAGGTTGAAACTTGACTGAAAACTCACTTTGAACAAAAGTTATGGCTGTTTTGTGTCGCAGGTCACAAATAGCGTTTTCACAGCGAGGGAAGGCCAAAATGAACACTTCATGCATAACTCCTGTATTTTGAGGAAAACTCACTGAAATCAAGCTGTAACTTCAAGTTTATGCATCTTTCTATGCTTTCAGGTTGAAACTTGACTGAAAACTCACTTTTAAAAAAAGTTATGGCATTTTTGTATCACAGGTCACAAATAGTGTTTTCTCAGCGATAGAAGGCCAAAATGAAATCTTCATGCATAACTCCTGTATTTTGATGAAAACTCACTGAAATCAAGCTGTAACTTCAAGTTTATGCATCTTTCTATGCTTTCAGGTTGAAACTTGACTGAAAACTCACTTTGAACAAAAGTTATGGCTGTTTTGTGTCGCAGGTCACAAATAGCGTTTTCTCAGCGAGAGAAGGCCAAAATGAACACTTCATGCATAACTCCTGTATTTTGAGGAAAACTCACTGAAATCCACCTGTAACTTCAAGTTAATGCATCTTTCTATGCTTTCAGGTTGAAACTTGACTGAAAACTCACTTTGAACAAAAGTTATGGCTGTTTTGTGTCGCAGGTCACAAATAGCGTTTTCTCAGCGAGAGAAGGCCAAAATGAACACTTCATGCAGAACTCCTGTATTTTGATGAAAACTCACTGAAATCAAGCTGTAACTTCAAGTTTATGCATCTTTCTATGCTTTCAGGTTGAAACTTGACTGAAAACTCACTTTGAACAAAAGTTATGGCTGTTTTGTGTCGCAGGTCACAAATAGCGTTTTCTCAGCGAGGGAAGGCCAAAATGAACACTTCATGCATAACTCCTGTATTTTGATGAAAACTCACTGAAATCAAGTTGTAACTTCAGGTTTATGCATCTTTCTATGCTTTCAGGTTGAAACTTGACTGAAAACTCACTTTGAACAAAAGTTATGGCTGTTTTGTGTCGCAGGTCACAAATAGCGTTTTCACAGCGAGGGAAGGCCAAAATGAACACTTCATGCATAACTCCTGTATTTTGAGGAAAACTCACTGAAATCAAGCTGTAACTTCAAGTTTATGCATCTTTCTATGCTTTCAGGTTGAAACTTGACTGAAAACTCACTTTTAAAAAAAGTTATGGCATTTTTGTATCACAGGTCACAAATAGTGTTTTCTCAGCGATGGAAGGCCAAAATGAAATCTTCATGCATAACTCCTGTATTTTGATGAAAACTCACTGAAATCAAGCTGTAACTTCAAGTTTATGCATCTTTCTATGCTTTCAGGTTGAAACTTGACTGAAAACTCACTTTGAACAAAAGTTATGGCTGTTTTGTGTCGCAGGTCACAAATAGCGTTTTCTCAGCGAGAGAAGGCCAAAATGAACACTTCATGCATAACTCCTGTATTTTGAGGAAAACTCACTGAAATCCACCTGTAACTTCAAGTTAATGCATCTTTCTATGCTTTCAGGTTGAAACTTGACTGAAAACTCACTTTGAACAAAAGTTATGGCTGTTTTGTGTCGCAGGTCACAAATAGCGTTTTCTCAGCGAGAGAAGGCCAAAATGAACACTTCATGCAGAACTCCTGTATTTTGATGAAAACTCACTGAAATCAAGCTGTAACTTCAAGTTTATGCATCTTTCTATGCTTTCAGGTTGAAACTTGACTGAAAACTCACTTTGAACAAAAGTTATGGCATTTTTGTATCACAGGTCACAAATAGTGTTTTCTCAGCGAGAGAAGGCCAAAATGAACACTTCATGCAGAACTCCTGTATTTTGAGGAAAACTCACTGAAATCCACCTGTAACTTCAAGTTTATGCATCTTTCTATGCTTCCAGGTTGAAACTTGACTGAAAACTCACTTTGAACAAAAGTTATGGCTGTTTTGTGTCGCAGGTCACAAATAGCGTTTTCTCAGCGAGAGAAGGCCAAAATGAACACTTCATGCAGAACTCCTGTATTTTGATGAAAACTCACTGAAATCAAGCTGTAACTTCAAGTTAATGCATCTTTCTATGCTTTCAGGTTGAAACTTGACTGAAAACTCACTTTTAAAAAAAGTTATGGCATTTTTGTATCACAGGTCACAAATAGTGTTTTCTCAGCGAGAGAAGGCCAAAATGAACACTTCATGCATAACTCCTGTATTTTGATGAAAACTCACTGAAATCAAGCTGTAACTTCAAATTTATGCATCTTTCTATGCTTTCAGGTTGAAACTTGACTGAAAACTCACTTTGAACAAAAGTTATGGCATTTTTGTATCACAGGTCACAAATAGTGTTTTCTCAGCGAGAGAAGGCCAAAATGAACACTTCATGCATAACTCCTGTATTTTGATGAAAACTCACTGAAATCCACCTGTAACTTCAAGTTTATGCATCTTTCTATGCTTTCAGGTTGAAACTTGACTGAAAACTCACTTTTAAAAAAGTTATGGCATTTTTGTATCACAGGTCACAAATAGTGTTTTCTCAGCGAGAGAAGGCCAAAATGAACACTTCATGCATAACTCCTGTATTTTGATGAAAACTCACTGAAATCAAGCTGTAACTTCAAGTTTATGCATCTTTCTATGCTTTCAGGTTGAAACTTGACTGAAAACTCACTTTGAACAAAAGTTATGGCTGTTTTGTGTCGCAGGTCACAAATAGCGTTTTCTCAGCGAGAGAAGGCCAAAATGAACACTTCATGCATAACTCCTGTATTTTGAGGAAAACTCACTGAAATCCACCTGTAACTTCAAGTTTATGCATCTTTCTATGCTTTCAGGTTGAAACTTGACTGAAAACTCACTTTTAAAAAAAGTTATGGCATTTTTGTATCACAGGTCACAAATAGTGTTTTCTCAGCGAGAGAAGGCCAAAATGAACACTTCATGCATAACTCCTGATGAAAACTCACTGAAATCCACCTGTAACTTCAAGTTTATGCATCTTTCTATGCTTTCAGGTTGAAACTTGACTGAAAACTCACTTTTAAAAAAAGTTATGGCATTTTTGTATCACAGGTCACAAATAGCGTTTTCTCAGCGAGAGAAGGCCAAAATGAACACCTCATGCATAACTCCTGTATTTTGATGAAAACTCACTGAAATCAAGCTGTAACTTCAAGTTTATGCATCTTTCTATGCTTTCAGGTTGAAACTTGACTGAAAACTCACTTTTAAAAAAAGTTATGGCATTTTTGTATCACAGGTCACAAATAGTGTTTTCTCAGCGAGAGAAGGCCAAAATGAACACTTCATGCATAACTCCTGTATTTTGATGAAAACTCACTGAAATCCACCTGTAACTTCAAGTTTATGCATCTTTCTATGGGGGGGCTTTCAGGGTTGAACCTTGACTGAAAACTCACTTTTAAAAAAAGTTATGGCATTTTTGTATCACAGGTCACAAATAGTGTTTTCTCAGCGAGAGAAGGCCAAAATGAACACTTCATGCAGAACTCCTGTATTTTGATGAAAACTCACTGAAATCAATCTGTAACTTCAAGTTTATGCATCTTTCTATGCTTTCAGGTTGAAACTTGACTGAAAACTCACTTTGAACAAAAGTTATGGCTGTTTTGTGTCGCAGGTCACAAATAGCGTTTTCTCAGCGAGAGAAGGCCAAAATGAACACTTCATGCATAACTCCTGTATTTTGAGGAAAACTCACTGAAATCCACCTGTAACTTCAAGTTTATGCATCTTTCTATGCTTTCAGGTTGAAACTTGACTGAAAACTCACTTTGAACAAAAGTTATGGCTGTTTTGTGTCGCAGGTCACAAATAGCGTTTTCTCAGCGAGAGAAGGCCAAAATGAACACTTCATGCATAACTCCTGTATTTTGAGGAAAACTCACTGAAATCCACCTGTAACTTCAAGTTTATGCATCTTTCTATGCTTTCAGGTTGAAAAACTTGACCTGAAAACTCACTTTTAAAAAAAGTTATGGCATTTTTTGTATCACAGGTCACAAATAGTGTTTTCTCAGCGAGAGAAGGCCAAAATGAACACTTCATGCATAACTCCTGTATTTTGATGAAAACTCACTGAAATCAAGCTGTAACTTCAAGTTAATGCATCTTTCTATGCTTTCAGGTTGAAACTTGACTGAAAACTCACTTTGAACAAAAGTTATGGCTGTTTTGTGTCGCAGGTCACAAATAGCGTTTTTCTCAGCGAGAGAAGGCCAAAATGAACACTTCATGCAGAACTCCTGTATTTTGAGGAAAACTCACTGAAATCAAGCTGTAACTTCAAGTTTATGCATCTTTCTATGCTTTCAGGTTGAAACTTGACTGAAAACTCACTTTGAACAAAAGTTATGGCATTTTTGTATCACAGGTCACAAATAGTGTTTTCTCAGCGAGAGAAGGCCAAAATGAACACTTCATGCATAACTCCTGTATTTTGATGAAAACTCACTGAAATCACCTGTAACTTCAAGTTTATGCATCTTTCTATGCTTTCAGGTTGAACCTTGACTGAAAACTCACTTTTAAAAAAAGTTATGGCATTTTTGTATCACAGGTCACAAATAGTGTTTTCTCAGCGAGAGAAGGCCAAAATGAACACTTCATGCAGAACTCCTGTATTTTGATGAAAACTCACTGAAATCAAGCTGTAACTTCAAGTTTATGCATCTTTCTATGCTTTCCAGGTTGAAACTTGACTGAAAACTCACTTTGAACAAAAGTTATGGCTGTTTGTGTCGCAGGTCACAAATAGCGTTTTCTCAGCGAGAGAAGGCCAAAATGAACACTTCATGCATAACTCCTGTATTTTGAGGAAAACTCACTGAAATCCACCTGTAACTTCAAGTTTATGCATCTTTCTATGCTTTCAGGTTGAAACTTGACTGAAAACTCACTTTGAACAAAAGTTATGGCTGTTTTGTGTCGCAGGTCACAAATAGCGTTTTCTCAGCGAGAGAAGGCCAAAATGAACACTTCATGCAGAACGCCTGTATTTTGATGAAAACTCACTGAAATCAAGCTGTAACTTCAAGTTTATGCATCTTTCTATGCTTTCAGGTTGAAACTTGACTGAAAACCTCACTTTGAACAAAAGTTATGGCATTTTTGTATCACAGGTCACAAATAGTGTTTTCTCAGCGAGAGAAGGCCAAAATGAACACTTCATGCATAACTCCTGTATTTTGATGAAAACTCACTGAAATCCACCTGTAACTTCAAGTTTATGCATCTTTCTATGCTTTCAGGTTGAACCTTGACTGAAAACTCACTTTTAAAAAAAGTTATGGCATTTTTGTATCACAGGTCACAAATAGTGTTTTCTCAGCGAGAGAAGGCCAAAATGAACACTTCATGCAGAACTCCTGTATTTTGATGAAAACTCACTGAAATCAAGCTGTAACTTCATATTTATGCATCTTTCTATGCTTTCAGGTTGAAACTTGACTGAAAACTCACTTTGAACAAAAGTTATGGCTGTTTTGTGTCGCAGGTCACAAATAGCGTTTTCTCAGCGAGAGAAGGCCAAAATGAACACTTCATGCATAACTCCTGTATTTTGAGGAAAACTCACTGAAATCCACCTGTAACTTCAAGTTTATGCATCTTTCTATGCTTTCAGGTTGAAACTTGACTGAAAACTCACTTTGAACAAAAGTTATGGCTGTTTTGTGTCGCAGGTCACAAATAGCGTTTTCTCAGCGAGAGAAGGCCAAAATGAACACTTCATGCAGAACTCCTGTATTTTGAGGAAAACTCACTGAAATCCACCTGTAACTTCAAGTTTATGCATCTTTCTATGCTTTCAGGTTGAAACTTGACTGAAAACTCACTTTTAAAAAAGTTATGGCATTTTTGTATCACAGGTCACAAATAGTGTTTTCTCAGCGAGAGAAGGCCAAAATGAACACTTCATGCATAACTCCTGTATTTTGATGAAAACTCACTGAAATCATGCTGTAACTTCAAGTTTATGCATCTTTCTATGCTTTCAGGTTGAAACTTGACTGAAAACTCACTTTGAACAAAAGTTATGGCTGTTTTGTGTCGCAGGTCACAAATAGCGTTTTCTCAGCGAGAGAAGGCCAAAATGAACACTTCATGCATAACTCCTATATTTTGAGGAAAACTCACTGAAATCAAGCTGTAACTTCAAGTTTATGCATCTTTCTATGCTTTCAGGTTGAAACTTGACTGAAAACTCACTTTGAACAAAAGTTATGGCTGTTTTGTGTCGCAGGTCACAAATAGCGTTTTCTTAGCGAGGGAAGGCCAAAATGAACACTTCATGCATAACTCCTGTATTTTGAGGAAAACTCACTGAAATCAACCTGTAACTTTAAGTTTATGCATCTTTCTATGCTTTCAGGTTGAAACTTGACTGAAAACTCACTTTTAAAAAAAGTTATGGCATTTTTGTATCACAGGTCACAAATAGTGTTTTCTCAGCGAGAGAAGGCCAAAATGAACACTTCATACATAACTCCTGTATTTTGATGAAAACTCACTGAAATCAAGCTGTAACTTCAAGTTTATGCATCTTTCTATGCTTTCAGGTTGAAACTTGACTGAAAACTCACTTTGAACAAAAGTTATGGCTGTTTTGTGTCGCAGGTCACAAATAGCGTTTTCTCAGCGAGGGAAGGCCAAAATGAACACTTCATGCATAACTCCTGTATTTTGATGAAAACTCACTGAAATCAAGTTGTAACTTCAAGTTTATGCATCTTTCTATGCTTTCAGGTTGAAACTTGACTGAAAACTCACTTTGAACAAAAGTTATGGCTGTTTTGTGTCGCAGGTCACAAATAGCGTTTTCTTAGCGAGGGAAGGCCAAAATGAACACTTCATGCAGAACTCCTGTATTTTGAGGAAAACTCACTGAAATCAACCTGTAACTTTAAGTTTATGCATCTTTCTATGCTTTCAGGTTGAAACTTGACTGAAAACTCACTTTGAACAAAAGTTATGGCTGTTTTGTGTCGCAGGTCACAAATAGCGTTTTCTCAGCGAGAGAAGGCCAAAATGAACACTTCATGCAGAACTCCTATATTTTGAGGAAAACTCACTGAAATCAAGCTGTAACTTCAAGTTTATGCATCTTTCTATGCTTTCAGGTTGAAACTTGACTGAAAACTCACTTTTAAAAAAAGTTATGGCATTTTTGTATCACAGGTCACAAATAGTGTTTTCTCAGCGAGAGAAGGCCAAAATGAACACTTCATGCATAACTCCTGTATTTTGATGAAAACTCACTGAAATCAAGCTGTAACTTCAAGTTTATGCATCTTTCTATGCTTTCAGGTTGAAACTTGACTGAAAACTCACTTTGAACAAAAGTTATGGCTGTTTTGTGTCGCAGGTCACAAATAGCGTTTTCTTAGCGAGGGAAGGCCAAAATGAACACTTCATGCATAACTCCTGTATTTTGAGGAAAACTCACTGAAATCAACCTGTAACTTTAAGTTTATGCATCTTTCTATGCTTTCAGGTTGAAACTTGACTGAAAACTCACTTTTAAAAAAAGTTATGGCATTTTTGTATCACAGGTCACAAATAGTGTTTTCTCAGCGAGAGAAGGCCAAAATGAACACTTCATACATAACTCCTGTATTTTGATGAAAACTCACTGAAATCAAGCTGTAACTTCAAGTTTATGCATCTTTCTATGCTTTCAGGTTGAAACTTGACTGAAAACTCACTTTGAACAAAAGTTATGGCTGTTTTGTGTCGCAGGTCACAAATAGCGTTTTCTCAGCGAGGGAAGGCCAAAATGAACACTTCATGCATAACTCCTGTATTTTGATGAAAACTCACTGAAATCAAGTTGTAACTTCAAGTTTATGCATCTTTCTATGCTTTCAGGTTGAAACTTGACTGAAAACTCACTTTGAACAAAAGTTATGGCTGTTTTGTGTCGCAGGTCACAAATAGCGTTTTCTTAGCGAGGGAAGGCCAAAATGAACACTTCATGCAGAACTCCTGTATTTTGAGGAAAACTCACTGAAATCAACCTGTAACTTTAAGTTTATGCATCTTTCTATGCTTTCAGGTTGAAACTTGACTGAAAACTCACTTTTAAAAAAAGTTATGGCATTTTTGTATCACAGGTCACAAATAGTGTTTTCTCAGCGAGAGAAGGCCAAAATGAACACTTCATGCATAACTCCTGTATTTTGATGAAAACTCACTGAAATCAAGCTGTAACTTCAAGTTTATGCATCTTTCTATGCTTTCAGGTTGAAACTTGACTGAAAACTCACTTTGAACAAAAGTTATGGCATTTTTGTATCACAGGTCACAAATAGTGTTTTCTCAGCGAGAGAAGGCCAAAATGAACACTTCATGCATAACTCCTGTATTTTGATGAAAACTCACTGAAATCCACCTGTAACTTCAAGTTTATGCATCTTTCTATGCTTTCAGGTTGAAACTTGACTGAAAACTCACTTTTAAAAAAAGTTATGGCATTTTTGTATCACAGGTCACAAATAGTGTTTTCTCAGCGAGAGAAGGCCAAAATGAACACCTCATGCATAACTCCTGTATTTTGATGAAAACTCACTGAAATCAAGCTGTAACTTCAAGTTTATGCATCTTTCTATGCTTTCAGGTTGAAACTTGACTGAAAACTCACTTTGAACAAAAGTTATGGCTGTTTTGTGTCGCAGGTCACAAATAGCGTTTTCTCAGCGAGAGAAGGCCAAAATGAACACTTCATGCATAACTCCTGTATTTTGAGGAAAACTCACTGAAATCAAGTTGTAACTTCAAGTTTATGCATCTTTCTATGCTTTCAGGTTGAAACTTGACTGAAAACTCACTTTGAACAAAAGTTATGGCTGTTTTGTGTCGCAGGTCACAAATAGCGTTTTCTCAGCGAGGGAAGGCCAAAATGAACACTTCATGCATAACTCCTGTATTTTGATGAAAACTCACTGAAATCAAGTTGTAACTTCAAGTTTATGCATCTTTCTATGCTTTCAGGTTGAAACTTGACTGAAAACTCACTTTGAACAAAAGTTATGGCTGTTTTGTGTCGCAGGTCACAAATAGCGTTTTCTCAGCGAGGGAAGGCCAAAATGAACACTTCATGCATAACTCCTGTATTTTGATGAAAACTCACTGAAATCCACCTGTAACTTCAAGTTTATGCATCTTTCTATGCTTTCAGGTTGAAACTTGACTGAAAACTCACTTTTAAAAAAAGTTATGGCATTTTTGTATCACAGGTCACAAATAGTGTTTTCTCAGCGATAGAAGGCCAAAATGAAATCTTCATGCATAACTCCTGTATTTTGATGAAAAGTCACTGAAATCAAGTTGTAACTTCAAGTTTATTCATCTTTCTATGCTTTCAGGTTGAAACTTGACTGAAAACTCACTTTGAACAAAAGTTATGGCTGTTTTGTGACGCAGGTCACAAATAGCGTTTTCTCAGCTAGAGAAGGCCAAAATGAACACTTCATGCATAACTCCTGTATTTTGAGGAAAACTCACTGAAATCCACCTGTAACTTCAAGTTTATGCATCTTTCTATGCTTTCAGGTTGAAACTTGACTGAAAACTCACTTTTAAAAAAAGTTATGGCATTTTTGTATCACAGGTCACAAATAGTGTTTTCTCAGCGAGAGAAGGCCAAAATGAACACTTCATGCATAACTCCTGTATTTTGAGGAAAACTCACTGAAATCCACCTGTAACTTCAAGTTAATGCATCTTTCTATGCTTTCAGGTTGAAACTTGACTGAAAACTCACTTTGAACAAAAGTTATGGCTGTTTTGTGTCGCAGGTCACAAATAGCGTTTTCTCAGCGAGAGAAGGCCAAAATGAACACTTCATGCAGAACTCCTGTATTTTGATGAAAACTCACTGAAATCAAGCTGTAACTTCAAGTTTATGCATCTTTCTATGCTTTCAGGTTGAAACTTGACTGAAAACTCACTTTGAACAAAAGTTATGGCATTTTTGTATCACAGGTCACAAATAGTGTTTTCTCAGCGAGAGAAGGCCAAAATGAACACTTCATGCAGAACTCCTGTATTTTGAGGAAAACTCACTGAAATCCACCTGTAACTTCAAGTTTATGCATCTTTCTATGCTTTCAGGTTGAAACTTGACTGAAAACTCACTTTGAACAAAAGTTATGGCTGTTTTGTGTCGCAGGTCACAAATAGCGTTTTCTCAGCGAGAGAAGGCCAAAATGAACACTTCATGCAGAACTCCTGTATTTTGAGGAAAACTCACTGAAATCAAGCTGTAACTTCAAGTTTATGCATCTTTCTATGCTTTCAGGTTGAAACTTGACTGAAAACTCACTTTTAAAAAAAGTTATGGCATTTTTGTATCACAGGTCACAAATAGTGTTTTCTCAGCGAGAGAAGGCCAAAATGAACACTTCATGCATAACTCCTGTATTTTGATGAAAACTCACTGAAATCAAGCTGTAACTTCAAGTTTATGCATCTTTCTATGCTTTCAGGTTGAAACTTGACTGAAAACTCACTTTGAACAAAAGTTATGGCTGTTTTGTGTCGCAGGTCACAAATAGCGTTTTCTCAGCGAGAGAAGGCCAAAATGAACACTTCATGCATAACTCCTGTATTTTGAGGAAAACTCACTGAAATCCACCTGTAACTTCAAGTTAATGCATCTTTCTATGCTTTCAGGTTGAAACTTGACTGAAAACTCACTTTGAACAAAAGTTATGGCTGTTTTGTGTCGCAGGTCACAAATAGCGTTTTCTCAGCGAGAGAAGGCCAAAATGAACACTTCATGCAGAACTCCTGTATTTTGATGAAAACTCACTGAAATCAAGCTGTAACTTCAAGTTTATGCATCTTTCTATGCTTTCAGGTTGAAACTTGACTGAAAACTCACTTTGAACAAAAGTTATGGCATTTTTGTATCACAGGTCACAAATAGTGTTTTCTCAGCGAGAGAAGGCCAAAATGAACACTTCATGCAGAACTCCTGTATTTTGAGGAAAACTCACTGAAATCCACCTGTAACTTCAAGTTTATGCATCTTTCTATGCTTTCAGGTTGAAACTTGACTGAAAACTCACTTTGAACAAAAGTTATGGCTGTTTTGTGTCGCAGGTCACAAATAGCGTTTTCTCAGCGAGAGAAGGCCAAAATGAACACTTCATGCAGAACTCCTGTATTTTGAGGAAAACTCACTGAAATCAAGCTGTAACTTCAAGTTTATGCATCTTTCTATGCTTTCAGGTTGAAACTTGACTGAAAACTCACTTTTAAAAAAAGTTATGGCATTTTTGTATCACAGGTCACAAATAGTGTTTTCTCAGCGAGAGAAGGCCAAAATGAACACTTCATGCATAACTCCTGTATTTTGATGAAAACTCACTGAAATCAAGCTGTAACTTCAAGTTTATGCATCTTTCTATGCTTTCAGGTTGAAACTTGACTGAAAACTCACTTTGAACAAAAGTTATGGCATTTTTGTATCACAGGTCACAAATAGTGTTTTCTCAGCGAGAGAAGGCCAAAATGAACACTTCATGCATAACTCCTGTATTTTGATGAAAACTCACTGAAATCCACCTGTAACTTCAAGTTTATGCATCTTTCTATGCTTTCAGGTTGAAACTTGACTGAAAACTCACTTTTAAAAAAAGTTATGGCATTTTTGTATCACAGGTCACAAATAGTGTTTTCTCAGCGAGAGAAGGCCAAAATGAACACCTCATGCATAACTCCTGTATTTTGATGAAAACTCACTGAAATCAAGCTGTAACTTCAAGTTTATGCATCTTTCTATGCTTTCAGGTTGAAACTTGACTGAAAACTCACTTTGAACAAAAGTTATGGCTGTTTTGTGTCGCAGGTCACAAATAGCGTTTTCTCAGCGAGAGAAGGCCAAAATGAACACTTCATGCATAACTCCTGTATTTTGAGGAAAACTCACTGAAATCAAGTTGTAACTTCAAGTTTATGCATCTTTCTATGCTTTCAGGTTGAAACTTGACTGAAAACTCACTTTGAACAAAAGTTATGGCTGTTTTGTGTCGCAGGTCACAAATAGCGTTTTCTCAGCGAGGGAAGGCCAAAATGAACACTTCATGCATAACTCCTGTATTTTGATGAAAACTCACTGAAATCAAGTTGTAACTTCAGGTTTATGCATCTTTCTATGCTTTCAGGTTGAAACTTGACTGAAAACTCACTTTGAACAAAAGTTATGGCTGTTTTGTGTCGCAGGTCACAAATAGCGTTTTCACAGCGAGGGAAGGCCAAAATGAACACTTCATGCATAACTCCTGTATTTTGAGGAAAACTCACTGAAATCAAGCTGTAACTTCAAGTTTATGCATCTTTCTATGCTTTCAGGTTGAAACTTGACTGAAAACTCACTTTTAAAAAAAGTTATGGCATTTTTGTATCACAGGTCACAAATAGTGTTTTCTCAGCGATAGAAGGCCAAAATGAAATCTTCATGCATAACTCCTGTATTTTGATGAAAACTCACTGAAATCAAGCTGTAACTTCAAGTTTATGCATCTTTCTATGCTTTCAGGTTGAAACTTGACTGAAAACTCACTTTGAACAAAAGTTATGGCTGTTTTGTGTCGCAGGTCACAAATAGCGTTTTCTCAGCGAGAGAAGGCCAAAATGAACACTTCATGCATAACTCCTGTATTTTGAGGAAAACTCACTGAAATCCACCTGTAACTTCAAGTTAATGCATCTTTCTATGCTTTCAGGTTGAAACTTGACTGAAAACTCACTTTGAACAAAAGTTATGGCTGTTTTGTGTCGCAGGTCACAAATAGCGTTTTCTCAGCGAGAGAAGGCCAAAATGAACACTTCATGCAGAACTCCTGTATTTTGATGAAAACTCACTGAAATCAAGCTGTAACTTCAAGTTTATGCATCTTTCTATGCTTTCAGGTTGAAACTTGACTGAAAACTCACTTTGAACAAAAGTTATGGCATTTTTGTATCACAGGTCACAAATAGTGTTTTCTCAGCGAGAGAAGGCCAAAATGAACACTTCATGCAGAACTCCTGTATTTTGAGGAAAACTCACTGAAATCCACCTGTAACTTCAAGTTTATGCATCTTTCTATGCTTTCAGGTTGAAACTTGACTGAAAACTCACTTTGAACAAAAGTTATGGCTGTTTTGTGTCGCAGGTCACAAATAGCGTTTTCTCAGCGAGAGAAGGCCAAAATGAACACTTCATGCAGAACTCCTGTATTTTGATGAAAACTCACTGAAATCAAGCTGTAACTTCAAGTTAATGCATCTTTCTATGCTTTCAGGTTGAAACTTGACTGAAAACTCACTTTTAAAAAAAGTTATGGCATTTTTGTATCACAGGTCACAAATAGTGTTTTCTCAGCGAGAGAAGGCCAAAATGAACACTTCATGCATAACTCCTGTATTTTGATGAAAACTCACTGAAATCAAGCTGTAACTTCAAGTTTATGCATCTTTCTATACTTTCAGGTTGAAACTTGACTGAAAACTCACTTTGAACAAAAGTTATGGCATTTTTGTATCACAGGTCACAAATAGTGTTTTCTCAGCGAGAGAAGGCCAAAATGAACACTTCATGCATAACTCCTGTATTTTGATGAAAACTCACTGAAATCCACCTGTAACTTCAAGTTTATGCATCTTTCTATGCTTTCAGGTTGAAACTTGACTGAAAACTCACTTTTAAAAAAAGTTATGGCATTTTTGTATCACAGGTCACAAATAGTGTTTTCTCAGCGAGAGAAGGCCAAAATGAACACTTCATGCATAACTCCTGTATTTTGATGAAAACTCACTGAAATCAAGCTGTAACTTCAAGTTTATGCATCTTTCTATGCTTTCAGGTTGAAACTTGACTGAAAACTCACTTTGAACAAAAGTTATGGCTGTTTTGTGTCGCAGGTCACAAATAGCGTTTTCTCAGCGAGAGAAGGCCAAAATGAACACTTCATGCATAACTCCTGTATTTTGAGGAAAACTCACTGAAATCAAGTTGTAACTTCAAGTTTATGCATCTTTCTATGCTTTCAGGTTGAAACTTGACTGAAAACTCACTTTGAACAAAAGTTATGGCTGTTTTGTGTCGCAGGTCACAAATAGCGTTTTCTCAGCGAGGGAAGGCCAAAATGAACACTTCATGCATAACTCCTGTATTTTGATGAAAACTCACTGAAATCAAGTTGTAACTTCAAGTTTATGCATCTTTCTATGCTTTCAGGTTGAAACTTGACTGAAAACTCACTTTGAACAAAAGTTATGGCTGTTTTGTGTCGCAGGTCACAAATAGCGTTTTCTCAGCGAGGGAAGGCCAAAATGAACACTTCATGCATAACTCCTGTATTTTGAGGAAAACTCACTGAAATCCACCTGTAACTTCAAGTTTATGCATCTTTCTATGCTTTCAGGTTGAAACTTGACTGAAAACTCACTTTTAAAAAAAGTTATGGCATTTTTGTATCACAGGTCACAAATAGTGTTTTCTCAGCGATAGAAGGCCAAAATGAAATCTTCATGCATAACTCCTGTATTTTGATGAAAAGTCACTGAAATCAAGTTGTAACTTCAAGTTTATGCATCTTTCTATGCTTTCAGGTTGAAACTTGACTGAAAACTCACTTTGAACAAAAGTTATGGCTGTTTTGTGTCGCAGGTCACAAATAGCGTTTTCTCAGCGAGAGAAGGCCAAAATGAACACTTCATGCATAACTCCTGTATTTTGAGGAAAACTCACTGAAATCCACCTGTAACTTCAAGTTTATGCATCTTTCTATGCTTTCAGGTTGAAACTTGACTGAAAACTCACTTTTAAAAAAAGTTATGGCATTTTTGTATCACAGGTCACAAATAGTGTTTTCTCAGCGAGAGAAGGCCAAAATGAACACTTCATGCATAACTCCTTTATTTTGATGAAAACTCACTGAAATCAAGCTGTAACTTCAAGTTTATGCATCTTTCTATGCTTTCAGGTTGAAACTTGACTGAAAACTCACTTTGAACAAAAGTTATGGCTGTTTTGTGTCGCAGGTCACAAATAGCGTTTTCTCAGCGAGAGAAGGCCAAAATGAACACTTCATGCATAACTCCTGTATTTTGAGGAAAACTCACTGAAATCCACCTGTAACTTCAAGTTAATGCATCTTTCTATGCTTTCAGGTTGAAACTTGACTTAAAACTCACTTTGAACAAAAGTTATGGCTGTTTTGTGTCGCAGGTCACAAATAGCGTTTTCTCAGCGAGAGAAGGCCAAAATGAACACTTCATGCAGAACTCCTGTATTTTGATGAAAACTCACTGAAATCAAGCTGTAACTTCAAGTTTATGCATCTTTCTATGCTTTCAGGTTGAAACTTGACTGAAAACTCACTTTGAACAAAAGTTATGGCATTTTTGTATCACAGGTCACAAATAGTGTTTTCTCAGCGAGAGAAGGCCAAAATGAACACTTCATGCAGAACTCCTGTATTTTGAGGAAAACTCACTGAAATCCACCTGTAACTTCAAGTTTATGCATCTTTCTATGCTTTCAGGTTGAAACTTGACTGAAAACTCACTTTGAACGAAAGTTATGGCTGTTTTGTGTCGCAGGTCACAAATAGCGTTTTCTCAGCGAGGGAAGGCCAAAATGAACACTTCATGAATAACTCCTGTATTTTGATGAAAACTCACTGAAATCAAGCTGTAACTTCAAGTTTATGCATCTTTCTATGCTTTCAGGTTGAAACTTGACTGAAAACTCACTTTGAACAAAAGTTATGGCTGTTTTGTGTCGCAGGTCACGAATAGCGTTTTCTCAGCGAGAGAAGGCCAAAATGAACACTTCATGCATAACTCCTGTATTTTGAGGAAAACTCACTGAAATCCACCTGTAACTTCAAGTTTATGCATCTTTCTATGCTTTCAGGTTGAAACTTGACTGAAAACTCACTTTTAAAAAAAGTTATGGCATTTTTGTATCACAGGTCACAAATAGTGTTTTCTCAGCGAGAGAAGGCCAAAATGAACACTTCATGCATAACTCCTGTATTTTGAGGAAAACTCACTGAAATCCACCTGTAACTTCAAGTTTATGCATCTTTCTATGCTTTCAGGTTGAAACTTGACTGAAAACTCACTTTGAACAAAAGTTATGGCATTTTTGTATCACAGGTCACAAATAGTGTTTTCTCAGCGAGAGAAGGCCAAAATGAACACTTCATGCATAACTCCTGTATTTTGATGAAAACTCACTGAAATCAAGCTGTAACTTCAAGTTTATGCATCTTTCTATGCTTTCAGGTTGAAACTTGACTGAAAACTCACTTTGAACAAAAGTTATGGCTGTTTTGTGTCGCAGGTCACAAATAGCGTTTTCTCAGCGAGAGAAGGCCAAAATGAACACTTCATGCAGAACTCCTGTATTTTGATGAAAAGTCACTGAAATCAAGTTGTAACTTCAAGTTTATGCATCTTTCTATGCTTTCAGCTTTAAACTTGACTGAAAACTAACTTTGAACAAAAGTTATGGCTGTTTTGTGTCGCAGGTCACAAATAGCGTTTTCTCAGCGAGAGAAGGCCAAAATGAACACTTCATGCAGAACTCCTGTATTTTGAGGAAAACTCACTGAAATCAAGCTGTAACTTCAAGTTTATGCATCTTTCTATGCTTTCAGGTTGAAACTTGACTGAAAACTCACTTTGAACAAAAGTTATGGCATTTTTGTATCACAGGTCACAAATAGTGTTTTCTCAGCGAGAGAAGGCCAAAATGAACACTTCATGCATAACTCCTGTATTTTGATGAAAACTCACTGAAATCCACCTGTAACTTCAAGTTTATGCATCTTTCTATGCTTTCAGGTTGAACCTTGACTGAAAACTCACTTTTAAAAAAAGTTATGGCATTTTTGTATCACAGGTCACAAATAGTGTTTTCTCAGCGAGAGAAGGCCAAAATGAACACTTCATGCAGAACTCCTGTATTTTGATGAAAACTTACTGAAATCAATCTGTAACTTCAAGTTTATGCATCTTTCTATGCTTTCAGGTTGAAACTTGACTGAAAACTCACTTTGAACAAAAGTTATGGCTGTTTTGTGTCGCAGGTCACAAATAGCGTTTTCTCAGCGAGAGAAGGCCAAAATGAACACTTCATGCATAACTCCTGTATTTTGAGGAAAACTCACTGAAATCCACCTGTAACTTCAAGTTTATGCATCTTTCTATGCTTTCAGGTTGAAACTTGACTGAAAACTCACTTTGAACAAAAGTTATGGCTGTTTTGTGTCGCAGGTCACAAATAGCGTTTTCTCAGCGAGAGAAGGCCAAAATGAACACTTCATGCAGAACTCCTGTATTTTGAGGAAAACTCACTGAAATCCACCTGTAACTTCAAGTTTATGCATCTTTCTATGCTTTCAGGTTGAAACTTGACTGAAAACTCACTTTTAAAAAAAGTTATGGCATTTTTGTATCACAGGTCACAAATAGTGTTTTCTCAGCGAGAGAAGGCCAAAATGAACACTTCATGCATAACTCCTGTATTTTGATGAAAACTCACTGAAATCATGCTGTAACTTCAAGTTTATGCATCTTTCTATGCTTTCAGGTTGAAACTTGACTGAAAACTCACTTTAAACAAAAGTTATGGCTGTTTTGTGTCGCAGGTCACAAATAGCGTTTTCTCAGCGAGAGAAGGCCAAAATGAACACTTCATGCATAACTCCTGTATTTTGAGGAAAACTCACTGAAATCCACCTGTAACTTCAAGTTTATGCATCTTTCTATGCTTTCAGGTTGAAACTTGACTGAAAACTCACTTTTAAAAAAAGTTATGGCATTTTTGTATCACAGGTCACAAATAGTGTTTTCTCAGCGAGAGAAGGCCAAAATGAACACTTCATGCATAACTCCTGTATTTTGATGAAAACTCACTGAAATCCACCTGTAACTTCAAGTTTATGCATCTTTCTATGCTTTCAGGTTGAACCTTTACTGAAAACTCACTTTTAAAAAAAGTTATGGCATTTTTGTATCACAGGTCACAAATAGTGTTTTCTCAGCGAGAGAAGGCCAAAATGAACACTTCATGCAGAACTCCTGTATTTTGATGAAAACTCACTGAAATCAAGCTGTAACTTCAAGTTTATGCATCTTTCTATGCTTTCAGGTTGAAACTTGACTGAAAACTCACTTTGAACAAAAGTTATGGCTGTTTTGTGTCGCAGGTCACAAATAGCGTTTTCTCAGCGAGAGAAGGCCAAAATGAACACTTCATGCATAACTCCTGTATTTTGAGGAAAACTCACTGAAATCCACCTGTAACTTCAAGTTTATGCATCTTTCTATGCTTTCAGGTTGAAACTTGACTGAAAACTCACTTTGAACAAAAGTTATGGCTGTTTTGTGTCGCAGGTCACAAATAGCGTTTTCTCAGCGAGAGAAGGCCAAAATGAACACTTCATGCATAACTCCTGTATTTTGAGGAAAACTCACTGAAATCCACCTGTAACTTCAAGTTTATGCATCTTTCTATGCTTTCAGGTTGAAACTTGACTGAAAACTCACTTTTAAAAAAAGTTATTGCATTTTTGTATCACAGGTCACAAATAGTGTTTTCTCAGCGAGAGAAGGCCAAAATGAACACTTCATGCATAACTCCTGTATTTTGATGAAAACTCACTGAAATCATGCTGTAACTTCAAGTTTATGCATCTTTCTATGCTTTCAGGTTGAAACTTGACTGAAAACTCACTTTGAACAAAAGTTATGGCTGTTTTGTGTCGCAGGTCACAAATAGCGTTTTCTCAGCGAGAGAAGGCCAAAATGAACACTTCATGCATAACTCCTGTATTTTGAGGAAAACTCACTGAAATCCACCTGTAACTTCAAGTTTATGCATCTTTCTATGCTTTCAGGTTGAAACTTGACTGAAAACTCACTTTTAAAAAAAGTTATGGCATTTTTGTATCACAGGTCACAAATAGTGTTTTCTCAGCGAGAGAAGGCCAAAATGAACACTTCATGCATAACTCCTGTATTTTGATGAAAACTCACTGAAATCAAGCTGTAACTTCAAGTTAATGCATCTTTCTATGCTTTCAGGTTGAAACTTGACTGAAAACTCACTTTGAACAAAAGTTATGGCTGTTTTGTGTCGCAGGTCACAAATAGCGTTTTCTCAGCGAGAGAAGGCCAAAATGAACACTTCATGCAGAACTCCTGTATTTTGATGAAAACTCACTGAAATCAAGCTGTAACTTCAAGTTTATGCATCTTTCTATGCTTTCAGGTTGAAACTTGACTGAAAACTCACTTTGAACAAAAGTTATGGCTGTTTTGTGTCGCAGGTCACAAATAGCGTTTTCTCAGCGAGAGAAGGCCAAAATGAACACTTCATGCAGAACTCCTGTATTTTGAGGAAAACTCACTGAAATCCACCTGTAACTTCAAGTTTATGCATCTTTCTATGCATTCAGGTTGAAACTTGACTGAAAACTCACTTTTAAAAAAAGTTATGGCATTTTTGTATCACAGGTCACAAATAGTGTTTTCTCAGCGAGAGAAGGCCAAAATGAACACTTCATGCATAACTCCTGTATTTTGATGAAAACTCACTGAAATCATGCTGTAACTTCAAGTTTATGCATCTTTCTATGCTTTCAGGTTGAAACTTGACTGAAAACTCACTTTGAACAAAAGTTATGGCTGTTTTGTGTCGCAGGTCACAAATAGCGTTTTCTCAGCGAGAGAAGGCCAAAATGAACACTTCATGCATAACTCCTGTATTTTGAGGAAAACTCACTGAAATCCACCTGTAACTTCAAGTTTATGCATCTTTCTATGCTTTCAGGTTGAAACTTGACTGAAAACTCACTTTTAAAAAAAGTTATGGCATTTTTGTATCACAGGTCACAAATAGTGTTTTCTCAGTGAGAGAAGGCCAAAATGAACACTTCATGCATAACTCCTGTATTTTGATGAAAACTCACTGAAATCAAGCTGTAACTTCAAGTTAATGCATCTTTCTATGCTTTCAGGTTGAAACTTGACTGAAAACTCACTTTGAACAAAAGTTATGGCTGTTTTGTGTCGCAGGTCACAAATAGCGTTTTCTCAGCGAGAGAAGGCCAAAATGAACACTTCATGCAGAACTCCTGTATTTTGATGAAAACTCACTGAAATCAAGTTGTAACTTCAAGTTTATGCATCTTTCTATGCTTTCAGGTTGAAACCTGACTGAAAACTCACTTTGAACAAAAGTTATGGCATTTTTGTATCACAGGTCACAAATAGTGTTTTCTCAGCGAGAGAAGGCCAAAATGAACACTTCATGCATAACTCCTGTATTTTGATGAAAACTCACTGAAATCAAGTTGTAACTTCAAGTTTATGCATCTTTCTATGCTTTCAGGTTGAAACTTGACTGAAAACTCACTTTTAAAAAAAGTTATGGCATTTTTGTATCACAGGTCACAAATAGTGTTTTCTCAGCGAGAGAAGGCCAAAATGAACACTTCATGCATAACTCCTGTATTTTGATGAAAACTCACTGAAATCAAGCTGTAACTTCAAGTTTATGCATCTTTCTATGCTTTCAGGTTGAAACTTGACTGAAAACTCACTTTGAACAAAAGTTATGGCATTTTTGTATCACAGGTCACAAATAGTGTTTTCTCAGCGAGAGAAGGCCAAAATGAACACTTCATGCATAACTCCTGTATTTTGATGAAAACTCACTGAAATCCACCTGTAACTTCAAGTTTATGCATCTTTCTATGCTTTCAGGTTGAAACTTGACTGAAAACTCACTTTTAAAAAAAGTTATGGCATTTTTGTATCACAGGTCACAAATAGTGTTTTCTCAGCGAGAGAAGGCCAAAATGAACACTTCATGCATAACTCCTGTATTTTGATGAAAACTCACTGAAATCAAGCTGTAACTTCAAGTTTATGCATCTTTCTATGCTTTCAGGTTGAAACTTGACTGAAAACTCACTTTGAACAAAAGTTATGGCTGTTTTGTGTCGCAGGTCACAAATAGCGTTTTCTCAGCGAGAGAAGGCCAAAATGAACACTTCATGCATAACTCCTGTATTTTGAGGAAAACTCACTGAAATCAAGTTGTAACTTCAAGTTTATGCATCTTTCTATGCTTTCAGGTTGAAACTTGACTGAAAACTCACTTTGAACAAAAGTTATGGCTGTTTTGTGTCGCAGGTCACAAATAGCGTTTTCTCAGCGAGGGAAGGCCAAAATGAACACTTCATGCATAACTCCTGTATTTTGATGAAAACTCACTGAAATCAAGTTGTAACTTCAAGTTTATGCATCTTTCTATGCTTTCAGGTTGAAACTTGACTGAAAACTCACTTTGAACAAAAGTTATGGCTGTTTTGTGTCGCAGGTCACAAATAGCGTTTTCTCAGCGAGGGAAGGCCAAAATGAACACTTCATGCATAACTCCTGTATTTTGAGGAAAACTCACTGAAATCCACCTGTAACTTCAAGTTTATGCATCTTTCTATGCTTTCAGGTTGAAACTTGACTGAAAACTCACTTTTAAAAAAAGTTATGGCATTTTTGTATCACAGGTCACAAATAGTGTTTTCTCAGCGATAGAAGGCCAAAATGAAATCTTCATGCATAACTCCTGTATTTTGATGAAAAGTCACTGAAATCAAGTTGTAACTTCAAGTTTATGCATCTTTCTATGCTTTCAGGTTGAAACTTGACTGAAAACTCACTTTGAACAAAAGTTATGGCTGTTTTGTGTCGCAGGTCACAAATAGCGTTTTCTCAGCGAGGGAAGGCCAAAATGAACACTTCATGCATAACTCCTGTATTTTGAGGAAAACTCACTGAAATCCACCTGTAACTTCAAGTTTATGCATCTTTCTATGCTTTCAGGTTGAAACTTGACTGAAAACTCACTTTTAAAAAAAGTTATGGCATTTTTGTATCACAGGTCACAAATAGTGTTTTCTCAGCGATAGAAGGCCAAAATGAAATCTTCATGCATAACTCCTGTATTTTGATGAAAAGTCACTGAAATCAAGTTGTAACTTCAAGTTTATGCATCTTTCTATGCTTTCAGGTTGAAACTTGACTGAAAACTCACTTTGAACAAAAGTTATGGCTGTTTTGTGTCGCAGGTCACAAATAGCGTTTTCTCAGCGAGAGAAGGCCAAAATGAACACTTCATGCATAACTCCTGTATTTTGAGGAAAACTCACTGAAATCCACCTGTAACTTCAAGTTTATGCATCTTTCTATGCTTTCAGGTTGAAACTTGACTGAAAACTCACTTTTAAAAAAAGTTATGGCATTTTTGTATCACAGGTCACAAATAGTGTTTTCTCAGCGATAGAAGGCCAAAATGAAATCTTCATGCATAACTCCTGTATTTTGATGAAAAGTCACTGAAATCAAGTTGTAACTTCAAGTTTATGCATCTTTCTATGCTTTCAGGTTGAAACTTGACTGAAAACTCACTTTGAACAAAAGTTATGGCTGTTTTGTGTCGCAGGTCACAAATAGCGTTTTCTCAGCGAGGGAAGGCCAAAATGAACACTTCATGCATAACTCCTGTATTTTGAGGAAAACTCACTGAAATCCACCTGTAACTTCAAGTTTATGCATCTTTCTATGCTTTCAGGTTGAAACTTGACTGAAAACTCACTTTTAAAAAAAGTTATGGCATTTTTGTATCACAGGTCACAAATAGTGTTTTCTCAGCGATAGAAGGCCAAAATGAAATCTTCATGCATAACTCCTGTATTTTGATGAAAAGTCACTGAAATCAAGTTGTAACTTCAAGTTTATGCATCTTTCTATGCTTTCAGGTTGAAACTTGACTGAAAACTCACTTTGAACAAAAGTTATGGCTGTTTTGTGTCGCAGGTCACAAATAGCGTTTTCTCAGCGAGAGAAGGCCAAAATGAACACTTCATGCATAACTCCTGTATTTTGAGGAAAACTCACTGAAATCCACCTGTAACTTCAAGTTTATGCATCTTTCTATGCTTTCAGGTTGAAACTTGACTGAAAACTCACTTTTAAAAAAAGTTATGGCATTTTTGTATCACAGGTCACAAATAGTGTTTTCTCAGCGAGAGAAGGCCAAAATGAACACTTCATGCATAACTCCTTTATTTTGATGAAAACTCACTGAAATCAAGCTGTAACTTCAAGTTTATGCATCTTTCTATGCTTTCAGGTTGAAACTTGACTGAAAACTCACTTTGAACAAAAGTTATGGCTGTTTTGTGTCGCAGGTCACAAATAGCGTTTTCTCAGCGAGAGAAGGCCAAAATGAACACTTCATGCAGAACTCCTGTATTTTGATGAAAACTCACTGAAATCAAGCTGTAACTTCAAGTTTATGCATCTTTCTATGCTTTCAGGTTGAAACTTGACTGAAAACTCACTTTGAACAAAAGTTATGGCATTTTTGTATCACAGGTCACAAATAGTGTTTTCTCAGCGAGAGAAGGCCAAAATGAACACTTCATGCATAACTCCTGTATTTTGATGAAAACTCACTGAAATCAAGTTGTAACTTCAAGTTTATGCATCTTTCTATGCTTTCAGGTTGAAACTTGACTGAAAACTCACTTTGAACAAAAGTTATGGCTGTTTTGTGTCGCAGGTCACAAATAGCGTTTTCTCAGCGAGAGAAGGCCAAAATGAACACTTCATGCATAACTCCTGTATTTTGATGAAAACTCACTGAAATCAAGTTGTAACTTCAAGTTTATGCATCTTTCTATGCTTTCAGGTTGAAACTTGACTGAAAACTCACTTTGAACAAAAGTTATGGCTGTTTTGTGTCGCAGGTCACAAATAGCGTTTTCTCAGCGAGGGAAGGCAAAAATGAACACTTCATGCATAACTCCTGTATTTTGAGGAAAACTCACTGAAATCCACCTGTAACTTCAAGTTTATGCATCTTTCTATGCTTTCAGGTTGAAACTTGACTGAAAACTCACTTTAAAAAAAGTTATGGCATTTTTGTATCACAGGTCACAAATAGTGTTTTCTCAGCGAGAGAAGGCCAAAATGAACACTTCATGCATAACTCCTGTATTTTGATGAAAAGTCACTGAAATCAAGTTGTAACTTCAAGTTTATGCATCTTTCTATGCTTTCAGGTTGAAACTTGACTGAAAACTCACTTTGAACAAAAGTTATGGCTGTTTTGTGTCGCAGGTCACAAATAGCGTTTTCTCAGCGAGAGAAGGCCAAAATGAACACTTCATGCATAACTCCTGTATTTTGAGGAAAACTCACTGAAATCCACCTGTAACTTCAAGTTTATGCATCTTTCTATGCTTTCAGGTTGAAACTTGACTGAAAACTCACTTTTAAAAAAAGTTATGGCATTTTTGTATCACAGGTCACAAATAGTGTTTTCTCAGCGAGAGAAGGCCAAAATGAACACTTCATGCATAACTCCTGTATTTTGATGAAAACTCACTGAAATCAAGCTGTAACTTCAAGTTAATGCATCTTTCTATGCTTTCAGGTTGAAACTTGACTGAAAACTCACTTTGAACAAAAGTTATGGCTGTTTTGTGTCGCAGGTCACAAATAGCGTTTTCTCAGCGAGAGAAGGCCAAAATGAACACTTCATGCAGAACTCCTGTATTTTGATGAAAACTCACTGAAATCAAGCTGTAACTTCAAGTTTATGCATCTTTCTATGCTTTCAGGTTGAAACTTGACTGAAAACTCACTTTGAACAAAAGTTATGGCTGTTTTGTGTCGCAGGTCACAAATAGCGTTTTCTCAGCGAGAGAAGGCCAAAATGAACACTTCATGCAGAACTCCTGTATTTTGAGGAAAACTCACTGAAATCCACCTGTAACTTCAAGTTTATGCATCTTTCTATGCTTTCAGGTTGAAACTTGACTGAAAACTCACTTTTAAAAAAAGTTATGGCATTTTTGTATCACAGGTCACAAATAGTGTTTTCTCAGCGAGAGAAGGCCAAAATGAACACTTCATGCATAACTCCTGTATTTTGATGAAAACTCACTGAAATCATGCTGTAACTTCAAGTTTATGCATCTTTCTATGCTTTCAGGTTGAAACTTGACTGAAAACTCACTTTGAACAAAAGTTATGGCTGTTTTGTGTCGCAGGTCACAAATAGCGTTTTCTCAGCGAGAGAAGGCCAAAATGAACACTTCATGCATAACTCCTGTATTTTGAGGAAAACTCACTGAAATCCACCTGTAACTTCAAGTTTATGCATCTTTCTATGCTTTCAGGTTGAAACTTGACTGAAAACTCACTTTTAAAAAAAGTTATGGCATTTTTGTATCACAGGTCACAAATAGTGTTTTCTCAGCGAGAGAAGGCCAAAATGAACACTTCATGCATAACTCCTGTATTTTGATGAAAACTCACTGAAATCAAGTTGTAACTTCAAGTTTATGCATCTTTCTATGCTTTCAGGTTGAAACTTGACTGAAAACTCACTTTGAACAAAAGTTATGGCTGTTTTGTGTCGCAGGTCACAAATAGCGTTTTCTCAGCGAGGGAAGGCCAAAATGAACACTTCATGCATAACTCCTGTATTTTGAGGAAAACTCACTGAAATCAACCTGTAACTTTAAGTTTATGCATCTTTCTATGCTTTCAGGTTGAAACTTGACAGAAAACTCACTTTTAAAAAAGTTATGGCATTTTTGTATCACAGGTCACAAATAGTGTTTTCTCAGCGAGAGAAGGCCAAAATGAACACTTCATGCATAACTCCTGTATTTTGATGAAAACTCACTGAAATCAAGCTGTAACTTCAAGTTAATGCATCTTTCTATGCTTTCAGGTTGAAACTTGACTGAAAACTCACTTTGAACAAAAGTTATGGCTGTTTTGTGTCGCAGGTCACAAATAGCGTTTTCTCAGCGAGAGAAGGCCAAAATGAACACTTCATGCAGAACTCCTGTATTTTGATGAAAACTCACTGAAATCAAGCTGTAACTTCAAGTTTATGCATCTTTCTATGCTTTCAGGTTGAAACTTGACTGAAAACTCACTTTGAACAAAAGTTATGGCTGTTTTGTGTCGCAGGTCACAAATAGCGTTTTCTCAGCGAGAGAAGGCCAAAATGAACACTTCATGCATAACTCCTGTATTTTGATGAAAACTCACTGAAATCAAGTTGTAACTTCAAGTTTATGCATCTTTCTATGCTTTCAGGTTGAAACTTGACTGAAAACTCACTTTGAACAAAAGTTATGGCTGTTTTGTGTCGCAGGTCACAAATAGCGTTTTCTCAGCGAGGGAAGGCCAAAATGAACACTTCATGCATAACTCCTGTATTTTGAGGAAAACTCACTGAAATCAACCTGTAACTTTAAGTTTATGCATCTTTCTATGCTTTCAGGTTGAAACTTGACTGAAAACTCACTTTTAAAAAAAGTTATGGCATTTTTGTATCACAGGTCACAAATAGTGTTTTCTCAGCGAGAGAAGGCCAAAATGAACACTTCATGCATAACTCCTGTATTTTGATGAAAAGTCACTGAAATCAAGTTGTAACTTCAAGTTTATGCATCTTTCTATGCTTTCAGGTTGAAACTTGACTGAAAACTCACTTTGAACAAAAGTTATAGCTGTTTTGTGTCGCAGGTCACAAATAGCGTTTTCTCAGCGAGAGAAGGCCAAAATGAACACTTCATGCAGAACTCCTATATTTTGAGGAAAACTCACTGAAATCAAGCTGTAACTTCAAGTTTATGCATCTTTCTATGCTTTCAGGTTGAAACTTGACTGAAAACTCACTTTTAAAAAAAGTTATGGCATTTTTGTATCACAGGTCACAAATAGTGTTTTCTCAGCGAGAGAAGGCCAAAATGAACACTTCATGCATAACTCCTGTATTTTGATGAAAACTCACTGAAATCAAGCTGTAACTTCAAGTTTATGCATCTTTCTATGCTTTCAGGTTGAAACTTGACTGAAAACTCACTTTGAACAAAAGTTATGGCTGTTTTGTGTCGCAGGTCACAAATAGCGTTTTCTCAGCGAGGGAAGGCCAAAATGAACACTTCATGCAGAACTCCTGTATTTTGATGAAAGCTCACTGAAATCAAGTTGTAACTTCAAGTTTATGCATCTTTCTATGCTTTCAGGTTGAAACTTGACTGAAAACTCACTTTGAACAAAAGTTATGGCTGTTTTGTGTCGCAGGTCACAAATAGCGTTTTCTTAGCGAGGGAAGGCCAAAATGAACACTTCATGCATAACTCCTGTATTTTGAGGAAAACTCACTGAAATCAACCTGTAACTTTAAGTTTATGCATCTTTCTATGCTTTCAGGTTGAAACTTGACTGAAAACTCACTTTTAAAAAAAGTTATGGCATTTTTGTATCACAGGTCACAAATAGTGTTTTCTCAGCGAGAGAAGGCCAAAATGAACACTTCATGCAGAACTCCTGTATTTTGATGAAAAGTCACTGAAATCAAGTTGTAACTTCAAGTTTATGCATCTTTCTATGCTTTCAGGTTGAAACTTGACTGAAAACTCACTTTGAACAAAAGTTATGGCTGTTTTGTGTCGCAGGTCACAAATAGCGTTTTCTCAGCGAGGGAAGGCCAAAATGAACACTTCATGCATAACTCCTGTATTTTGATGAAAAGTCACTGAAATCAAGTTGTAACTTCAAGTTTATGCATCTTTCTATGCTTTCAGGTTGAAACTTGACTGAAAACTCACTTTGAACAAAAGTTATGGCTGTTTTGTGTCGCAGGTCACAAATAGTGTTTTCTCAGCGAGAGAAGGCCAAAATGAACACTTCATGCAGAACTCCTGTATTTTGAGGAAAACTCAGTGAAATCAAGCTGTAACTTCAAGTTTATGCATCTTTCTATGCTTTCAGGTTGAAACTTGACTGAAAACTCACTTTTAAAAAAAGTTATGGCATTTTTGTATCACAGGTCACAAATAGTGTTTTCTCAGCGAGAGAAGGCCAAAATGAACACTTCATGCATAACTCCTGTATTTTGATGAAAACTCACTGAAATCAAGCTGTAACTTCAAGTTTATGCATCTTTCTATGCTTTCAGGTTGAAACTTGACTGAAAACTCACTTTGAACAAAAGTTATGGCATTTTTGTATCACAGGTCACAAATAGTGTTTTCTCAGCGAGAGAAGGCCAAAATGAACACTTCATGCATAACTCCTTTATTTTGATGAAAACTCACTGAAATCCACCTGTAACTTCAAGTTTATGCATCTTTCTATGCTTTCAGGTTCAAACTTGACTGAAAACTCACTTTTAAAAAAAGTTAAGACATTTTTGTATCACAGGTCACAAATAGTGTTTTCTCAGCGAGAGAAGGCCAAAATGAACACTTCATGCATAACTCCTGTATTTTGATGAAAACTCACTGAAATCAAGCTGTAACTTCAAGTTTATGCATCTTTCTATGCTTTCAGGTTGAAACTTGACTGAAAACTCACTTTGAACAAAAGTTATGGCTGTTTTGTGTCGCAGGTCACAAATAGCGTTTTCTCAGCGAGGGAAGGCCAAAATGAACACTTCATGCATAACTCCTGTATTTTGATGAAAACTCACTGAAATCAAGTTGTAACTTCAAGTTTATGCATCTTTCTATGCTTTCAGGTTGAAACTTGACTGAAAACTCACTTTGAACAAAAGTTATGGCTGTTTTGTGTCGCAGGTCACAAATAGCGTTTTCTCAGCGAGGGAAGGCCAAAATGAACACTTCATGCATAACTCCTGTATTTTGAGGAAAACTCACTGAAATCAACCTGTAACTTTAAGTTTATGCATCTTTCTATGCTTTCAGGTTGAAACTTGACTGAAAACTCACTTTTAAAAAAAGTTATGGCATTTTTGTATCACAGGTCACAAATAGTGTTTTCTCAGCGAGAGAAGGCCAAAATGAACACTTCATGCATAACTCCTGTATTTTGATGAAAAGTCACTGAAATCAAGTTGTAACTTCAAGTTTATGCATCTTTCTATGCTTTCAGGTTGAAACTTGACTGAAAACTCACTTTGAACAAAAGTTATAGCTGTTTTGTGTCGCAGGTCACAAATAGCGTTTTCTCAGCGAGAGAAGGCCAAAATGAACACTTCATGCAGAACTCCTATATTTTGAGGAAAACTCACTGAAATCAAGCTGTAACTTCAAGTTTATGCATCTTTCTATGCTTTCAGGTTGAAACTTGACTGAAAACTCACTTTTAAAAAAAGTTATGGCATTTTTGTATCACAGGTCACAAATAGTGTTTTCTCAGCGAGAGAAGGCCAAAATGAACACTTCATGCATAACTCCTGTATTTTGATGAAAACTCACTGAAATCAAGCTGTAACTTCAAGTTTATGCATCTTTCTATGCTTTCAGGTTGAAACTTGACTGAAAACTCACTTTGAACAAAAGTTATGGCTGTTTTGTGTCGCAGGTCACAAATAGCGTTTTCTCAGCGAGGGAAGGCCAAAATGAACACTTCATGCAGAACTCCTGTATTTTGATGAAAGCTCACTGAAATCAAGTTGTAACTTCAAGTTTATGCATCTTTCTATGCTTTCAGGTTGAAACTTGACTGAAAACTCACTTTGAACAAAAGTTATGGCTGTTTTGTGTCGCAGGTCACAAATAGCGTTTTCTTAGCGAGGGAAGGCCAAAATGAACACTTCATGCATAACTCCTGTATTTTGAGGAAAACTCACTGAAATCAACCTGTAACTTTAAGTTTATGCATCTTTCTATGCTTTCAGGTTGAAACTTGACTGAAAACTCACTTTTAAAAAAAGTTATGGCATTTTTGTATCACAGGTCACAAATAGTGTTTTCTCAGCGAGAGAAGGCCAAAATGAACACTTCATACATAACTCCTGTATTTTGATGAAAACTCACTGAAATCAAGCTGTAACTTCAAGTTTATGCATCTTTCTATGCTTTCAGGTTGAAACTTGACTGAAAACTCACTTTGAACAAAAGTTATGGCTGTTTTGTGTCGCAGGTCACAAATAGCGTTTTCTCAGCGAGGGAAGGCCAAAATGAACACTTCATGCATAACTCCTGTATTTTGATGAAAACTCACTGAAATCAAGTTGTAACTTCAAGTTTATGCATCTTTCTATGCTTTCAGGTTGAAACTTGACTGAAAACTCACTTTGAACAAAAGTTATGGCTGTTTTGTGTCGCAGGTCACAAATAGCGTTTTCTTAGCGAGGGAAGGCCAAAATGAACACTTCATGCATAACTCCTGTATTTTGAGGAAAACTCACTGAAATCAACCTGTAACTTTAAGTTTATGCATCTTTCTATGCTTTCAGGTTGAAACTTGACTGAAAACTCACTTTTAAAAAAAGTTATGGCATTTTTGTATCACAGGTCACAAATAGTGTTTTCTCAGCGAGAGAAGGCCAAAATGAACACTTCATGCATAACTCCTGTATTTTGAGGAAAACTCACTGAAATCAACCTGTAACTTTAAGTTTATGCATCTTTCTATGCTTTCAGGTTGAAACTTGACTGAAAACTCACTTTTAAAAAAAGTTATGGCATTTTTGTATCACAGGTCACAAATAGTGTTTTCTCAGCGAGAGAAGGCCAAAATGAACACTTCATGCATAACTCCTGTATTTTGATGAAAACTCACTGAAATCAAGTTGTAACTTCAAGTTTATGCATCTTTCTATGCTTTCAGGTTGAAACTTGACTGAAAACTCACTTTGAACAAAAGTTATGGCTGTTTTGTGTCGCAGGTCACAAATAGCGTTTTCTCAGCGAGGGAAGGCCAAAATGAACACTTCATGTATAACTCCTGTATTTTGATGAAAAGTCACTGAAATCAAGTTGTAACTTCAAGTTTATGCATCTTTCTATGCTTTCAGGTTGAAACTTGACTGAAAACTCACTTTGAACAAAAGTTATGGCTGTTTTGTGTCGCAGGTCACAAATAGTGTTTTCTCAGCGAGAGAAGGCCAAAATGAACACTTCATGCAGAACTCCTGTATTTTGAGGAAAACTCAGTGAAATCAAGCTGTAACTTCAAGTTTATGCATCTTTCTATGCTTTCAGGTTGAAACTTGACTGAAAACTCACTTTTAAAAAAAGTTATGGCATTTTTGTATCACAGGTCACAAATAGTGTTTTCTCAGCGAGAGAAGGCCAAAATGAACACTTCATGCATAACTCCTGTATTTTGATGAAAACTCACTGAAATCAAGCTGTAACTTCAAGTTTATGCATCTTTCTATGCTTTCAGGTTGAAACTTGACTGAAAACTCACTTTGAACAAAAGTTATGGCATTTTTGTATCACAGGTCACAAATAGTGTTTTCTCAGCGAGAGAAGGCCAAAATGAACACTTCATACATAACTCCTGTATTTTGATGAAAACTCACTGAAATCAAGCTGTAACTTCAAGTTTATGCATCTTTCTATGCTTTCAGGTTGAAACTTGACTGAAAACTCACTTTGAACAAAAGTTATGGCTGTTTTGTGTCGCAGGTCACAAATAGCGTTTTCTCAGCGAGGGAAGGCCAAAATGAACACTTCATGCATAACTCCTGTATTTTGATGAAAACTCACTGAAATCAAGTTGTAACTTCAAGTTTATGCATCTTTCTATGCTTTCAGGTTGAAACTTGACTGAAAACTCACTTTGAACAAAAGTTATGGCTGTTTTGTGTCGCAGGTCACAAATAGCGTTTTCTTAGCGAGGGAAGGCCAAAATGAACACTTCATGCATAACTCCTGTATTTTGAGGAAAACTCACTGAAATCAACCTGTAACTTTAAGTTTATGCATCTTTCTATGCTTTCAGGTTGAAACTTGACTGAAAACTCACTTTTAAAAAAAGTTATGGCTGTTTTGTGTCGCAGGTCACAAATAGCGTTTTCTCAGCGAGGGAAG
Source organism: Aulostomus chinensis (assembly GCF_037954235.1). Classification (NCBI taxonomy): domain Eukaryota; kingdom Metazoa; phylum Chordata; class Actinopteri; order Syngnathiformes; family Aulostomidae; genus Aulostomus; species Aulostomus chinensis. Next base: position 7,536,961 of record NC_141326.1, on the reverse strand, counting down.
GCCAAAATGAACACTTCATGCATAACTCCTGTATTTTGATGAAAAGTCACTGAAATCAAGTTGTAACTTCAAGTTTATGCATCTTTCTATGCTTTCAGGTTGAAACTTGACTGAAAACTCACTTTGAACAAAAGTTATGGCTGTTTTGTGTCGCAGGTCACAAATAGTGTTTTCTCAGCGAGAGAAGGCCAAAATGAACACTTCATGCAGAACTCCTGTATTTTGAGGAAAACTCAGTGAAATCAAGCTGTAACTTCAAGTTTATGCATCTTTCTATGCTTTCAGGTTGAAACTTGACTGAAAACTCACTTTTAAAAAAAGTTATGGCATTTTTGTATCACAGGTCACAAATAGTGTTTTCTCAGCGAGAGAAGGCCAAAATGAACACTTCATGCATAACTCCTGTATTTTGATGAAAACTCACTGAAATCAAGCTGTAACTTCAAGTTTATGCATCTTTCTATGCTTTCAGGTTGAAACTTGACTGAAAACTCACTTTGAACAAAAGTTATGGCATTTTTGTATCACAGGTCACAAATAGTGTTTTCTCAGCGAGAGAAGGCCAAAATGAACACTTCATACATAACTCCTGTATTTTGATGAAAACTCACTGAAATCAAGCTGTAACTTCAAGTTTATGCATCTTTCTATGCTTTCAGGTTGAAACTTGACTGAAAACTCACTTTGAACAAAAGTTATGGCTGTTTTGTGTCGCAGGTCACAAATAGCGTTTTCTCAGCGAGGGAAGGCCAAAATGAACACTTCATGCATAACTCCTGTATTTTGATGAAAACTCACTGAAATCAAGTTGTAACTTCAAGTTTATGCATCTTTCTATGCTTTCAGGTTGAAACTTGACTGAAAACTCACTTTGAACAAAAGTTATGGCTGTTTTGTGTCGCAGGTCACAAATAGCGTTTTCTTAGCAGGGGAAGGCCAAAATGAACACTTCATGCATAACTCCTGTATTTTGAGGAAAACTCACTGAAATCAACCTGTAACTTTAAGTTTATGCATCTTTCTATGCTTTCAGGTTGAAACTTGACTGAAAACTCACTTTTAAAAAAAGTTATGGCATTTTTGTATCACAGGTCACAAATAGTGTTTTCTCAGCGAGAGAAGGCCAAAATGAACACTTCATGCATAACTCCTGTATTTTGATGAAAAGTCACTGAAATCAAGTTGTAACTTCAAGTTTATGCATCTTTCTATGCTTTCAGGTTGAAACTTGACTGAAAACTCACTTTGAACAAAAGTTATAGCTGTTTTGTGTCGCAGGTCACAAATAGCGTTTTCTCAGCGAGAGAAGGCCAAAATGAACACTTCATGCAGAACTCCTGTATTTTGAGGAAAACTCACTGAAATCAAGCTGTAACTTCAAGTTTATGCATCTTTCTATGCTTTCAGGTTGAAACTTGACTGAAAACTCACTTTGAACAAAAGTTATGGCATTTTTGTATCACAGGTCACAAATAGTGTTTTCTCAGCGAGAGAAGGCCAAAATGAACACTTCATGCATAACTCCTGTATTTTGATGAAAACTCACTGAAATCAAGCTGTAACTTCAAGTTTATGCATCTTTCTATGCTTTCAGGTTGAAACTTGACTGAAAACTCACTTTGAACAAAAGTTATGGCATTTTTGTATCACAGGTCACAAATAGTGTTTTCTCAGCGAGAGAAGGCCAAAATGAACACTTCATGCATAACTCCTGTATTTTGATGAAAACTCACTGACATCCAGCTGTAACTTCAAGTTTATGCATCTTTCTATGCTTTCAGGTTGAAACTTGACTGAAAACTCACTTTTAAAAAAAGTTATGGCATTTTTGTATCACAGGTCACAAATAGTGTTTTCTCAGCGAGAGAAGGCCAAAATGAACACTTCATGCATAACTCCTGTATTTTGATGAAAACTCACTGACATCCAGCTGTAACTTCAAGTTTATGCATCTTTCTATGCTTTCAGGTTGAAACTTGACTGAAAACTCACTTTTAAAAAAAGTTATGGCATTTTTGTATCACAGGTCACAAATAGTGTTTTCTCAGCGAGAGAAGGCCAAAATGAACACTTCATGCATAACTCCTGTATTTTGATGAAAACTCACTGAAATCCAGCTGTAACTTCAAGTTTATGCATCTTTCTATGCTTTCAGGTTGAAACTTGACTGAAAACTCACTTTGAACAAAAGTTATGGCTGTTTTGTGTCGCAGGTCACAAATAGCGTTTTCTCAGCGAGAGAAGGCCAAAATGAACACTTCATGCATAACTCCTGTATTTTGAGGAAAACTCACTGAAATCCACCTGTAACTTCAAGTTTATGCATCTTTCTATGCTTTCAGGTTGAAACTTGACTGAAAACTCACTTTGAACAAAAGTTATGGCTGTTTTGTATCACAGGTCACAAATAGTGTTTTCTCAGCGAGAGAAGGCCAAAATGAACACTTCATGCATAACTCCTGTATTTTGATGAAAACTCACTGAAATCAAGCTGTAACTTCAAGTTTATGCATCTTTCTATGCTTTCAGGTTGAAACTTGACTGAAAACTCACTTTGAACAAAAGTTATGGCTGTTTTGTGTCGCAGGTCACAAATAGCGTTTTCTCAGCGAGGGAAGGCCAAAATGAACACTTCATGCATAACTCCTGTATTTTGATGAAAACTCACTGATATCCAGCTGTAACTTCAAGTTTATGCATCTTTCTATGCTTTCAGGTTGAAACTCTACTGAAAACTCACTTTGAACAAAAGTTATGGCATTTTTGTATCACAGGTCACAAATAGTGTTTTCTCAGCGAGAGAAGGCCAAAATGAACACTTCATGCATAACTCCTGTATTTTGATGAAAACTCACTGAAATCAATTTGTAACTTCAAGTTTATGCATCTTTCTATGCTTTCAGGTTGAAACTTGACTGAAAACTCACTTTGAACAAAAGTCATGGCTGTTTTGTGTCGCAGGTCACAAATAGCGTTTTCTCAGCGAGGGAAGGCCAAAATGAACACTTCATGCATAACTCCTGTATTTTGATGAAAACTCACTGAAATCAAGTTGTAACTTCAAGTTTATGCATCTTTCTATGCTTTCAGGTTGAAACTTGACTGAAAACTCACTTTGAACAAAAGTTATGGCTGTTTTGTGTCGCAGGTCACAAATACCGTTTTCTCAGCGAGGGAAGGCCAAAATGAACACTTCATGCATAACTCCTGTATTTTGAGGAAAACTCACTGAAATCCACCTGTAACTTCAAGTTTATGCATCTTTCTATGCTTTCAGGTTGAAACTTGACTGAAAACTCACTTTTAAAAAAAGTTATGGCATTTTTGTATCACAGGTCACAAATAGTGTTTTCTCAGCGAGAGAAGGCCAAAATGAACACTTCATGCATAACTCCTGTATTTTGATGAAAAGTCACTGAAATCAAGTTGTAACTTCAAGTTTATGCATCTTTCTATGCTTTCAGGTTGAAACTTGACTGAAAACTCACTTTGAACAAAAGTTATGGCTGTTTTGTGTCGCAGGTCACAAATAGCGTTTTCTCAGCGAGGGAAGGCCAAAATGAACACTTCATGCATAACTCCTGTATTTTGAGGAAAACTCACTGAAATCAACCTGTAACTTTAAGTTTATGCATCTTTCTATGCTTTCAGGTTGAAACTTGACTGAAAACTCACTTTTAAAAAAAGTTATGGCATTTTTGTATCACAGGTCACAAATAGTGTTTTCTCAGCGAGAGAAGGCCAAAATGAACACTTCATGCATAACTCCTGTATTTTGATGAAAAGTCACTGAAATCAAGTTGTAACTTCAAGTTTATGCATCTTTCTATGCTTTCAGGTTGAAACTTGACTGAAAACTCACTTTGAACAAAAGTTATAGCTGTTTTGTGTCGCAGGTCACAAATAGCGTTTTCTCAGCGAGAGAAGGCCAAAATGAACACTTCATGCAGAACTCCTATATTTTGAGGAAAACTCACTGAAATCAACCTGTAACTTCAAGTTTATGCATCTTTCTATGCTTTCAGGTTGAAACTTGACTGAAAACTCACTTTTAAAAAAAGTTATGGCATTTTTGTATCACAGGTCACAAATAGTGTTTTCTCAGCGAGAGAAGGCCAAAATGAACACTTCATGCATAACTCCTGTATTTTGATGAAAAGTCACTGAAATCAAGCTGTAACTTCAAGTTTATGCATCTTTCTATGCTTTCAGGTTGAAACTTGACTGAAAACTCACTTTGAACAAAAGTTATGGCTGTTTTGTGTCGCAGGTCACAAATAGCGTTTTCTCAGCGAGGGAAGGCCAAAATGAACACTTCATGCAGAACTCCTGTATTTTGATGAAAGCTCACTGAAATCAAGTTGTAACTTCAAGTTTATGCATCTTTCTATGCTTTCAGGTTGAAACTTGACTGAAAACTCACTTTGAACAAAAGTTATGGCTGTTTTGTGTCGCAGGTCACAAATAGCGTTTTCTTAGCGAGGGAAGGCCAAAATGAACACTTCATGCATAACTCCTGTATTTTGAGGAAAACTCACTGAAATCAACCTGTAACTTTAAGTTTATGCATCTTTCTATGCTTTCAGGTTGAAACTTGACTGAAAACTCACTTTTAAAAAAAGTTATGGCATTTTTGTATCACAGGTCACAAATAGTGTTTTCTCAGCGAGAGAAGGCCAAAATGAACACTTCATACATAACTCCTGTATTTTGATGAAAACTCACTGAAATCAAGCTGTAACTTCAAGTTTATGCATCTTTCTATGCTTTCAGGTTGAAACTTGACTGAAAACTCACTTTGAACAAAAGTTATGGCTGTTTTGTGTCGCAGGTCACAAATAGCGTTTTCTCAGCGAGGGAAGGCCAAAATGAACACTTCATGCATAACTCCTGTATTTTGATGAAAACTCACTGAAATCAAGTTGTAACTTCAAGTTTATGCATCTTTCTATGCTTTCAGGTTGAAACTTGACTGAAAACTCACTTTGAACAAAAGTTATGGCTGTTTTGTGTCGCAGGTCACAAATAGCGTTTTCTTAGCGAGGGAAGGCCAAAATGAACACTTCATGCATACCTCCTGTATTTTGAGGAAAACTCACTGAAATCAACCTGTAACTTTAAGTTTATGCATCTTTCTATGCTTTCAGGTTGAAACTTGACTGAAAACTCACTTTTAAAAAAAGTTATGGCATTTTTGTATCACAGGTCACAAATAGTGTTTTCTCAGCGAGAGAAGGCCAAAATGAACACTTCATGCATAACTCCTGTATTTTGATGAAAAGTCACTGAAATCAAGTTGTAACTTCAAGTTTATGCATCTTTCTATGCTTTCAGGTTGAAACTTGACTGAAAACTCACTTTGAACAAAAGTTATAGCTGTTTTGTGTCGCAGGTCACAAATAGCGTTTTCTCAGCGAGAGAAGGCCAAAATGAACACTTCATGCAGAACTCCTGTATTTTGAGGAAAACTCACTGAAATCAAGCTGTAACTTCAAGTTTATGCATCTTTCTATGCTTTCAGGTTGAAACTTGACTGAAAACTCACTTTTAAAAAAAGTTATGGCATTTTTGTATCACAGGTCACAAATAGTGTTTTCTCAGCGAGAGAAGGCCAAAATGAACACTTCATGCATAACTCCTGTATTTTGATGAAAACTCACTGAAATCAAGCTGTAACTTCAAGTTTATGCATCTTTCTATGCTTTCAGGTTGAAACTTGACTGAAAACTCACTTTGAACAAAAGTTATGGCATTTTTGTATCACAGGTCACAAATAGTGTTTTCTCAGCGAGAGAAGGCCAAAATGAACACTTCATGCATAACTCCTGTATTTTGATGAAAACTCACTGACATCCAGCTGTAACTTCAAGTTTATGCATCTTTCTATGCTTTCAGGTTGAAACTTGACTGAAAACTCACTTTTAAAAAAAGTTATGGCATTTTTGTATCACAGGTCACAAATAGTGTTTTCTCAGCGAGAGAAGGCCAAAATGAACACTTCATGCATAACTCCTGTATTTTGATGAAAACTCACTGAAATCCAGCTGTAACTTCAAGTTTATGCATCTTTCTATGCTTTCAGGTTGAAACTTGACTGAAAACTCACTTTGAACAAAAGTTATGGCTGTTTTGTGTCGCAGGTCACAAATAGCGTTTTCTCAGCGAGAGAAGGCCAAAATGAACACTTCATGCATAACTCCTGTATTTTGAGGAAAACTCACTGAAATCCACCTGTAACTTCAAGTTTATGCATCTTTCTATGCTTTCAGGTTGAAACTTGACTGAAAACTCACTTTGAACAAAAGTTATGGCTGTTTTGTATCACAGGTCACAAATAGTGTTTTCTCAGCGAGAGAAGGCCAAAATGAACACTTCATGCATAACTCCTGTATTTTGATGAAAACTCACTGAAATCAAGCTGTAACTTCAAGTTTATGCATCTTTCTATGCTTTCAGGTTGAAACTTGACTGAAAACTCACTTTGAAAAAAAGTTATGGCTGTTTTGTGTCGCAGGTCACAAATAGCGTTTTCTCAGCGAGGGAAGGCCAAAATGAACACTTCATGCATAACTCCTGTATTTTGATGAAAACTCACTGATATCCAGCTGTAACTTCAAGTTTATGCATCTTTCTATGCTTTCAGGTTGAAACTTGACTGAAAACTCACTTTGAACAAAAGTTATGGCATTTTTGTATCACAGGTCACAAATAGTGTTTTCTCAGCGAGAGAAGGCCAAAATGAACACTTCATGCATAACTCCTGTATTTTGATGAAAACTCACTGAAATCAAGTTGTAACTTCAAGTTTATGCATCTTTCTATGCTTTCAGGTTGAAACTTGACTGAAAACTCACTTTGAACAAAAGTCATGGCTGTTTTGTGTCGCAGGTCACAAATAGCGTTTTCTCAGCGAGGGAAGGCCAAAATGAACACTTCATGCATAACTCCTGTATTTTGATGAAAACTCACTGAAATCAAGTTGTAACTTCAAGTTTATGCATCTTTCTATGCTTTCAGGTTGAAACTTGACTGAAAACTCACTTTGAACAAAAGTTATGGCTGTTTTGTGTCGCAGGTCACAAATACCGTTTTCTCAGCGAGGGAAGGCCAAAATGAACACTTCATGCATAACTCCTGTATTTTGAGGAAAACTCACTGAAATCCACCTGTAACTTCAAGTTTATGCATCTTTCTATGCTTTCAGGTTGAAACTTGACTGAAAACTCACTTTTAAAAAAAGTTATGGCATTTTTGTATCACAGGTCACAAATAGTGTTTTCTCAGCGAGAGAAGGCCAAAATGAACACTTCATGCATAACTCCTGTATTTTGATGAAAAGTCACTGAAATCAAGTTGTAACTTCAAGTTTATGCATCTTTCTATGCTTTCAGGTTGAAACTTGACTGAAAACTCACTTTTAACAAAAGTTATGGCTGTTTTGTGTCGCAGGTCACAAATAGTGTTTTCTCAGCGAGAGAAGGCCAAAATGAACACTTCATGCAGAACTCCTGTATTTTGAGGAAAACTCAGTGAAATCAAGCTGTAACTTCAAGTTTATGCATCTTTCTATGCTTTCAGGTTGAAACTTGACTGAAAACTCACTTTTAAAAAAAGTTATGGCATTTTTGTATCACAGGTCACAAATAGTGTTTTCTCAGCGAGAGAAGGCCAAAATGAACACTTCATGCATAACTCCTGTATTTTGATGAAAACTCACTGAAATCAAGCTGTAACTTCAAGTTTATGCATCTTTCTATGCTTTCAGGTTGAAACTTGACTGAAAACTCACTTTGAACAAAAGTTATGGCATTTTTGTATCACAGGTCACAAATAGTGTTTTCTCAGCGAGAGAAGGCCAAAATGAACACTTCATGCATAACTCCTTTATTTTGATGAAAACTCACTGAAATCCACCTGTAACTTCAAGTTTATGCATCTTTCTATGCTTTCAGGTTGAAACTTGACTGAAAACTCACTTTTAAAAAAAGTTAAGGCATTTTTGTATAACAGGTCACAAATAGTGTTTTCTCAGCGAGAGAAGGCCAAAATGAACACTTCATGCATAACTCCTGTATTTTGATGAAAACTCACTGAAATCAAGCTGTAACTTCAAGTTTATGCATCTTTCTATGCTTTCAGGTTGAAACTTGACTGAAAACTCACTTTGAACAAAAGTTATGGCTGTTTTGTGTCGCAGGTCACAAATAGCGTTTTCTCAGCGAGGGAAGGCCAAAATGAACACTTCATGCATAACTCCTGTATTTTGATGAAAACTCACTGAAATCAAGTTGTAACTTCAAGTTTATGCATCTTTCTATGCTTTCAGGTTGAAACTTGACTGAAAACTCACTTTGAACAAAAGTTATGGCTGTTTTGTGTCGCAGGTCACAAATAGCGTTTTCTCAGCGAGGGAAGGCCAAAATGAACACTTCATGCATAACTCCTGTATTTTGATGAAAACTCACTGATATCCAGCTGTAACTTCAAGTTTATGCATCTTTCTATGCTTTCAGGTTGAAACTCTACTGAAAACTCACTTTGAACAAAAGTTATGGCATTTTTGTATCACAGGTCACAAATAGTGTTTTCTCAGCGAGAGAAGGCCAAAATGAACACTTCATGCATAACTCCTGTTTTGATGATGAACTCATTGAACTCGAATTTGTATCTTCAAGTTTATGCATCTTTCTATGCTTTCAGGGTTGAAACTTGACTGAAAACTCACTTTGAACAAAAGTCATGGCTGTTTTGTGTCGCAGGTCACAAATAGCGTTTCTCAGCGAGGGAAGGCCAAAATGAACACTTCATGCATAACTCCTGTATTTTGATGAAAACTCACTGAAATCAAGTTGTAAACTTCAAGTTTATGCATCTTTCTATGCTTTCAGGTTGAAACTTGACTGAAAACTCACTTTGAACAAAAGTTATGGCTGTTTTGTGTCGCAGGTCACAAATACCGTTTTCTCTCGAGGGGAAGGCCAAAATGAACACTTCATGCATAACTCCTGTATTTTGAGGAAAACTCACTGAAATCCACCTGTAACTTCAAGTTTATGCATCTTTCTATGCTTTCAGGTTGAAACTTGACTGAAAACTCACTTTTAAAAAAAAGTTATGGCATTTTTGTATCACAGGTCACAAATAGTGTTTTCTCAGCGAGAGAAGGCCAAAATGAACACTTCATGCATAACTCCTGTATTTTGATGAAAAGTCACTGAAATCAAGTTGTAACTTCAAGTTTATGCATCTTTCTATGCTTTCAGGTTGAAACTTGACTGAAAACTCACTTTGAACAAAGTTATGGCTGTTTTTGTGTCGCAGGTCACAAATAGCGTTTTCTCAGCGAGGGAAGGCCAAAATGAACACTTCATGCATAACTCCTGTATTTTGAGGAAAACTCACTGAAATCAACCTGTAACTTTAAGTTTATGCATCTTTCTATGCTTTCAGGTTGAAACTTGACTGAAAACTCACTTTTAAAAAAAGTTATGGCATTTTTGTATCACAGGTCACAAATAGTGTTTTCTCAGCGAGAGAAGGCCAAAATGAACACTTCATGCATAACTCCTGTATTTTGATGAAAAGTCACTGAAATCAAGTTGTAACTTCAAGTTTATGCATCTTTCTATGCTTTCAGGTTGAAACTTGACTGAAAACTCACTTTGAACAAAAGTTATAGCTGTTTTGTGTCGCAGGTCACAAATAGCGTTTTCTCAGCGAGAGAAGGCCAAAATGAACACTTCATGCAGAACTCCTATATTTGAGGAAAACTCACTGAATCAACCTGTAACTTCAAGTTTATGCATCTTTCTATGCTTTCAGGTTGAAACTTGACTGAAAACTCACTTTTAAAAAAAGTTATGGCATTTTTGTATCACAGGTCACAAATAGTGTTTTCTCAGCGAGAGAAGGCCAAAATGAACACTTCATGCATAACTCCTGTATTTTGATGAAAAGTCACTGAAATCAAGCTGTAACTTCAAGTTTATGCATCTTTCTATGCTTTCAGGTTGAAACTTGACTGAAAACTCACTTTGAACAAAAGTTATGGCTGTTTTGTGTCGCAGGTCACAAATAGCGTTTTCTCAGCGAGGGAAGGCCAAAATGAACACTTCATGCAGAACTCCTGTATTTTGATGAAAGCTCACTGAAATCAAGTTGTAACTTCAAGTTTATGCATCTTTCTATGCTTTCAGGTTGAAACTTGACTGAAAACTCACTTTGAACAAAAGTTATGGCTGTTATGTGTCGCAGGTCACAAATAGCGTTTTCTTAGCGAGGGAAGGCCAAAATGAACACTTCATGCATAACTCCTGTATTTTGAGGAAAACTCACTGAAATCAACCTGTAACTTTAAAGTTTATGCATCTTTCTATGCTTTCAGGTTGAAACTTGACTGAAAACTCACTTTTAAAAAAAGTTATGGCATTTTTGTATCACAGGTCACAAATAGTGTTTTCTCAGCGAGAGAAGGCCAAAATGAACACTTCATACATAACTCCTGTATTTTGATGAAAACTCACTGAAATCAAGCTGTAACTTCAAGTTTATGCATCTTTCTATGCTTTCAGGTTGAAACTTGACTGAAAACTCACTTTGAACAAAAGTTATGGCTGTTTTGTGTCGCAGGTCACAAATAGCGTTTTCTCAGCGAGGGAAGGCCAAAATGAACACTTCATGCATAACTCCTGTATTTTGATGAAAACTCACTGAAATCAAGTTGTAACTTCAAGTTTATGCATCTTTCTATGCTTTCAGGTTGAAACTTGACTGAAAACTCACTTTGAAAAAAAATTTATGGCTGTTTTGTGTCGCAGGTCACAAATAGCGTTTTCTTAGCGAGGGAAGGCCAAAATGAACACTTCATGCATACCTCCTGTATTTTGAGGAAAACTCACTGAAATCAACCTGTAACTTTAAGTTTATGCATCTTTCTATGCTTTCAGGTTGAAACTTGACTGAAAACTCACTTTTAAAAAAAGTTATGGCATTTTTGTATCACAGGTCACAAATAGTGTTTTCTCAGCGAGAGAAGGCCAAAATGAACACTTCATGCATAACTCCTGTATTTTGATGAAAAGTCACTGAAATCAAGTTGTAACTTCAAGTTTATGCATCTTTCTATGCTTTCAGGTTGAAACTTGACTGAAAACTCACTTTGAACAAAAGTTATAGCTGTTTTGTGTCGCAGGTCACAAATAGCGTTTTCTCAGCGAGAGAAGGCCAAAATGAACACTTCATGCAGAACTCCTGTATTTTGAGGAAAACTCACTGAAATCAAGCTGTAACTTCAAGTTTATGCATCTTTCTATGCTTTCAGGTTGAAACTTGACTGAAAACTCACTTTTAAAAAAAGTTATGGCATTTTTGTATCACAGGTCACAAATAGTGTTTTCTCAGCGAGAGAAGGCCAAAATGAACACTTCATGCATAACTCCTGTATTTTGATGAAAACTCACTGAAATCAAGCTGTAACTTCAAGTTTATGCATCTTTCTATGCTTTCAGGTTGAAACTTGACTGAAAACTCACTTTGAACAAAAGTTATGGCATTTTTGTATCACAGGTCACAAATAGTGTTTTCTCAGCGAGAGAAGGCCAAAATGAACACTTCATGCATAACTCCTGTATTTTGATGAAAACTCACTGACATCCAGCTGTAACTTCAAGTTTATGCATCTTTCTATGCTTTCAGGTTGAAACTTGACTGAAAACTCACTTTTAAAAAAAGTTATGGCATTTTTGTATCACAGGTCACAAATAGTGTTTTCTCAGCGAGAGAAGGCCAAAATGAACACTTCATGCATAACTCCTGTATTTTGATGAAAACTCACTGAAATCCAGCTGTAACTTCAAGTTTATGCATCTTTCTATGCTTTCAGGTTGAAACTTGACTGAAAACTCACTTTGAACAAAAGTTATGGCTGTTTTGTGTCGCAGGTCACAAATAGCGTTTTCTCAGCGAGAGAAGGCCAAAATGAACACTTCATGCATAACTCCTGTATTTTGAGGAAAACTCACTGAAATCCACCTGTAACTTCAAGTTTATGCATCTTTCTATGCTTTCAGGTTGAAACTTGACTGAAAACTCACTTTGAACAAAAGTTATGGCTGTTTTGTATCACAGGTCACAAATAGTGTTTTCTCAGCGAGAGAAGGCCAAAATGAACACTTCATGCATAACTCCTGTATTTTGATGAAAACTCACTGAAATCAAGCTGTAACTTCAAGTTTATGCATCTTTCTATGCTTTCAGGTTGAAACTTGACTGAAAACTCACTTTGAAAAAAAGTTATGGCTGTTTTGTGTCGCAGGTCACAAATAGCGTTTTCTCAGCGAGGGAAGGCCAAAATGAACACTTCATGCATAACTCCTGTATTTTGATGAAAACTCACTGATATCCAGCTGTAACTTCAAGTTTATGCATCTTTCTATGCTTTCAGGTTGAAACTTGACTGAAAACTCACTTTGAACAAAAGTTATGGCATTTTTGTATCACAGGTCACAAATAGTGTTTTCTCAGCGAGAGAAGGCCAAAATGAACACTTCATGCATAACTCCTGTATTTTGATGAAAACTCACTGAAATCAAGTTGTAACTTCAAGTTTATGCATCTTTCTATGCTTTCAGGTTGAAACTTGACTGAAAACTCACTTTGAACAAAAGTCATGGCTGTTTTGTGTCGCAGGTCACAAATAGCGTTTTCTCAGCGAGGGAAGGCCAAAATGAACACTTCATGCATAACTCCTGTATTTTGATGAAAACTCACTGAAATCAAGTTGTAACTTCAAGTTTATGCATCTTTCTATGCTTTCAGGTTGAAACTTGACTGAAAACTCACTTTGAACAAAAGTTATGGCTGTTTTGTGTCGCAGGTCACAAATACCGTTTTCTCAGCGAGGGAAGGCCAAAATGAACACTTCATGCATAACTCCTGTATTTTGAGGAAAACTCACTGAAATCCACCTGTAACTTCAAGTTTATGCATCTTTCTATGCTTTCAGGTTGAAACTTGACTGAAAACTCACTTTTAAAAAAAGTTATGGCATTTTTGTATCACAGGTCACAAATAGTGTTTTCTCAGCGAGAGAAGGCCAAAATGAACACTTCATGCATAACTCCTGTATTTTGATGAAAAGTCACTGAAATCAAGTTGTAACTTCAAGTTTATGCATCTTTCTATGCTTTCAGGTTGAAACTTGACTGAAAACTCACTTTTAACAAAAGTTATGGCTGTTTTGTGTCGCAGGTCACAAATAGTGTTTTCTCAGCGAGAGAAGGCCAAAATGAACACTTCATGCAGAACTCCTGTATTTTGAGGAAAACTCAGTGAAATCAAGCTGTAACTTCAAGTTTATGCATCTTTCTATGCTTTCAGGTTGAAACTTGACTGAAAACTCACTTTTAAAAAAAGTTATGGCATTTTTGTATCACAGGTCACAAATAGTGTTTTCTCAGCGAGAGAAGGCCAAAATGAACACTTCATGCATAACTCCTGTATTTTGATGAAAACTCACTGAAATCAAGCTGTAACTTCAAGTTTATGCATCTTTCTATGCTTTCAGGTTGAAACTTGACTGAAAACTCACTTTGAACAAAAGTTATGGCATTTTTGTATCACAGGTCACAAATAGTGTTTTCTCAGCGAGAGAAGGCCAAAATGAACACTTCATGCATAACTCCTTTATTTTGATGAAAACTCACTGAAATCCACCTGTAACTTCAAGTTTATGCATCTTTCTATGCTTTCAGGTTGAAACTTGACTGAAAACTCACTTTTAAAAAAAGTTAAGGCATTTTTGTATAACAGGTCACAAATAGTGTTTTCTCAGCGAGAGAAGGCCAAAATGAACACTTCATGCATAACTCCTGTATTTTGATGAAAACTCACTGAAATCAAGCTGTAACTTCAAGTTTATGCATCTTTCTATGCTTTCAGGTTGAAACTTGACTGAAAACTCACTTTGAACAAAAGTTATGGCTGTTTTGTGTCGCAGGTCACAAATAGCGTTTTCTCAGCGAGGGAAGGCCAAAATGAACACTTCATGCATAACTCCTGTATTTTGATGAAAACTCACTGAAATCAAGTTGTAACTTCAAGTTTATGCATCTTTCTATGCTTTCAGGTTGAAACTTGACTGAAAACTCACTTTGAACAAAAGTTATGGCTGTTTTGTGTCGCAGGTCACAAATAGCGTTTTCTCAGCGAGGGAAGGCCAAAATGAACACTTCATGCATAACTCCTGTATTTTGATGAAAACTCACTGAAATCAACCTGTAACTTTAAGTTTATGCATCTTTCTATGCTTTCAGGTTGAAACTTGACTGAAAACTCACTTTGAACAAAAGTTATAGCTGTTTTGTGTCGCAGGTCACAAATAGCTTTTTCTCAGCGAGAGAAGGCCAAAATGAACACTTCATGCAGAACTCCTGTATTTTGAGGAAAACTCACTGAAATCAAGCTGTAACTTCAAGTTTATGCATCTTTCTATGCTTTCAGGTTGAAACTTGACTGAAAACTCACTTTTAAAAAAAGTTATGGCATTTTTGTATCACAGGTCACAAATAGTGTTTTCTCAGCGAGAGAAGGCCAAAATGAACACTTCATGCATAACTCCTGTATTTTGATGAAAACTCACTGAAATCAAGCTGTAACTTCAAGTTTATGCATCTTTCTATGCTTTCAGGTTGAAACTTGACTGAAAACTCACTTTGAACAAAAGTTATGGCTGTTTTGTGTCGCAGGTCACAAATAGCGTTTTCTCAGCGAGGGAAGGCCAAAATGAACACTTCATGCATAACTCCTGTATTTTGAGGAAAACTCACTGAAATCAAGTTGTAACTTCAAGTTTATGCATCTTTCTATGCTTTCAGGTTGAAACTTGACTGAAAACTCACTTTGAACAAAAGTTATGGCTGTTTTGTGTCGCAGGTCACAAATAGTGTTTTCTTAGCGAGGGAAGGCCAAAATGAACACTTCATGCAGAACTCCTGTATTTTGAGGAAAACTCACTGAAATCAAGCTGTAACTTCAAGTTTATGCATCTTTCTATGCTTTCAGGTTGAAACTTGGCTGAAAACTCACTTTTAAAAAAAGTTATGGCATTTTTGTATCACAGGTCACAAATAGTGTTTTCTCAGCGAGAGAAGGCCAAAATGAACACTTCATGCATAACTCCTGTATTTTGATGAAAACTCACTGAAATCAAGCTGTAACTTCAAGTTTATGCATCTTTCTATGCTTTCAGGTTGAAACTTGACTGAAAACTCACTTTGAACAAAAGTTATGGCATTTTTGTATCACAGGTCACAAATAGTGTTTTCTCAGCGAGAGAAGGCCAAAATGAACACTTCATGCATAACTCCTGTATTTTGATGAAAACTCACTGAAATCAAGCTGTAACTTCAAGTTTATGCATCTTTCTATGCTTTCAGGTTGAAACTTGACTGAAAACTCACTTTGAACAAAAGTTATGGCTGTTTTGTGTCGCAGGTCACAAATAGCGTTTTCTTAGCGAGGGAAGGCCAAAAAGAACACTTCATGCATAACTCCTGTATTTTGAGGAAAACTCACTGAAATCAACCTGTAACTTTAAGTTTATGCATCTTTCTATGCTTTCAGGTTGAAACTTGACTGAAAACTCACTTTTAAAAAAAGTTATGGCATTTTTGTATCACAAGTCACAAATAGTGTTTTCTCAGCGAGAGAAGGCCAAAATGAACACTTCATGCATAACTCCTGTATTTTGATGAAAACTCACTGAAATCAAGCTGTAACTTCAAGTTTATGCATCTTTCTATGCTTTCAGGTTGAAACTTGACTGAAAACTCACTTTGAACAAAAGTTATGGCTGTTTTGTGTCGCAGGTCACAAATAGCGTTTTCTCAGCGAGGGAAGGCCAAAATGAACACTTCATGCATAACTCCTGTATTTTGATGAAAACTCACTGAAATCAAGTTGTAACTTCAAGTTTATGCATCTTTCTATGCTTTCAGGTTGAAACTTGACTGAAAACTCACTTTGAACAAAAGTTATAGCTGTTTTGTGTCGCAGGTCACAAATAGCGTTTTCTCAGCGAGAGAAGGCCAAAATGAACACTTCATGCAGAACTCCTGTATTTTGAGGAAAACTCACTGAAATCAAGCTGTAACTTCAAGTTTATGCATCTTTCTATGCTTTCAGGTTGAAACTTGGCTGAAAACTCACTTTTAAAAAAAGTTATGGCATTTTTGTATCACAGGTCACAAATAGTGTTTTCTCAGCGAGAGAAGGCCAAAATGAACACTTCATGCATAACTCCTGTATTTTGATGAAAACTCACTGAAATCAAGCTGTAACTTCAAGTTTATGCATCTTTCTATGCTTTCAGGTTGAAACTTGACTGAAAACTCACTTTGAACAAAAGTTATGGCATTTTTGTATCACAGGTCACAAATAGTGTTTTCTCAGCGAGAGAAGGCCAAAATGAACACTTCATGCATAACTCCTGTATTTTGATGAAAACTCACTGAAATCCACCTGTAACTTCAAGTTTATGCATCTTTCTATGCTTTCAGGTTGAAACTTGACTGAAAACTCACTTTTAAAAAAAGTTATGGCATTTTTGTATCACAGGTCACAAATAGTGTTTTCTCAGCGAGAGAAGGCCAAAATGAACACTTCATGCATAACTCCTGTATTTTGATGAAAACTCACTGAAATCAAGCTGTAACTTCAAGTTTATGCATCTTTCTATGCTTTCAGGTTGAAACTTGACTGAAAACTCACTTTGAACAAAAGTTATGGCTGTTTTGTGTCGCAGGTCACAAATAGCGTTTTCTCAGCGAGAGAAGGCCAAAATGAACACTTCATGCATAACTCCTGTATTTTGAGGAAAACTCACTGAAATCCACCTGTAACTTCAAGTTTATGCATCTTTCTATGCTTTCAGGTTGAAACTTGACTGAAAACTCACTTTTAAAAAAAGTTATGGCATTTTTGTATCACAGGTCACAAATAGTGTTTTCTCAGCGAGAGAAGGCCAAAATGAACACTTCATGCATAACTCCTGTATTTTGATGAAAACTCACTGAAATCCAGCTGTAACTTCAAGTTTATGCATCTTTCTATGCTTTCAGGTTGAAACTTGACTGAAAACTCACTTTGAACAAAAGTTATGGCTGTTTTGTGTCGCAGGTCACAAATAGCGTTTTCTCAGCGAGAGAAGGCCAAAATGAACACTTCATGCATAACTCCTGTATTTTGAGGAAAACTCACTGAAATCCACCTGTAACTTCAAGTTTATGCATCTTTCTATGCTTTCAGGTTGAAACTTGACTGAAAACTCACTTTTAAAAAAAGTTATGGCATTTTTGTATCACAGGTCACAAATAGTGTTTTCTCAGCGAGAGAAGGCCAAAATGAACACTTCATGCATAACTCCTGTATTTTGATGAAAACTCACTGAAATCCAGCTGTAACTTCAAGTTTATGCATCTTTCTATGCTTTCAGGTTGAAACTTGGCTGAAAACTCACTTTGAACAAAAGTTATGGCTGTTTTGTGTCGCAGGTCACAAATAGCGTTTTCTCAGCGAGAGAAGGCCAAAATGAACACTTCATGCAGAACTCCTGTATTTTGAGGAAAACTCACTGAAATCCACCTGTAACTTCAAGTTTATGCATCTTTCTATGCTTTCAGGTTGAAACTTGACTGAAAACTCACTTTTAAAAAAAGTTATGGCATTTTTGTATCACAGGTCACAAATAGTGTTTTCTCAGCGAGAGAAGGCCAAAATGAACACTTCATGCATAACTCCTGTATTTTGATGAAAACTCACTGAAATCAAGCTGTAACTTCAAGTTTATGCATCTTTCTATGCTTTCAGGTTGAAACTTGACTGAAAACTCACTTTGAACAAAAGTTATGGCTGTTTTGTGTCGCAGGTCACAAATAGCGTTTTCTCAGCGAGGGAAGGCCAAAATGAACACTTCATGCAGAACTCCTGTATTTTGATGAAAACTCACTGATATCCAGCTGTAACTTCAAGTTTATGCATCTTTCTATGCTTTCAGGTTGAAACTTGGCTGAAAACTCACTTTGAACAAAAGTTATGGCTGTTTTGTGTCGCAGGTCACAAATAGCGTTTTCTCAGCGAGAGAAGGCCAAAATGAACACTTCATGCAGAACTCCTGTATTTTGAGGAAAACTCACTGAAATCCACCTGTAACTTCAAGTTTATGCATCTTTCTATGCTTTCAGGTTGAAACTTGACTGAAAACTCACTTTTAAAAAAAGTTATGGCATTTTTGTATCACAGGTCACAAATAGTGTTTTCTCAGCGAGAGAAGGCCAAAATGAACACTTCATGCATAACTCCTGTATTTTGATGAAAACTCACTGAAATCCAGCTGTAACTTCAAGTTTATGCATCTTTCTATGCTTTCAGGTTGAAACTTGACTGAAAACTCACTTTGAACAAAAGTTATGGCTGTTTTGTGTCGCAGGTCACAAATAGCGTTTTCTCAGCGAGAGAAGGCCAAAATGAACACTTCATGCATAACTCCTGTATTTTGAGGAAAACTCACTGAAATCCACCTGTAACTTCAAGTTTATGCATCTTTCTATGCTTTCAGGTTGAAACTTGACTGAAAACTCACTTTTAAAAAAAGTTATGGCATTTTTGTATCACAGGTCACAAATAGTGTTTTCTCAGCGAGAGAAGGCCAAAATGAACACTTCATGCATAACTCCTGTATTTTGATGAAAACTCACTGAAATCCAGCTGTAACTTCAAGTTTATGCATCTTTCTATGCTTTCAGGTTGAAACTTGGCTGAAAACTCACTTTGAACAAAAGTTATGGCTGTTTTGTGTCGCAGGTCACAAATAGCGTTTTCTCAGCGAGAGAAGGCCAAAATGAACACTTCATGCAGAACTCCTGTATTTTGAGGAAAACTCACTGAAATCCACCTGTAACTTCAAGTTTATGCATCTTTCTATGCTTTCAGGTTGAAACTTGACTGAAAACTCACTTTTAAAAAAAGTTATGGCATTTTTGTATCACAGGTCACAAATAGTGTTTTCTCAGCGAGAGAAGGCCAAAATGAACACTTCATGCATAACTCCTGTATTTTGATGAAAACTCACTGAAATCAAGCTGTAACTTCAAGTTTATGCATCTTTCTATGCTTTCAGGTTGAAACTTGACTGAAAACTCACTTTGAACAAAAGTTATGGCTGTTTTGTGTCGCAGGTCACAAATAGCGTTTTCTCAGCGAGGGAAGGCCAAAATGAACACTTCATGCAGAACTCCTGTATTTTGATGAAAACTCACTGATATCCAGCTGTAACTTCAAGTTTATGCATCTTTCTATGCTTTCAGGTTGAAACTTGGCTGAAAACTCACTTTGAACAAAAGTTATGGCTTTTTTGTGTCGCAGGTCACAAATAGCGTTTTCTCAGCGAGAGAAGGCCAAAATGAACACTTCATGCAGAACTCCTGTATTTTGAGGAAAACTCACTGAAATCCACCTGTAACTTCAAGTTTATGCATCTTTCTATGCTTTCAGGTTGAAACTTGACTGAAAACTCACTTTTAAAAAAAGTTATGGCATTTTTGTATCACAGGTCACAAATAGTGTTTTCTCAGCGAGAGAAGGCCAAAATGAACACTTCATGCATAACTCCTGTATTTTGATGAAAACTCACTGAAATCAAGCTGTAACTTCAAGTTTATGCATCTTTCTATGCTTTCAGGTTGAAACTTGACTGAAAACTCACTTTGAACAAAAGTTATGGCTGTTTTGTGTCGCAGGTCACAAATAGCGTTTTCTCAGCGAGGGAAGGCCAAAATGAACACTTCATGCAGAACTCCTGTATTTTGATGAAAACTCACTGATATCCAGCTGTAACTTCAAGTTTATGCATCTTTCTATGCTTTCAGGTTGAAACTTGGCTGAAAACTCACTTTGAACAAAAGTTATGGCTTTTTTGTGTCGCAGGTCACAAATAGCGTTTTCTCAGCGAGAGAAGGCCAAAATGAACACTTCATGCAGAACTCCTGTATTTTGAGGAAAACTCACTGAAATCCACCTGTAACTTCAAGTTTATGCATCTTTCTATGCTTTCAGGTTGAAACTTGACTGAAAACTCACTTTTAAAAAAAGTTATGGCATTTTTGTATCACAGGTCACAAATAGTGTTTTCTCAGCGAGAGAAGGCCAAAATGAACACTTCATGCATAACTCCTGTATTTTGATGAAAACTCACTGAAATCCAGCTGTAACTTCAAGTTTATGCATCTTTCTATGCTTTCAGGTTGAAACTTGACTGAAAACTCACTTTGAACAAAAGTTATGGCTGTTTTGTGTCGCAGGTCACAAATAGCGTTTTCTCAGCGAGAGAAGGCCAAAATGAACACTTCATGCATAACTCCTGTATTTTGAGGAAAACTCACTGAAATCCACCTGTAACTTCAAGTTTATGCATCTTTCTATGCTTTCAGGTTGAAACTTGACTGAAAACTCACTTTTAAAAAAAGTTATTGCATTTTTGTATCACAGGTCACAAATAGTGTTTTCTCAGCGAGAGAAGGCCAAAATGAACACTTCATGCATAACTCCTGTATTTTGATGAAAACTCACTGAAATCCAGCTGTAACTTCAAGTTTATGCATCTTTCTATGCTTTCAGGTTGAAACTTGGCTGAAAACTCACTTTGAACAAAAGTTATGGCTGTTTTGTGTCGCAGGTCACAAATAGCGTTTTCTCAGCGAGAGAAGGCCAAAATGAACACTTCATGCAGAACTCCTGTATTTTGAGGAAAACTCACTGAAATCCACCTGTAACTTCAAGTTTATGCATCTTTCTATGCTTTCAGGTTGAAACTTGACTGAAAACTCACTTTTAAAAAAAGTTATGGCATTTTTGTATCACAGGTCACAAATAGTGTTTTCTCAGCGAGAGAAGGCCAAAATGAACACTTCATGCATAACTCCTGTATTTTGATGAAAACTCACTGAAATCAAGCTGTAACTTCAAGTTTATGCATCTTTCTATGCTTTCAGGTTGAAACTTGACTGAAAACTCACTTTGAACAAAAGTTATGGCTGTTTTGTGTCGCAGGTCACAAATAGCGTTTTCTCAGCGAGGGAAGGCCAAAATGAACACTTCATGCAGAACTCCTGTATTTTGATGAAAACTCACTGATATCCAGCTGTAACTTCAAGTTTATGCATCTTTCTATGCTTTCAGGTTGAAACTTGGCTGAAAACTCACTTTGAACAAAAGTTATGGCTGTTTTGTGTCGCAGGTCACAAATAGCATTTTCTCAGCGAGAGAAGGCCAAAATGAACACTTCATGCAGAACTCCTGTATTTTGAGGAAAACTCACTGAAATCCACCTGTAACTTCAAGTTTATGCATCTTTCTATGCTTTCAGGTTGAAACTTGACTGAAAACTCACTTTTAAAAAAAGTTATGGCATTTTTGTATCACAGGTCACAAATAGTGTTTTCTCAGCGAGAGAAGGCCAAAATGAACACTTCATGCATAACTCCTGTATTTTGATGAAAACTCACTGAAATCCAGCTGTAACTTCAAGTTTATGCATCTTTCTATGCTTTCAGGTTGAAACTTGACTGAAAACTCACTTTGAACAAAAGTTATGGCTGTTTTGTGTCGCAGGTCACAAATAGCGTTTTCTCAGCGAGAGAAGGCCAAAATGAACACTTCATGCATAACTCCTGTATTTTGAGGAAAACTCACTGAAATCCACCTGTAACTTCAAGTTTATGCATCTTTCTATGCTTTCAGGTTGAAACTTGACTGAAAACTCACTTTTAAAAAAAGTTATGGCATTTTTGTATCACAGGTCACAAATAGTGTTTTCTCAGCGAGAGAAGGCCAAAATGAACACTTCATGCATAACTCCTGTATTTTGATGAAAACTCACTGAAATCCAGCTGTAACTTCAAGTTTATGCATCTTTCTATGCTTTCAGGTTGAAACTTGGCTGAAAACTCACTTTGAACAAAAGTTATGGCTGTTTTGTGTCGCAGGTCACAAATAGCGTTTTCTCAGCGAGAGAAGGCCAAAATGAACACTTCATGCAGAACTCCTGTATTTTGAGGAAAACTCACTGAAATCCACCTGTAACTTCAAGTTTATGCATCTTTCTATGCTTTCAGGTTGAAACTTGACTGAAAACTCACTTTTAAAAAAAGTTATGGCATTTTTGTATCACAGGTCACAAATAGCGTTTTCTCAGCGAGAGAAGGCCAAAATGAACACTTCATGCAGAACTCCTGTATTTTGAGGAAAACTCACTGAAATCCACCTGTAACTTCAAGTTTATGCATCTTTCTATGCTTTCAGGTTGAAACTTGACTGAAAACTCACTTTTAAAAAAAGTTATGGCATTTTTGTATCACAGGTCACAAATAGTGTTTTCTCAGCGAGAGAAGGCCAAAATGAACACTTCATGCATAACTCCTGTATTTTGATGAAAACTCACTGAAATCAAGCTGTAACTTCAAGTTTATGCATCTTTCTATGCTTTCAGGTTGAAACTTGACTGAAAACTCACTTTGAACAAAAGTTATGGCTGTTTTGTGTCGCAGGTCACAAATAGCGTTTTCTCAGCGAGGGAAGGCCAAAATGAACACTTCATGCAGAACTCCTGTATTTTGATGAAAACTCACTGATATCCAGCTGTAACTTCAAGTTTATGCATCTTTCTATGCTTTCAGGTTGAAACTTGGCTGAAAACTCACTTTGAACAAAAGTTATGGCTTTTTTGTGTCGCAGGTCACAAATAGTGTTTTCTCAGCGAGAGAAGGCCAAAATGAACACTTCATGCAGAACTCCTGTATTTTGAGGAAAACTCACTGAAATCCACCTGTAACTTCAAGTTTATGCATCTTTCTATGCTTTCAGGTTGAAACTTGACTGAAAACTCACTTTTAAAAAAAGTTATGGCATTTTTGTATCACAGGTCACAAATAGTGTTTTCTCAGCGAGAGAAGGCCAAAATGAACACTTCATGCATAACTCCTGTATTTTGATGAAAACTCACTGAAATCAAGCTGTAACTTCAAGTTTATGCATCTTTCTATGCTTTCAGGTTGAAACTTGACTGAAAACTCACTTTGTACAAAAGTTATGGCTGTTTTGTGTCGCAGGTCACGAATAGCGTTTTCTCAGCGAGAGAAGGCCAAAATGAACACTTCATGCATAACTCCTGTATTTTGAGGAAAACTCACTGAAATCCACCTGTAACTTCAAGTTTATGCATCTTTCTATGCTTTCAGGTTGAAACTTGACTGAAAACTCACTTTTAAAAAAAGTTATGGCATTTTTGTATCACAGGTCACAAATAGTGTTTTCTCAGCGAGAGAAGGCCAAAATGAACACTTCATGCATAACTCCTGTATTTTGATGAAAACTCACTGAAATCCACCTGTAACTTCAAGTTTATGCATCTTTCTATGCTTTCAGGTTGAAACTTGACTGAAAACTCACTTTTAAAAAAAGTTATGGCATTTTTGTATCACAGGTCACAAATAGTGTTTTCTCAGCGAGAGAAGGCCAAAATGAACACTTCATGCATAACTCCTGTATTTTGATGAAAACTCACTGAAATCAAGCTGTAACTTCAAGTTTATGCATCTTTCTATGCTTTCAGGTTGAAACTTGACTGAAAACTCACTTTGAACAAAAGTTATGGCTGTTTTGTGTCGCAGGTCACAAATAGCGTTTTCTCAGCGAGAGAAGGCCAAAATGAACACTTCATGCATAACTCCTGTATTTTGAGGAAAACTCACTGAAATCCACCTGTAACTTCAAGTTTATGCATCTTTCTATGCTTTCAGGTTGAAACTTGGCTGAAAACTCACTTTGAACAAAAGTTATGGCTGTTTTGTGTCGCAGGTCACAAATAGCGTTTTCTCAGCGAGAGAAGGCCAAAATGAACACTTCATGCAGAACTCCTGTATTTTGAGGAAAACTCACTGAAATCCACCTGTAACTTCAAGTTTATGCATCTTTCTATGCTTTCAGGTTGAAACTTGACTGAAAACTCACTTTTAAAAAAAGTTATGGCATTTTTGTATCACAGGTCACAAATAGTGTTTTCTCAGCGAGAGAAGGCCAAAATGAACACTTCATGCATAACTCCTGTATTTTGATGAAAACTCACTGAAATCAAGCTGTAACTTCAAGTTTATGCATCTTTCTATGCTTTCAGGTTGAAACTTGACTGAAAACTCACTTTGAACAAAAGTTATGGCATTTTTGTATCACAGGTCACAAATAGTGTTTTCTCAGCGAGAGAAGGCCAAAATGAACACTTCATGCATAACTCCTGTATTTTGATGAAAACTCACTGAAATCCACCTGTAACTTCAAGTTTATGCATCTTTCTTTGCTTTCAGGTTGAAACTTGACTGAAAACTCACTTTTAAAAAAAGTTATGGCATTTTTGTATCACAGGTCACAAATAGTGTTTTCTCAGCGAGAGAAGGCCAAAATGAACACTTCATGCATAACTCCTGTATTTTGATGAAAACTCACTGAAATCAAGCTGTAACTTCAAGTTTATGCATCTTTCTATGCTTTCAGGTTGAAACTTGACTGAAAACTCACTTTGAACAAAAGTTATGGCTGTTTTGTGTCGCAGGTCACAAATAGCGTTTTCTCAGCGAGGGAAGGCCAAAATGAACACTTCATGCAGAACTCCTGTATTTTGATGAAAACTCACTGATATCCAGCTGTAACTTCAAGTTTATGCATCTTTCTATGCTTTCAGGTTGAAACTTGGCTGAAAACTCACTTTGAACAAAAGTTATGGTTTTTTTGTGTCGCAGGTCACAAATAGCGTTTTCTCAGCGAGAGAAGGCCAAAATGAACACTTCATGCAGAACTCCTGTATTTTGAGGAAAACTCACTGAAATCCACCTGTAACTTCAAGTTTATGCATCTTTCTATGCTTTCAGGTTGAAACTTGACTGAAAACTCACTTTTAAAAAAAGTTATGGCATTTTTGTATCACAGGTCACAAATAGTGTTTTCTCAGCGAGAGAAGGCCAAAATGAACACTTCATGCATAACTCCTGTATTTTGATGAAAACTCACTGAAATCAAGCTGTAACTTCAAGTTTATGCATCTTTCTATGCTTTCAGGTTGAAACTTGACTGAAAACTCACTTTGTACAAAAGTTATGGCTGTTTTGTGTCGCAGGTCACGAATAGCGTTTTCTCAGCGAGAGAAGGCCAAAATGAACACTTCATGCATAACTCCTGTATTTTGAGGAAAACTCACTGAAATCCACCTGTAACTTCAAGTTTATGCATCTTTCTATGCTTTCAGGTTGAAACTTGACTGAAAACTCACTTTTAAAAAAAGTTATGGCATTTTTGTATCACAGGTCACAAATAGTGTTTTCTCAGCGAGAGAAGGCCAAAATGAACACTTCATGCATAACTCCTGTATTTTGATGAAAACTCACTGAAATCAAGCTGTAACTTCAAGTTAATGCATCTTTCTATGCTTTCAGGTTGAAACTTGACTGAAAACTCACTTTGAACAAAAGTTATGGCTGTTTTGTGTCGCAGGTCACAAATAGCGTTTTCTCAGCGAGAGAAGGCCAAAATGAACACTTCATGCAGAACTCCTGTATTTTGAGGAAAACTCACTGAAATCCACCTGTAACTTCAAGTTTATGCATCTTTCTATGCTTTCAGGTTGAAACTTGACTGAAAACTCACTTTTAAAAAAAGTTATGGCATTTTTGTATCATAGGTCACAAATAGTGTTTTCTCAGCGAGAGAAGGCCAAAATGAACACTTCATGCATAACTCCTGTATTTTGATGAAAACTCACTGAAATCAAGCTGTAACTTCAAGTTAATGCATCTTTCTATGCTTTCAGGTTGAAACTTGACTGAAAACTCACTTTGAACAAAAGTTATGGCTGTTTTGTGTCGCAGGTCACAAATAGCGTTTTCTCAGCGAGAGAAGGCCAAAATGAACACTTCATGCAGAACTCCTGTATTTTGAGGAAAACTCACTGAAATCAAGCTGTAACTTCAAGTTTATGCATCTTTCTATGCTTTCAGGTTGAAACTTGACTGAAAACTCACTTTGAACAAAAGTTATGGCATTTTTGTATCACAGGTCACAAATAGTGTTTTCTCAGCGAGAGAAGGCCAAAATGAACACTTCATGCAGAACTCCTGTATTTTGAGGAAAACTCACTGAAATCCACCTGTAACTTCAAGTTTATGCATCTTTCTATGCTTTCAGGTTGAAACTTGACTGAAAACTCACTTTGAACAAAAGTTATGGCTGTTTCGTGTCGCAGGTCACAAATAGCGTTTTCTCAGCGGGGGAAGGCAAAAATGAACACTTCATGCATAACTCCTGTATTTTGATGAAAACTCACTGAAATCCAGCTGTAACTTCAAGTTTATGCATCTTTCTATGCTTTCAGGTTGAAACTTGGCTGAAAACTCACTTTGAACAAAAGTTATGGCTGTTTTGTGTCGCAGGTCACAAATAGCGTTTTCTCAGCGAGAGAAGGCCAAAATGAACACTTCATGCAGAACTCCTGTATTTTGAGGAAAACTCACTGAAATCCACCTGTAACTTCAAGTTTATGCATCTTTCTATGCTTTCAGGTTGAAACTTGACTGAAAACTCACTTTTAAAAAAAGTTATGGCATTTTTGTATCACAGGTCACAAATAGTGTTTTCTCAGCGAGAGAAGGCCAAAATGAACACTTCATGCATAACTCCTGTATTTTGATGAAAACTCACTGAAATCAAGCTGTAACTTCAAGTTTATGCATCTTTCTATGCTTTCAGGTTGAAACTTGACTGAAAACTCACTTTGAACAAAAGTTATGGCATTTTTGTATCACAGGTCACAAATAGTGTTTTCTCAGCGAGAGAAGGCCAAAATGAACACTTCATGCATAACTCCTGTATTTTGATGAAAACTCACTGAAATCCACCTGTAACTTCAAGTTTATGCATCTTTCTTTGCTTTCAGGTTGAAACTTGACTGAAAACTCACTTTTAAAAAAAGTTATGGCATTTTTGTATCACAGGTCACAAATAGTGTTTTCTCAGCGAGAGAAGGCCAAAATGAACACTTCATGCATAACTCCTGTATTTTGATGAAAACTCACTGAAATCCAGCTGTAACTTCAAGTTTATGCATCTTTCTATGCTTTCAGGTTGAAACTTGACTGAAAACTCACTTTGAACAAAAGTTATGGCTGTTTTGTGTCGCAGGTCACAAATAGCGTTTTCTCAGCGAGAGAAGGCCAAAATGAACACTTCATGCATAACTCCTGTATTTTGAGGAAAACTCACTGAAATCCACCTGTAACTTCAAGTTTATGCATCTTTCTATGCTTTCAGGTTGAAACTTGACTGAAAACTCACTTTTAAAAAAAGTTATGGCATTTTTGTATCACAGGTCACAAATAGTGTTTTCTCAGCGAGAGAAGGCCAAAATGAACACTTCATGCATAACTCCTGTATTTTGATGAAAACTCACTGAAATCAAGCTGTAACTTCAAGTTTATGCATCTTTCTATGCTTTCAGGTTGAAACTTGACTGAAAACTCACTTTGAACAAAAGTTATGGCTGTTTTGTGTCGCAGGTCACAAATAGCGTTTTCTCAGCGAGGGAAGGCCAAAATGAACACTTCATGCAGAACTCCTGTATTTTGATGAAAACTCACTGATATCCAGCTGTAAGTTCAAGTTTATGCATCTTTCTATGCTTTCAGGTTGAAACTTGGCTGAAAACTCACTTTGAACAAAAGTTATGGCTGTTTTGTGTCGCAGGTCACAAATAGCGTTTTCTCAGCGAGAGAAGGCCAAAATGAACACTTCATGCAGAACTCCTGTATTTTGAGGAAAACTCACTGAAATCCACCTGTAACTTCAAGTTTATGCATCTTTCTATGCTTTCAGGTTGAAACTTGACTGAAAACTCACTTTTAAAAAAAGTTATGGCATTTTTGTATCACAGGTCACAAATAGTGTTTTCTCAGCGAGAGAAGGCCAAAATGAACACTTCATGCATAACTCCTGTATTTTGATGAAAAGTCACTGAAATCAAGCTGTAACTTCAAGTTTATGCATCTTTCTATGCTTTCAGGTTGAAACTTGACTGAAAACTCACTTTGAACAAAAGTTATAGCTGTTTTGTGTCGCAGGTCACAAATAGCGTTTTCTCAGCGAGAGAAGGCCAAAATGAACACTTCATGCAGAACTCCTGTATTTTGAGGAAAACTCACTGAAATCAAGCTGTAACTTCAAGTTTATGCATCTTTCTATGCTTTCAGGTTGAAACTTGACTGAAAACTCACTTTTAAAAAAAGTTATGGCATTTTTGTATCACAGGTCACAAATAGTGTTTTCTCAGCGAGAGAAGGCCAAAATGAACACTTCATGCATAACTCCTGTATTTTGATGAAAACTCACTGAAATCAAGCTGTAACTTCAAGTTTATGCATCTTTCTATGCTTTCAGGTTGAAACTTGACTGAAAACTCACTTTGAACAAAAGTTATGGCATTTTTGTATCACAGGTCACAAATAGTGTTTTCTCAGCGAGAGAAGGCCAAAATGAACACTTCATGCATAACTCCTGTATTTTGATGAAAACTCACTGACATCCAGCTGTAACTTCAAGTTTATGCATCTTTCTATGCTTTCAGGTTGAAACTTGACTGAAAACTCACTTTTAAAAAAAGTTATGGCATTTTTGTATCACAGGTCACAAATAGTGTTTTCTCAGCGAGAGAAGGCCAAAATGAACACTTCATGCATAACTCCTGTATTTTGATGAAAACTCACTGAAATCCAGCTGTAACTTCAAGTTTATGCATCTTTCTATGCTTTCAGGTTGAAACTTGACTGAAAACTCACTTTGAACAAAAGTTATGGCTGTTTTGTGTCGCAGGTCACAAATAGCGTTTTCTCAGCGAGAGAAGGCCAAAATGAACACTTCATGCAGAACTCCTGTATTTTGAGGAAAACTCACTGAAATCCACCTGTAACTTCAAGTTTATGCATCTTTCTATGCTTTCAGGTTGAAACTTGACTGAAAACTCACTTTGAACAAAAGTTATGGCTGTTTTGTATCACAGGTCACAAATAGTGTTTTCTCAGCGAGAGAAGGCCAAAATGAACACTTCATGCATAACTCCTGTATTTTGATGAAAACTCACTGAAATCAAGCTGTAACTTCAAGTTTATGCATCTTTCTATGCTTTCAGGTTGAAACTTGACTGAAAACTCACTTTGAAAAAAAGTTATGGCTGTTTTGTGTCGCAGGTCACAAATAGCGTTTTCTCAGCGAGGGAAGGCCAAAATGAACACTTCATGCATAACTCCTGTATTTTGATGAAAACTCACTGATATCCAGCTGTAACTTCAAGTTTATGCATCTTTCTATGCTTTCAGGTTGAAACTTGACTGAAAACTCACTTTGAACAAAAGTTATGGCATTTTTGTATCACAGGTCACAAATAGTGTTTTCTCAGCGAGAGAAGGCCAAAATGAACACTTCATGCATAACTCCTGTATTTTGATGAAAACTCACTGAAATCAAGTTGTAACTTCAAGTTTATGCATCTTTCTATGCTTTCAGGTTGAAACTTGACTGAAAACTCACTTTGAACAAAAGTCATGGCTGTTTTGTGTCGCAGGTCACAAATAGCGTTTTCTCAGCGAGGGAAGGCCAAAATGAACACTTCATGCATAACTCCTGTATTTTGATGAAAACTCACTGAAATCAAGTTGTAACTTCAAGTTTATGCATCTTTCTATGCTTTCAGGTTGAAACTTGACTGAAAACTCACTTTGAACAAAAGTTATGGCTGTTTTGTGTCGCAGGTCACAAATACCGTTTTCTCAGCGAGGGAAGGCCAAAATGAACACTTCATGCATAACTCCTGTATTTTGAGGAAAACTCACTGAAATCCACCTGTAACTTCAAGTTTATGCATCTTTCTATGCTTTCAGGTTGAAACTTGACTGAAAACTCACTTTTAAAAAAAGTTATGGCATTTTTGTATCACAGGTCACAAATAGTGTTTTCTCAGCGAGAGAAGGCCAAAATGAACACTTCATGCATAACTCCTGTATTTTGATGAAAAGTCACTGAAATCAAGTTGTAACTTCAAGTTTATGCATCTTTCTATGCTTTCAGGTTGAAACTTGACTGAAAACTCACTTTTAACAAAAGTTATGGCTGTTTTGTGTCGCAGGTCACAAATAGTGTTTTCTCAGCGAGAGAAGGCCAAAATGAACACTTCATGCAGAACTCCTGTATTTTGAGGAAAACTCAGTGAAATCAAGCTGTAACTTCAAGTTTATGCATCTTTCTATGCTTTCAGGTTGAAACTTGACTGAAAACTCACTTTTAAAAAAAGTTATGGCATTTTTGTATCACAGGTCACAAATAGTGTTTTCTCAGCGAGAGAAGGCCAAAATGAACACTTCATGCATAACTCCTGTATTTTGATGAAAACTCACTGAAATCAAGCTGTAACTTCAAGTTTATGCATCTTTCTATGCTTTCAGGTTGAAACTTGACTGAAAACTCACTTTGAACAAAAGTTATGGCATTTTTGTATCACAGGTCACAAATAGTGTTTTCTCAGCGAGAGAAGGCCAAAATGAACACTTCATGCATAACTCCTTTATTTTGATGAAAACTCACTGAAATCCACCTGTAACTTCAAGTTTATGCATCTTTCTATGCTTTCAGGTTGAAACTTGACTGAAAACTCACTTTTAAAAAAAGTTAAGGCATTTTTGTATAACAGGTCACAAATAGTGTTTTCTCAGCGAGAGAAGGCCAAAATGAACACTTCATGCATAACTCCTGTATTTTGATGAAAACTCACTGAAATCAAGCTGTAACTTCAAGTTTATGCATCTTTCTATGCTTTCAGGTTGAAACTTGACTGAAAACTCACTTTGAACAAAAGTTATGGCTGTTTTGTGTCGCAGGTCACAAATAGCGTTTTCTCAGCGAGGGAAGGCCAAAATGAACACTTCATGCATAACTCCTGTATTTTGATGAAAACTCACTGAAATCAAGTTGTAACTTCAAGTTTATGCATCTTTCTATGCTTTCAGGTTGAAACTTGACTGAAAACTCACTTTGAACAAAAGTTATGGCTGTTTTGTGTCGCAGGTCACAAATAGCGTTTTCTCAGCGAGGGAAGGCCAAAATGAACACTTCATGCATAACTCCTGTATTTTGATGAAAACTCACTGAAATCAACCTGTAACTTTAAGTTTATGCATCTTTCTATGCTTTCAGGTTGAAACTTGACTGAAAACTCACTTTGAACAAAAGTTATAGCTGTTTTGTGTCGCAGGTCACAAATAGCTTTTTCTCAGCGAGAGAAGGCCAAAATGAACACTTCATGCAGAACTCCTGTATTTTGAGGAAAACTCACTGAAATCAAGCTGTAACTTCAAGTTTATGCATCTTTCTATGCTTTCAGGTTGAAACTTGACTGAAAACTCACTTTTAAAAAAAGTTATGGCATTTTTGTATCACAGGTCACAAATAGTGTTTTCTCAGCGAGAGAAGGCCAAAATGAACACTTCATGCATAACTCCTGTATTTTGATGAAAACTCACTGAAATCAAGCTGTAACTTCAAGTTTATGCATCTTTCTATGCTTTCAGGTTGAAACTTGACTGAAAACTCACTTTGAACAAAAGTTATGGCTGTTTTGTGTCGCAGGTCACAAATAGCGTTTTCTCAGCGAGGGAAGGCCAAAATGAACACTTCATGCATAACTCCTGTATTTTGAGGAAAACTCACTGAAATCAAGTTGTAACTTCAAGTTTATGCATCTTTCTATGCTTTCAGGTTGAAACTTGACTGAAAACTCACTTTGAACAAAAGTTATGGCTGTTTTGTGTCGCAGGTCACAAATAGTGTTTTCTTAGCGAGGGAAGGCCAAAATGAACACTTCATGCAGAACTCCTGTATTTTGAGGAAAACTCACTGAAATCAAGCTGTAACTTCAAGTTTATGCATCTTTCTATGCTTTCAGGTTGAAACTTGGCTGAAAACTCACTTTTAAAAAAAGTTATGGCATTTTTGTATCACAGGTCACAAATAGTGTTTTCTCAGCGAGAGAAGGCCAAAATGAACACTTCATGCATAACTCCTGTATTTTGATGAAAACTCACTGAAATCAAGCTGTAACTTCAAGTTTATGCATCTTTCTATGCTTTCAGGTTGAAACTTGACTGAAAACTCACTTTGAACAAAAGTTATGGCATTTTTGTATCACAGGTCACAAATAGTGTTTTCTCAGCGAGAGAAGGCCAAAATGAACACTTCATGCATAACTCCTGTATTTTGATGAAAACTCACTGAAATCAAGCTGTAACTTCAAGTTTATGCATCTTTCTATGCTTTCAGGTTGAAACTTGACTGAAAACTCACTTTGAACAAAAGTTATGGCTGTTTTGTGTCGCAGGTCACAAATAGCGTTTTCTTAGCGAGGGAAGGCCAAAAAGAACACTTCATGCATAACTCCTGTATTTTGAGGAAAACTCACTGAAATCAACCTGTAACTTTAAGTTTATGCATCTTTCTATGCTTTCAGGTTGAAACTTGACTGAAAACTCACTTTTAAAAAAAGTTATGGCATTTTTGTATCACAAGTCACAAATAGTGTTTTCTCAGCGAGAGAAGGCCAAAATGAACACTTCATGCATAACTCCTGTATTTTGATGAAAACTCACTGAAATCAAGCTGTAACTTCAAGTTTATGCATCTTTCTATGCTTTCAGGTTGAAACTTGACTGAAAACTCACTTTGAACAAAAGTTATGGCTGTTTTGTGTCGCAGGTCACAAATAGCGTTTTCTCAGCGAGGGAAGGCCAAAATGAACACTTCATGCATAACTCCTGTATTTTGATGAAAACTCACTGAAATCAAGTTGTAACTTCAAGTTTATGCATCTTTCTATGCTTTCAGGTTGAAACTTGACTGAAAACTCACTTTGAACAAAAGTTATAGCTGTTTTGTGTCGCAGGTCACAAATAGCGTTTTCTCAGCGAGAGAAGGCCAAAATGAACACTTCATGCAGAACTCCTGTATTTTGAGGAAAACTCACTGAAATCAAGCTGTAACTTCAAGTTTATGCATCTTTCTATGCTTTCAGGTTGAAACTTGGCTGAAAACTCACTTTTAAAAAAAGTTATGGCATTTTTGTATCACAGGTCACAAATAGTGTTTTCTCAGCGAGAGAAGGCCAAAATGAACACTTCATGCATAACTCCTGTATTTTGATGAAAACTCACTGAAATCAAGCTGTAACTTCAAGTTTATGCATCTTTCTATGCTTTCAGGTTGAAACTTGACTGAAAACTCACTTTGAACAAAAGTTATGGCATTTTTGTATCACAGGTCACAAATAGTGTTTTCTCAGCGAGAGAAGGCCAAAATGAACACTTCATGCATAACTCCTGTATTTTGATGAAAACTCACTGAAATCCACCTGTAACTTCAAGTTTATGCATCTTTCTATGCTTTCAGGTTGAAACTTGACTGAAAACTCACTTTTAAAAAAAGTTATGGCATTTTTGTATCACAGGTCACAAATAGTGTTTTCTCAGCGAGAGAAGGCCAAAATGAACACTTCATGCATAACTCCTGTATTTTGAT
Source organism: Aulostomus chinensis (assembly GCF_037954235.1). NCBI lineage: Eukaryota > Metazoa > Chordata > Actinopteri > Syngnathiformes > Aulostomidae > Aulostomus > Aulostomus chinensis. The sequence continues at coordinate 7,503,259 of NC_141326.1, read as the reverse complement.
GAAAACTCACTGAAATCAAGCTGTAACTTCAAGTTTATGCATCTTTCTATGCTTTCAGGTTGAAACTTGACTGAAAACTCACTTTGAACAAAAGTTATGGCTGTTTTGTGTCGCAGGTCACAAATAGCGTTTTCTCAGCGAGAGAAGGCCAAAATGAACACTTCATGCATAACTCCTGTATTTTGAGGAAAACTCACTGAAATCCACCTGTAACTTCAAGTTTATGCATCTTTCTATGCTTTCAGGTTGAAACTTGACTGAAAACTCACTTTTAAAAAAAGTTATGGCATTTTTGTATCACAGGTCACAAATAGTGTTTTCTCAGCGAGAGAAGGCCAAAATGAACACTTCATGCATAACTCCTGTATTTTGATGAAAACTCACTGAAATCCAGCTGTAACTTCAAGTTTATGCATCTTTCTATGCTTTCAGGTTGAAACTTGACTGAAAACTCACTTTGAACAAAAGTTATGGCTGTTTTGTGTCGCAGGTCACAAATAGCGTTTTCTCAGCGAGAGAAGGCCAAAATGAACACTTCATGCATAACTCCTGTATTTTGAGGAAAACTCACTGAAATCCACCTGTAACTTCAAGTTTATGCATCTTTCTATGCTTTCAGGTTGAAACTTGACTGAAAACTCACTTTTAAAAAAAGTTATGGCATTTTTGTATCACAGGTCACAAATAGTGTTTTCTCAGCGAGAGAAGGCCAAAATGAACACTTCATGCATAACTCCTGTATTTTGATGAAAACTCACTGAAATCCAGCTGTAACTTCAAGTTTATGCATCTTTCTATGCTTTCAGGTTGAAACTTGGCTGAAAACTCACTTTGAACAAAAGTTATGGCTGTTTTGTGTCGCAGGTCACAAATAGCGTTTTCTCAGCGAGAGAAGGCCAAAATGAACACTTCATGCAGAACTCCTGTATTTTGAGGAAAACTCACTGAAATCCACCTGTAACTTCAAGTTTATGCATCTTTCTATGCTTTCAGGTTGAAACTTGACTGAAAACTCACTTTTAAAAAAAGTTATGGCATTTTTGTATCACAGGTCACAAATAGTGTTTTCTCAGCGAGAGAAGGCCAAAATGAACACTTCATGCATAACTCCTGTATTTTGATGAAAACTCACTGAAATCAAGCTGTAACTTCAAGTTTATGCATCTTTCTATGCTTTCAGGTTGAAACTTGACTGAAAACTCACTTTGAACAAAAGTTATGGCTGTTTTGTGTCGCAGGTCACAAATAGCGTTTTCTCAGCGAGGGAAGGCCAAAATGAACACTTCATGCAGAACTCCTGTATTTTGATGAAAACTCACTGATATCCAGCTGTAACTTCAAGTTTATGCATCTTTCTATGCTTTCAGGTTGAAACTTGGCTGAAAACTCACTTTGAACAAAAGTTATGGCTGTTTTGTGTCGCAGGTCACAAATAGCGTTTTCTCAGCGAGAGAAGGCCAAAATGAACACTTCATGCAGAACTCCTGTATTTTGAGGAAAACTCACTGAAATCCACCTGTAACTTCAAGTTTATGCATCTTTCTATGCTTTCAGGTTGAAACTTGACTGAAAACTCACTTTTAAAAAAAGTTATGGCATTTTTGTATCACAGGTCACAAATAGTGTTTTCTCAGCGAGAGAAGGCCAAAATGAACACTTCATGCATAACTCCTGTATTTTGATGAAAACTCACTGAAATCCAGCTGTAACTTCAAGTTTATGCATCTTTCTATGCTTTCAGGTTGAAACTTGACTGAAAACTCACTTTGAACAAAAGTTATGGCTGTTTTGTGTCGCAGGTCACAAATAGCGTTTTCTCAGCGAGAGAAGGCCAAAATGAACACTTCATGCATAACTCCTGTATTTTGAGGAAAACTCACTGAAATCCACCTGTAACTTCAAGTTTATGCATCTTTCTATGCTTTCAGGTTGAAACTTGACTGAAAACTCACTTTTAAAAAAAGTTATGGCATTTTTGTATCACAGGTCACAAATAGTGTTTTCTCAGCGAGAGAAGGCCAAAATGAACACTTCATGCATAACTCCTGTATTTTGATGAAAACTCACTGAAATCCAGCTGTAACTTCAAGTTTATGCATCTTTCTATGCTTTCAGGTTGAAACTTGGCTGAAAACTCACTTTGAACAAAAGTTATGGCTGTTTTGTGTCGCAGGTCACAAATAGCGTTTTCTCAGCGAGAGAAGGCCAAAATGAACACTTCATGCAGAACTCCTGTATTTTGAGGAAAACTCACTGAAATCCACCTGTAACTTCAAGTTTATGCATCTTTCTATGCTTTCAGGTTGAAACTTGACTGAAAACTCACTTTTAAAAAAAGTTATGGCATTTTTGTATCACAGGTCACAAATAGTGTTTTCTCAGCGAGAGAAGGCCAAAATGAACACTTCATGCATAACTCCTGTATTTTGATGAAAACTCACTGAAATCAAGCTGTAACTTCAAGTTTATGCATCTTTCTATGCTTTCAGGTTGAAACTTGACTGAAAACTCACTTTGAACAAAAGTTATGGCTGTTTTGTGTCGCAGGTCACAAATAGCGTTTTCTCAGCGAGGGAAGGCCAAAATGAACACTTCATGCAGAACTCCTGTATTTTGATGAAAACTCACTGATATCCAGCTGTAACTTCAAGTTTATGCATCTTTCTATGCTTTCAGGTTGAAACTTGGCTGAAAACTCACTTTGAACAAAAGTTATGGCTTTTTTGTGTCGCAGGTCACAAATAGCGTTTTCTCAGCGAGAGAAGGCCAAAATGAACACTTCATGCAGAACTCCTGTATTTTGAGGAAAACTCACTGAAATCCACCTGTAACTTCAAGTTTATGCATCTTTCTATGCTTTCAGGTTGAAACTTGACTGAAAACTCACTTTTAAAAAAAGTTATGGCATTTTTGTATCACAGGTCACAAATAGTGTTTTCTCAGCGAGAGAAGGCCAAAATGAACACTTCATGCATAACTCCTGTATTTTGATGAAAACTCACTGAAATCAAGCTGTAACTTCAAGTTTATGCATCTTTCTATGCTTTCAGGTTGAAACTTGACTGAAAACTCACTTTGAACAAAAGTTATGGCTGTTTTGTGTCGCAGGTCACAAATAGCGTTTTCTCAGCGAGGGAAGGCCAAAATGAACACTTCATGCAGAACTCCTGTATTTTGATGAAAACTCACTGATATCCAGCTGTAACTTCAAGTTTATGCATCTTTCTATGCTTTCAGGTTGAAACTTGGCTGAAAACTCACTTTGAACAAAAGTTATGGCTTTTTTGTGTCGCAGGTCACAAATAGCGTTTTCTCAGCGAGAGAAGGCCAAAATGAACACTTCATGCAGAACTCCTGTATTTTGAGGAAAACTCACTGAAATCCACCTGTAACTTCAAGTTTATGCATCTTTCTATGCTTTCAGGTTGAAACTTGACTGAAAACTCACTTTTAAAAAAAGTTATGGCATTTTTGTATCACAGGTCACAAATAGTGTTTTCTCAGCGAGAGAAGGCCAAAATGAACACTTCATGCATAACTCCTGTATTTTGATGAAAACTCACTGAAATCCAGCTGTAACTTCAAGTTTATGCATCTTTCTATGCTTTCAGGTTGAAACTTGACTGAAAACTCACTTTGAACAAAAGTTATGGCTGTTTTGTGTCGCAGGTCACAAATAGCGTTTTCTCAGCGAGAGAAGGCCAAAATGAACACTTCATGCATAACTCCTGTATTTTGAGGAAAACTCACTGAAATCCACCTGTAACTTCAAGTTTATGCATCTTTCTATGCTTTCAGGTTGAAACTTGACTGAAAACTCACTTTTAAAAAAAGTTATTGCATTTTTGTATCACAGGTCACAAATAGTGTTTTCTCAGCGAGAGAAGGCCAAAATGAACACTTCATGCATAACTCCTGTATTTTGATGAAAACTCACTGAAATCCAGCTGTAACTTCAAGTTTATGCATCTTTCTATGCTTTCAGGTTGAAACTTGGCTGAAAACTCACTTTGAACAAAAGTTATGGCTGTTTTGTGTCGCAGGTCACAAATAGCGTTTTCTCAGCGAGAGAAGGCCAAAATGAACACTTCATGCAGAACTCCTGTATTTTGAGGAAAACTCACTGAAATCCACCTGTAACTTCAAGTTTATGCATCTTTCTATGCTTTCAGGTTGAAACTTGACTGAAACTCACTTTGAACAAAAGTTATGGCTGTTTTGTGTCGCAGGTCACAAATAGCGTTTTCTCAGCGAGAGAAGGCCAAAATGAACACTTCATGCATAACTCCTGTATTTTGAGGAAAACTCACTGAAATCCACCTGTAACTTCAAGTTTATGCATCTTTCTATGCTTTCAGGTTGAAACTTGACTGAAAACTCACTTTTAAAAAAAGTTATGGCATTTTTGTATCACAGGTCACAAATAGTGTTTTCTCAGCGAGAGAAGGCCAAAATGAACACTTCATGCATAACTCCTGTATTTTGATGAAAACTCACTGAAATCCAGCTGTAACTTCAAGTTTATGCATCTTTCTATGCTTTCAGGTTGAAACTTGACTGAAAACTCACTTTGAACAAAAGTTATGGCTGTTTTGTGTCGCAGGTCACAAATAGCGTTTTCTCAGCGAGAGAAGGCCAAAATGAACACTTCATGCATGACTCCTGTATTTTGAGGAAAACTCACTGAAATCCACCTGTAACTTCAAGTTTATGCATCTTTCTATGCTTTCAGGTTGAAACTTGACTGAAAACTCACTTTTAAAAAAAGTTATGGCATTTTTGTATCACAGGTCACAAATAGTGTTTTCTCAGCGAGAGAAGGCCAAAATGAACACTTCATGCATAACTCCTGTATTTTGATGAAAACTCACTGAAATCCAGCTGTAACTTCAAGTTTATGCATCTTTCTATGCTTTCAGGTTGAAACTTGGCTGAAAACTCACTTTGAACAAAAGTTATGGCTGTTTTGTGTCGCAGGTCACAAATAGCGTTTTCTCAGCGAGAGAAGGCCAAAATGAACACTTCATGCAGAACTCCTGTATTTTGAGGAAAACTCACTGAAATCCACCTGTAACTTCAAGTTTATGCATCTTTCTATGCTTTCAGGTTGAAACTTGACTGAAAACTCACTTTTAAAAAAAGTTATGGCATTTTTGTATCACAGGTCACAAATAGTGTTTTCTCAGCGAGAGAAGGCCAAAATGAACACTTCATGCATAACTCCTGTATTTTGATGAAAACTCACTGAAATCAAGCTGTAACTTCAAGTTTATGCATCTTTCTATGCTTTCAGGTTGAAACTTGACTGAAAACTCACTTTGAACAAAAGTTATGGCTGTTTTGTGTCGCAGGTCACAAATAGCGTTTTCTCAGCGAGGGAAGGCCAAAATGAACACTTCATGCAGAACTCCTGTATTTTGATGAAAACTCACTGATATCCAGCTGTAACTTCAAGTTTATGCATCTTTCTATGCTTTCAGGTTGAAACTTGGCTGAAAACTCACTTTGAACAAAAGTTATGGCTGTTTTGTGTCGCAGGTCACAAATAGCGTTTTATCAGCGAGAGAAGGCCAAAATGAACACTTCATGCAGAACTCCTGTATTTTGAGGAAAACTCACTGAAATCCACCTGTAACTTCAAGTTTATGCATCTTTCTATGCTTTCAGGTTGAAACTTGACTGAAAACTCACTTTTAAAAAAAGTTATGGCATTTTTGTATCACAGGTCACAAATAGTGTTTTCTCAGCGAGAGAAGGCCAAAATGAACACTTCATGCATAACTCCTGTATTTTGATGAAAACTCACTGAAATCAAGCTGTAACTTCAAGTTTATGCATCTTTCTATGCTTTCAGGTTGAAACTTGACTGAAAACTCACTTTGTACAAAAGTTATGGCTGTTTTGTGTCGCAGGTCACGAATAGCGTTTTCTCAGCGAGAGAAGGCCAAAATGAACACTTCATGCATAACTCCTGTATTTTGAGGAAAACTCACTGAAATCCACCTGTAACTTCAAGTTTATGCATCTTTCTATGCTTTCAGGTTGAAACTTGACTGAAAACTGACTTTTAAAAAAAGTTATGGCATTTTTGTATCACAGGTCACAAATAGTGTTTTCTCAGCGAGAGAAGGCCAAAATGAACACTTCATGCATAACTCCTGTATTTTGATGAAAACTCACTGAAATCAAGCTGTAACTTCAAGTTAATGCATCTTTCTATGCTTTCAGGTTGAAACTTGACTGAAAACTCACTTTGAACAAAAGTTATGGCTGTTTTGTGTCGCAGGTCACAAATAGCGTTTTCTCAGCGAGAGAAGGCCAAAATGAACACTTCATGCAGAACTCCTGTATTTTGATGAAAACTCACTGAAATCAAGCTGTAACTTCAAGTTTATGCATCTTTCTATGCTTTCAGGTTGAAACTTGGCTGAAAACTCACTTTGAACAAAAGTTATGGCTGTTTTGTGTCGCAGGTCACAAATAGCGTTTTCTCAGCGAGAGAAGGCCAAAATGAACACTTCATGCATAACTCCTGTATTTTGAGGAAAACTCACTGAAATCCACCTGTAACTTCAAGTTTATGCATCTTTCTATGCTTTCAGGTTGAAACTTGACTGAAAACTCACTTTTAAAAAAAGTTATGGCATTTTTGTATCACAGGTCACAAATAGTGTTTTCTCAGCGAGAGAAGGCCAAAATGAACACTTCATGCATAACTCCTGTATTTTGATGAAAACTCACTGAAATCAAGCTGTAACTTCAAGTTAATGCATCTTTCTATGCTTTCAGGTTGAAACTTGACTGAAAACTCACTTTGAACAAAAGTTATGGCTGTTTTGTGTCGCAGGTCACAAATAGCGTTTTCTCAGCGAGAGAAGGCCAAAATGAACACTTCATGCAGAACTCCTGTATTTTGATGAAAACTCACTGAAATCAAGCTGTAACTTCAAGTTTATGCATCTTTCTATGCTTTCAGGTTGAAACTTGACTGAAAACTCACTTTGAACAAAAGTTATGGCATTTTTGTATCACAGGTCACAAATAGTGTTTTCTCAGCGAGAGAAGGCCAAAATGAACACTTCATGCAGAACTCCTGTATTTTGAGGAAAACTCACTGAAATCCACCTGTAACTTCAAGTTTATGCATCTTTCTATGCTTTCAGGTTGAAACTTGACTGAAAACTCACTTTGAACAAAAGTTATGGCTGTTTTGTGTCGCAGGTCACAAATAGCGTTTTCTCAGCGAGGGAAGGCAAAAATGAACACTTCATGCATAACTCCTGTATTTTGATGAAAACTCACTGAAATCCAGCTGTAACTTCAAGTTTATGCATCTTTCTATGCTTTCAGGTTGAAACTTGGCTGAAAACTCACTTTGAACAAAAGTTATGGCTGTTTTGTGTCGCAGGTCACAAATAGCGTTTTCTCAGCGAGAGAAGGCCAAAATGAACACTTCATGCAGAACTCCTGTATTTTGAGGAAAACTCACTGAAATCCACCTGTAACTTCAAGTTTATGCATCTTTCTATGCTTTCAGGTTGAAACTTGACTGAAAACTCACTTTTAAAAAAAGTTATGGCATTTTTGTATCACAGGTCACAAATAGTGTTTTCTCAGCGAGAGAAGGCCAAAATGAACACTTCATGCATAACTCCTGTATTTTGATGAAAACTCAGTGAAATCAAGCTGTAACTTCAAGTTTATGCATCTTTCTATGCTTTCAGGTTGAAACTTGACTGAAAACTCACTTTGAACAAAAGTTATGGCTGTTTTGTGTCGCAGGTCACAAATAGCGTTTTCTCAGCGAGAGAAGGCCAAAATGAACACTTCATGCATAACTCCTGTATTTTGAGGAAAACTCACTGAAATCCACCTGTAACTTCAAGTTTATGCATCTTTCTATGCTTTCAGGTTGAAACTTGACTGAAAACTCACTTTTAAAAAAAGTTATGGCATTTTTGTATCACAGGTCACAAATAGTGTTTTCTCAGCGAGAGAAGGCCAAAATGAACACTTCATGCATAACTCCTGTATTTTGATGAAAACTCACTGAAATCCAGCTGTAACTTCAAGTTTATGCATCTTTCTATGCTTTCAGGTTGAAACTTGACTGAAAACTCACTTTTAAAAAAAGTTATGGCTGTTTTGTGTCGCAGGTCACAAATAGTGTTTTCTCAGCGAGAGAAGGCCAAAATGAACACTTCATGCATAACTCCTGTATTTTGATGAAAACTCACTGAAATCAAGCTGTAACTTCAAGTTTATGCATCTTTCTATGCTTTCAGGTTGAAACTTGACTGAAAACTCACTTTGAACAAAAGTTATGGCTGTTTTGTGTCGCAGGTCACAAATAGCGTTTTCTCAGCGAGGGAAGGCCAAAATGAACACTTCATGCAGAACTCCTGTATTTTGATGAAAACTCACTGATATCCAGCTGTAACTTCAAGTTTATGCATCTTTCTATGCTTTCAGGTTGAAACTTGGCTGAAAACTCACTTTGAACAAAAGTTATGGCTGTTTTGTGTCGCAGGTCACAAATAGCGTTTTCTCAGCGAGAGAAGGCCAAAATGAACACTTCATGCATAACTCCTGTATTTTGAGGAAAACTCACTGAAATCCACCTGTAACTTCAAGTTTATGCATCTTTCTATGCTTTCAGGTTGAAACTTGACTGAAAACTCACTTTTAAAAAAAGTTATGGCATTTTTGTATCACAGGTCACAAATAGTGTTTTCTCAGCGAGAGAAGGCCAAAATGAACACTTCATGCATAACTCCTGTATTTTGATGAAAACTCACTGAAATCAAGCTGTAACTTCAAGTTTATGCATCTTTCTATGCTTTCAGGTTGAAACTTGACTGAAAACTCACTTTGTACAAAAGTTATGGCTGTTTTGTGTCGCAGGTCACGAATAGCGTTTTCTCAGCGAGAGAAGGCCAAAATGAACACTTCATGCATAACTCCTGTATTTTGAGGAAAACTCACTGAAATCCACCTGTAACTTCAAGTTTATGCATCTTTCTATGCTTTCAGGTTGAAACTTGACTGAAAACTCACTTTTAAAAAAAGTTATGGCATTTTTGTATCACAGGTCACAAATAGTGTTTTCTCAGCGAGAGAAGGCCAAAATGAACACTTCATGCATAACTCCTGTATTTTGATTAAAACTCACTGAAATCAAGCTGTAACTTCAAGTTAATGCATCTTTCTATGCTTTCAGGTTGAAACTTGACTGAAAACTCACTTTGAACAAAAGTTATGGCTGTTTTGTGTCGCAGGTCACAAATAGCGTTTTCTCAGCGAGAGAAGGCCAAAATGAACACTTCATGCAGAACTCCTGTATTTTGATGAAAACTCACTGAAATCAAGCTGTAACTTCAAGTTTATGCATCTTTCTATGCTTTCAGGTTGAAACTTGACTGAAAACTAACTTTGAACAAAAGTTATGGCATTTTTGTATCACAGGTCACAAATAGTGTTTTCTCAGCGAGAGAAGGCCAAAATGAACACTTCATGCATAACTCCTGTATTTTGATGAAAACTCACTGAAATCAAGCTGTAACTTCAAGTTAATGCATCTTTCTATGCTTTCAGGTTGAAACTTGACTGAAAACTCACTTTGAACAAAAGTTATGGCTGTTTTGTGTCGCAGGTCACAAATAGCGTTTTCTCAGCGAGAGAAGGCCAAAATGAACACTTCATGCAGAACTCCTGTATTTTGAGGAAAACTCACTGAAATCAAGCTGTAACTTCAAGTTTATGCATCTTTCTATGCTTTCAGGTTGAAACTTGACTGAAAACTCACTTTGAACAAAAGTTATGGCATTTTTGTATCACAGGTCACAAATAGTGTTTTCTCAGCGAGAGAAGGCCAAAATGAACACTTCATGCATAACTCCTGTATTTTGATGAAAACTCACTGAAATCAAGCTGTAACTTCAAGTTTATGCATCTTTCTATGCTTTCAGGTTGAAACTTGACTGAAAACTCACTTTGAACAAAAGTTATGGCTGTTTTGTGTCGCAGGTCACAAATAGCGTTTTCTCAGCGAGGGAAGGCAAAAATGAACACTTCATGCATAACTCCTGTATTTTGATGAAAACTCACTGAAATCCAGCTGTAACTTCAAGTTTATGCATCTTTCTATGCTTTCAGGTTGAAACTTGGCTGAAAACTCACTTTGAACAAAAGTTATGGCTGTTTTGTGTCGCAGGTCACAAATAGCGTTTTCTCAGCGAGAGAAGGCCAAAATGAACACTTCATGCAGAACTCCTGTATTTTGAGGAAAACTCACTGAAATCCACCTGTAACTTCAAGTTTATGCATCTTTCTATGCTTTCAGGTTGAAACTTGACTGAAAACTCACTTTTAAAAAAAGTTATGGCATTTTTGTATCACAGGTCACAAATAGTGTTTTCTCAGCGAGAGAAGGCCAAAATGAACACTTCATGCATAACTCCTGTATTTTGATGAAAACTCACTGAAATCAAGCTGTAACTTCAAGTTTATGCATCTTTCCATGCTTTCAGGTTGAAACTTGACTGAAAACTCACTTTGAACAAAAGTTATGGCATTTTTTTATCACAGGTCACAAATAGTGGTTTCTCAGCGAGAGAAGGCCAAAATGAACACTTCATGCATAACTCCTGTATTTTGATGAAAACTCACTGAAATCCACCTGTAACTTCAAGTTTATGCATCTTTCTTTGCTTTCAGGTTGAAACTTGACTGAAAACTCACTTTTAAAAAAAGTTATGGCATTTTTGTATCACAGGTCACAAATAGTGTTTTCTCAGCGAGAGAAGGCCAAAATGAACACTTCATGCATAACTCCTGTATTTTGATGAAAACTCACTGAAATCCAGCTGTAACTTCAAGTTTATGCATCTTTCTATGCTTTCAGGTTGAAACTTGACTGAAAACTCACTTTGAACAAAAGTTATGGCTGTTTTGTGTCGCAGGTCACAAATAGTGTTTTCTCAGCGAGAGAAGACCAAAATGAACACTTCATGCATAACTCCTGTATTTTGATGAAAACTCACTGAAATCCAGCTGTAACTTCAAGTTTATGCATCTTTCTATGCTTTCAGGTTGAAACTTGACTGAAAACTCACTTTGAACAAAAGTTATGGCTGTTTTGTGTCGCAGGTCACAAATAGCGTTTTCTCAGCGAGAGAAGGCCAAAATGAACACTTCATGCATAACTCCTGTATTTTGAGGAAAACTCACTGAAATCCACCTGTAACTTCAAGTTTATGCATCTTTCTATGCTTTCAGGTTGAAACTTGACTGAAAACTCACTTTTAAAAAAAGTTATGGCATTTTTGTATCACAGGTCACAAATAGTGTTTTCTCAGCGAGAGAAGGCCAAAATGAACACTTCATGCATAACTCCTGTATTTTGATGAAAACTCACTGAAATCCAGCTGTAACTTCAAGTTTATGCATCTTTCTATGCTTTCAGGTTGAAACTTGGCTGAAAACTCACTTTGAACAAAAGTTATGGCTGTTTTGTGTCGCAGGTCACAAATAGCGTTTTCTCAGCGAGAGAAGGCCAAAATGAACACTTCATGCAGAACTCCTGTATTTTGAGGAAAACTCACTGAAATCCACCTGTAACTTCAAGTTTATGCATCTTTCTATGCTTTCAGGTTGAAACTTGACTGAAAACTCACTTTTAAAAAAAGTTATGGCATTTTTGTATCACAGGTCACAAATAGTGTTTTCTCAGCGAGAGAAGGCCAAAATGAACACTTCATGCATAACTCCTGTATTTTGATGAAAACTCACTGAAATCAAGCTGTAACTTCAAGTTTATGCATCTTTCTATGCTTTCAGGTTGAAACTTGACTGAAAACTCACTTTGAACAAAAGTTATGGCTGTTTTGTGTCGCAGGTCACAAATAGCGTTTTCTCAGCGAGGGAAGGCCAAAATGAACACTTCATGCAGAACTCCTGTATTTTGAGGAAAACTCACTGAAATCCACCTGTAACTTCAAGTTTATGCATCTTTCTATGCTTTCAGGTTGAAACTTGACTGAAAACTCACTTTTAAAAAAAGTTATGGCATTTTTGTATCACAGGTCACAAATAGTGTTTTCTCTGCGAGAGAAGGCCAAAATGAACACTTCATGCATAACTCCTGTATTTTGATGAAAAGTCACTGAAATCAAGCTGTAACTTCAAGTTTATGCATCTTTCTATGCTTTCAGGTTGAAACTTGACTGAAAACTCACTTTGTACAAAAGTTATGGCTGTTTTGTGTCGCAGGTCACGAATAGCGTTTTCTCAGCGAGAGAAGGCCAAAATGAACACTTCATGCATAACTCCTGTATTTTGAGGAAAACTCACTGAAATCCACCTGTAACTTCAAGTTTATGCATCTTTCTATGCTTTCAGGTTGAAACTTGACTGAAAACTCACTTTGAACAAAAGTTATGGCATTTTTGTATCACAGGTCACAAATAGTGTTTTCTCAGCGAGAGAAGGCCAAAATGAACACTTCATGCAGAACTCCTGTATTTTGAGGAAAACTCACTGAAATCCACCTGTAACTTCAAGTTTATGCATCTTTCTATGCTTTCAGGTTGAAACTTGACTGAAAACTCACTTTGAACAAAAGTTATGGCTGTTTTGTGTCGCAGGTCACAAATAGCGTTTTCTCAGCGAGGGAAGGCCAAAATGAACACTTCATGCATAACTCCTGTATTTTGATGAAAACTCACTGAAATCCAGCTGTAACTTCAAGTTTATGCATCTTTCTATGCTTTCAGGTTGAAACTTGGCTGAAAACTCACTTTGAACAAAAGTTATGGCTGTTTTGTGTCGCAGGTCACAAATAGCGTTTTCTCAGCGAGAGAAGGCCAAAATGAACACTTCATGCATAACTCCTGTATTTTGAGGAAAACTCACTGAAATCCACCTGTAACTTCAAGTTTATGCATCTTTCTATGCTTTCAGGTTGAAACTTGACTGAAAACTCACTTTTAAAAAAAGTTATGGCATTTTTGTATCACAGGTCACAAATAGTGTTTTCTCAGCGAGAGAAGGCCAAAATGAACACTTCATGCATAACTCCTGTATTTTGATGAAAACTCACTGAAATCAAGCTGTAACTTCAAGTTAATGCATCTTTCTATGCTTTCAGGTTGAAACTTGACTGAAAACTCACTTTGAACAAAAGTTATGGCTGTTTTGTGTCGCAGGTCACAAATAGCGTTTTCTCAGCGAGAGAAGGCCAAAATGAACACTTCATGCATAACTCCTGTATTTTGATGAAAACTCACTGAAATCAAGCTGTAACTTCAAGTTTATGCATCTTTATATGCTTTCAGGTTGAAACTTGACTGAAAACTCACTTTGAACAAAAGTTATGGCATTTTTGTATCACAGGTCACAAATAGTGTTTTCTCAGCGAGAGAAGGCCAAAATGAACACTTCATGCATAACTCCTGTATTTTGATGAAAACTCACTGAAATCAAGCTGTAACTTCAAGTTAATGCATCTTTCTATGCTTTCAGATTGAAACTTGACTGAAAACTCACTTTGAACAAATGTTATGGCTGTTTTGTGTCGCAGGTCACAAATAGCGTTTTCTCAGCGAGAGAAGGCCAAAATGAACACTTCATGCAGAACTCCTGTATTTTGAGGAAAACTCACTGAAATCAACATGTAACTTCAAGTTTATGCATCTTTCTATGCTTTCAGGTTGAAACTTGACTGAAAACTCACTTTGAACAAAAGTTATGACATTTTTGTATCACAGGTCACAAATAGTGTTTTCTCAGCGAGAGAAGGCCAAAATGAACACTTCATGCATAACTCCTGTATTTTGATGAAAACTCACTGAAATCAAGTTGTAACTTCAAGTTTATGCATCTTTCTATGCTTTCAGGTTGAAACTTGACTGAAAACTCACTTTGAACAAAAGTTATGGCTTTTTTGTGTCGCAGGTCACAAATAGCGTTTTCTCAGCGAGGGAAGGACAAAATGAACACTTCATGCATAACTCCTGTATTTTGATGAAAACTCACTGAAATCAAGTTGTAACTTCAAGTTTATGCGTCTTTCTATGCTTTCAGGTTGAAACTTGACTGAAAACTCACTTTGACCAAAAGTTATGGCTGTTTTGTGTCGCAGGTCACAAATAGCGTTTTCTCAGCGAGGGAAGGCCAAAATGAACACTTCATGCATAACTCCCGTATTTTGAGGAAAACTCACTGAAATCCACCTGTAACTTCAAGTTTATGCATCTTTCTATGCTTTCAGGTTGAAACTTGACTGAAAACTCACTTTTAAAAAAAGTTATGGCATTTTTGTATCACAGGTCACAAATAGTGTTTTCTCAGCGAGAGAAGGCCAAAATGAACACTTCATGCATAACTCCTGTATTTTGAGGAAAACTCACTGAAATCAAGTTGTAACTTCAAGTTTATGCATCTTTCTATGCTTTCAGGTTGAAACTTGACTGAAAACTCACTTTGAACAAAAGTTATGGCATTTTTGTATCACAGGTCACAAATAGTGTTTTCTCAGCGAGAGAAGGCCAAAATGAACACTTCATGCATAACTCCTGTATTTTGATGAAAACTCACTGAAATCCACCTGTAACTTCAAGTTTATGCATCTTTCTATGCTTTCAGGTTGAAACTTGACTGAAAACTCACTTTGAACAAAAGTTATGGCTGTTTTGTGTCGCAGGTCACAAATAGCGTTTTCTCAGCGAGAGAAGGCCAAAATGAACACTTCATGCATAACTCCTGTATTTTGAGGAAAACTCACTGAAATCCACCTGTAACTTCAAGTTTATGCATCTTTCTATGCTTTCAGGTTGAAACTTGACTGAAAACTCACTTTTAAAAAAAGTTATGGCATTTTTGTATCACAGGTCACAAATAGTTTTTTCTCAGCGAGAGAAGGCCAAAATGAACACTTCATGCATAACTCCTGTATTTTGATGAAAAGTCACTGAAATCAAGTTGTAACTTCAAGTTTATGCATCTTTCTATGCTTTCAGGTTGAAACTTGACTGAAAACTCACTTTGAACAAAAGTTATGGCTGTTTTGTGTCGCAGGTCACAAATAGCGTTTTCTCAGCGAGAGAAGGCCAAAATGAACACTTCATGCAGAACTCCTGTATTTTGAGGAAAACTCACTGAAATCAAGCTGTAACTTCAAGTTTATGCATCTTTCTATGCTTTCAGGTTGAAACTTGACTGAAAACTCACTTTTAAAAAAAGTTATGGCATTTTTGTATCACAGGTCACAAATAGTGTTTTCTCAGCGAGAGAAGGCCAAAATGAACACTTCATGCATAACTCCTGTATTTTGATGAAAACTCACTGAAATCAAGCTGTAACTTCAAGTTTATGCATCTTTCTATGCTTTCAGGTTGAAACTTGACTGAAAACTCACTTTGAAAAAAAGTTATGGCATTTTTGTATCACAGGTCACAAATAGTGTTTTCTCAGCGAGAGAAGGCCAAAATGAACACTTCATGCATAACTCCTGTATTTTGATGAAAACTCACTGAAATCAAGCTGTAACTTCAAGTTTATGCATCTTTTTATGCTTTCTGGTTGAAACTTGACTGAAAACTCACTTTGAACAAAAGTTATGGCTGATTTGTGTCGCAGGTCACAAATAGCGTTTTCTCAGCGAGAGAAGGCCAAAATGAACACTTCATGCATAACTCCTGTATTTTGAGGAAAACTCACTGAAATCCACCTGTAACTTCAAGTTTATGCATCTTTCTATGCTTTCAGGTTGAAACTTGACTGAAAACTCACTTTTAAAAAAAGTTATGGCATTTTTGTATCACAGGTCACAAATAGTGTTTTCTCAGCGAGAGAAGGCCAAAATGAACACTTCATGCAGAACTCCTGTATTTTGAGGAAAACTCACTGAAATCAAGCTGTAACTTCAAGTTTATGCATCTTTCTATGCTTTCAGGTTGAAACTTGACTGAAAACTCACTTTGAACAAAAGTTATGGCTGTTTTGTGTCGCAGGTCACAAATAGCGTTTTCTCAGCGAGAGAAGGCCAAAATGAACACTTCATGCATAACTCCTGTATTTTGAGGAAAACTCACTGAAATCCACCTGTAACTTCAAGTTTATGCATCTTTCTATGCTTTCAGGTTGAAACTTGACTGAAAACTCACTTTTAAAAAAAGTTATGGCATTTTTGTATCACAGGTCACAAATAGTGTTTTCTCAGTGAGAGAAGGCCAAAATGAACACTTCATGCATAACTCCTGTATTTTGATGAAAACTCACTGAAATCAAGCTGTAACTTCAAGTTAATGCATCTTTCTATGCTTTCAGGTTGAAACTTGACTGAAAACTCACTTTGAACAAAAGTTATGGCTGTTTTGTGTCGCAGGTCACAAATAGCGTTTTCTCAGCGAGAGAAGGCCAAAATGAACACTTCATGCAGAACTCCTGTATTTTGATGAAAACTCACTGAAATCAAGCTGTAACTTCAAGTTTATGCATCTTTCTATGCTTTCAGGTTGAAACTTGACTGAAAACTCACTTTGAACAAAAGTTATGGCATTTTTGTATCACAGGTCACAAATAGTGTTTTCTCAGCGAGAGAAGGCCAAAATGAACACTTCATGCATAACTCCTGTATTTTGAGGAAAACTCACTGAAATCAAGTTGTAACTTCAAGTTTATGCATCTTTCTATGCTTTCAGGTTGAAACTTGACTGAAAACTCACTTTGAACAAAAGTTATGGCTGTTTTGTGTCGCAGGTCACAAATAGCGTTTTCTCAGCGAGAGAAGGCCAAAATGAACACTTCATGCATAACTCCTGTATTTTGATGAAAACTCACTGAAATCAAGTTGTAACTTCAAGTTTATGCATCTTTCTATGCTTTCAGGTTGAAACTTGACTGAAAACTCACTTTGAACAAAAGTTATGGCTGTTTTGTGTCGCAGGTCACAAATAGCGTTTTCTCAGCGAGGGAAGGCCAAAATGAACACTTCATGCATAACTCCTGTATTTTGATGAAAACTCACTGAAATCCACCTGTAACTTCAAGTTTATGCATCTTTCTATGCTTTCAGGTTGAAACTTGACTGAAAACTCACTTTTAAAAAAAGTTATGGCATTTTTGTATCACAGGTCACAAATAGTGTTTTCTCAGCGAGAGAAGGCCAAAATGAACACTTCATGCATAACTCCTGTATTTTGATGAAAAGTCACTGAAATCAAGTTGTAACTTCAAGTTTATGCATCTTTCTATGCTTTCAGGTTTAAACTTGACTGAAAACTCACTTTGAACAAAAGTTATGGCTGTTTTGTGTCGCAGGTCACAAATAGCGTTTTCTCAGCGAGAGAAGGCCAAAATGAACACTTCATGCAGAACTCCTGTATTTTGAGGAAAACTCACTGAAATCAAGCTGTAACTTCAAGTTTATGCATCTTTCTATGCTTTCAGGTTGAAACTTGACTGAAAACTCACTTTTAAAAAAAGTTATGGCATTTTTGTATCACAGGTCACAA
The DNA here is from genome assembly GCF_037954235.1 of Aulostomus chinensis. Taxonomy (NCBI): domain Eukaryota; kingdom Metazoa; phylum Chordata; class Actinopteri; order Syngnathiformes; family Aulostomidae; genus Aulostomus; species Aulostomus chinensis. The sequence continues at coordinate 7,485,746 of NC_141326.1, read as the reverse complement.
ATAGTGTTTTCTCAGCGAAAGAAGGCCAAAATGAACACTTCATGCATAACTCCTGTATTTTGATGAAAACTCACTGAAATCAAGCTGTAAATTCAAGTTTATGCATCTTTCTATGCTTTCAGGTTGAAACTTGACTGAAAACTCACTTTGAACAAAAGTTATGGCTGTTTTGTGTCGCAGGTCACAAATAGCGTTTTCTCAGCGAGAGAAGGCCAAAATGAACACTTCATGCATAACTCCTGTATTTTGAGGAAAACTCACTGAAATCCACCTGTAACTTCAAGTTTATGCATCTTTCTATGCTTTCAGGTTGAAACTTGACTGAAAACTCACTTTGAACAAAAGTTATGGCTGTTTTGTGTCGCAGGTCACAAATAGCGTTTTCTCAGCGAGAGAAGGCCAAAATGAACACTTCATGCATAACTCCTGTATTTTGAGGAAAACTCACTGAAATCCACCTGTAACTTCAAGTTTATGCATCTTTCTATGCTTTCAGGTTGAAACTTGACTGAAAACTCACTTTTAAAAAAAGTTATGGCATTTTTGTATCACAGGTCACAAATAGTGTTTTCTCAGCGAAAGAAGGCCAAAATGAACACTTCATGCATAACTCCTGTATTTTGATGAAAACTCACTGAAATCCAGCTGTAACTTCAAGTTTATGCATCTTTCTATGCTTTCAGGTTGAAACTTGACTGAAAACTCACTTTGAACAAAAGTTATGGCTGTTTTGTGTCGCAGGTCACAAATAGCGTTTTCTCAGCGAGAGAAGGCCAAAATGAACACTTCATGCATAACTCCTGTATTTTGAGGAAAACTCACTGAAATCCACCTGTAACTTCAAGTTTATGCATCTTTCTATGCTTTCAGGTTGAAACTTGACTGAAAACTCACTTTTAAAAAAAGTTATGGCATTTTTGTATCACAGGTCACAAATAGTGTTTTCTCAGCGAGAGAAGGCCAAAATGAACACTTCATGCATAACTCCTGTATTTTGATGAAAATTCACTGAAATCAAGCTGTAACTTCAAGTTTATGCATCTTTCTGTGCTTTCAGGTTGAAACTTGACTGAAAACTCACTTTGAACAAAAGTTATGGCATTTTTGTATCACAGGTCACAAATAGTGTTTTCTCAGCGAGAGAAGGCCAAAATGAACACTTCATGCAGAACTCCTGTATTTTGAGGAAAACTCACTGAAATCCACCTGTAACTTAAAGTTTATGCATCTTTCTATGCTTTCAGGTTGAAACTTGACTGAAAACTCACTTTGAACAAAAGTTATGGCTGTTTTGTGTCGCAGGTCACAAATAGCGTTTTCTCAGCGAGAGAAGGCCAAAATGAACACTTCATGCAGAACTCCTGTATTTTGAGGAAAACTCACTGAAATCCACCTGTAACTTCAAGTTTATGCATCTTTCTATGCTTTCAGGTTGAAACTTGACTGAAAACTCACTTTTAAAAAAAGTTATGGCATTTTTGTATCACAGGTCACAAATAGTGTTTTCTCAGCGAGAGAAGGCCAAAATGAACACTTCATGCATAACTCCTGTATTTTGATGAAAACTCACTGAAATCAAGCTGTAACTTCAAGTTTATGCATCTTTCTATGCTTTCAGGTTGAAACTTGACTGAAAACTCACTTTGAACAAAAGTTATGGCACTTTTGTATCAAAGGTCACAAATAGTGTTTTCTCAGCGAGAGAAGGCCAAAATGAACACTTCATGCATAACTCCTGTATTTTGATGAAAACTCACTGAAATCAAGTTGTAACTTCAAGTTTATGCATCTTTCGATGCTTTCAGGTTGAAACTTGACTGAAAACTCACTTTGAACAAAAGTTATGGCTGTTTTGTGTCGCAGGTCACAAATAGCGTTTTCTCAGCGAGTGAAGGCCAAAATGAACACTTCATGCATAACTCCTGTATTTTGAGGAAAACTCACTGAAATCCACCTGTAACTTCAAGTTTATGCATCTTTCTATGCTTTCAGGTTGAAACTTGACTGAAAACTCACTTTTAAAAAAAGTTATGGCATTTTTGTATCACAGGTCACAAATAGTGTTTTCTCAGCGAGAGAAGGCCAAAATGAACACTTCATGCATAACTCCTGTATTTTGATGAAAAGTCACTGAAATCAAGTTGTAACTTCAAGTTTATGCATCTTTCTATGCTTTCAGGTTGAAACTTGACTGAAAACTCACTTTGAACAAAAGTTATGGCTGTTTTGTGTCGCAGGTCACAAATAGCGTTTTCTCAGCGAGAGAAGGCCAAAATGAACACTTCATGCAGAACTCCTGTATTTTGAGGAAAACTCACTGAAATCAAGCTGTAACTTCAAGTTTATGCATCTTTCTATGCTTTCAGGTTGAAACTTGACTGAAAACTCACTTTTAAAAAAAGTTATGGCATTTTTGTATCACAGGTCACAAATAGTGTTTTCTCAGCGAGAGAAGGCCAAAATGAACACTTCATGCATAACTCCTGTATTTTGATGAAAACTCACTGAAATCAAGCTGTAACTTCAAGTTTATGCATCTTTCTATGCTTTCAGGTTGAAACTTGACTGAAAACTCACTTTGAACAAAAGTTATGGCACTTTTGTATCAAAGGTCACAAATAGTGTTTTCTCAGCGAGAGAAGGCCAAAATGAACACTTCATGCATAACTCCTGTATTTTGATGAAAACTCACTGAAATCAAGCTGTAACTTCAAGTTTATGCATCTTTCTATGCTTTCAGGTTGAAACTTGACTGAAAACTCACTTTGAACAAAAGTTATGGCTGTTTTGTGTCGCAGGTCACAAATAGCGTTTTCTCAGCGAGAGAAGGCCAAAATGAACACTTCATGCATAACTCCTGTATTTTGAAGAAAACTCACTGAAATCCACCTGTAACTTCAAGTTTATGCATCTTTCTATGCTTTCAGGTTGAAACTTGACTGAAAACTCACTTTTAAAAAAAGTTATGGCATTTTTGTATCACAGGTCACAAATAGTGTTTTCTCAGCGAGAGAAGGCCAAAATGAACACTTCATGCATAACTCCTGTATTTTGAGGAAAACTCACTGAAATCCACCTGTAACTTCAAGTTTATGCATCTTTCTATGCTTTCAGGTTGAAACTTGACTGAAAACTCACTTTTAAAAAAAGTTTTTGGCATTTTTGTATCACAGGTCACAAATAGTGTTTTCTCAGCGAGAGAAGGCCAAAATGAACACTTCATGCATAACTCCTGTATTTTGATGAAAACTCACTGAAATCAAGCTGTAACTTCAAGTTTATGCATCTTTCTATGCTTTCAGGTTGAAACTTGACTAAAAACTCACTTTGAACAAAAGTTATGGCTGTTTTGTGTCGCAGGTCACAAATAGCGTTTTCTCAGCGAGGGAAGGCCAAAATGAACACTTCATGCATAACTCCTGTATTTTGAGGAAAACTCACTGAAATCCACCTGTAACTTCAAGTTTATGCATCTTTCTATGCTTTCAGGTTGAAACTTGACTGAAAACTCACTTTGAACAAAAGTTATGGCTGTTTTGTGTCGCAGGTCACAAATAGCGTTTTCTCAGCGAGGGAAGGCCAAAATGAACACTTCATGCATAACTCCTGTATTTTGATGAAAACTCACTGAAATCAAGTTGTAACTTCAAGTTTATGCATCTTTCTATGCTTTCAGGTTGAAACTTGACTGAAAACTCACTTTTAAAAAAAGTTATGGCATTTTTGTATCACAGGTCACAAATAGTGTTTTCTCAGCGAGAGAAGGCCAAAATGAACACTTCATGCATAACTCCTGTATTTTGATGAAAAGTCACTGAAATCAAGTTGTAACTTCAAGTTTATGCATCTTTCTATGCTTTCAGGTTGAAACTTGACTGAAAACTCACTTTGAACAAAAGTTATGGCTGTTTTGTGTCGCAGGTCACAAATAGCGTTTTCTCAGCGAGAGAAGGCCAAAATGAACACTTCATGCAGAACTCCTGTATTTTGAGGAAAACTCAGTGAAATCAAGCTGTAACTTCAAGTTTATGCATCTTTCTATGCTTTCAGGTTGAAACTTGACTGAAAACTCACTTTGAACAAAAGTTATGGCTGTTTTGTGTCGAAGGTCACAAATAGTGTTTTCTCAGCGAGAGAAGGCCAAAATGAACACTTCATGCATAACTCCTGTATTTTGAGGAAAACTCACTGAAATCCACCTGTAACTTCAAGTTTATGCATCTTTCTATGCTTTCAGGTTGAAACTTGACTGAAAACTCACTTTTAAAAAAAGTTATGGCATTTTTGTATCACAGGTCACAAATAGTGTTTTCTCAGCGAGAGAAGGCCAAAATGAACACTTCATGCATAACTCCTGTATTTTGATGAAAACTCACTGAAATCAAGCTGTAACTTCAAGTTAATGCATCTTTCTATGCTTTCAGGTTGAAACTTGACTGAAAACTCACTTTGAACAAAAGTTATGGCTGTTTTGTGTCGCAGGTCACAAATAGCGTTTTCTCAGCGAGAGAAGGCCAAAATGAACACTTCATGCAGAACTCCTGTATTTTGATGAAAACTCACTGAAATCAAGCTGTAACTTCAAGTTTATGCATCTTTCTATGCTTTCAGGTTGAAACTTGACTGAAAACTCACTTTGAACAAAAGTTATGGCATTTTTGTATCACAGGTCACAAATAGTGTTTTCTCAGCGAGAGAAGGCCAAAATGAACACTTCATGCATAACTCCTGTATTTTGAGGAAAACTCACTGAAATCAAGTTGTAACTTCAAGTTTATGCATCTTTCTATGCTTTCAGGTTGAAACTTGACTGAAAACTCACTTTGAACAAAAGTTATGGCTGTTTTGTGTCGCAGGTCACAAATAGCGTTTTCTCAGCGAGAGAAGGCCAAAATGAACACTTCATGCATAACTCCTGTATTTTGATGAAAACTCACTGAAATCAAGTTGTAACTTCAAGTTTATGCATCTTTCTATGCTTTCAGGTTGAAACTTGACTGAAAACTCACTTTGAACAAAAGTTATGGCTGTTTTGTGTCGCAGGTCACAAATAGCGTTTTCTCAGCGAGGGAAGGCCAAAATGAACACTTCATGCATAACTCCTGTATTTTGATGAAAACTCACTGAAATCCACCTGTAACTTCAAGTTTATGCATCTTTCTATGCTTTCAGGTTGAAACTTGACTGAAAACTCACTTTTAAAAAAAGTTATGGCATTTTTGTATCACAGGTCACAAATAGTGTTTTCTCAGCGAGAGAAGGCCAAAATGAACACTTCATGCATAACTCCTGTATTTTGATGAAAAGTCACTGAAATCAAGTTGTAACTTCAAGTTTATGCATCTTTCTATGCTTTCAGGTTGAAACTTGACTGAAAACTCACTTTGAACAAAAGTTATGGCTGTTTCGTGTCGCAGGTCACAAATAGCGTTTTCTCAGCGAGAGAAGGCCAAAATGAACACTTCATGCAGAACTCCTGTATTTTGAGGAAAACTCAGTGAAATCAAGCTGTACCTTCAAGTTTATGCATCTTTCTATGCTTTCAGGTTGAAACTTGACTGAAAACTCACTTTGAACAAAAGTTATGGCTGTTTTGTGTCGCAGGTCACAAATAGCGTTTTCTCAGCGAGAGAAGGCCAAAATGAACACTTCATGCAGAACTCCTGTATTTTGAGGAAAACTCACTGAAATCCACCTGTAACTTCAAGTTTATGCATCTTTCTATGCTTTCAGGTTGAAACTTGACTGAAAACTCACTTTTAAAAAAAGTTATGGCATTTTTGTATCACAGGTCACAAATAGTGTTTTCTCAGCGAGAGAAGGCCAAAATGAACACTTCATGCATAACTCCTGTATTTTGATGAAAACTCACTGAAATCAAACTGTAACTTCAAGTTTATGCATCTTTCTATGCTTTCAGGTTGAAACTTGACTGAAAACTCACTTTGAACAAAAGTTATGGCACTTTTGTATCAAAGGTCACAAATAGTGTTTTCTCAGCGAGAGAAGGCCAAAATGAACACTTCATGCATAACTCCTGTATTTTGATGAAAACTCACTGAAATCAAGCTGTAACTTCAAGTTTATGCATCTTTCTATGCTTTCAGGTTGAAACTTGACTGAAAACTCACTTTGAACAAAAGTTATGGCTGTTTTGTGTCGCAGGTCACAAATAGCGTTTTCTCAGCGAGAGAAGGCCAAAATGAACACTTCATGCATAACTCCTGTATTTTGAGGAAAACTCACTGAAATCCACCTGTAACTTCAAGTTTATGCATCTTTCTATGCTTTCAGGTTGAAACTTGACTGAAAACTCACTTTTAAAAAAAGTTATGGCATTTTTGTATCACAGGTCACAAATAGTGTTTTCTCAGCGAGAGAAGGCCAAAATGAACACTTCATGCATAACTCCTGTATTTTGAGGAAAACTCACTGAAATCCACCTGTAACTTCAAGTTTATGCATCTTTCTATGCTTTCAGGTTGAAACTTGACTGAAAACTCACTTTTAAAAAAAGTTATGGCATTTTTGTATCACAGGTCACAAATAGTGTTTTCTCAGCGAGAGAAGGCCAAAATGAACACTTCATGCATAACTCCTGTATTTTGATGAAAACTCACTGAAATCAAGCTGTAACTTCAAGTTTATGCATCTTTCTATGCTTTCAGGTTGAAACTTGACTAAAAACTCACTTTGAACAAAAGTTATGGCTGTTTTGTGTCGCAGGTCACAAATAGCGTTTTCTCAGCGAGGGAAGGCCAAAATGAACACTTCATGCATAACTCCTGTATTTTGATGAAAACTCACTGAAATCAAGTTGTAACTTCAAGTTTATGCATCTTTCTATGCTTTCAGGTTGAAACTTGACTGAAAGTCACTTTGAACAAAAGTTATGGCTGTTTTGTGTCGCAGGTCACAAATAGCGTTTTCTCAGCGAGGGAAGGCCAAAATGAACACTTCATGCATAACTCCTGTATTTTGAGGAAAACTCACTGAAATCCACCTGTAACTTCAAGTTTATGCATCTTTCTATGCTTTCAGGTTGAAACTTGACTGAAAACTCACTTTTAAAAAAAGTTATGGCATTTTTGTATCACAGGTCACAAATAGTGTTTTCTCAGCGAGAGAAGGCCAAAATGAACACTTCATGCATAACTCCTGTATTTTGATGAAAAGTCACTGAAATCAAGTTGTAACTTCAAGTTTATGCATCTTTCTATGCTTTCAGGTTGAAACTTGACTGAAAACTCACTTTGAACAAAAGTTATGGCTGTTTTGTGTCGCAGGTCACAAATAGCGTTTTCTCAGCGAGAGAAGGCCAAAATGAACACTTCATGCAGAACTCCTGTATTTTGAGGAAAACTCACTGAAATCAAGCTGTAACTTCAAGTTTATGCATCTTTCTATGCTTTCAGGTTGAAACTTGACTGAAAACTCACTTTGAACAAAAGTTATGGCTGTTTTGTGTCGCAGGTCACAAATAGCGTTTTCTCAGCGAGAGAAGGCCAAAATGAACACTTCATGCATAACTCCTGTATTTTGAGGAAAACTCACTGAAATCCACCTGTAACTTCAAGTTTATGCATCTTTCTATGCTTTCAGGTTGAAACTTGACTGAAAACTCACTTTTAAAAAAAGTTATGGCATTTTTGTATCACAGGTCACAAATAGTGTTTTCTCAGCGAGAGAAGGCCAAAATGAACACTTCATGCATAACTCCTGTATTTTGAGGAAAACTCACTGAAATCCACCTGTAACTTCAAGTTTATGCATCTTTCTATGCTTTCAGGTTGAAACTTGACTGGAAACTCACTTTTAAAAAAAGTTATGGCATTTTTGTATCACAGGTCACAAATAGTGTTTTCTCAGCGAGAGAAGGCCAAAATGAACACTTCATGCATAACTCCTGTATTTTGATGAAAACTCACTGAAATCAAGCTGTAACTTCAAGTTTATGCATCTTTCTATGCTTTCAGGTTGAAACTTGACTAAAAACTCACTTTGAACAAAAGTTATGGCTGTTTTGTGTCGCAGATCACAAATAGCGTTTTCTCAGCGAGGGAAGGCCAAAATGAACACTTCATGCATAACTCCTGTATTTTGATGAAAACTCACTGAAATCAAGTTGTAACTTCAAGTTTATGCATCTTTCTATGCTTTCAGGTTGAAACTTGACTGAAAACTCACTTTGAACAAAAGTTATGGCTGTTTTGTGTCGCAGGTCACAAATAGCGTTTTCTCAGCGAGGGAAGGCCAAAATGAACACTTCATGCATAACTCCTGTATTTTGAGGAAAACTCACTGAAATCCACCTGTAACTTCAAGTTTATGCATCTTTCTATGCTTTCAGGTTGAAACTTGACTGAAAACTCACTTTTAAAAAAAGTTATGGCATTTTTGTATCACAGGTCACAAATAGTGTTTTCTCAGCGAGAGAAGGCCAAAATGAACACTTCATGCATAACTCCTGTATTTTGAAGAAAACTCACTGAAATCCACCTGTAACTTCAAGTTTATGCATCTTTCTATGCTTTCAGGTTGAAACTTGACTGGAAACTCACTTTTAAAAAAAGTTATGGCATTTTTGTATCACAGGTCACAAATAGTGTTTTCTCAGCGAGAGAAGGCCAAAATGAACACTTCATGCATAACTCCTGTATTTTGATGAAAACTCACTGAAATCAAGCTGTAACTTCAAGTTTATGCATCTTTCTATGCTTTCAGGTTGAAACTTGACTGAAAACTCACTTTGAACAAAAGTTATGGCTGTTTTGTGTCGCAGATCACAAATAGCGTTTTCTCAGCGAGGGAAGGCCAAAATGAACACTTCATGCATAACTCCTGTATTTTGATGAAAACTCACTGAAATCAAGTTGTAACTTCAAGTTTATGCATCTTTCTATGCTTTCAGGTTGAAACTTGACTGAAAACTCACTTTGAAAAAAAGTTATGGCTGTTTTGTGTCGCAGGTCACAAATAGCGTTTTCTCAGCGAGGGAAGGCCAAAATGAACACTTCATGCATAACTCCTGTATTTTGAGGAAAACTCACTGAAATCCACCTGTAACTTCAAGTTTATGCATCTTTCTATGCTTTCAGGTTGAAACTTGACTGAAAACTCACTTTTAAAAAAAGTTATGGCATTTTTGTATCAAAGGTCACAAATAGTGTTTTCTCAGCGAGAGAAGGCCAAAATGAACACTTCATGCATAACTCCTGTATTTTGATGAAAAGTCACTGAAATCAAGTTGTAACTTCAAGTTTATGCATCTTTCTATGCTTTCAGGTTGAAACTTGACTGAAAACTCACTTTGAACAAAAGTTATGGCTGTTTTGTGTCGCAGGTCACAAATAGCGTTTTCTCAGCGAGAGAAGGCCAAAATGAACACTTCATGCAGAACTCCTGTATTTTGAGGAAAACTCACTGAAATCAAGCTGTAACTTCAAGTTTATGCATCTTTCTATGCTTTCAGGTTGAAACTTGACTGAAAACTCACTTTTAAAAAAAGTTATGGCATTTTTGTATCACAGGTCACAAATAGTGTTTTCTCAGCGAGAGAAGGCCAAAATGAACACTTCATGCATAACTCCTGTATTTTGATGAAAACTCACTGAAATCAAGCTGTAACTTCAAGTTTATGCATCTTTCTATGCTTTCAGGTTGAAACTTGACTGAAAACTCACTTTGAACAAAAGTTATGGCTGTTTTGTGTCGCAGGTCACAAATAGCGTTTTCTCAGCGAGAGAAGGCCAAAATGAACACTTCATGCAGAACTCCTGTATTTTGAGGAAAACTCACTGAAATCCACCTGTAACTTCAAGTTTATGCATCTTTCTATGCTTTCAGGTTGAAACTTGACTGAAAACTCACTTTTAAAAAAAGTTATGGCATTTTTGTATCACAGGTCACAAATAGTGTTTTCTCAGCGAGAGAAGGCCAAAATGAACACTTCATGCATAACTCCTGTATTTTGATGAAAAGTCACTGAAATCAAGTTGTAACTTCAAGTTTATGCATCTTTCTATGCTTTCAGGTTGAAACTTGACTGAAAACTCACTTTGAACAAAAGTTATGGCTGTTTTGTGTCGCAGGTCACAAATAGCGTTTTCTCAGCGAGAGAAGGCCAAAATGAACACTTCATGCAGAACTCCTGTATTTTGAGGAAAACTCACTGAAATCAAGCTGTAACTTCAAGTTTATGCATCTTTCTATGCTTTCAGGTTGAAACTTGACTGAAAACTCACTTTTAAAAAAAGTTATGGCATTTTTGTATCACAGGTCACAAATAGTGTTTTCTCAGCGAGAGAAGGCCAAAATGAACACTTCATGCATAACTCCTGTATTTTGATGAAAACTCACTGAAATCAAGCTGTAACTTCAAGTTTATGCATCTTTCTATGCTTTCAGGTTGAAACTTGACTGAAAACTCACTTTGAACAAAAGTTATGGCATTTTTGTATCACAGGTCACAAATAGTGTTTTCTCAGCGAGAGAAGGCCAAAATGAACACTTCATGCATAACTCCTGTATTTTGATGAAAACTCACTGAAATCCACCTGTAACTTCAAGTTTATGCATCTTTCTATGCTTTCAGGTTGAAACTTGACTGAAAACTCACTTTGAACAAAAGTTATGGCTGTTTTGTGTCGCAGGTCACAAATAGCGTTTTCTCAGCGAGGGAAGGCCAAAATGAACACTTCATGCATAACTCCTGTATTTTGAGGAAAACTCACTGAAATCCACCTGTAACTTCAAGTTTATGCATCTTTCTATGCTTTCAGGTTGAAACTTGACTGAAAACTCACTTTTAAAAAAAGTTATGGCATTTTTGTATCACAGGTCACAAATAGTGTTTTCTCAGCGAGAGAAGGCCAAAATGAACACTTCATGCATAACTCCTGTATTTTGATGAAAACTCACTGAAATCAAGCTGTAACTTCAAGTTTATGCATCTTTCTATGCTTTCAGGTTGAAACTTGACTGAAAACTCACTTTGAACAAAAGTTATGGCTGTTTTGTGTCGCAGGTCACAAATAGCGTTTTCTCAGCGAGAGAAGGCCAAAATGAACACTTCATGCAGAACTCCTGTATTTTGAGGAAAACTCACTGAAATCCACCTGTAACTTCAAGTTTATGCATCTTTCTATGCTTTCAGGTTGAAACTTGACTGAAAACTCACTTTTAAAAAAAGTTATGGCATTTTTGTATCACAGGTCACAAATAGTGTTTTCTCAGCGAGAGAAGGCCAAAATGAACACTTCATGCATAACTCCTGTATTTTGATGAAAACTCACTGAAATCAAGCTGTAACTTCAAGTTAATGCATCTTTCTATGCTTTCAGGTTGAAACTTGACTGAAAACTCACTTTGAACAAAAGTTATGGCTGTTTTGTGTCGCAGGTCACAAATAGCGTTTTCTCAGCGAGAGAAGGCCAAAATGAACACTTCATGCATAACTCCTGTATTTTGAGGAAAACTCACTGAAATCCACCTGTAACTTCAAGTTTATGCATCTTTCTATGCTTTCAGGTTGAAACTTGACTGAAAACTCACTTTTAAAAAAAGTTATGGCATTTTTGTATCACAGGTCACAAATAGTGTTTTCTCAGCGAGAGAAGGCCAAAATGAACACTTCATGCATAACTCCTGTATTTTGAAGAAAACTCACTGAAATCAAGCTGTAACTTCAAGTTAATGCATCTTTCTATGCTTTCAGGTTGAAACTTGACTGAAAACTCACTTTGAACAAAAGTTATGGCTGTTTTGTGTCGCAGGTCACAAATAGCGTTTTCTCAGCGAGGGAAGGCCAAAATGAACACTTCATGCATAACTCCTGTATTTTGAGGAAAACTCACTGAAATCAAGCTGTAACTTCAAGTTTATGCATCTTTCTATGCTTTCAGGTTGAAACTTGACTGAAAACTCACTTTGAACAAAAGTTATGGCTGTTTTGTGTCGCAGGTCACAAATAGCGTTTTCTCAGCGAGAGAAGGCCAAAATGAACACTTCATGCATAACTCCTGTATTTTGAGGAAAACTCACTGAAATCCACCTGTAACTTCAAGTTTATGCATCTTTCTATGCTTTCAGGTTGAAACTTGACTGAAAACTCACTTTTAAAAAAAGTTATGGCATTTTTGTATCACAGGTCACAAATAGTGTTTTCTCAGCGAGAGAAGGCCAAAATGAACACTTCATGCATAACTCCTGTATTTTGATGAAAACTCACTGAAATCAAGCTGTAACTTCAAGTTAATGCATCTTTCTATGCTTTCAGGTTGAAACTTGACTGAAAACTCACTTTGAACAAAAGTTATGGCTGTTTTGTGTCGCAGGTCACAAATAGCGTTTTCTCAGCGAGAGAAGGCCAAAATGAACACTTCATGCATAACTCCTGTATTTTGAGGAAAACTCACTGAAATCAAGTTGTAACTTCAAGTTTATGCATCTTTCTATGCTTTCAGGTTGAAACTTGACTGAAAACTCACTTTGAACAAAAGTTATGGCTGTTTTGTGTCGCAGGTCACAAATAGCGTTTTCTCAGCGAGAGAAGGCCAAAATGAACACTTCATGCAGAACTCCTGTATTTTGAGGAAAACTCACTGAAATCCACCTGTAACTTCAAGTTTATGCATCTTTCTATGCTTTCAGGTTGAAACTTGACTGAAAACTCACTTTTAAAAAAAGTTATGGCATTTTTGTATCACAGGTCACAAATAGTGTTTTCTCAGCGAGAGAAGGCCAAAATGAACACTTCATGCATAACTCCTGTATTTTGATGAAAACTCACTGAAATCAAGCTGTAACTTCAAGTTAATGCATCTTTCTATGCTTTCAGGTTGAAACTTGACTGAAAACTCACTTTGAACAAAAGTTATGGCTGTTTTGTGTCGCAGGTCACAAATAGCGTTTTCTCAGCGAGAGAAGGCCAAAATGAACACTTCATGCATAACTCCTGTATTTTGAGGAAAACTCACTGAAATCCACCTGTAACTTCAAGTTTATGCATCTTTCTATGCTTTCAGGTTGAAACTTGACTGAAAACTCACTTTTAAAAAAGTTATGGCATTTTTGTATCACAGGTCACAAATAGTGTTTTCTCAGCGAGAGAAGGCCAAAATGAACACTTCATGCATAACTCCTGTATTTTGATGAAAACTCACTGAAATCAAGCTGTAACTTCAAGTTAATGCATCTTTCTATGCTTTCAGGTTGAAACTTGACTGAAAACTCACTTTGAACAAAAGTTATGGCTGTTTTGTGTCGCAGGTCACAAATAGCGTTTTCTCAGCGAGAGAAGGCCAAAATGAACACTTCATGCATAACTCCTGTATTTTGAGGAAAACTCACTGAAATCCACCTGTAACTTCAAGTTTATGCATCTTTCTATGCTTTCAGGTTGAAACTTGACTGAAAACTCACTTTTAAAAAAAGTTATGGCATTTTTGTATCACAGGTCACAAATAGTGTTTTCTCAGCGAGAGAAGGCCAAAATGAACACTTCATGCATAACTCCTGTATTTTGATGAAAACTCACTGAAATCAAGCTGTAACTTCAAGTTAATGCATCTTTCTATGCTTTCAGGTTGAAACTTGACTGAAAACTCACTTTGAACAAAAGTTATGGCTGTTTTGTGTCGCAGGTCACAAATAGCGTTTTCTCAGCGAGGGAAGGCCAAAATGAACACTTCATGCATAACTCCTGTATTTTGAGGAAAACTCACTGAAATCAAGCTGTAACTTCAAGTTTATGCATCTTTCTATGCTTTCAGGTTGAAACTTGACTGAAAACTCACTTTGAACAAAAGTTATGGCTGTTTTGTGTCGCAGGTCACAAATAGCGTTTTCTCAGCGAGAGAAGGCCAAAATGAACACTTCATGCATAACTCCTGTATTTTGAGGAAAACTCACTGAAATCCACCTGTAACTTCAAGTTTATGCATCTTTCTATGCTTTCAGGTTGAAACTTGACTGAAAACTCACTTTTAAAAAAAGTTATGGCATTTTTGTATCACAGGTCACAAATAGTGTTTTCTCAGCGAGAGAAGGCCAAAATGAACACTTCATGCATAACTCCTGTATTTTGATGAAAACTCACTGAAATCAAGCTGTAACTTCAAGTTAATGCATCTTTCTATGCTTTCAGGTTGAAACTTGACTGAAAACTCACTTTGAACAAAAGTTATGGCTGTTTTGTGTCGCAGGTCACAAATAGCGTTTTCTCAGCGAGAGAAGGCCAAAATGAACACTTCATGCATAACTCCTGTATTTTGAGGAAAACTCACTGAAATCAAGTTGTAACTTCAAGTTTATGCATCTTTCTATGCTTTCAGGTTGAAACTTGACTGAAAACTCACTTTGAACAAAAGTTATGGCTGTTTTGTGTCGCAGGTCACAAATAGCGTTTTCTCAGCGAGAGAAGGCCAAAATGAACACTTCATGCAGAACTCCTGTATTTTGAGGAAAACTCACTGAAATCCACCTGTAACTTCAAGTTTATGCATCTTTCTATGCTTTCAGGTTGAAACTTGACTGAAAACTCACTTTTAAAAAAAGTTATGGCATTTTTGTATCACAGGTCACAAATAGTGTTTTCTCAGCGAGAGAAGGCCAAAATGAACACTTCATGCATAACTCCTGTATTTTGATGAAAACTCACTGAAATCAAGCTGTAACTTCAAGTTAATGCATCTTTCTATGCTTTCAGGTTGAAACTTGACTGAAAACTCACTTTGAACAAAAGTTATGGCTGTTTTGTGTCGCAGGTCACAAATAGCGTTTTCTCAGCGAGAGAAGGCCAAAATGAACACTTCATGCATAACTCCTGTATTTTGAGGAAAACTCACTGAAATCCACCTGTAACTTCAAGTTTATGCATCTTTCTATGCTTTCAGGTTGAAACTTGACTGAAAACTCACTTTTAAAAAAAGTTATGGCATTTTTGTATCACAGGTCACAAATAGTGTTTTCTCAGCGAGAGAAGGCCAAAATGAACACTTCATGCATAACTCCTGTATTTTGATGAAAACTCACTGAAATCAAGCTGTAACTTCAAGTTAATGCATCTTTCTATGCTTTCAGGTTGAAACTTGACTGAAAACTCACTTTGAACAAAAGTTATGGCTGTTTTGTGTCGCAGGTCACAATAGCGTTTTCTCAGCGAGAGAAGGCCAAAATGAACACTTCATGCATAACTCCTGTATTTTGAGGAAAACTCACTGAAATCCACCTGTAACTTCAAGTTTATGCATCTTTCTATGCTTTCAGGTTGAAACTTGACTGAAAACTCACTTTTAAAAAAAGTTATGGCATTTTTGTATCACAGGTCACAAATAGTGTTTTCTCAGCGAGAGAAGGCCAAAATGAACACTTCATGCATAACTCCTGTATTTTGATGAAAAGTCACTGAAATCAAGCTGTAACTTCAAGTTAATGCATCTTTCTATGCTTTCAGGTTGAAACTTGACTGAAAACTCACTTTGAACAAAAGTTATGGCTGTTTTGTGTCGCAGGTCACAAATAGCGTTTTCTCAGCGAGAGAAGGCCAAAATGAACACTTCATGCAGAACTCCTGTATTTTGATGAAAACTCAGTGAAATCAAGCTGTAACTTCAAGTTTATGCATCTTTCTATGCTTTCAGGTTGAAACTTGACTGAAAACTCACTTTGAACAAAAGTTATGGCATTTTTGTATCACAGGTCACAAATAGTGTTTTCTCAGCGAGAGAAGGCCAAAATGAACACTTCATGCATAACTCCTGTATTTTGAGGAAAACTCACTGAAATCAAGTTGTAACTTCAAGTTTATGCATCTTTCTATGCTTTCAGGTTGAAACTTGACTGAAAACTCACTTTGAACAAAAGTTATGGCTGTTTTGTGTCGCAGGTCACAAATAGCGTTTTCTCAGCGAGAGAAGGCCAAAATGAACACTTCATGCATAACTCCTGTATTTTGATGAAAACTCACTGAAATCAAGTTGTAACTTCAAGTTTATGCATCTTTCTATGCTTTCAGGTTGAAACTTGACTGAAAACTCACTTTGAACAAAAGTTATGGCTGTTTTGTGTCGCAGGTCACAAATAGCGTTTTCTCAGCGAGGGAAGGCCAAAATGAACACTTCATGCAGAACTCCTGTATTTTGATGAAAACTCACTGAAATCCACCTGTAACTTCAAGTTTATGCATCTTTCTATGCTTTCAGGTTGAAACTTGACTGAAAACTCACTTTTAAAAAAAGTTATGGCATTTTTGTATCACAGGTCACAAATAGTGTTTTCTCAGCGAGAGAAGGCCAAAATGAACACTTCATGCATAACTCCTGTATTTTGATGAAAAGTCACTGAAATCAAGTTGTAACTTCAAGTTTATGCATCTTTCTATGCTTTCAGGTTGAAAGTTGACTGAAAACTCACTTTGAAAAAAAGTTATGGCTGTTTTGTGTCGCAGGTCACAAATAGCGTTTTCTCAGCGAGAGAAGGCCAAAATGAACACTTCATGCAGAACTCCTGTATTTTGAGGAAAACTCACTGAAATCCACCTGTAACTTCAAGTTTATGCATCTTTCTATGCTTTCAGGTTGAAACTTGACTGAAAACTCACTTTTAAAAAAAGTTATGGCATTTTTGTATCACAGGTCACAAATAGTGTTTTCTCAGCGAGATAAGGCCAAAATGAACACTTCATGCATAACTCCTGTATTTTGATGAAAACTCACTGAAATCAAGCTGTAACTTCAAGTTTATGCATCTTTCTATGCTTTCAGGTTGAAACTTGACTGAAAACTCACTTTGAACAAAAGTTATGGCATTTTTGTATCACAGGTCACAAATAGTGTTTTCTCAGCGAGAGAAGGCCAAAATGAACACTTCATGCATAACTCCTGTATTTGATGAAAACTCACTGAAATCCACCTGTAACTTCAAGTTTATGCATCTTTCTATGCTTTCAGGTTGAAACTTGACTGAAAACTCACTTTTAAAAAAAGTTATGGCATTTTTGTATCACAGGTCACAAATAGTGTTTTCTCAGCGAGAGAAGGCCAAAATGAACACTTCATGCATAACTCCTGTATTTTGATGAAAACTCACTGAAATCAAGCTGTAACTTCAAGTTTATGCATCTTTCTATGCTTTCAGGTTGAAACTTGACTGAAAACTCATTTGAACAAAAGTTATGGCTGTTTTGTTTCGCAGGTCACAAATAGCGTTTTCTCAGCGAGAGAAGGCCAAAATGAACACTTCATGCATAACTCCTGTATTTTGAGGAAAACTCACTGAAATCCACCTGTAACTTCAAGTTTATGCATCTTTCTATGCTTTCAGGTTGAAACTTGACTGAAAACTCACTTTTTAAAAAAAGTTATGGCATTTTTGTATCACAGGTCACAAATAGTGTTTTCTCAGTGAGAGAAGGCCAAAATGAACACTTCATGCATAACTCCTGTATTTTGATGAAAACTCACTGAAATCCAGCTGTAACTTCAAGTTTATGCATCTTTCTATGCTTTCAGGTTGAAACTTGACTGAAAACTCACTTTGAACAAAAGTTATGGCTGTTTTGTGTCGCAGGTCACAAATAGCGTTTTCTCAGCGAGAGAAGGCCAAAATGAACACTTCATGCATAACTCCTGTATTTTGAGGAAAACTCACTGAAATCCACCTGTAACTTCAAGTTTATGCATCTTTCTATGCTTTCAGGTTGAAACTTGACTGAAAACTCACTTTTAAAAAGTTATGGCATTTTTGTATCACAGGTCACAAATAGTGTTTTCTCAGCGAGAGAAGGCCAAAATGAAAACTTCATGCATAACTCCTGTATTTTGATGAAAACTCACTGAAATCAAGCTGTAACTTCAAGTTTATGCATCTTTCTGTGCTTTCAGGTTGAAACTTGACTGAAAACTCACTTTGAACAAAAGTTATGGCATTTTTGTATCACAGGTCACAAATAGTGTTTTCTCAGCGAGAGAAGGCAAAATGAACACTTCATGCAGAACTCCTGTATTTTGAGGAAAACTCACTGAAATCCACCTGTAACTTCAAGTTTATGCATCTTTCTATGCTTTCAGGTTGAAACTTGACTGAAAACTCACTTTGAACAAAAGTTATGGCTGTTTTGTGTCGCAGGTCACAAATAGCGTTTTCTCAGCGAGAGAAGGCCAAAATGAACACTTCATGCAGAACTCCTGTATTTTGATGAAAACTCACTGAAATCAAGCTGTAACTTCAAGTTTATGCATCTTTCTATGCTTTCAGGTTGAAACTTGACTGAAAACTCACTTTGAACAAAAGTTATGGCATTTTTGTATCACAGGTCACAAATAGTGTTTTCTCAGCGAGAGAAGGCCAAAATGAACACTTCATGCAGAACTCCTGTATTTTGAGGAAAACTCACTGAAATCCACCTGTAACTTCAAGTTTATGCATCTTTCTATGCTTTCAGGTTGAAACTTGACTGAAAACTCACTTTGAACAAAAGTTATGGCTGTTTTGTGTCGCAGGTCACAAATAGCGTTTTCTCAGCGAGGGAAGGCCAAAATGAACACTTCATGCATAACTCCTGTATTTTGATGAAAACTCACTGAAATCCAGCTGTAACTTCAAGTTTATGCATCTTTCTATGCTTTCAGGTTGAAACTTGGCTGAAAACTCACTTTGAACAAAAGTTATGGCTGTTTTGTGTCGCAGGTCACAAATAGCGTTTTCTCAGCGAGAGAAGGCCAAAATGAACACTTCATGCAGAACTCCTGTATTTTGAGGAAAACTCACTGAAATCCACCTGTAACTTCAAGTTTATGCATCTTTCTATGCTTTCAGGTTGAAACTTGACTGAAAACTCACTTTTAAAAAAAGTTATGGCATTTTTGTATCACAGGTCACAAATAGTGTTTTCTCAGCGAGAGAAGGCCAAAATGAACACTTCATGCATAACTCCTGTATTTTGATGAAAACTCACTGAAATCAAGCTGTAACTTCAAGTTTATGCATCTTTCTATGCTTTCAGGTTGAAACTTGACTGAAAACTCACTTTGAACAAAAGTTATGGCTGTTTTGTGTCGCAGGTCACAAATAGCGTTTTCTCAGCGAGAGAAGGCCAAAATGAACACTTCATGCATAACTCCTGTATTTTGAGGAAAACTCACTGAAATCCACCTGTAACTTCAAGTTTATGCATCTTTCTATGCTTTCAGGTTGAACCTTGACTGAAAACTCACTTTGAACAAAAGTTATGGCATTTTTGTATCACAGGTCACAAATAGTGTTTTCTCAGCGAGAGAAGGCCAAAATGAACACTTCATGCATAACTCCTGTATTTTGATGAAAACTCACTGAAATCAAGCTGTAACTTCAAGTTAATGCATCTTTCTATGCTTTCAGGTTGAAACTTGACTGAAAACTCACTTTGAACAAAAGTTATGGCTGTTTTGTGTCGCAGGTCACAAATAGCGTTTTCTCAGCGAGAGAAGGCCAAAATGAACACTTCATGCATAACTCCTGTATTTTGATGAAAACTCACTGAAATCAAGCTGTAACTTCAAGTTTATGCATCTTTCTATGCTTTCAGGTTGAAACTTGACTGAAAACTCACTTTGAACAAAAGTTATGGCATTTTTGTATCACAGGTCACAAATAGTGTTTTCTCAGCGAGAGAAGGCCAAAATGAACACTTCATGCAGAACTCCTGTATTTTGAGGAAAACTCACTGAAATCCACCTGTAACTTCAAGTTTATGCATCTTTCTATGCTTTCAGGTTGAAACTTGACTGAAAACTCACTTTGAACAAAAGTTATGGCTGTTTTGTGTCGCAGGTCACAAATAGCGTTTTCTCAGCGAGAGAAGGCCAAAATGAACACTTCATGCAGAACTCCTGTATTTTGATGAAAACTCACTGAAATCAAGCTGTAACTTCAAGTTTATGCATCTTTCTATGCTTTCAGGTTGAAACTTGACTGAAAACTCACTTTGAACAAAAGTTATGGCATTTTTGTATCACAGGTCACAAATAGTGTTTTCTCAGCGAGAGAAGGCCAAAATGAACACTTCATGCAGAACTCCTGTATTTTGAGGAAAACTCACTGAAATCCACCTGTAACTTCAAGTTTATGCATCTTTCTATGCTTTCAGGTTGAAACTTGACTGAAAACTCACTTTGAACAAAAGTTATGGCTGTTTTGTGTCGCAGGTCACAAATAGCGTTTTCTCAGCGAGGGAAGGCCAAAATGAACACTTCATGCATAACTCCTGTATTTTGATGAAAACTCACTGAAATCCAGCTGTAACTTCAAGTTTATGCATCTTTCTATGCTTTCAGGTTGAAACTTGGCTGAAAACTCACTTTGAACAAAAGTTATGGCTGTTTTGTGTCGCGGTCACAAATAGCGTTTTCTCAGCGAGAGAAGGCCAAAATGAACACTTCATGCAGAACTCCTGTATTTTGAGGAAAACTCACTGAAATCCACCTGTAACTTCAAGTTTATGCATCTTTCTATGCTTTCAGGTTGAAACTTGACTGAAAACTCACTTTTAAAAAAAGTTATGGCATTTTTGTATCACAGGTCACAAATAGTGTTTTCTCAGCGAGAGAAGGCCAAAATGAACACTTCATGCATAACTCCTGTATTTTGATGAAAACTCACTGAAATCAAGCTGTAACTTCAAGTTTATGCATCTTTCTATGCTTTCAGGTTGAAACTTGACTGAAAACTCACTTTGAACAAAAGTTATGGCTGTTTTGTGTCGCAGGTCACAAATAGCGTTTTCTCAGCGAGAGAAGGCCAAAATGAACACTTCATGCATAACTCCTGTATTTTGAGGAAAACTCACTGAAATCCACCTGTAACTTCAAGTTTATGCATCTTTCTATGCTTTCAGGTTGAACCTTGACTGAAAACTCACTTTGAACAAAAGTTATGGCATTTTTGTATCACAGGTCACAAATAGTGTTTTCTCAGCGAGAGAAGGCCAAAATGAACACTTCATGCATAACTCCTGTATTTTGATGAAAACTCACTGAAATCAAGCTGTAACTTCAAGTTAATGCATCTTTCTATGCTTTCAGGTTGAAACTTGACTGAAAACTCACTTTGAACAAAAGTTATGGCTGTTTTGTGTCGCAGGTCACAAATAGCGTTTTCTCAGCGAGAGAAGGCCAAAATGAACACTTCATGCATAACTCCTGTATTTTGATGAAAACTCACTGAAATCAAGCTGTAACTTCAAGTTTATGCATCTTTCTATGCTTTCAGGTTGAAACTTGACTGAAAACTCACTTTGAACAAAAGTTATGGCATTTTTGTATCACAGGTCACAAATAGTGTTTTCTCAGCGAGAGAAGGCCAAAATGAACACTTCATGCATAACTCCTGTATTTTGATGAAAACTCACTGAAATCAAGCTGTAACTTCAAGTTTATGCATCTTTCTATGCTTTCAGGTTGAAACTTGACTGAAAACTCACTTTGAACAAAAGTTATGGCTGTTTTGTGTCGCAGGTCACAAATAGCGTTTTCTCAGCGAGAGAAGGCCAAAATGAACACTTCATGCAGAACTCCTGTATTTTGAGGAAAACTCACTGAAATCCACCTGTAACTTCAAGTTTATGCATCTTTCTATGCTTTCAGGTTGAAACTTGACTGAAAACTCACTTTTAAAAAAAGTTATGGCATTTTTGTATCACAGGTCACAAATAGTGTTTTCTCAGCGAGAGAAGGCCAAAATGAACACTTCATGCATAACTCCTGTATTTTGATGAAAACTCACTGAAATCAAGCTGTAACTTCAAGTTAATGCATCTTTCTATGCTTTCAGGTTGAAACTTGACTGAAAACTCACTTTGAACAAAAGTTATGGCTGTTTTGTGTCGCAGGTCACAAATAGCGTTTTCTCAGCGAGAGAAGGCCAAAATGAACACTTCATGCAGAACTCCTGTATTTTGATGAAAACTCACTGAAATCAAGCTGTAACTTCAAGTTTATGCATCTTTCTATGCTTTCAGGTTGAAACTTGACTGAAAACTCACTTTGAACAAAAGTTATGGCATTTTTGTATCACAGGTCACAAATAGTGTTTTCTCAGCGAGAGAAGGCCAAAATGAACACTTCATGCAGAACTCCTGTATTTTGAGGAAAACTCACTGAAATCCACCTGTAACTTCAAGTTTATGCATCTTTCTATGCTTTCAGGTTGAAACTTGACTGAAAACTCACTTTGAACAAAAGTTATGGCTGTTTTGTGTCGCAGGTCACAAATAGCGTTTTCTCAGCGAGGGAAGGCCAAAATGAACACTTCATGCATAACTCCTGTATTTTGATGAAAACTCACTGAAATCCAGCTGTAACTTCAAGTTTATGCATCTTTCTATGCTTTCAGGTTGAAACTTGGCTGAAAACTCACTTTGAACAAAAGTTATGGCTGTTTTGTGTCGCAGGTCACAAATAGCGTTTTCTCAGCGAGAGAAGGCCAAAATGAACACTTCATGCAGAACTCCTGTATTTTGAGGAAAACTCACTGAAATCCACCTGTAACTTCAAGTTTATGCATCTTTCTATGCTTTCAGGTTGAAACTTGACTGAAAACTCACTTTTAAAAAAAGTTATGGCATTTTTGTATCACAGGTCACAAATAGTGTTTTCTCAGCGAGAGAAGGCCAAAATGAACACTTCATGCATAACTCCTGTATTTTGATGAAAACTCTCTGAAATCAAGCTGTAACTTCAAGTTTATGCATCTTTCTATGCTTTCAGGTTGAAACTTGACTGAAAACTCACTTCGAACAAAAGTTATGGCTGTTTTGTGTCGCAGGTCACAAATAGCGTTTTCTCAGCGAGAGAAGGCCAAAATGAACACTTCATGCATAACTCCTGTATTTTGAGGAAAACTCACTGAAATCCACCTGTAACTTCAAGTTTATGCATCTTTCTATGCTTTCAGGTTGAAACTTGACTGAAAACTCACTTTTAAAAAAAGTTATGGCATTTTTGTATCACAGGTCACAAATAGTGTTTTCTCAGCGAGAGAAGGCCAAAATGAACACTTCATGCATAACTCCTGTATTTTGATGAAAACTCACTGAAATCAAGCTGTAACTTCAAGTTAATGCATCTTTCTATGCTTTCAGGTTGAAACTTGACTGAAAACTCACTTTGAACAAAAGTTATGGCTGTTTTGTGTCGCAGGTCACAAATAGCGTTTTCTCAGCGAGAGAAGGCCAAAATGAACACTTCATGCAGAACTCCTGTATTTTGATGAAAACTCAGTGAAATCAAGCTGTAACTTCAAGTTTATGCATCTTTCTATGCTTTCAGGTTGAAACTTGACTGAAAACTCACTTTGAACAAAAGTTATGGCATTTTTGTATCACAGGTCACAAATAGTGTTTTCTCAGCGAGAGAAGGCCAAAATGAACACTTCATGCAGAACTCCTGTATTTTGAGGAAAACTCACTGAAATCCACCTGTAACTTCAAGTTTATGCATCTTTCTATGCTTTCAGGTTGAAACTTGACTGAAAACTCACTTTGAACAAAAGTTATGGCTGTTTTGTGTCGCAGGTCACAAATAGCGTTTTCTCAGCGAGGGAAGGCCAAAATGAACACTTCATGCATAACTCCTGTATTTTGATGAAAACTCACTGAAATCAAGTTGTAACTTCAAGTTTATGCATCTTTCTATGCTTTCAGGTTGAAACTTGACTGAAAACTCACTTTGAACAAAAGTTATGGCTGTTTTGTGTCGCAGGTCACAAATAGCGTTTTCTCAGCGAGGGAAGGCCAAAATGAACACTTCATGCATAACTCCTGTATTTTGAGGAAAACTCACTGAAATCCACCTGTAACTTCAAGTTTATGCATCTTTCTATGCTTTCAGGTTGAAACTTGACTGAAAACGCACTTTTAAAAAAAGTTATGGCATTTTTGTATCACAGGTCACAAATAGTGTTTTCTCAGCGAGAGAAGGCCAAAATGAACACTTCATGCATAACTCCTGTATTTTGATGAAAAGTCACTGAAATCAAGTTGTAACTTCAAGTTTATGCATCTTTCTATGCTTTCAGGTTGAAACTTGACTGAAAACTCACTTTGAACAAAAGTTATGGCTGTTTTGTGTCGCAGGTCACAAATAGCGTTTTCTCAGCGAGAGAAGGCCAAAATGAACACTTCATGCAGAACTCCTGTATTTTGAGGAAAACTCACTGAAATCCACCTGTAACTTCAAGTTTATGCATCTTTCTATGCTTTCAGGTTGAAACTTGACTGAAAACTCACTTTTAAAAAAAGTTATGGCATTTTTGTATCACAGGTCACAAATAGTGTTTTCTCAGCGAGAGAAGGCCAAAATGAACACTTCATGCATAACTCCTGTATTTTGATGAAAACTCACTGAAATAAAGCTGTAACTTCAAGTTTATGCATCTTTCTATGCTTTCAGGTTGAAACTTGACTGAAAACTCACTTTGAACAAAAGTTATGGCTGTTTTGTTTCGCAGGTCACAAATAGCGTTTTCTCAGCGAGAGAAGGCCAAAATGAACACTTCATGCATAACTCCTGTATTTTGAGGAAAACTCACTGAAATCCACCTGTAACTTCAAGTTTATGCATCTTTCTATGCTTTCAGGTTGAAACTTGACTGAAAACTCACTTTTAAAAAAAGTTATGGCATTTTTGTATCACAGGTCACAAATAGTGTTTTCTCAGCGAGAGAAGGCCAAAATGAACACTTCATGCATAACTCCTGTATTTTGATGAAAACTCACTGAAATCAAGCTGTAACTTCAAGTTAATGCATCTTTCTATGCTTTCAGGTTGAAACTTGACTGAAAACTCACTTTGAACAAAAGTTATGGCTGTTTTGTGTCGCAGGTCACAAATAGCGTTTTCTCAGCGAGAGAAGGCCAAAATGAACACTTCATGCAGAACTCCTGTATTTTGATGAAAACTCACTGAAATCAAGCTGTAACTTCAAGTTTATGCATCTTTCTATGCTTTCAGGTTGAAACTTGACTGAAAACTCACTTTGAACAAAAGTTATGGCTGTTTTGTGTCGCAGGTCACAAATAGTGTTTTCTCAGCGAGAGAAGGCCAAAATGAACACTTCATGCAGAACTCCTGTATTTTGAGGAAAACTCACTGAAATCCACCTTTAACTTCAAGTTTATGCATCTTTCTATGCTTTCAGGTTGAAACTTGACTGAAAACTCACTTTGAACAAAAGTTATGGCTGTTTTGTGTCGCAGGTCACAAATAGCGTTTTCTCAGCGAGGGAAGGCCAAAATGAACACTTCATGCATAACTCCTGTATTTTGATGAAAACTCACTGAAATCAAGTTGTAACTTCAAGTTTATGCATCTTTCTATGCTTTCAGGTTGAAACTTGACTGAAAACTCACTTTGAACAAAAGTTATGGCTGTTTTGTGTCGCAGGTCACAAATAGCGTTTTCTCAGCGAGGGAAGGCCAAAATGAACACTTCATGCATAACTCCTGTATTTTGAGGAAAACTCACTGAAATCCACCTGTGACTTCAAGTTTATGCATCTTTCTATGCTTTCAGGTTGAAACTTGACTGAAAACGCACTTTTAAAAAAAGTTATGGCATTTTTGTATCACAGGTCACAAATAGTGTTTTCTCAGCGAGAGAAGGCCAAAATGAACACTTCATGCATAACTCCTGTATTTTGATGAAAAGTCACTGAAATCAAGTTGTAACTTCAAGTTTATGCATCTTTCTATGCTTTCAGGTTGAAACTTGACTGAAAACTCACTTTGAACAAAAGTTATGGCTGTTTTGTGTCGCAGGTCACAAATAGCGTTTTCTCAGCGAGAGAAGGCCAAAATGAACACTTCATGCAGAACTCCTGTATTTTGAGGAAAACTCACTGAAATCCACCTGTAACTTCAAGTTTATGCATCTTTCTATGCTTTCAGGTTGAAACTTGACTGAAAACTCACTTTTAAAAAAAGTTATGGCATTTTTGTATCACAGGTCACAAATAGTGTTTTCTCAGCGAGAGAAGGCCAAAATGAACACTTCATGCATAACTCCTGTATTTTGATGAAAACTCACTGAAATAAAGCTGTAACTTCAAGTTTATGCATCTTTCTATGCTTTCAGGTTGAAACTTGACTGAAAACTCACTTTGAACAAAAGTTATGGCTGTTTTGTTTCGCAGGTCACAAATAGCGTTTTCTCAGCGAGAGAAGGCCAAAATGAACACTTCATGCATAACTCCTGTATTTTGAGGAAAACTCACTGAAATCCACCTGTAACTTCAAGTTTATGCATCTTTCTATGCTTTCAGGTTGAAACTTGACTGAAAACTCACTTTTAAAAAAAGTTATGGCATTTTTGTATCACAGGTCACAAATAGTGTTTTCTCAGCGAGAGAAGGCCAAAATGTACACTTCATGCATAACTCCTGTATTTTGATGAAAACTCACTGAAATCAAGCTGTAACTTCAAGTTAATGCATCTTTCTATGCTTTCAGGTTGAAACTTGACTGAAAACTCACTTTGAACAAAAGTTATGGCTGTTTTGTGTCGCAGGTCACAAATAGCGTTTTCTCAGCGAGAGAAGGCCAAAATGAACACTTCATGCAGAACTCCTGTATTTTGATGAAAACTCACTGAAATCAAGCTGTAACTTCAAGTTTATGCATCTTTCTATGCTTTCAGGTTGAAACTTGACTGAAAACTCACTTTGAACAAAAGTTATGGCATTTTTGTATCACAGGTCACAAATAGTGTTTTCTCAGCGAGAGAAGGCCAAAATGAACACTTCATGCAGAACTCCTGTATTTTGAGGAAAACTCACTGAAATCCACCTGTAACTTCAAGTTTATGCATCTTTCTATGCTTTCAGGTTGAAACTTGACTGAAAACTCACTTTTAAAAAAAGTTATGGCATTTTTGTATCACAGGTCACAAATAGTGTTTTCTCAGCGAGAGAAGGCCAAAATGAACACTTCATGCATAACTCCTGTATTTTGATGAAAACTCTCTGAAATCAAGCTGTAACTTCAAGTTTATGCATCTTTCTATGCTTTCAGGTTGAAACTTGACTGAAAACTCACTTTGAACAAAAGTTATGGCTGTTTTGTGTCGCAGGTCACAAATAGCGTTTTCTCAGCGAGAGAAGGCCAAAATGAACACTTCATGCATAACTCCTGTATTTTGAGGAAAACTCACTGAAATCCACCTGTAACTTCAAGTTTATGCATCTTTCTATGCTTTCAGGTTGAAACTTGACTGAAAACTCACTTTTAAAAAAAGTTATGGCATTTTTGTATCACAGGTCACAAATAGTGTTTTCTCAGCGAGAGAAGGCCAAAATGAACACTTCATGCAGAACTCCTGTATTTTGAGGAAAACTCACTGAAATCAAGCTGTAACTTCAAGTTAATGCATCTTTCTATGCTTTCAGGTTGAAACTTGACTGAAAACTCACTTTGAACAAAAGTTATGGCTGTTTTGTGTCGCAGGTCACAAATAGCGTTTTCTCAGCGAGAGAAGGCCAAAATGAACACTTCATGCAGAACTCCTGTATTTTGATGAAAACTCACTGAAATCAAGCTGTATCTTCAAGTTTATGCATCTTTCTATGCTTTCAGGTTGAAACTTGACTGAAAACTCACTTTGAACAAAAGTTATGGCATTTTTGTATCACAGGTCACAAATAGTGTTTTCTCAGCGAGAGAAGGCCAAAATGAGCACTTCATGCAGAACTCCTGTATTTTGAGGAAAACTCACTTAAATCCACCTGTTACTTCAAGTTTATGCATCTTTCTATGCTTTCAGGTTGAAACTTGACTGAAAACTCACTTTGAACAAAAGTTATGGCTGTTTTGTGTCGCAGGTCACAAATAGCGTTTTCTCAGCGAGGGAAGGCCAAAATGAACACTTCATGCATAACTCCTGTATTTTGATGAAAACTCACTGAAATCAAGTTGTAACTTCAAGTTTATGCATCTTTCTATGCTTTCAGGTTGAAACTTGACTGAAAACTCACTTTGAACAAAAGTTATGGCTGTTTTTTGTCGCAGGTCACAAATAGCGTTTTCTCAGCGAGGGAAGGCCAAAATGAACACTTCATGCATAACTCCTGTATTTTGAGGAAAACTCACTGAAATCCACCTGTAACTTCAAGTTTATGCATCTTTCTATGCTTTCAGGTTGAAACTTGACTGAAAACGCACTTTTAAAAAAAGTTATGGCATTTTTGTATCACAGGTCACAAATAGTGTTTTCTCAGCGAGAGAAGGCCAAAATGAACACTTCATGCATAACTCCTGTATTTTGATGAAAAGTCACTGAAATCAAGTTGTAACTTCAAGTTTATGCATCTTTCTATGCTTTCAGGTTGAAACTTGACTGAAAACTCACTTTGAACAAAAGTTATGGCTGTTTTGTGTCGCAGGTCACAAATAGCGTTTTCTCAGCGAGAGAAGGCCAAAATGAACACTTCATGCAGAACTCCTGTATTTTGAGGAAAACTCACTGAAATCCACCTGTAACTTCAAGTTTATGCATCTTTCTATGCTTTCAGGTTGAAACTTGACTGAAAACTCACTTTTAAAAAAAGTTATGGCTGTTTTGTGTCGCAGGTCACAAATAGCGTTTTCTCAGCGAGAGAAGGCCAAAATGAACACTTCATGCATAACTCCTGTATTTTGAGGAAAACTCACTGAAATCCAGCTGTAACTTCAAGTTTATGCATCTTTCTATGCTTTCAGGTTGAAACTTGGCTGAAAACTCACTTTGAACAAAAGTTATGGCTGTTTTGTGTCGCAGGTCACAAATAGCGTTTTCTCAGCGAGAGAAGGCCAAAATGAACACTTCATGCAGAACTCCTGTATTTTGAGGAAAACTCACTGAAATCCACCTGTAACTTCAAGTTTATGCATCTTTCTATGCTTTCAGGTTGAAACTTGACTGAAAACTCACTTTTAAAAAAAGTTATGGCATTTTTGTATCACAGGTCACAAATAGTGTTTTCTCAGCGAGAGAAGGCCAAAATGAACACTTCATGCATAACTCCTGTATTTTGATGAAAACTCTCTGAAATCAAGCTGTAACTTCAAGTTTATGCATCTTTCTATGCTTTCAGGTTGAAACTTGACTGAAAACTCACTTTGAACAAAAGTTATGGCTGTTTTGTGTCGCAGGTCACAAATAGCGTTTTCTCAGCGAGAGAAGGCCAAAATGAACACTTCATGCATAACTCCTGTATTTTGAGGAAAACTCACTGAAATCCACCTGTAACTTCAAGTTTATGCATCTTTCTATGCTTTCAGGTTGAAACTTGACTGAAAACTCACTTTTAAAAAAAGTTATGGCATTTTTGTATCACAGGTCACAAATAGTGTTTTCTCAGCGAGAGAAGGCCAAAATGAACACTTCATGCAGAACTCCTGTATTTTGATGAAAACTCACTGAAATCAAGCTGTAACTTCAAGTTTATGCATCTTTCTATGCTTTCAGGTTGAAACTTGACTGAAAACTCACTTTGAACAAAAGTTATGGCATTTTTGTATCACAGGTCACAAATAGTGTTTTCTCAGCGAGAGAAGGCCAAAATGAACACTTCATGCAGAACTCCTGTATTTTGAGGAAAACTCACTGAAATCCACCTGTTACTTCAAGTTTATGCATCTTTCTATGCTTTCAGGTTGAAACTTGACTGAAAACTCACTTTGAACAAAAGTTATGGCTGTTTTGTGTCGCAGGTCACAAATAGCGTTTTCTCAGCGAGGGAAGGCCAAAATGAACACTTCATGCATAACTCCTGTATTTTGATGAAAACTCACTGAAATCAAGTTGTAACTTCAAGTTTATGCATCTTTCTATGCTTTCAGGTTGAAACTTGACTGAAAACTCACTTTGAACAAAAGTTATGGCTGTTTTTTGTCGCAGGTCACAAATAGCGTTTTCTCAGCGAGGGAAGGCCAAAATGAACACTTCATGCATAACTCCTGTATTTTGAGGAAAACTCACTGAAATCCACCTGTAACTTCAAGTTTATGCATCTTTCTATGCTTTCAGGTTGAAACTTGACTGAAAACGCACTTTTAAAAAAAGTTATGGCATTTTTGTATCACAGGTCACAAATAGTGTTTTCTCAGCGAGAGAAGGCCAAAATGAACACTTCATGCATAACTCCTGTATTTTGATGAAAAGTCACTGAAATCAAGTTGTAACTTCAAGTTTATGCATCTTTCTATGCTTTCAGGTTGAAACTTGACTGAAAACTCACTTTGAACAAAAGTTATGGCTGTTTTGTGTCGCAGGTCACAAATAGCGTTTTCTCAGCGAGAGAAGGCCAAAATGAACACTTCATGCAGAACTCCTGTATTTTGAGGAAAACTCACTGAAATCCACCTGTAACTTCAAGTTTATGCATCTTTCTATGCTTTCAGGTTGAAACTTGACTGAAAACTCACTTTTAAAAAAAGTTATGGCTGTTTTGTGTCGCAGGTCACAAATAGCGTTTTCTCAGCGAGAGAAGGCCAAAATGAACACTTCATGCATAACTCCTGTATTTTGAGGAAAACTCACTGAAATCCAGCTGTAACTTCAAGTTTATGCATCTTTCTATGCTTTCAGGTTGAAACTTGGCTGAAAACTCACTTTGAACAAAAGTTATGGCTGTTTTGTGTCGCAGGTCACAAATAGCGTTTTCTCAGCGAGAGAAGGCCAAAATGAACACTTCATGCAGAACTCCTGTATTTTGAGGAAAACTCACTGAAATCCACCTGTAACTTCAAGTTTATGCATCTTTCTATGCTTTCAGGTTGAAACTTGACTGAAAACTCACTTTTAAAAAAAGTTATGGCATTTTTGTATCACAGGTCACAAATAGTGTTTTCTCAGCGAGAGAAGGCCAAAATGAACACTTCATGCATAACTCCTGTATTTTGATGAAAACTCTCTGAAATCAAGCTGTAACTTCAAGTTTATGCATCTTTCTATGCTTTCAGGTTGAAACTTGACTGAAAACTCACTTTGAACAAAAGTTATGGCTGTTTTGTGTCGCAGGTCACAAATAGCGTTTTCTCAGCGAGAGAAGGCCAAAATGAACACTTCATGCATAACTCCTGTATTTTGAGGAAAACTCACTGAAATCCACCTGTAACTTCAAGTTTATGCATCTTTCTATGCTTTCAGGTTGAAACTTGACTGAAAACTCACTTTTAAAAAAAGTTATGGCATTTTTGTATCACAGGTCACAAATAGTGTTTTCTCAGCGAGAGAAGGCCAAAATGAACACTTCATGCATAACTCCTGTATTTTGATGAAAACTCACTCAAATCAAGCTGTAACTTCAAGTTAATGCATCTTTCTATGCTTTCAGGTTGAAACTTGACTGAAAACTCACTTTGAACAAAAGTTATGGCTCTTTTGTGTCGCAGGTCACAAATAGCGTTTTCTCAGCGAGAGAAGGCCAAAATGAACTCTTCATGCAGAACTCCTGTATTTTGATGAAAACTCACTGAAATCAAGCTGTAACTTCAAGTTTATGCATCTTTCTATGCTTTCAGGTTGAAACTTGACTGAAAACTCACTTTGAACAAAAGTTATGGCATTTTTGTATCACAGGTCACAAATAGTGTTTTCTCAGCGAGAGAAGGCCAAAATGAACACTTCATGCAGAACTCCTGTATTTTGAGGAAAACTCACTGAAATCCACCTGTAACTTCAAGTTTATGCATCTTTCTATGCTTTCAGGTTGAAACTTGACTGAAAACTCACTTTTAAAAAAAGTTATGGCTGTTTTGTGTCGCAGGTCACAAATAGCGTTTTCTCAGCGAGAGAAGGC
The DNA here is from genome assembly GCF_037954235.1 of Aulostomus chinensis. Classification (NCBI taxonomy): domain Eukaryota; kingdom Metazoa; phylum Chordata; class Actinopteri; order Syngnathiformes; family Aulostomidae; genus Aulostomus; species Aulostomus chinensis. Next base: position 7,453,937 of record NC_141326.1, on the reverse strand, counting down.
CAAAATGAACACTTCATGCATAACTCCTGTATTTTGAGGAAAACTCACTGAAATCCAGCTGTAACTTCAAGTTTATGCATCTTTCTATGCTTTCAGGTTGAAACTTGGCTGAAAACTCACTTTGAACAAAAGTTATGGCTGTTTTGTGTCGCAGGTCACAAATAGCGTTTTCTCAGCGAGAGAAGGCCAAAATGAACACTTCATGCAGAACTCCTGTATTTTGAGGAAAACTCACTGAAATCCACCTGTAACTTCAAGTTTATGCATCTTTCTATGCTTTCAGGTTGAAACTTGACTGAAAACTCACTTTTAAAAAAAGTTATGGCATTTTTGTATCACAGGTCACAAATAGTGTTTTCTCAGCGAGAGAAGGCCAAAATGAACACTTCATGCATAACTCCTGTATTTTGATGAAAACTCTCTGAAATCAAGCTGTAACTTCAAGTTTATGCATCTTTCTATGCTTTCAGGTTGAAACTTGACTGAAAACTCACTTTGAACAAAAGTTATGGCTGTTTTGTGTCGCAGGTCACAAATAGCGTTTTCTCAGCGAGAGAAGGCCAAAATGAACACTTCATGCATAACTCCTGTATTTTGAGGAAAACTCACTGAAATCCACCTGTAACTTCAAGTTTATGCATCTTTCTATGCTTTCAGGTTGAAACTTGACTGAAAACTCACTTTTAAAAAAAGTTATGGCATTTTTGTATCACAGGTCACAAATAGTGTTTTCTCAGCGAGAGAAGGCCAAAATGAACACTTCATGCATAACTCCTGTATTTTGATGAAAACTCACTCAAATCAAGCTGTAACTTCAAGTTAATGCATCTTTCTATGCTTTCAGGTTGAAACTTGACTGAAAACTCACTTTGAACAAAAGTTATGGCTCTTTTGTGTCGCAGGTCACAAATAGCGTTTTCTCAGCGAGAGAAGGCCAAAATGAACTCTTCATGCAGAACTCCTGTATTTTGATGAAAACTCACTGAAATCAAGCTGTAACTTCAAGTTTATGCATCTTTCTATGCTTTCAGGTTGAAACTTGACTGAAAACTCACTTTGAACAAAAGTTATGGCATTTTTGTATCACAGGTCACAAATAGTGTTTTCTCAGCGAGAGAAGGCCAAAATGAACACTTCATGCAGAACTCCTGTATTTTGAGGAAAACTCACTGAAATCCACCTGTAACTTCAAGTTTATGCATCTTTCTATGCTTTCAGGTTGAAACTTGACTGAAAACTCACTTTGAACAAAAGTTATGGCTGTTTTGTGTCGCAGGTCACAAATAGCGTTTTCTCAGCGAGGGAAGGCCAAAATGAACACTTCATGCATAACTCCTGTATTTTGATGAAAACTCACTGAAATCAAGTTGTAACTTCAAGTTTATGCATCTTTCTATGCTTTCAGGTTGAAACTTGACTGAAAACTCACTTTGAACAAAAGTTATGGCTGTTTTGTGTCGCAGGTCACAAATAGCGTTTTCTCAGCGAGGGAAGGCCAAAATGAACACTTCATGCATAACTCCTGTATTTTGAGGAAAACTCACTGAAATCCACCTGTAACTTCAAGTTTATGCATCTTTCTATGCTTTCAGGTTGAAACTTGACTGAAAACGCACTTTTAAAAAAAGTTATGGCATTTTTGTATCACAGGTCACAAATAGTGTTTTCTCAGCGAGAGAAGGCCAAAATGAACACTTCATGCATAACTCCTGTATTTTGATGAAAAGTCACTGAAATCAAGTTGTAACTTCAAGTTTATGCATCTTTCTATGCTTTCAGGTTGAAACTTGACTGAAAACTCACTTTGAACAAAAGTTATGGCTGTTTTGTGTCGCAGGTCACAAATAGCGTTTTCTCAGCGAGAGAAGGCCAAAATGAACACTTCATGCAGAACTCCTGTATTTTGAGGAAAACTCACTGAAATCCACCTGTAACTTCAAGTTTATGCATCTTTCTATGCTTTCAGGTTGAAACTTGACTGAAAACTCACTTTTAAAAAAAGTTATGGCATTTTTTTATCACAGGTCACAAATAGTGTTTTCTCAGCGAGAGAAGGCCAAAATGAACACTTCATGCATAACTCCTGTATTTTGATGAAAACTCACTGAAATAAAGCTGTAACTTCAAGTTTATGCATCTTTCTATGCTTTCAGGTTGAAACTTGACTGAAAACTCACTTTGAACAAAAGTTATGGCTGTTTTGTGTCGCAGGTCACAAATAGCGTTTTCTCAGCGAGAGAAGGCCAAAATGAACACTTCATGCAGAACTCCTGTATTTTGAGGAAAACTCACTGAAATCCACCTGTAACTTCAAGTTTATGCATCTTTCTATGCTTTCAGGTTGAAACTTGACTGAAAACTCACTTTTAAAAAAAGTTATGGCATTTTTGTATCACAGGTCACAAATAGTGTTTTCTCAGCGAGAGAAGGCCAAAATGAACACTTCATGCATAACTCCTGTATTTTGATGAAAACTCACTGAAATCAAGCTGTAACTTCAAGTTAATGCATCTTTCTATGCTTTCAGGTTGAAACTTGACTGAAAACTCACTTTGAACAAAAGTTATGGCTGTTTAGTGTCGCAGGTCACAAATAGCGTTTTCTCAGCGAGAGAAGGCCAAAATGAACACTTCATGCAGAACTCCTGTATTTTGATGAAAACTCACTGAAATCAAGCTGTAACTTCAAGTTTATGCATCTTTCTATGCTTTCAGGTTGAAACTTGACTGAAAACTCACTTTGAACAAAAGTTATGGCATTTTTGTATCACAGGTCACAAATAGTGTTTTCTCAGCGAGAGAAGGCCAAAATGAACACTTCATGCATAACTCCTGTATTTTGATGAAAACTCACTGAAATCAAGTTGTAACTTCAAGTTTATGCATCTTTCTATGCTTTCAGGTTGAAACTTGACTGAAAACTCACTTTGAACAAAAGTTATGGCTGTTTTGTGTCGCAGGTCACAAATAGCGTTTTCTCAGCGAGGGAAGGCCAAAATGAACACTTCATGCATAACTCCTGTATTTTGAGGAAAACTCACTGAAATCAACCTGTAACTTCAAGTTTATGCATCTTTCTATGCTTTCAGGTTGAAACTTGACTGAAAACTCACTTTGAACAAAAGTTATGGCTGTTTTGTGTCGCAGGTCACAAATAGCGTTTTCTCAGCGAGAGAAGGCCAAAATGAACACTTCATGCAGAACTCCTGTATTTTGAGGAAAACTCACTGAAATCCACCTGTAACTTCAAGTTTATGCATCTTTCTATGCTTTCAGGTTGAAACTTGACTGAAAACTCACTTTTAAAAAAAGTTATGGCATTTTTTTATCACAGGTCACAAATAGTGTTTTCTCAGCGAGAGAAGGCCAAAATGAACACTTCATGCATAACTCCTGTATTTTGATGAAAACTCACTGAAATAAAGCTGTAACTTCAAGTTTATGCATCTTTCTATGCTTTCAGGTTGAAACTTGACTGAAAACTCACTTTGAACAAAAGTTATGGCTGTTTTGTGTCGCAGGTCACAAATAGCGTTTTCTCAGCGAGAGAAGGCCAAAATGAACACTTCATGCAGAACTCCTGTATTTTGAGGAAAACTCACTGAAATCCACCTGTAACTTCAAGTTTATGCATCTTTCTATGCTTTCAGGTTGAAACTTGACTGAAAACTCACTTTTAAAAAAAGTTATGGCATTTTTGTATCACAGGTCACAAATAGTGTTTTCTCAGCGAGAGAAGGCCAAAATGAACACTTCATGCATAACTCCTGTATTTTGATGAAAACTCACTGAAATCAAGCTGTAACTTCAAGTTAATGCATCTTTCTATGCTTTCAGGTTGAAACTTGACTGAAAACTCACTTTGAACAAAAGTTATGGCTGTTTAGTGTCGCAGGTCACAAATAGCGTTTTCTCAGCGAGAGAAGGCCAAAATGAACACTTCATGCAGAACTCCTGTATTTTGATGAAAACTCACTGAAATCAAGCTGTAACTTCAAGTTTATGCATCTTTCTATGCTTTCAGGTTGAAACTTGACTGAAAACTCACTTTGAACAAAAGTTATGGCATTTTTGTATCACAGGTCACAAATAGTGTTTTCTCAGCGAGAGAAGGCCAAAATGAACACTTCATGCATAACTCCTGTATTTTGATGAAAACTCACTGAAATCAAGTTGTAACTTCAAGTTTATGCATCTTTCTATGCTTTCAGGTTGAAACTTGACTGAAAACTCACTTTGAACAAAAGTTATGGCTGTTTTGTGTCGCAGGTCACAAATAGCGTTTTCTCAGCGAGGGAAGGCCAAAATGAACACTTCATGCATAACTCCTGTATTTTGAGGAAAACTCACTGAAATCAACCTGTAACTTCAAGTTTATGCATCTTTCTATGCTTTCAGGTTGAAACTTGACTGAAAACTCACTTTGAACAAAAGTTATGGCTGTTTTGTGTCGCAGGTCACAAATAGCGTTTTCTCAGCGAGGGAAGGCCAAAATGAACACTTCATGCAGAACTCCAGTATTTTGAGGAAAACTCACTGAAATCCACCTGTAACTTCAAGTTTATGCATCTTTCTATGCTTTCAGGTTGAAACTTGACTGAAAACGCACTTTTAAAAAAAGTTATGGCATTTTTGTATCACAGGTCACAAATAGTGTTTTCTCAGCGAGAGAAGGCCAAAATGAACACTTCATGCATAACTCCTGTATTTTGATGAAAAGTCACTGAAATCAAGTTGTAACTTCAAGTTTATGCATCTTTCTATGCTTTCAGGTTGAAACTTGACTGAAAACTCACTTTGAACAAAAGTTATGGCTGTTTTGTGTCGCAGGTCACAAATAGCGTTTTCTCAGCGAGAGAAGGCCAAAATGAACACTTCATGCAGAACTCCTGTATTTTGAGGAAAACTCACTGAAATCCACCTGTAACTTCAAGTTTATGCATCTTTCTATGCTTTCAGGTTGAAACTTGACTGAAAACTCACTTTTAAAAAAAGTTATGGCATTTTTGTATCACAGGTCACAAATAGTGTTTTCTCAGCGAGAGAAGGCCAAAATGAACACTTCATGCATAACTCCTGTATTTTGATGAAAACTCACTGAAATCAAGCTGTAACTTCAAGTTTATGCATCTTTCTATGCTTTCAGGTTGAAACTTGACTGAAAACTCACTTTGAACAAAAGTTATGGCTGTTTTGTGTCGCAGGTCACAAATAGCGTTTTCTCAGCGAGAGAAGGCCAAAATGAACACTTCATGCATAACTCCTGTATTTTGAGGAAAACTCACTGAAATCCACCTGTAACTTCAAGTTTATGCATCTTTCTATGCTTTCAGGTTGAAACTTGACTGAAAACTCACTTTTAAAAAAAGTTGTGGCATTTTTGTATCACAGGTCACAAATAGTGTTTTCTCAGCGAGAGAAGGCCAAAATGAACACTTCATGCATAACTCCTGTATTTTGATGAAAACTCACTGAAATCAAGCTGTAACTTCAAGTTAATGCATCTTTCTATGCTTTCAGGTTGAAACTTGACTGAAAACTCACTTTGAACAAAAGTTATGGCTGTTTAGTGTCGCAGGTCACAAATAGCGTTTTCTCAGCGAGAGAAGGCCAAAATGAACACTTCATGCAGAACTCCTGTATTTTGATGAAAACTCACTGAAATCAAGCTGTAACTTCAAGTTTATGCATCTTTCTATGCTTTCAGGTTGAAACTTGACTGAAAACTCACTTTGAACAAAAGTTATGGCATTTTTGTATCACAGGTCACAAATAGTGTTTTCTCAGCGAGAGAAGGCCAAAATGAACACTTCATGCATAACTCCTGTATTTTGATGAAAACTCACTGAAATCAAGCTGTAACTTCAAGTTAATGCATCTTTCTATGCTTTCAGGTTGAAACTTGACTGAAAACTCACTTTGAACAAAAGTTATGGCTGTTTTGTGTCGCAGGTCACAAATAGCGTTTTCTCAGCGAGAGAAGGCCAAAATGAACACTTCATGCAGAACTCCTGTATTTTGATGAAAACTCACTGAAATCAAGCTGTAACTTCAAGTTTATGCATCTTTCTATGCTTTCAGGTTGAAACTTGACTGAAAACTCACTTTGAACAAAAGTTATGGCATTTTTGTATCACAGGTCACAAATAGTGTTTTCTCAGCGAGAGAAGGCCAAAATGAACACTTCATGCAGAACTCCTGTATTTTGAGGAAAACTCACTGAAATCCACCTGAAACTTCAAGTTTATGCATCTTTCTATGCTTTCAGGTTGAAACTTGACTGAAAACTCACTTTGAACAAAAGTTATGGCTGTTTTGTGTCGCAGGTCACAAATAGCGTTTTCTCAGCGAGGGAAGGCCAAAATGAACACTTCATGCATAACTCCTGTATTTTGATGAAAACTCACTGAAATCAAGTTGTAACTTCAAGTTTATGCATCTTTCTATGCTTTCAGGTTGAAACTTGACTGAAAACTCACTTTGAACAAAAGTTATGGCTGTTTTGTGTCGCAGGTCACAAATAGCGTTTTCTCAGTGAGAGAAGGCCAAAATGAACACTTCATGCAGAACTCCTGTATTTTGAGGAAAACTCACTGAAATCCACCTGTAACTTCAAGTTTATGCATCTTTCTATGCTTTCAGGTTGAAACTTGACTGAAAACTCACTTTTAAAAAAAGTTTTGGCTGTTTTGTGTCGCAGGTCACAAATAGCGTTTTCTCAGCGAGAGAAGGCCAAAATGAACACTTCATGCATAACTCCTGTATTTTGAGGAAAACTCACTGAAATCCAGCTGTAACTTCAAGTTTATGCATCTTTCTATGCTTTCAGGTTGAAACTTGGCTGAAAACTCACTTTGAACAAAAGTTATGACTGTTTTGTGTCGCAGGTCACAAATAGCGTTTTCTCAGCGAGAGAAGGCCAAAATGAACACTTCATGCAGAACTCCTGTATTTTGAGGAAAACTCACTGAAATCCACCTGTAACTTCAAGTTTATGCATCTTTCTATGCTTTCAGGTTGAAACTTGACTGAAAACTCACTTTTAAAAAAAGTTATGGCATTTTTGTATCACAGGTCACAAATAGTGTTTTCTCAGCGAGAGAAGGCCAAAATGAACACTTCATGCATAACTCCTGTATTTTGATGAAAACTCTCTGAAATCAAGCTGTAACTTCAAGTTTATGCATCTTTCTATGCTTTCAGGTTGAAACTTGACTGAAAACTCACTTTGAACAAAAGTTATGGCTGTTTTGTGTCGCAGGTCACAAATAGCGTTTTCTCAGCGAGAGAAGGCCAAAATGAACACTTCATGCATAACTCCTGTATTTTGAGGAAAACTCACTGAAATCCACCTGTAACTTCAAGTTTATGCATCTTTCTATGCTTTCAGGTTGAAACTTGACTGAAAACTCACTTTTAAAAAAAGTTATGGCATTTTTGTATCACAGGTCACAAATAGTGTTTTCTCAGCGAGAGAAGGCCAAAATGAACACTTCATGCATAACTCCTGTATTTTGATGAAAACTCACTCAAATCAAGCTGTAACTTCAAGTTAATGCATCTTTCTATGCTTTCAGGTTGAAACTTGACTGAAAACTCACTTTGAACAAAAGTTATGGCTGTTTTGTGTCGCAGGTCACAAATAGCGTTTTCTCAGCGAGAGAAGGCCAAAATGAACACTTCATGCAGAACTCCTGTATTTTGATGAAAACTCACTGAAATCAAGCTGTAACTTCAAGTTTATGCATCTTTCTATGCTTTCAGGTTGAAACTTGACTGAAAACTCACTTTGAACAAAAGTTATGGCATTTTTGTATCACAGGTCACAAATAGTGTTTTCTCAGCGAGAGAAGGCCAAAATGAACACTTCATGCAGAACTCCTGTATTTTGAGGAAAACTCACTGAAATCCACCTGTAACTTCAAGTTTATGCATCTTTCTATGCTTTCAGGTTGAAACTTGACTGAAAACTCACTTTTAAAAAAAGTTATGGCATTTTTGTATCACAGGTCACAAATAGTGTTTTCTCAGCGAGAGAAGGCCAAAATGAACACTTCATGCATAACTCCTGTATTTTGATGAAAAGTCACTGAAATCAAGTTGTAACTTCAAGTTTATGCATCTTTCTATGCTTTCAGGTTGAAACTTGACTGAAAACTCACTTTGAACAAAAGTTATGGCTGTTTTGTGTCGCAGGTCACAAATAGCGTTTTCTCAGCGAGAGAAGGCCAAAATGAACACTTCATGCAGAACTCCTGTATTTTGAGGAAAACTCACTGAAATCCACCTGTAACTTCAAGTTTATGCATCTTTCTATGCTTTCAGGTTGAAACTTGACTGAAAACTCACTTTTAAAAAAAGTTATGGCATTTTTTTATCACAGGTCACAAATAGTGTTTTCTCAGCGAGAGAAGGCCAAAATGAACACTTCATGCATAACTCCTGTATTTTGATGAAAACTCACTGAAATAAAGCTGTAACTTCAAGTTTATGCATCTTTCTATGCTTTCAGGTTGAAACTTGACTGAAAACTCACTTTGAACAAAAGTTATGGCTGTTTGATGTCGCAGGTCACAAATAGCGTTTTCTCAGCGAGAGAAGGCCAAAATGAACACTTCATGCAGAACTCCTGTATTTTGATGAAAACTCACTGAAATCAAGCTGTAACTTCAAGTTTATGCATCTTTCTATGCTTTCAGGTTGAAACTTGACTGAAAACTCACTTTTAAAAAAAGTTATGGCATTTTTGTATCACAGGTCACAAATAGTGTTTTCTCAGCGAGAGAAGGCCAAAATGAACACTTCATGCATAACTCCTGTATTTTGATGAAAACTCACTGAAATCAAGCTGTAACTTCAAGTTAATGCATCTTTCTATGCTTTCAGGTTGAAACTTGACTGAAAACTCACTTTGAAAAAAAGTTATGGCTGTTTTGTGTCGCAGGTCACAAATAGCGTTTTCTCAGCGAGAGAAGGCCAAAATGAACACTTCATGCAGAACTCCTGTATTTTGATGAAAACTCACTGAAATCAAGCTGTAACTTCAAGTTTATGCATCTTTCTATGCTTTCAGGTTGAAACTTGACTGAAAACTCACTTTGAAAAAAAGTTATGGCATTTTTGTATCACAGGTCACAAATAGTGTTTTCTCAGCGAGAGAAGGCCAAAATGAACACTTCATGCATAACTCCTGTATTTTGATGAAAACTCACTGAAATCAAGTTGTAACTTCAAGTTTATGCATCTTTCTATGCTTTCAGGTTGAAACTTGACTGAAAACTCACTTTGAACAAAAGTTATGGCTGTTTTGTGTCGCAGGTCACAAATAGCGTTTTCTCAGCGAGGGAAGGCCAAAATGAACACTTCATGCATAACTCCTGTATTTTGAGGAAAACTCACTGAAATCCACCTGTAACTTCAAGTTTATGCATCTTTCTATGCTTTCAGGTTGAAACTTGACTGAAAACTCACTTTGAACAAAAGTTATGGCTGTTTTGTGTCGCAGGTCACAAATAGCGTTTTCTCAGCGAGGGAAGGCCAAAATGAACACTTCATGCAGAACTCCAGTATTTTGAGGAAAACTCACTGAAATCCACCTGTAACTTCAAGTTTATGCATCTTTCTATGCTTTCAGGTTGAAACTTGACTGAAAACGCACTTTTAAAAAAAGTTATGGCATTTTTGTATCACAGGTCACAAATAGTGTTTTCTCAGCGAGAGAAGGCCAAAATGAACACTTCATGCATAACTCCTGTATTTTGATGAAAAGTCACTGAAATCAAGTTGTAACTTCAAGTTTATGCATCTTTCTATGCTTTCAGGTTGAAACTTGACTGAAAACTCACTTTGAACAAAAGTTATGGCTGTTTTGTGTCGCAGGTCACAAATAGCGTTTTCTCAGCGAGAGAAGGCCAAAATGAACACTTCATGCAGAACTCCTGTATTTTGATGAAAACTCACTGAAATCAAGCTGTAACTTCAAGTTTATGCATCTTTCTATGCTTTCAGGTTGAAACTTGACTGAAAACTCACTTTTAAAAAAAGTTATGGCATTTTTGTATCACAGGTCACAAATAGTGTTTTCTCAGCGAGAGAAGGCCAAAATGAACACTTCATGCATAACTCCTGTATTTTGATGAAAACTCACTGAAATCAAGCTGTAACTTCAAGTTAATGCATCTTTCTATGCTTTCAGGTTGAAACTTGACTGAAAACTCACTTTGAACAAAAGTTATGGCTGTTTTGTGTCGCAGGTCACAAATAGCGTTTTCTCAGCGAGAGAAGGCCAAAATGAACACTTCATGCAGAACTCCTGTATTTTGATGAAAACTCACTGAAATCAAGCTGTAACTTCAAGTTTATGCATCTTTCTATGCTTTCAGGTTGAAACTTGACTGAAAACTCACTTTGAAAAAAAGTTATGGCATTTTTGTATCACAGGTCACAAATAGTGTTTTCTCAGCGAGAGAAGGCCAAAATGAACACTTCATGCATAACTCCTGTATTTTGAGGAAAACTCACTGAAATCCACCTGTAACTTCAAGTTTATGCATCTTTCTATGCTTTCAGGTTGAAACTTGACTGAAAACTCACTTTGAACAAAAGTTATGGCTGTTTTGTGTCGCAGGTCACAAATAGCGTTTTCTCAGCGAGGGAAGGCCAAAATGAACACTTCATGCAGAACTCCTGTATTTTGAGGAAAACTCACTGAAATCCACCTGTAACTTCAAGTTTATGCATCTTTCTATGCTTTCAGGTTGAAACTTGACTGAAAACTCACTTTGAACAAAAGTTATGGCTGTTTTGTGTCGCAGGTCACAAATAGCGTTTTCTCAGCGAGGGAAGGCCAAAATGAACACTTCATGCAGAACTCCAGTATTTTGAGGAAAACTCACTGAAATCCACCTGTAACTTCAAGTTTATGCATCTTTCTATGCTTTCAGGTTGAAACTTGACTGAAAACGCACTTTTAAAAAAAGTTATGGCATTTTTGTATCACAGGTCACAAATAGTGTTTTCTCAGCGAGAGAAGGCCAAAATGAACACTTCATGCATAACTCCTGTATTTTGATGAAAAGTCACTGAAATCAAGTTGTAACTTCAAGTTTATGCATCTTTCTATGCTTTCAGGTTGAAACTTGACTGAAAACTCACTTTGAACAAAAGTTATGGCTGTTTTGTGTCGCAGGTCACAAATAGCGTTTTCTCAGCGAGAGAAGGCCAAAATGAACACTTCATGCATAACTCCTGTATTTTGAGGAAAACTCACTGAAATCCACCTGTAACTTCAAGTTTATGCATCTTTCTATGCTTTCAGGTTGAAACTTGACTGAAAACTCACTTTTAAAAAAAGTTATGGCATTTTTGTATCACAGGTCACAAATAGTGTTTTCTCAGCGAGAGAAGGCCAAAATGAACACTTCATGCATAACTCCTGTATTTTGAGGAAAACTCACTGAAATCAAGCTGTAACTTCAAGTTTATGCATCTTTCTATGCTTTCAGGTTGAAACTTGACTGAAAACTCACTTTGAACAAAAGTTATGGCTGTTTTGTGTCGCAGGTCACAAATAGCGTTTTCTCAGCGAGAGAAGGCCAAAATGAACACTTCATGCATAACTCCTGTATTTTGAGGAAAACTCACTGAAATCCACCTGTAACTTCAAGTTTATGCATCTTTCTATGCTTTCAGGTTGAAACTTGACTGAAAACTCACTTTTAAAAAAAGTTATGGCATTTTTGTATCACAGGTCACAAATAGTGTTTTCTCAGCGAGAGAAGGCCAAAATGAACACTTCATGCATAACTCCTGTATTTTGATGAAAACTCACTGAAATCAAGCTGTAACTTCAAGTTAATGCATCTTTCTATGCTTTCAGGTTGAAACTTGACTGAAAACTCACTTTGAACAAAAGTTATGGCTGTTTAGTGTCGCAGGTCACAAATAGCGTTTTCTCAGCGAGAGAAGGCCAAAATGAACACTTCATGCAGAACTCCTGTATTTTGATGAAAACTCACTGAAATCAAGCTGTAACTTCAAGTTTATGCATCTTTCTATGCTTTCAGGTTGAAACTTGACTGAAAACTCACTTTGAACAAAAGTTATGGCATTTTTGTATCACAGGTCACAAATAGTGTTTTCTCAGCGAGAGAAGGCCAAAATGAACACTTCATGCATAACTCCTGTATTTTGATGAAAACTCACTGAAATCAAGTTGTAACTTCAAGTTTATGCATCTTTCTATGCTTTCAGGTTGAAACTTGACTGAAAACTCACTTTGAACAAAAGTTATGGCTGTTTTGTGTCGCAGGTCACAAATAGCTTTTTCTCAGCGAGGGAAGGCCAAAATGAACACTTCATGCATAACTCCTGTATTTTGAGGAAAACTCACTGAAATCCACCTGTAACTTCAAGTTTATGCATCTTTCTATGCTTTCAGGTTGAAACTTGACTGAAAACTCACTTTGAACAAAAGTTATGGCTGTTTTGTGTCGCAGGTCACAAATAGCGTTTTCTCAGCGAGGGAAGGCCAAAATGAACACTTCATGCAGAACTCCTGTATTTTGAGGAAAACTCACTGAAATCCACCTGTAACTTCAAGTTTATGCATCTTTCTATGCTTTCAGGTTGAAACTTGACTGAAAACGCACTTTTAAAAAAAGTTATGGCATTTTTGTATCACAGGTCACAAATAGTGTTTTCTCAGCGAGAGAAGGCCAAAATGAACACTTCATGCATAACTCCTGTATTTTGATGAAAAGTCACTGAAATCAAGTTGTAACTTCAAGTTTATGCATCTTTCTATGCTTTCAGGTTGAAACTTGACTGAAAACTCACTTTGAACAAAAGTTATGGCTGTTTTGTGTCGCAGGTCACAAATAGCGTTTTCTCAGCGAGAGAAGGCCAAAATGAACACTTCATGCAGAACTCCTGTATTTTGAGGAAAACTCACTGAAATCCACCTGTAACTTCAAGTTTATGCATCTTTCTATGCTTTCAGGTTGAAACTTGACTGAAAACTCACTTTTAAAAAAAGTTATGGCATTTTTGTATCACAGGTCACAAATAGTGTTTTCTCAGCGAGAGAAGGCCAAAATGAACACTTCATGCATAACTCCTGTATTTTGATGAAAACTCACTTAAATCAAGCTGTAACTTCAAGTTTATGCATCTTTCTATGCTTTCAGGTTGAAACTTGACTGAAAACTCACTTTGAACAAAAGTTATGGCTGTTTTGTGTCGCAGGTCACAAATAGCGTTTTCTCAGCGAGAGAAGGCCAAAATGAACACTTCATGCAGAACTCCTGTATTTTGATGAAAACTCACTGAAATCCACCTGTAACTTCAAGTTTATGCATCTTTCTATGCTTTCAGGTTGAAACTTGACTGAAAACTCACTTTTAAAAAAAGTTATGGCATTTTTGTATCACAGGTCACAAATAGTGTTTTCTCAGCGAGAGAAGGCCAAAATGAACACTTCATGCATAACTCCTGTATTTTGATGAAAACTCACTGAAATAAAGCTGTAACTTCAAGTTTATGCATCTTTCTATGCTTTCAGGTTGAAACTTGACTGAAAACTCACTTTGAACAAAAGTTATGGCTGTTTTGTGTCGCAGGTCACAAATAGCGTTTTCTCAGCGAGAGAAGGCCAAAATGAACACTTCATGCATAACTCCTGTATTTTGAGGAAAACTCACTGAAATCCACCTGTAACTTCAAGTTTATGCATCTTTCTATGCTTTCAGGTTGAAACTTGACTGAAAACTCACTTTTAAAAAAAGTTATGGCATTTTTGTATCACAGGTCACAAATAGTGTTTTCTCAGCGAGAGAAGGCCAAAATGAACACTTCATGCATAACTCCTGTATTTTGATGAAAACTCACTGAAATCAAGCTGTAACTTCAAGTTAATGCATCTTTCTATGCTTTCAGGTTGAAACTTGACTGAAAACTCACTTTGAACAAAAGTTATGGCTGTTTAGTGTCGCAGGTCACAAATAGCGTTTTCTCAGCGAGAGAAGGCCAAAATGAACACTTCATGCAGAACTCCTGTATTTTGATGAAAACTCACTGAAATCAAGCTGTAACTTCAAGTTTATGCATCTTTCTATGCTTTCAGGTTGAAACTTGACTGAAAACTCACTTTGAACAAAAGTTATGGCCTTTTTTTTATCACAGGTCACAAATAGTGTTTTCTCAGCGAGAGAAGGCCAAAATGAACACTTCATGCATAACTCCTGTATTTTGATGAAAACTCACTGAAATCAAGTTGTAACTTCAAGTTTATGCATCTTTCTATGCTTTCAGGTTGAAACTTGACTGAAAACTCACTTTGAACAAAAGTTATGGCTGTTTTGTGTCGCAGGTCACAAATAGCGTTTTCTCAGCGAGTGAATGCCAAAATAAACACTTCATGCATAACTCCTGTATTTTGAGGAAAACTCACTGAAATCCACCTGTAACTTCAAGTTTATGCATCTTTCTATGCTTTCAGGTTGAAACTTGACTGAAAACTCACTTTGAACAAAAGTTATGGCTGTTTTGTGTCGCAGGTCACAAATAGCGTTTTCTCAGCGAGAGAAGGCCAAAATGAACACTTCATGCATAACTCCTGTATTTTGATGAAAACTCACTGAAATCAAGCTGTAACTTCAAGTTAATGCATCTTTCTATGCTTTCAGGTTGAAACTTGACTGAAAACTCACTTTGAACAAAAGTTATGGCTGTTTAGTGTCGCAGGTCACAAATAGCGTTTTCTCAGCGAGAGAAGGCCAAAATGAACACTTCATGCAGAACTCCTGTATTTTGATGAAAACTCACTGAAATCAAGCTGTAACTTCAAGTTTATGCATCTTTCTATGCTTTCAGGTTGAAACTTGACTGAAAACTCACTTTGAACAAAAGTTATGGCATTTTTGTATCACAGGTCACAAATAGTGTTTTCTCAGCGAGAGAAGGCCAAAATGAACACTTCATGCATAACTCCTGTATTTTGATGAAAACTCACTGAAATCAAGTTGTAACTTCAAGTTTATGCATCTTTCTATGCTTTCAGGTTGAAACTTGACTGAAAACTCACTTTGAACAAAAGTTATGGCTGTTTTGTGTCGCAGGTCACAAATAGCGTTTTCTCAGCGAGAGAAGGCCAAAATGAACACTTCATGCAGAACTCCTGTATTTTGAGGAAAACTCACTGAAATCCACCTGTAACTTCAAGTTTATGCATCTTTCTATGCTTTCAGGTTGAAACTTGACTGAAAACTCACTTTTAAAAAAAGTTATGGCATTTTTGTATCACAGGTCACAAATAGTGTTTTCTCAGCGAGAGAAGGCCAAAATGAACACTTCATGCATAACTCCTGTATTTTGATGAAAACTCACTGAAATCAAGCTGTAACTTCAAGTTAATGCATCTTTCTATGCTTTCAGGTTGAAACTTGACTGAAAACTCACTTTGAACAAAAGTTATGGCTGTTTAGTGTCGCAGGTCACAAATAGCGTTTTCTCAGCGAGAGAAGGCCAAAATGAACACTTCATGCAGAACTCCTGTATTTTGATGAAAACTCACTGAAATCAAGCTGTAACTTCAAGTTTATGCATCTTTCTATGCTTTCAGGTTGAAACTTGACTGAAAACTCACTTTGAACAAAAGTTATGGCATTTTTGTATCACAGGTCACAAATAGTGTTTTCTCAGCGAAAGAAGGCCAAAATGAACACTTCATGCATAACTCCTGTATTTTGATGAAAACTCACTGAAATCAAGTTGTAACTTCAAGTTAATGCATCTTTCTATGCTTTCAGGTTGAAACTTGACTGAAAACTCACTTTGAACAAAAGTTATGGCTGTTTAGTGTCGCAGGTCACAAATAGCGTTTTCTCAGCGAGAGAAGGCCAAAATGAACACTTCATGCAGAACTCCTGTATTTTGATGAAAACTCACTGAAATCAAGCTGTAACTTCAAGTTTATGCATCTTTCTATGCTTTCAGGTTGAAACTTGACTGAAAACTCACTTTGAACAAAAGTTATGGCATTTTTGTATCACAGGTCACAAATAGTGTTTTCTCAGCGAGAGAAGGCCAAAATGAACACTTCATGCATAACTCCTGTATTTTGATGAAAACTCACTGAAATCAAGTTGTAACTTCAAGTTTATGCATCTTTCTATGCTTTCAGGTTGAAACTTGACTGAAAACTCACTTTGAACAAAAGTTATGGCTGTTTTGTGTCGCAGGTCACAAATAGCGTTTTCTCAGCGAGAGAAGGCCAAAATGAACACTTCATGCAGAACTCCTGTATTTTGAGGAAAACTCACTGAAATCCACCTGTAACTTCAAGTTTATGCATCTTTCTATGCTTTCAGGTTGAAACTTGACTGAAAACTCACTTTTAAAAAAAGTTATGGCATTTTTGTATCACAGGTCACAAATAGTGTTTTCTCAGCGAGAGAAGGCCAAAATGAACACTTCATGCATAACTCCTGTATTTTGATGAAAAGTCACTGAAATCAAGCTGTAACTTCAAGTTTTTGCATCTTTCTATGCTTTCAGGTTGAAACTTGACTGAAAACTCACTTTGAACAAAAGTTATGGCTGTTTTGTGTCGCAGGTCACAAATAGCGTTTTCTCAGCGAGAGAAGGCCAAAATGAACACTTCATGCATAACTCCTGTATTTTGAGGAAAACTCACTGAAATCCACCTGTAACTTCAATTTTATGCATCTTTCTATGCTTTCAGGTTGAAACTTGACTGAAAACTCACTTTGAACAAAAGTTATGGCATTTTTGTATCACAGGTCACAAATAGTGTTTTCTCAGCGAGAGAAGGCCAAAATGAACACTTCATGCATAACTCCTGTATTTTGATGAAAACTCACTGAAATCAAGCTGTAACTTCAAGTTAATGCATCTTTCTATGCTTTCAGGTTGAAACTTGACTGAAAACTCACTTTGAACAAAAGTTATGGCTGTTTAGTGTCGCAGGTCACAAATAGCGTTTTCTCAGCGAGAGAAGGCCAAAATGAACACTTCATGCAGAACTCCTGTATTTTGATGAAAACTCACTGAAATCAAGCTGTAACTTCAAGTTTATGCATCTTTCTATGCTTTCAGGTTGAAACTTGACTGAAAACTCACTTTGAACAAAAGTTATGGCATTTTTGTATCACAGGTCACAAATAGTGTTTTCTCAGCGAAAGAAGGCCAAAATGAACACTTCATGCATAACTCCTGTATTTTGATGAAAACTCACTGAAATCAAGTTGTAACTTCAAGTTTATGCATCTTTCTATGCTTTCAGGTTGAAACTTGACTGAAAACTCACTTTGAACAAAAGTTATGGCTGTTTTGTGTCGCAGGTCACAAATAGCGTTTTCTCAGCGAGAGAAGGCCAAAATGAACACTTCATGCAGAACTCCTGTATTTTGAGGAAAACTCACTGAAATCCACCTGTAACTTCAAGTTTATGCATCTTTCTATGCTTTCAGGTTGAAACTTGACTGAAAACTCACTTTTAAAAAAAGTTATGGCATTTTTGTATCACAGGTCACAAATAGTGTTTTCTCAGCGAGAGAAGGCCAAAATGAACACTTCATGCATAACTCCTGTATTTTGATGAAAACTCACTGAAATCAAGCTGTAACTTCAAGTTTATGCATCTTTCTATGCTTTCAGGTTGAAACTTGACTGAAAACTCACTTTGAACAAAAGTTATGGCTGTTTTGTGTCGCAGGTCACAAATAGCGTTTTCTCAGCGAGAGAAGGCCAAAATGAACACTTCATGCATAACTCCTGTATTTTGAGGAAAACTCACTGAAATCCACCTGTAACTTCAAGTTTATGCATCTTTCTATGCTTTCAGGTTGAAACTTGACTGAAAACTCACTTTTAAAAAAAGTTATGGCATTTTTGTATCACAGGTCACAAATAGTGTTTTCTCAGCGAGAGAAGGCCAAAATGAACACTTCATGCATAACTCCTGTATTTTGATGAAAACTCACTGAAATCAAGCTGTAACTTCAAGTTAATGCATCTTTCTATGCTTTCAGGTTGAAACTTGACTGAAAACTCACTTTGAACAAAAGTTATGGCTGTTTAGTGTCGCAGGTCACAAATAGCGTTTTCTCAGCGAGAGAAGGCCAAAATGAACACTTCATGCAGAACTCCTGTATTTTGATGAAAACTCACTGAAATCAAGCTGTAACTTCAAGTTTATGCATCTTTCTATGCTTTCAGGTTGAAACTTGACTGAAAACTCACTTTGAACAAAAGTTATGGCATTTTTGTATCACAGGTCACAAATAGCGTTTTCTCAGCGAGAGAAGGCCAAAATGAACACTTCATGCATAACTCCTGTATTTTGATGAAAACTCACTGAAATCAAGTTGTAACTTCAAGTTTATGCATCTTTCTATGCTTTCAGGTTGAAACTTGACTGAAAACTCACTTTGAACAAAAGTTATGGCATTTTTGTATCACAGGTCACAAATAGTGTTTTCTCAGCGAGAGAAGGCCAAAATGAACACTTCATGCATAACTCCTGTATTTTGATGAAAACTCACTGAAATCAAGCTGTAACTTCAAGTTAATGCATCTTTCTATGCTTTCAGGTTGAAACTTGACTGAAAACTCACTTTGAACAAAAGTTATGGCTGTTTAGTGTCGCAGGTCACAAA
This sequence comes from Aulostomus chinensis, assembly GCF_037954235.1. NCBI lineage: Eukaryota > Metazoa > Chordata > Actinopteri > Syngnathiformes > Aulostomidae > Aulostomus > Aulostomus chinensis. The sequence continues at coordinate 7,435,261 of NC_141326.1, read as the reverse complement.
TAGCGTTTTCTCAGCGAGAGAAGGCCAAAATGAACACTTCATGCAGAACTCCTGTATTTTGATGAAAACTCACTGAAATCAAGCTGTAACTTCAAGTTTATGCATCTTTCTATGCTTTCAGGTTGAAACTTGACTGAAAACTCACTTTGAACAAAAGTTATGGCATTTTTGTATCACAGGTCACAAATAGTGTTTTCTCAGCGAAAGAAGGCCAAAATGAACACTTCATGCATAACTCCTGTATTTTGATGAAAACTCACTGAAATCAAGTTGTAACTTCAAGTTTATGCATCTTTCTATGCTTTCAGGTTGAAACTTGACTGAAAACTCACTTTGAACAAAAGTTATGGCTGTTTTGTGTCGCAGGTCACAAATAGCGTTTTCTCAGCGAGAGAAGGCCAAAATGAACACTTCATGCAGAACTCCTGTATTTTGAGGAAAACTCACTGAAATCCACCTGTAACTTCAAGTTTATGCATCTTTCTATGCTTTCAGGTTGAAACTTGACTGAAAACTCACTTTTAAAAAAAGTTATGGCATTTTTGTATCACAGGTCACAAATAGTGTTTTCTCAGCGAGAGAAGGCCAAAATGAACACTTCATGCATAACTCCTGTATTTTGATGAAAACTCACTGAAATCAAGCTGTAACTTCAAGTTTATGCATCTTTCTATGCTTTCAGGTTGAAACTTGACTGAAAACTCACTTTGAACAAAAGTTATGGCTGTTTTGTGTCGCAGGTCACAAATAGCGTTTTCTCAGCGAGAGAAGGCCAAAATGAACACTTCATGCATAACTCCTGTATTTTGAGGAAAACTCACTGAAATCCACCTGTAACTTCAAGTTTATGCATCTTTCTATGCTTTCAGGTTGAAACTTGACTGAAAACTCACTTTTAAAAAAAGTTATGGCATTTTTGTATCACAGGTCACAAATAGTGTTTTCTCAGCGAGAGAAGGCCAAAATGAACACTTCATGCATAACTCCTGTATTTTGATGAAAACTCACTGAAATCAAGCTGTAACTTCAAGTTAATGCATCTTTCTATGCTTTCAGGTTGAAACTTGACTGAAAACTCACTTTGAACAAAAGTTATGGCTGTTTTGTGTCGCAGGTCACAAATAGCGTTTTCTCAGCGAGAGAAGGCCAAAATGAACACTTCATGCAGAACTCCTGTATTTTGATGAAAACTCACTGAAATCAAGCTGTAACTTCAAGTTTATGCATCTTTCTATGCTTTCAGGTTGAAACTTGACTGAAAACTCACTTTGAACAAAAGTTATGGCATTTTTGTATCACAGGTCACAAATAGTGTTTTCTCAGCGAGAGAAGGCCAAAATGAACACTTCATGCAGAACTCCTGTATTTTGAGGAAAACTCACTGAAATCCACCTGTAACTTCAAGTTTATGCATCTTTCTATGCTTTCAGGTTGAAACTTGACTGAAAACTCACTTTGAACAAAAGTTATGGCTGTTTTGTGTCGCAGGTCACAAATAGCGTTTTCTCAGCGAGGGAAGGCCAAAATGAACACTTCATGCAGAACTCCTGTATTTTGAGGAAAACTCACTGAAATCCACCTGTAACTTCAAGTTTATGCATCTTTCTATGCTTTCAGGTTGAAACTTGACTGAAAACTCACTTTTAAAAAAAGTTATGGCATTTTTGTATCACAGGTCACAAATAGTGTTTTCTCAGCGAGAGAAGGCCAAAATGAACACTTCATGCAGAACTCCTGTATTTTGATGAAAAGTCACTGAAATCAAGTTGTAACTTCAAGTTTATGCATCTTTCTATGCTTTCAGGTTGAAACTTGACTGAAAACTCACTTTTAAAAAAAGTTATGGCATTTTTGTATCACAGGTCACAAATAGTGTTTTCTCAGCGAGAGAAGGCCAAAATGAACACTTCATGCATAACTCCTGTATTTTGATGAAAACTCACTGAAATCAAGCTGTAACTTCAAGTTTATGCATCTTTCTATGCTTTCAGGTTGAAACTTGACTGAAAACTCACTTTGAACAAAAGTTATGGCTTTTTTGTGTCGCAGGTCACAAATAGCGTTTTCTCAGCGAGAGAAGGCCAAAATGAACACTTCATGCAGAACTCCTGTATTTTGAGGAAAACTCACTGAAATCCACCTGTAACTTCAAGTTTATGCATCTTTCTATGCTTTCAGTTTGAAACTTGACTGAAAACTCACTTTTAAAAAAAGTTATGGCATTTTTGTATCACAGGTCACAAATAGTGTTTTCTCAGCGAGAGAAGGCCAAAATGAACACTTCATGCATAACTCCTGTATTTTGATGAAAACTCACTGAAATCAAGCTGTAACTTCAAGTTAATGCATCTTTCTATGCTTTCAGGTTGAAACTTGACTGAAAACTCACTTTGAACAAAAGTTATGGCTGTTTTGTGTCGCAGGTCACAAATAGCGTTTTCTCAGCGAGAGAAGGCCAAAATGAACACTTCATGCAGAACTCCTGTATTTTGATGAAAACTCACTGAAATCAAGCTGTAACTTCAAGTTTATGCATCTTTCTATGCTTTCAGGTTGAAACTTGACTGAAAACTCACTTTGAACAAAAGTTATGCCATTTTTGTATCACAGGTCACAAATAGTGTTTTCTCAGCGAGAGAAGGCCAAAATGAACACTTCATGCATAACTCCTGTATTTTGATGAAAAGTCGCTGAAATCAAGTTGTAACTTCAAGTTTATGCATCTTTCTATGCTTTCAGTTTGAAACTTGACTGAAAACTCAATTTGAACAAAAGTTATGGCTGTTTTGTGTCGCAGGTCACAAATAGCGTTTTCTCAGCGAGGGAAGGCCAAAATGAACACTTCATGCATAACTCCTGTATTTTGAGGAAAACTCACTGAAATCCACCTGTAACTTCAAGTTTATGCATCTTTCTATGCTTTCAGGTTGAAACTTGACTGAAAACTCACTTTTAAAAAAAGTTATGGCATTTTTGTATCACAGGTCACAAATAGTGTTTTCTCAGCGAGAGAAGGCCAAAATGAACACTTCATGCATAACTCCTGTATTTTGATGAAAAGTCACTGAAATCAAGTTGTAACTTAAAGTTTATGCATCTTTCTATGCTTTCAGGTTGAAACTTGACTGAAAACTCACTTTTAAAAAAGTTATGGCATTTTTGTATCACAGGTCACAAATAGCGTTTTCTCAGCGAGAGAAGGCCAAAATGAACACTTCATGCATAACTCCTGTATTTTGATGAAAAGTCACTGAAATCAAGCTGTAACTTCAAGTTAATGCATCTTTCTATGCTTTCAGGTTGAAACTTGACTGAAAACTCACTTTGAACAAAAGTTATGGCTGTTTTGTGTCGCAGGTCACAAATAGCGTTTTCTCAGCGAGAGAAGGCCAAAATGAACACTTCATGCAGAACTCCTGTATTTTGATGAAAACTCACTGAAATCAAGCTGTAACTTCAAGTTTATGCATCTTTCTATGCTTTCAGGTTGAAACTTGACTGAAAACTCACTTTGAACAAAAGTTATGGCATTTTTGTATCACAGGTCACAAATAGTGTTTTCTCAGCGAGAGAAGGCCAAAATGAACACTTCATGCAGAACTCCTGTATTTTGAGGAAAACTCACTGAAATCCACCTGTAACTTCAAGTTTATGCATCTTTCTATGCTTTCAGGTTGAAACTTGACTGAAAACTCACTTTGAACAAAAGTTATGGCTGTTTTGTGTCGCAGGTCACAAATAGCGTTTTCTCAGCGAGGGAAGGCCAAAATGAACACTTCATGCATAACTCCTGTATTTTGAGGAAAACTCACTGAAATCCACCTGTAACTTCAAGTTTATGCATCTGTCTATGCTTTCAGGTTGAAACTTGACTGAAAACTCACTTTTAAAAAAAGTTATGGCATTTTTGTATCACAGGTCACAAATAGTGTTTTCTCAGCGAGAGAAGGCCAAAATGAACACTTCATGCAGAACTCCTGTATTTTGATGAAAAGTCACTGAAATCAAGTTGTAACTTCAAGTTTATGCATCTTTCTATGCTTTCAGGTTGAAACTTGACTGAAAACTCACTTTTAAAAAAAGTTATGGCATTTTTGTATCAAAGGTCACAAATAGTGTTTTCTCAGCGAGAGAAGGCCAAAATGAACACTTCATGCATAACTCCTGTATTTTGATGAAAACTCACTGAAATCAAGCTGTAACTTCAAGTTTATGCATCTTTCTATGCTTTCAGGTTGAAACTTGACTGAAAACTCACTTTGAACAAAAGTTATGGCTTTTTTTTGTCGCAGGTCACAAATAGCGTTTTCTCAGCGAGAGAAGGCCAAAATGAACACTTCATGCAGAACTCCTGTATTTTGAGGAAAACTCACTGAAATCCACCTGTAACTTCAAGTTTATGCATCTTTCTATGCTTTCAGTTTGAAACTTGACTGAAAACTCACTTTGAACAAAAGTTATGCCATTTTTGTATCACAGGTCACAAATAGTGTTTTCTCAGCGAGAGAAGGCCAAAATGAACACTTCATGCATAACTCCTGTATTTTGATGAAAAGTCGCTGAAATCAAGTTGTAACTTCAAGTTTATGCATCTTTCTATGCTTTCAGTTTGAAACTTGACTGAAAACTCACTTTGAACAAAAGTTATGGCTGTTTTGTGTCGCAGGTCACAAATAGCGTTTTCTCAGCGAGGGAAGGCCAAAATGAACACTTCATGCATAACTCCTGTATTTTGAGGAAAACTCACTGAAATCCACCTGTAACTTCAAGTTTATGCATCTTTCTATGCTTTCAGGTTGAAACTTGACTGAAAACTCACTTTTAAAAAAAGTTATGGCATTTTTGTATCACAGGTCACAAATAGTGTTTTCTCAGCGAGAGAAGGCCAAAATGAACACTTCATGCATAACTCCTGTATTTTGATGAAAAGTCACTGAAATCAAGTTGTAACTTAAAGTTTATGCATCTTTCTATGCTTTCAGGTTGAAACTTGACTGAAAACTCACTTTTAAAAAAAGTTATGGCATTTTTGTATCACAGGTCACAAATAGTGTTTTCTCAGCGAGAGAAGGCCAAAATGAACACTTCATGCATAACTCCTGTATTTTGATGAAAAGTCACTGAAATCAAGCTGTAACTTCAAGTTAATGCATCTTTCTATGCTTTCAGGTTGAAACTTGACTGAAAACTCACTTTGAACAAAAGTTATGGCTGTTTTGTGTCGCAGGTCACAAATAGCGTTTTCTCAGCGAGAGAAGGCCAAAATGAACACTTCATGCAGAACTCCTGTATTTTGATGAAAACTCACTGAAATCAAGCTGTAACTTCAAGTTTATGCATCTTTCTATGCTTTCAGGTTGAAACTTGACTGAAAACTCACTTTGAACAAAAGTTATGGCATTTTTGTATCACAGGTCACAAATAGTGTTTTCTCAGCGAGAGAAGGCCAAAATGAACACTTCATGCAGAACTCCTGTATTTTGAGGAAAACTCACTGAAATCCACCTGTAACTTCAAGTGTATGCATCTTTCTATGCTTTCAGGTTGAAACTTGACTGAAAACTCACTTTGAACAAAAGTTATGGCTGTTTTGTGTCGCAGGTCACAAATAGCGTTTTCTCAGCGAGGGAAGGCCAAAATGAACACTTCATGCATAACTCCTGTATTTTGAGGAAAACTCACTGAAATCCACCTGTAACTTCAAGTTTATGCATCTTTCTATGCTTTCAGGTTGAAACTTGACTGAAAACTCACTTTTAAAAAAAGTTATGGCATTTTTGTATCACAGGTCACAAATAGTGTTTTCTCAGCGAGAGAAGGCCAAAATGAACACTTCATGCATAACTCCTGTATTTTGATGAAAACTCACTGAAATCAAGCTGTAACTTCAAGTTTATGCATCTTTCTATGCTTTCAGGTTGAAACTTGACTGAAAACTCACTTTGAACAAAAGTTATGGCTTTTTTGTGTCGCAGGTCACAAATAGCGTTTTCTCAGCGAGAGAAGGCCAAAATGAACACTTCATGCAGAACTCCTGTATTTTGAGGAAAACTCACTGAAATCCACCTGTAACTTCAAGTTTATGCATCTTTCTATGCTTTCAGTTTGAAACTTGACTGAAAACTCACTTTTAAAAAAAGTTATGGCATTTTTGTATCACAGGTCACAAATAGTGTTTTCTCAGCGAGAGAAGGCCAAAATGAACACTTCATGCATAACTCCTGTATTTTGATGAAAACTCACTGAAATCAAGCTGTAACTTCAAGTTAATGCATCTTTCTATGCTTTCAGGTTGAAACTTGACTGAAAACTCACTTTGAACAAAAGTTATGGCTGTTTTGTGTCGCAGGTCACAAATAGCGTTTTCTCAGCGAGAGAAGGCCAAAATGAACACTTCATGCAGAACTCCTGTATTTTGATGAAAACTCACTGAAATCAAGCTGTAACTTCAAGTTTATGCATCTTTCTATGCTTTCAGGTTGAAACTTGACTGAAAACTCACTTTGAACAAAAGTTATGCCATTTTTGTATCACAGGTCACAAATAGTGTTTTCTCAGCGAGAGAAGGCCAAAATGAACACTTCATGCATAACTCCTGTATTTTGATGAAAAGTCGCTGAAATCAAGTTGTAACTTCAAGTTTATGCATCTTTCTATGCTTTCAGTTTGAAACTTGACTGAAAACTCAATTTGAACAAAAGTTATGGCTGTTTTGTGTCGCAGGTCACAAATAGCGTTTTCTCAGCGAGGGAAGGCCAAAATGAACACTTCATGCATAACTCCTGTATTTTGAGGAAAACTCACTGAAATCCACCTGTAACTTCAAGTTTATGCATCTTTCTATGCTTTCAGGTTGAAACTTGACTGAAAACTCACTTTTAAAAAAAGTTATGGCATTTTTGTATCACAGGTCACAAATAGTGTTTTCTCAGCGAGAGAAGGCCAAAATGAACACTTCATGCATAACTCCTGTATTTTGATGAAAAGTCACTGAAATCAAGTTGTAACTTAAAGTTTATGCATCTTTCTATGCTTTCAGGTTGAAACTTGACTGAAAACTCACTTTTAAAAAAAGTTATGGCATTTTTGTATCACAGGTCACAAATAGCGTTTTCTCAGCGAGAGAAGGCCAAAATGAACACTTCATGCATAACTCCTGTATTTTGATGAAAAGTCACTGAAATCAAGCTGTAACTTCAAGTTAATGCATCTTTCTATGCTTTCAGGTTGAAACTTGACTGAAAACTCACTTTGAACAAAAGTTATGGCTGTTTTGTGTCGCAGGTCACAAATAGCGTTTTCTCAGCGAGAGAAGGCCAAAATGAACACTTCATGCAGAACTCCTGTATTTTGATGAAAACTCACTGAAATCAAGCTGTAACTTCAAGTTTATGCATCTTTCTATGCTTTCAGGTTGAAACTTGACTGAAAACTCACTTTGAACAAAAGTTATGGCATTTTTGTATCACAGGTCACAAATAGTGTTTTCTCAGCGAGAGAAGGCCAAAATGAACACTTCATGCAGAACTCCTGTATTTTGAGGAAAACTCACTGAAATCCACCTGTAACTTCAAGTTTATGCATCTTTCTATGCTTTCAGGTTGAAACTTGACTGAAAACTCACTTTGAACAAAAGTTATGGCTGTTTTGTGTCGCAGGTCACAAATAGCGTTTTCTCAGCGAGGGAAGGCCAAAATGAACACTTCATGCATAACTCCTGTATTTTGAGGAAAACTCACTGAAATCCACCTGTAACTTCAAGTTTATGCATCTTTCTATGCTTTCAGGTTGAAACTTGACTGAAAACTCACTTTTAAAAAAAGTTATGGCATTTTTGTATCACAGGTCACAAATAGTGTTTTCTCAGCGAGAGAAGGCCAAAATGAACACTTCATGCAGAACTCCTGTATTTTGATGAAAAGTCACTGAAATCAAGTTGTAACTTCAAGTTTATGCATCTTTCTATGCTTTCAGGTTGAAACTTGACTGAAAACTCACTTTTAAAAAAAGTTATGGCATTTTTGTATCAAAGGTCACAAATAGTGTTTTCTCAGCGAGAGAAGGCCAAAATGAACACTTCATGCATAACTCCTGTATTTTGATGAAAACTCACTGAAATCAAGCTGTAACTTCAAGTTTATGCATCTTTCTATGCTTTCAGGTTGAAACTTGACTGAAAACTCACTTTGAACAAAAGTTATGGCTTTTTTTTGTCGCAGGTCACAAATAGCGTTTTCTCAGCGAGAGAAGGCCAAAATGAACACTTCATGCAGAACTCCTGTATTTTGAGGAAAACTCACTGAAATCCACCTGTAACTTCAAGTTTATGCATCTTTCTATGCTTTCAGTTTGAAACTTGACTGAAAACTCACTTTGAACAAAAGTTATGCCATTTTTGTATCACAGGTCACAAATAGTGTTTTCTCAGCGAGAGAAGGCCAAAATGAACACTTCATGCATAACTCCTGTATTTTGATGAAAAGTCGCTGAAATCAAGTTGTAACTTCAAGTTTATGCATCTTTCTATGCTTTCAGTTTGAAACTTGACTGAAAACTCACTTTGAACAAAAGTTATGGCTGTTTTGTGTCGCAGGTCACAAATAGCGTTTTCTCAGCGAGGGAAGGCCAAAATGAACACTTCATGCATAACTCCTGTATTTTGAGGAAAACTCACTGAAATCCACCTGTAACTTCAAGTTTATGCATCTTTCTATGCTTTCAGGTTGAAACTTGACTGAAAACTCACTTTTAAAAAAAGTTATGGCATTTTTGTATCACAGGTCACAAATAGTGTTTTCTCAGCGAGAGAAGGCCAAAATGAACACTTCATGCATAACTCCTGTATTTTGATGAAAAGTCACTGAAATCAAGTTGTAACTTAAAGTTTATGCATCTTTCTATGCTTTCAGGTTGAAACTTGACTGAAAACTCACTTTTAAAAAAAGTTATGGCATTTTTGTATCACAGGTCACAAATAGTGTTTTCTCAGCGAGAGAAGGCCAAAATGAACACTTCATGCATAACTCCTGTATTTTGATGAAAAGTCACTGAAATCAAGCTGTAACTTCAAGTTAATGCATCTTTCTATGCTTTCAGGTTGAAACTTGACTGAAAACTCACTTTGAACAAAAGTTATGGCTGTTTTGTGTCGCAGGTCACAAATAGCGTTTTCTCAGCGAGAGAAGGCCAAAATGAACACTTCATGCAGAACTCCTGTATTTTGATGAAAACTCACTGAAATCAAGCTGTAACTTCAAGTTTATGCATCTTTCTATGCTTTCAGGTTGAAACTTGACTGAAAACTCACTTTGAACAAAAGTTATGGCATTTTTGTATCACAGGTCACAAATAGTGTTTTCTCAGCGAGAGAAGGCCAAAATGAACACTTCATGCAGAACTCCTGTATTTTGAGGAAAACTCACTGAAATCCACCTGTAACTTCAAGTGTATGCATCTTTCTATGCTTTCAGGTTGAAACTTGACTGAAAACTCACTTTGAACAAAAGTTATGGCTGTTTTGTGTCGCAGGTCACAAATAGCGTTTTCTCAGCGAGGGAAGGCCAAAATGAACACTTCATGCATAACTCCTGTATTTTGAGGAAAACTCACTGAAATCCACCTGTAACTTCAAGTTTATGCATCTTTCTATGCTTTCAGGTTGAAACTTGACTGAAAACTCACTTTTAAAAAAAGTTATGGCATTTTTGTATCACAGGTCACAAATAGTGTTTTCTCAGCGAGAGAAGGCCAAAATGAACACTTCATGCAGAACTCCTGTATTTTGATGAAAAGTCACTGAAATCAAGTTGTAACTTCAAGTTTATGCATCTTTCTATGCTTTCAGGTTGAAACTTGACTGAAAACTCACTTTTAAAAAAAGTTATGGCATTTTTGTATCACAGGTCACAAATAGTGTTTTCTCAGCGAGAGAAGGCCAAAATGAACACTTCATGCATAACTCCTGTATTTTGATGAAAACTCACTGAAATCAAGCTGTAACTTCAAGTTTATGCATCTTTCTATGCTTTCAGGTTGAAACTTGACTGAAAACTCACTTTGAACAAAAGTTATGGCTTTTTTGTGTCGCAGGTCACAAATAGCGTTTTCTCAGCGAGAGAAGGCCAAAATGAACACTTCATGCAGAACTCCTGTATTTTGAGGAAAACTCACTGAAATCCACCTGTAACTTCAAGTTTATGCATCTTTCTATGCTTTCAGTTTGAAACTTGACTGAAAACTCACTTTTAAAAAAAGTTATGGCATTTTTGTATCACAGGTCACAAATAGTGTTTTCTCAGCGAGAGAAGGCCAAAATGAACACTTCATGCATAACTCCTGTATTTTGATGAAAACTCACTGAAATCAAGCTGTAACTTCAAGTTAATGCATCTTTCTATGCTTTCAGGTTGAAACTTGACTGAAAACTCACTTTGAACAAAAGTTATGGCTGTTTTGTGTCGCAGGTCACAAATAGCGTTTTCTCAGCGAGAGAAGGCCAAAATGAACACTTCATGCAGAACTCCTGTATTTTGATGAAAACTCACTGAAATCAAGCTGTAACTTCAAGTTTATGCATCTTTCTATGCTTTCAGGTTGAAACTTGACTGAAAACTCACTTTGAACAAAAGTTATGCCATTTTTGTATCACAGGTCACAAATAGTGTTTTCTCAGCGAGAGAAGGCCAAAATGAACACTTCATGCATAACTCCTGTATTTTGATGAAAAGTCGCTGAAATCAAGTTGTAACTTCAAGTTTATGCATCTTTCTATGCTTTCAGTTTGAAACTTGACTGAAAACTCACTTTGAACAAAAGTTATGGCTGTTTTGTGTCGCAGGTCACAAATAGCGTTTTCTCAGCGAGGGAAGGCCAAAATGAACACTTCATGCATAACTCCTGTATTTTGAGGAAAACTCACTGAAATCCACCTGTAACTTCAAGTTTATGCATCTTTCTATGCTTTCAGGTTGAAACTTGACTGAAAACTCACTTTTAAAAAAAGTTATGGCATTTTTGTATCACAGGTCACAAATAGTGTTTTCTCAGCGAGAGAAGGCCAAAATGAACACTTCATGCATAACTCCTGTATTTTGATGAAAAGTCACTGAAATCAAGTTGTAACTTAAAGTTTATGCATCTTTCTATGCTTTCAGGTTGAAACTTGACTGAAAACTCACTTTTAAAAAAAGTTATGGCATTTTTGTATCACAGGTCACAAATAGTGTTTTCTCAGCGAGAGAAGGCCAAAATGAACACTTCATGCATAACTCCTGTATTTTGATGAAAAGTCACTGAAATCAAGTTGTAACTTCAAGTTAATGCATCTTTCTATGCTTTCAGGTTGAAACTTGACTGAAAACTCACTTTGAACAAAAGTTATGGCTGTTTTGTGTCGCAGGTCACAAATAGCGTTTTCTCAGCGAGAGAAGGCCAAAATGAACACTTCATGCAGAACTCCTGTATTTTGATGAAAACTCACTGAAATCAAGCTGTAACTTCAAGTTTATGCATCTTTCTATGCTTTCAGGTTGAAACTTGACTGAAAACTCACTTTGAACAAAAGTTATGGCATTTTTGTATCACAGGTCACAAATAGTGTTTTCTCAGAGAGAGAAGGCCAAAATGAACACTTCATGCAGAACTCCTGTATTTTGATGAAAACTCACTGAAATCCACCTGTAACTTCAAGTTTATGCATCTTTCTATGCTTTCAGGTTGAAACTTGACTGAAAACTCACTTTGAACAAAAGTTATGGCTGTTTTGTGTCGCAGGTCACAAATAGCGTTTTCTCAGCGAGGGAAGGCCAAAATGAACACTTCATGCATAACTCCTGTATTTTGATGAAAACTCACTGAAATCAAGTTGTAACTTCAAGTTTATGCATCTTTCTATGCTTTCAGGTTGAAACTTGACTGAAAACTCACTTTGAACAAAAGTTATGGCTGTTTTGTGTCGCAGGTCACAAATAGCGTTTTCTCAGCGAGGGAAGGCCAAAATGAACACTTCATGCATAACTCCTGTATTTTGAGGAAAACTCACTGAAATCCACCTGTAACTTCAAGTTTATGCATCTTTCTATGCTTTCAGGTTGAAACTTGACTGAAAACTCACTTTTAAAAAAAGTTGTGGCATTTTTGTATCACAGGTCACAAATAGTGTTTTCTCAACGAGAGAAGGCCAAAATGAACACTTCATGCATAACTCCTGTATTTTGATGAAAACTCACTGAAATCAAGCTGTAACTTCAAGTTTATGCATCTTTCTATGCTTTCAGGTTGAAACTTGACTGAAAACTCACTTTGAACAAAAGTTATGGCATTTTTGTATCACAGGTCACAAATAGTGTTTTCTCAGCGAGAGAAGGCCAAAATGAACACTTCATGCATAACTCCTGTATTTTGATGAAAAGTCACTGAAATCAAGTTGTAACTTCAAGTTTATGCATCTTTCTATGCTTTCAGGTTGAAACTTGACTGAAAACTCACTTTGAACAAAAGTTATGGCTGTTTTGTGTCGCAGGTCACAAATAGCGTTTTCTCAGCGAGGGAAGGCCAAAATGAACACTTCATGCATAACTCCTGTATTTTGAGGAAAACTCACTGAAATCCACCTGTAACTTCAAGTTTATGCATCTTTCCATGCTTTCAGGTTGAAACTTGACTGAAAACTCACTTTTAAAAAAAGTTATGCCATTTTTGTATCACAGGTCACAAATAGTGTTTTCTCAGCGAGAGAAGGCCAAAATGAACACTTCATGCATAACTCCTGTATTTTGATGAAAAGTCACTGAAATCAAGTTGTAACTTCAAGTTTATGCATCTTTCTATGCTTTCAGGTTGAAACTTGACTGAAAACTCACTTTGAACAAAAGTTATGGCTGTTTTGTGTCGCAGGTCACAAATAGCGTTTTCTCAGCGAGAGAAGGCCAAAATGAACACTTCATGCAGAACTCCTGTATTTTGAGGAAAACTCACTGAAATCCACCTGTAACTTCAAGTTTATGCATCTTTCTATGCTTTCAGGTTGAAACTTGACTGAAAACTCACTTTTAAAAAAAGTTATGGCATTTTTGTATCACAGGTCACAAATAGTGTTTTCTCAGCGAGAGAAGGCCAAAATGAACACTTCATGCATAACTCCTGTATTTTGATGAAAACTCACTGAAATCAAGCTGTAACTTCAAGTTTATGCATCTTTCTATGCTTTCAGGTTGAAACTTGACTGAAAACTCACTTTGAACAAAAGTTATGGCTGTTTTGTGTCGCAGGTCACAAATAGCGTTTTCTCAGCGAGGGAAGGCCAAAATGAACACTTCATGCATAACTCCTGTATTTTGAGGAAAACTCACTGAAATCCACCTGTAACTTCAAGTTTATGCATCTTTCTATGCTTTCAGGTTGAAACTTGACTGAAAACTCACTTTTAAAAAAAGTTATGGCATTTTTGTATCACAGGTCACAAATAGTGTTTTCTCAGCGAGAGAAGGCCAAAATGAACACTTCATGCATAACTCCTGTATTTTGATGAAAAGTCACTGAAATCAAGTTGTAACTTCAAGTTTATGCATCTTTCTATGCTTTCAGGTTGAAACTTGACTGAAAACTCACTTTGAACAAAAGTTATGGCTGTTTTGTGTCGCAGGTCACAAATAGCGTTTTCTCAGCGAGAGAAGGCCAAAATGAACACTTCATGCAGAACTCCTGTATTTTGAGGAAAACTCACTGAAATCCACCTGTAACTTCAAGTTTATGCATCTTTCTATGCTTTCAGGTTGAAACTTGACTGAAAACTCACTTTTAAAAAAAGTTATGGCATTTTTGTATCACAGGTCACAAATAGTGTTTTCTCAGCGAGAGAAGGCCAAAATGAACACTTCATGCATAACTCCTGTATTTTGATGAAAACTCACTGAATTCAAGCTGTAACTTCAAGTTTATGCATCTTTCTATGCTTTCAGGTTGAAACTTGACTGAAAACTCACTTTTAAAAAAAGTTGTGGCATTTTTGTATCACAGGTCACAAATAGTGTTTTCTCAACGAGAGAAGGCCAAAATGAACACTTCATGCATAACTCCTGTATTTTGATGAAAACTCACTGAAATCAAGCTGTAACTTCAAGTTTATGCATCTTTCTATGCTTTCAGGTTGAAACTTGACTGAAAACTCACTTTGAACAAAAGTTATGGCATTTTTGTATCACAGGTCACAAATAGTGTTTTCTCAGCGAGAGAAGGCCAAAATGAACACTTCATGCATAACTCCTGTATTTTGATGAAAAGTCACTGAAATCAAGTTGTAACTTCAAGTTTATGCATCTTTCTATGCTTTCAGGTTGAAACTTGACTGAAAACTCACTTTGAACAAAAGTTATGGCTGTTTTGTGTCGCAGGTCACAAATAGCGTTTTCTCAGCGAGGGAAGGCCAAAATGAACACTTCATGCATAACTCCTGTATTTTGAGGAAAACTCACTGAAATCCACCTGTAACTTCAAGTTTATGCATCTTTCCATGCTTTCAGGTTGAAACTTGACTGAAAACTCACTTTTAAAAAAAGTTATGCCATTTTTGTATCACAGGTCACAAATAGTGTTTTCTCAGCGAGAGAAGGCCAAAATGAACACTTCATGCATAACTCCTGTATTTTGATGAAAAGTCACTGAAATCAAGTTGTAACTTCAAGTTTATGCATCTTTCTATGCTTTCAGGTTGAAACTTGACTGAAAACTCACTTTGAACAAAAGTTATGGCTGTTTTGTGTCGCAGGTCACAAATAGCGTTTTCTCAGCGAGAGAAGGCCAAAATGAACACTTCATGCAGAACTCCTGTATTTTGAGGAAAACTCACTGAAATCCACCTGTAACTTCAAGTTTATGCATCTTTCTATGCTTTCAGGTTGAAACTTGACTGAAAACTCACTTTTAAAAAAAGTTATGGCATTTTTGTATCACAGGTCACAAATAGTGTTTTCTCAGCGAGAGAAGGCCAAAATGAACACTTCATGCATAACTCCTGTATTTTGATGAAAACTCACTGAAATCAAGCTGTAACTTCAAGTTTATGCATCTTTCTATGCTTTCAGGTTGAAACTTGACTGAAAACTCACTTTGAACAAAAGTTATGGCTGTTTTGTGTCGCAGGTCACAAATAGCGTTTTCTCAGCGAGGGAAGGCCAAAATGAACACTTCATGCATAACTCCTGTATTTTGAGGAAAACTCACTGAAATCCACCTGTAACTTCAAGTTTATGCATCTTTCTATGCTTTCAGGTTGAAACTTGACTGAAAACTCACTTTTAAAAAAAGTTATGGCATTTTTGTATCACAGGTCACAAATAGTGTTTTCTCAGCGAGAGAAGGCCAAAATGAACACTTCATGCATAACTCCTGTATTTTGATGAAAAGTCACTGAAATCAAGTTGTAACTTCAAGTTTATGCATCTTTCTATGCTTTCAGGTTGAAACTTGACTGAAAACTCACTTTGAACAAAAGTTATGGCTGTTTTGTGTCGCAGGTCACAAATAGCGTTTTCTCAGCGAGAGAAGGCCAAAATGAACACTTCATGCAGAACTCCTGTATTTTGAGGAAAACTCACTGAAATCCACCTGTAACTTCAAGTTTATGCATCTTTCTATGCTTTCAGGTTGAAACTTGACTGAAAACTCACTTTTAAAAAAAGTTATGGCATTTTTGTATCACAGGTCACAAATAGTGTTTTCTCAGCGAGAGAAGGCCAAAATGAACACTTCATGCATAACTCCTGTATTTTGATGAAAACTCACTGAAATCAAGCTGTAACTTCAAGTTTATGCATCTTTCTATGCTTTCAGGTTGAAACTTGACTGAAAACTCACTTTGAACAAAAGTTATGGCTGTTTTGTGTCGCAGGTCACAAATAGCGTTTTCTCAGCGAGAGAAGGCCAAAATGAACACTTCATGCATAACTCCTGTATTTTGAGGAAAACTCACTGAAATCCACCTGTAACTTCAAGTTTATGCATCTTTCTATGCTTTCAGGTTGAAACTTGACTGAAAACTCACTTTTAAAAAAAGTTATGGCATTTTTGTATCACAGGTCACAAATAGTGTTTTCTCAGCGAGAGAAGGCCAAAATGAACACTTCATGCATAACTCCTGTATTTTGATGAAAACTCACTGAAATCAAGCTGTAACTTCAAGTTAATGCATCTTTCTATGCTTTCAGGTTGAAACTTGACTGAAAACTCACTTTGAACAAAAGTAATGGCTGTTTTGTGTCGCAGGTCACAAATAGCGTTTTCTCAGCGAGAGAAGTCCAAAATGAACACTTCATGCAGAACTCCTGTATTTTGATGAAAACTCACTGAAATCAAGCTGTAACTTCAAGTTTATGCATCTTTCTATGCTTTCAGGTTGAAACTTGACTGAAAACTCACTTTGAACAAAAGTTATGGCATTTTTGTATCACAGGTCACAAATAGTGTTTTCTCAGCGAGAGAAGGCCAAAATGAACACTTCATGCATAACTCCTGTATTTTGATGAAAAGTCACTGAAATCAAGTTGTAACTTCAAGTTTATGCATCTTTCTATGCTTTCAGGTTGAAACTTGACTGAAAACTCACTTTGAACAAAAGTTATGGCTGTTTTGTGTCGCAGGTCACAAATAGCGTTTTCTCAGCGAGGGAAGGCCAAAATGAACACTTCATGCATAACTCCTGTATTTTGATGAAAACTCACTGAAATCAAGTTGTAACTTCAAGTTTATGCATCTTTCTATGCTTTCAGGTTGAAACTTGACTGAAAACTCACTTTGAACAAAAGTTATGGCTGTTTTGTGTCGCAGGTCACAAATAGCGTTTTCTCAGCGAGGGAAGGCCAAAATGAACACTTCATGCATAACTCCCGTATTTTGAGGAAAACTCACTGAAATCCACCTGTAACTTCAAGTTTATGCATCTTTCTATGCTTTCAGGTTGAAACTTGACTGAAAACTCACTTTTAAAAAAAGTTATGGCATTTTTGTATCACAGGTCACAAATAGTGTTTTCTCAGCGAGAGAAGGCCAAAATGAACACTTCATGCATAACTCCTGTATTTTGATGAAAAGTCACTGAAATCAAGTTGTAACTTCAAGTTTATGCATCTTTCTATGCTTTCAGGTTGAAACTTGACTGAAAACTCACTTTAAACAAAAGTTATGGCTGTTTTGTGTCGCAGGTCACAAATAGTGTTTTCTCAGCGAGAGAAGGCCAAAATGAACACTTCATGCATAACTCCTGTATTTTGATGAAAACTCACTGAAATCAAGCTGTAACTTCAAGTTTATGCATCTTTCTATGCTTTCAGGTTGAAACTTGACTGAAAACTCACTTTGAACAAAAGTTATGGCTGTTTTGTGTCGCAGGTCACAAATAGCGTTTTCTCAGCGAGAGAAGGCCAAAATGAACACTTCATGCATAACTCCTGTATTTTGAGGAAAACTCACTGAAATCCACCTGTAACTTCAAGTTTATGCATCTTTCTATGCTTTCAGGTTGAAACTTGACTGAAAACTCACTTTTAAAAAAAGTTATGGCATTTTTGTATCACAGGTCACAAATAGTGTTTTCTCAGCGAGAGAAGGCCAAAATGAACACTTCATGCATAACTCCTGTATTTTGATGAAAACTCACTGAAATCAAGCTGTAACTTCAAGTTAATGCATCTTTCTATGCTTTCAGGTTGAAACTTGACTGAAAACTCACTTTGAACAAAAGTAATGGCTGTTTTGTGTCGCAGGTCACAAATAGCGTTTTCTCAGCGAGAGAAGTCCAAAATGAACACTTCATGCAGAACTCCTGTATTTTGATGAAAACTCACTGAAATCAAGCTGTAACTTCAAGTTTATGCATCTTTCTATGCTTTCAGGTTGAAACTTGACTGAAAACTCACTTTGAACAAAAGTTATGGCATTTTTGTATCACAGGTCACAAATAGTGTTTTCTCAGCGAGAGAAGGCCAAAATGAACACTTCATGCATAACTCCTGTATTTTGATGAAAAGTCACTGAAATCAAGTTGTAACTTCAAGTTTATGCATCTTTCTATGCTTTCAGGTTGAAACTTGACTGAAAACTCACTTTGAACAAAAGTTATGGCTGTTTTGTGTCGCAGGTCACAAATAGCGTTTTCTCAGCGAGGGAAGGCCAAAATGAACACTTCATGCATAACTCCTGTATTTTGATGAAAACTCACTGAAATCAAGTTGTAACTTCAAGTTTATGCATCTTTCTATGCTTTCAGGTTGAAACTTGACTGAAAACTCACTTTGAACAAAAGTTATGGCTGTTTTGTGTCGCAGGTCACAAATAGCGTTTTCTCAGCGAGGGAAGGCCAAAATGAACACTTCATGCATAACTCCCGTATTTTGAGGAAAACTCACTGAAATCCACCTGTAACTTCAAGTTTATGCATCTTTCTATGCTTTCAGGTTGAAACTTGACTGAAAACTCACTTTTAAAAAAAGTTATGGCATTTTTGTATCACAGGTCACAAATAGTGTTTTCTCAGCGAGAGAAGGCCAAAATGAACACTTCATGCATAACTCCTGTATTTTGATGAAAAGTCACTGAAATCAAGTTGTAACTTCAAGTTTATGCATCTTTCTATGCTTTCAGGTTGAAACTTGACTGAAAACTCACTTTGAACAAAAGTTATGGCTGTTTTGTGTCGCAGGTCACAAATAGCGTTTTCTCAGCGAGAGAAGGCCAAAATGAACACTTCATGCATAACTCCTGTATTTTGATGAAAAGTCACTGAAATCAAGTTGTAACTTCAAGTTTATGCATCTTTCTATGCTTTCAGGTTGAAACTTGACTGAAAACTCACTTTGAACAAAAGTTATGGCTGTTTTGTGTCGCAGGTCACAAATAGCGTTTTCTCAGCGAGAGAAGGCCAAAATGAACACTTCATGCAGAACTCCTGTATTTTGAGGAAAACTCACTGAAATCCACCTGTAACTTCAAGTTTATGCATCTTTCTATGCTTTCAGGTTGAAACTTGACTGAAAACTCACTTTGAAAAAAAGTTATGGCATTTTTGTATCACAGGTCACAAATAGTGTTTTCTCAGCGAGAGAAGGCCAAAATGAACACTTCATGCATAACTCCTGTGTTTTGATGAAAACTCACTGAAATCAAGCTGTAACTTCAAGTTTATGCATCTTTCTATGCTTTCAGGTTGAAACTTGACTGAAAACTCACTTTGAACAAAAGTAATGGCTGTTTTGTGTCGCAGGTCACAAATAGCGTTTTCTCAGCGAGAGAAGGCCAAAATGAACACTTCATGCATAACTCCTGTATTTTGAGGAAAACTCACTGAAATCCACCTGTAACTTCAAGTTTATGCATCTTTCTATGCTTTCAGGTTGAAACTTGACTGAAAACTCACTTTTAAAAAAAGTTATGGCATTTTTGTATCACAGGTCACAAATAGTGTTTTCTCAGCGAGAGAAGGCCAAAATGAACACTTCATGCATAACTCCTGTATTTTGATGAAAACTCACTGAAATCAAGCTGTAACTTCAAGTTAATGCATCTTTCTATGCTTTCAGGTTGAAACTTGACTGAAAACTCACTTTGAACAAAAGTAATGGCTGTTTTGTGTCGCAGGTCACAAATAGCGTTTTCTCAGCGAGAGAAGTCCAAAATGAACACTTCATGCAGAACTCCTGTATTTTGATGAAAACTCACTGAAATCAAGCTGTAACTTCAAGTTTATGCATCTTTCTATGCTTTCAGGTTGAAACTTGACTGAAAACTCACTTTGAACAAAAGTTATGGCATTTTTGTATCACAGGTCACAAATAGTGTTTTCTCAGCGAGAGAAGGCCAAAATGAACACTTCATGCATAACTCCTGTATTTTGATGAAAAGTCACTGAAATCAAGTTGTAACTTCAAGTTTATGCATCTTTCTATGCTTTCAGGTTGAAACTTGACTGAAAACTCACTTTGAACAAAAGTTATGGCTGTTTTGTGTCGCAGGTCACAAATAGCGTTTTCTCAGCGAGGGAAGGCCAAAATGAACACTTCATGCATAACTCCTGTATTTTGATGAAAACTCACTGAAATCAAGTTGTAACTTCAAGTTTATGCATCTTTCTATGCTTTCAGGTTGAAACTTGACTGAAAACTCACTTTGAACAAAAGTTATGGCTGTTTTGTGTCGCAGGTCACAAATAGCGTTTTCTCAGCGAGGGAAGGCCAAAATGAACACTTCATGCATAACTCCCGTATTTTGAGGAAAACTCACTGAAATCCACCTGTAACTTCAAGTTTATGCATCTTTCTATGCTTTCAGGTTGAAACTTGACTGAAAACTCACTTTTAAAAAAAGTTATGGCATTTTTGTATCACAGGTCACAAATAGTGTTTTCTCAGCGAGAGAAGGCCAAAATGAACACTTCATGCATAACTCCTGTATTTTGATGAAAAGTCACTGAAATCAAGTTGTAACTTCAAGTTTATGCATCTTTCTATGCTTTCAGGTTGAAACTTGACTGAAAACTCACTTTGAAAAAAAGTTATGGCATTTTTGTATCACAGGTCACAAATAGTGTTTTCTCAGCGAGAGAAGGCCAAAATGAACACTTCATGCATAACTCCTGTATTTTGATGAAAACTCACTGAAATCAAGCTGTAACTTCAAGTTTATGCATCTTTCTATGCTTTCAGGTTGAAACTTGACTGAAAACTCACTTTGAACAAAAGTAATGGCTGTTTTGTGTCGCAGGTCACAAATAGCGTTTTCTCAGCGAGAGAAGGCCAAAATGAACACTTCATGCATAACTCCTGTATTTTGAGGAAAACTCACTGAAATCCACCTGTAACTTCAAGTTTATGCATCTTTCTATGCTTTCAGGTTGAAACTTGACTGAAAACTCACTTTTAAAAAAAGTTATGGCATTTTTGTATCACAGGTCACAAATAGTGTTTTCTCAGCGAGAGAAGGCCAAAATGAACACTTCATGCATAACTCCTGTATTTTGATGAAAACTCACTGAAATCAAGCTGTAACTTCAAGTTAATGCATCTTTCTATGCTTTCAGGTTGAAACTTGACTGAAAACTCACTTTGAACAAAAGTAATGGCTGTTTTGTGTCGCAGGTCACAAATAGCGTTTTCTCAGCGAGAGAAGTCCAAAATGAACACTTCATGCAGAACTCCTGTATTTTGATGAAAACTCACTGAAATCAAGCTGTAACTTCAAGTTTATGCATCTTTCTATGCTTTCAGGTTGAAACTTGACTGAAAACTCACTTTGAACAAAAGTTATGGCATTTTTGTATCACAGGTCACAAATAGTGTTTTCTCAGCGAGAGAAGGCCAAAATGAACACTTCATGCATAACTCCTGTATTTTGATGAAAAGTCACTGAAATCAAGTTGTAACTTCAAGTTTATGCATCTTTCTATGCTTTCAGGTTGAAACTTGACTGAAAACTCACTTTGAACAAAAGTTATGGCTGTTTTGTGTCGCAGGTCACAAATAGCGTTTTCTCAGCGAGGGAAGGCCAAAATGAACACTTCATGCATAACTCCTGTATTTTGATGAAAACTCACTGAAATCAAGTTGTAACTTCAAGTTTATGCATCTTTCTATGCTTTCAGGTTGAAACTTGACTGAAAACTCACTTTGAACAAAAGTTATGGCTGTTTTGTGTCGCAGGTCACAAATAGCGTTTTCTCAGCGAGGGAAGGCCAAAATGAACACTTCATGCATAACTCCCGTATTTTGAGGAAAACTCACTGAAATCCACCTGTAACTTCAAGTTTATGCATCTTTCTATGCTTTCAGGTTGAAACTTGACTGAAAACTCACTTTTAAAAAAAGTTATGGCATTTTTGTATCACAGGTCACAAATAGTGTTTTCTCAGCGAGAGAAGGCCAAAATGAACACTTCATGCATAACTCCTGTATTTTGATGAAAAGTCACTGAAATCAAGTTGTAACTTCAAGTTTATGCATCTTTCTATGCTTTCAGGTTGAAACTTGACTGAAAACTCACTTTGAACAAAAGTTATGGCTGTTTTTTGTCGCAGGTCACAAATAGCGTTTTCTCAGCGAGAGAAGGCCAAAATGAACACTTCATGCAGAACTCCTGTATTTTGAGGAAAACTCACTGAAATCAAGCTGTAACTTCAAGTTTATGCATCTTTCTATGCTTTCAGGTTGAAACTTGACTGAAAACTCACTTTTAAAAAAAGTTATGGCATTTTTGTATCACAGGTCACAAATAGTGTTTTCTCAGCGAGAGAAGGCCAAAATGAACACTTCATGCATAACTCCTGTATTTTGATGAAAACTCACTGAAATCAAGCTGTAACTTCAAGTTAATGCATCTTTCTATGCTTTCAGGTTGAAACTTGACTGAAAACTCACTTTGAACAAAAGTAATGGCTGTTTTGTGTCGCAGGTCACAAATAGCGTTTTCTCAGCGAGAGAAGGCCAAAATGAACACTTCATGCAGAACTCCTGTATTTTGATGAAAACTCACTGAAATCAAGCTGTAACTTCAAGTTTATGCATCTTTCTATGCTTTCAGGTTGAAACTTGACTGAAAACTCACTTTGAACAAAAGTTATGGCATTTTTGTATCACAGGTCACAAATAGTGTTTTCTCAGCGAGAGAAGGCCAAAATGAACACTTCATGCAGAACTCCTGTATTTTGAGGAAAACTCACTGAAATCCACCTGTAACTTCAAGTTTATGCATCTTTCTATGCTTTCAGGTTGAAACTTGACTGAAAACTCACTTTGAACAAAAGTTATGGCTGTTTTGTGTCGCAGGTCACAAATAGCGTTTTCTCAGCGAGGGAAGGCCAAAATGAACACTTCATGCATAACTCCTGTATTTTGATGAAAAGTCACTGAAATCAAGTTGTAACTTCAAGTTTATGCATCTTTCTATGCTTTCAGGTTGAAACTTGACTGAAAACTCACTTTGAACAAAAGTTATGGCTGTTTTGTGTCGCAGGTCACAAATAGCGTTTTCTCAGCGAGAGAAGGCCAAAATGAACACTTCATGCAGAACTCCTGTATTTTGAGGAAAACTCACTGAAATCCACCTGTAACTTCAAGTTTATGCATCTTTCTATGCTTTCAGGTTGAAACTTGACTGAAAACTCACTTTGAAAAAAAGTTATGGCATTTTTGTATCACAGGTCACAAATAGTGTTTTCTCAGCGAGAGAAGGCCAAAATGAACACTTCATGCATAACTCCTGTATTTTGATGAAAACTCACTGAAATCAAGCTGTAACTTCAAGTTTATGCATCTTTCTATGCTTTCAGGTTGAAACTTGACTGAAAACTCACTTTGAACAAAAGTTATGGCTGTTTTGTGTCGCAGGTCACAAATAGCGTTTTCTCAGCGAGAGAAGGCCAAAATGAACACTTCATGCAGAACTCCTGTATTTTGAGGAAAACTCACTGAAATCAAGCTGTAACTTCAAGTTTATGCATCTTTCTATGCTTTCAGGTTGAAACTTGACTGAAAACTCACTTTTAAAAAAAGTTATGGCATTTTTGTATCACAGGTCACAAATAGTGTTTTCTCAGCGAGAGAAGGCCAAAATGAACACTTCATGCAGAACTCCTGTATTTTGATGAAAACTCACTGAAATCAAGCTGTAACTTCAAGTTTATGCATCTTTCTATGCTTTCGGCTTGAAACTTGACTGAAAACTCACTTTGAACAAAAGTTATTGCATTTTTGTATCACAGGTCACAAATAGTGTTTTCTCAGCGAGAGAAGGCCAAAATGAACACTTCATGCATAACTCCTGTATTTTGATGAAAACTCACTGAAATCCACCTGTAACTTCAAGTTTATGCATCTTTCTATGCTTTCAGGTTGAAACTTGACTGAAAACTCACTTTTAAAAAAAGTTATGGCATTTTTGTATCACAGGTCACAAATAGTGTTTTCTCAGCGAGAGAAGGCCAAAATGAACACTTCATGCATAACTCCTGTATTTTGATGAAAACTCACTGAAATCAAGCTGTAACTTCAAGTTTATGCATCTTTCTATGCTTTCAGGTTGAAACTTGACTGAAAACTCACTTTGAACAAAAGTTATGGCTGTTTTGTGTCGCAGGTCACAAATAGCGTTTTCTCAGCGAGAGAAGGCCAAAATGAACACTTCATGCAGAACTCCTGTATTTTGAGGAAAACTCACTGAAATCAAGCTGTAACTTCAAGTTTATGCATCTTTCTATGCTTTCAGGTTGAAACTTGACTGAAAACTCACTTTTAAAAAAAGTTATGGCATTTTTGTATCACAGGTCACAAATAGTGTTTTCTCAGCGAGAGAAGGCCAAAATGAACACTTCATGCAGAACTCCTGTATTTTGATGAAAACTCACTGAAATCAAGCTGTAACTTCAAGTTTATGCATCTTTCTATGCTTTCGGGTTGAAACTTGACTGAAAACTCACTTTGAACAAAAGTTATTGCATTTTTGTATCACAGGTCACAAATAGTGTTTTCTCAGCGAGAGAAGGCCAAAATGAACACTTCATGCATAACTCCTGTATTTTGATGAAAACTCACTGAAATCCACCTGTAACTTCAAGTTTATGCATCTTTCTATGCTTTCAGGTTGAAACTTGACTGAAAACTCACTTTTAAAAAAAGTTATGGCATTTTTGTATCACAGGTCACAAATAGTGTTTTCTCAGCGAGAGAAGGCCAAAATGAACACTTCATGCATAACTCCTGTATTTTGATGAAAACTCACTGAAATCAAGCTGTAACTTCAAGTTTATGCATCTTTCTATGCTTTCAGGTTGAAACTTGACTGAAAACTCACTTTGAACAAAAGTTATGGCTGTTTTGTGTCGCAGGTCACAAATAGCGTTTTCTCAGCGAGAGAAGGCCAAAATGAACACTTCATGCATAACTCCTGTATTTTGAGGAAAACTCACTGAAATCCACCTGTAACTTCAAGTTTATGCATCTTTCTATGCTTTCAGGTTGAAACTTGACTGAAAACTCACTTTTAAAAAAAGTTATGGCATTTTTGTATCACAGGTCACAAATAGTGTTTTCTCAGCGAGAGAAGGCCAAAATGAACACTTCATGCATAACTCCAGTATTTTGATGAAAACTCACTGAAATCCAGCTTTAACTTCAAGTTTATGCATCTTTCTATGCTTTCAGGTTGAAACTTGACTGAAAACTCACTTTGAACAAAAGTTATGGCTGTTTTGTGTCGCAGGTCACAAATAGCGTTTTCTCAGCGAGAGAAGGCCAAAATGAACACTTCATGCAGAACTCCTGTATTTTGAGGAAAACTCACTGAAATCCACCTGTAACTTCAAGTTTATGCATCTTTCTATGCTTTCAGGTTGAAACTTGACTGAAAACTCACTTTTAAAAAAAGTTATGGCATTTTTGTATCACAGGTCAGAAATAGCGTTTTCTCAGCGAGAGAAGGCCAAAATGAACACTTCATGCATAACTCCTGTATTTTGATGAAAACTCACTGAAATCCAGCTGTAACTTCAAGTTTATGCATCTTTCTATGCTTTCAGGTTGAAACTTGACTGAAAACTCACTTTGAACAAAAGTTATGGCTGTTTTGTGTCGCAGGTCACAAATAGCGTTTTCTCAGCGAGAGAAGGCCAAAATGAACACTTCATGCAGAACTCCTGTATTTTGAGGAAAACTCACTGAAATCCACCTGTAACTTCAAGTTTATGCATCTTTCTATGCTTTCAGGTTGAAACTTGACTGAAAACGCACTTTTAAAAAAAGTTATGGCATTTTTGTATCACAGGTCACAAATAGTGTTTTCTCAGCGAGAGAAGGCCAAAATGAACACTTCATGCATAACTCCTGTATTTTGATGAAAACTCACTGAAATCAAGCTGTAACTTCAAGTTTATGCATCTTTCTATGCTTTCAGGTTGAAACTTGACTGAAAACTCACTTTGAACAAAAGTTATGGCTGTTTTGTGTCGCAGGTCACAAATAGCGTTTTCTCAGCGAGAGAAGGCCAAAATGAACACTTCATGCAGAACTCCTGTATTTTGAGGAAAACTCACTGAAATCCACCTGTAACTTCAAGTTTATGCATCTTTCTATGCTTTCAGGTTGAAACTTGACTGAAAACTCACTTTTAAAAAAAGTTATGGCATTTTTGTATCACAGGTCACAAATAGTGTTTTCTCAGCGAGAGAAGGCCAAAATGAACACTTCATGCATAACTCCTGTATTTTGATGAAAACTCACTGAAATCCAGCTGTAACTTCAAGTTTATGCATCTTTCTATGCTTTCAGGTTGAAACTTGACTGAAAACTCACTTTGAACAAAAGTTATGGCTGTTTTGTGTCGCAGGTCACAAATAGCGTTTTCTCAGCGAGGGAAGGCCAAAATGAACACTTCATGCATAACTCCTGTATTTTGAGGAAAACTCACTGAAATCCACCTGTAACTTCAAGTTTATGCATCTTTCTATGCTTTCAGGTTGAAACTTGACTGAAAACTCACTTTTAAAAAAAGTTATGGCATTTTTGTATCACAGGTCACAAATAGTGTTTTCTCAGCGAGAGAAGGCCAAAATGAACACTTCATGCATAACTCCTGTATTTTGATGAAAAGTCACTGAAATCAAGTTGTAACTTCAAGTTTATGCATCTTTCTATGCTTTCAGGTTGAAACTTGACTGAAAACTCACTTTGAACAAAAGTTATGGCTGTTTTGTGTCGCAGGTCACAAATAGCGTTTTCTCAGCGAGAGAAGGCCAAAATGAACACTTCATGCAGAACTCCTGTATTTTGAGGAAAACTCACTGAAATCAAGCTGTAACTTCAAGTTTATGCATCTTTCTATGCTTTCAGGTTGAAACTTGACTGAAAACTCACTTTTAAAAAAAGTTATGGCATTTTTGTATCACAGGTCACAAATAGTGTTTTCTCAGCGAGAGAATGCCAAAATGAACACTTCATGCATAACTCCTGTATTTTGATGAAAACTCACTGAAATCAAGCTGTAACTTCAAGTTTATGCATCTTTCTATGCTTTCAGGTTGAAACTTGACTGAAAACTCACTTTGAACAAAAGTTATGGCTGTTTTGTGTCGCAGGTCACAAATAGCGTTTTCTCAGCGAGAGAAGGCCAAAATGAACACTTCATGCATAACTCCTGTATTTTGAGGAAAACTCACTGAAATCCACCTTTAACTTCAAGTTTATGCATCTTTCTATGCTTTCAGGTTGAAACTTGACTGAAAACTCACTATTAAAAAAAGTTATGGCATTTTTGTATCACAGGTCACAAATAGTGTTTTCTCAGCGAGAGAAGGCCAAAATGAAAACTTCATGCATAACTCCTGTATTTTGAGGAAAACTCACTGAAATCCACCTGTAACTTCAAGTTTATGCATCTTTCTATGCTTTCAGGTTGAAACTTGACTGAAAACTCACTTTTAAAAAAAGTTATGGCATTTTTGTATCACAGGTCACAAATAGTGTTTTCTCAGCGAGAGAAGGCCAAAATGAACACTTCATGCATAACTCCTGTATTTTGATGAAAACTCACTGAAATCAAGCTGTAACTTCAAGTTTATGCATCTTTCTATGCTTTCAGGTTGAAACTTGACTGAAAACTCACTTTGAACAAAAGTTATGGCTGTTTTGTGTCGCAGGTCACAAATAGCGTTTTCTCAGCGAGGGAAGGCCAAAATGAACACTTCATGCATAACTCCTGTATTTTGATGAAAACTCACTGAAATCAAGTTGTAACTTCAAGTTTATGCATCTTTCTATGCTTTCAGGTTGAAACTTGACTGAAAACTCACTTTGAACAAAAGTTATGGCTGTTTTGTGTCGCAGGTCACAAATAGCGTTTTCTCAGCGAGGGAAGGCCAAAATTAACACTTCATGCATAACTCCTGTATTTTGATGAAAACTCACTGAAATCCACCTGTAACTTCAAGTTTATGCATCTTTCTATGCTTTCAGGTTGAAACTTGACTGAAAACTCACTTTTAAAAAAAGTTATGGCATTTTTGTATCACAGGTCACAAATAGTGTTTTCTCAGCGAGAGAAGGCCAAAATGAACACTTCATGCATAACTCCTGTATTTTGATGAAAAGTCACTGAAATCAAGTTGTAACTTCAAGTTTATGCATCTTTCTATGCTTTCAGGTTGAAACTTGACTGAAAACTCACTTTGAACAAAAGTTATGGCTGTTTTGTGTCGCAGGTCACAAATAGCGTTTTCTCAGCGAGAGAAGGCCAAAATGAACACTTCATGCAGAACTCCTGTATTTTGAGGAAAACTCACTGAAATCAAGCTGTAACTTCAAGTTTATGCATCTTTCTATGCTTTCAGGTTGAAACTTGACTGAAAACTCACTTTTAAAAAAAGTTATGGCATTTTTGTATCACAGGTCACAAATAGTGTTTTCTCAGCGAGAGAAGGCCAAAATGAACACTTCATGCATAACTCCTGTATTTTGATGAAAACTCACTGAAATCAAGCTGTAACTTCAAGTTTATGCATCTTTCTATGCTTTCAGGTTGAAACTTGACTGAAAACTCACTTTTAAAAAAAGTTATTGCATTTTTGTATCACAGGTCACAAATAGTGTTTTCTCAGCGAGAGAAGGCCAAAATGAACACTTCATGCATAACTCCTGTATTTTGATGAAAACTCACTGAAATCAGGTTGTAACTTCAAGTTTATGCATCTTTCTATGGTTTCAGGTTGAAACTTGACTGAAAACTCACTTTGAACAAAAGTTATGGCTGTTTTGTGTCGCAGGTCACAAATAGCGTTTTCTCAGCGAGAGAAGGCCAAAATGAACACTTCATGCATAACTCCTGTATTTTCATGAAAACTCACTGAAATCAAGCTGTGACTTCAAGTTTATGCATCTTTCTATGCTTTCAGGTTGAAACTTGACTGAAAACTCACTTTGAACAAAAGTTATGGCATTTTTGTATCACAGGTCACAAATAGTGTTTTCTCAGCGAGAGAAGGCCAAAATGAACACTTCATGCATAACTCCTGTATTTTGAGGAAAACTCACTGAAATCCACCTGTAACTTCAAGTTTATGCATCTTTCTATGCTTTCAGGTTGAAACTTGACTGAAAACTCACTTTTAAAAAAAGTTATGGCATTTTTGTATCACAGGTCACAAATAGTGTTTTCTCAGCGAGAGAAGGCCAAAATGAACACTTCATGCATAACTCCTGTATTTTGATGAAAAGTCACTGAAATCAAGTTGTAACTTCAAGTTTATGCATCTTTCTATGCTTTCAGGTTGAAACTTGACTGAAAACTCACTTTGAACAAAAGTTATGGCTGTTTTGTGTCGCAGGTCACAAATAGCGTTTTCTCAGCGAGAGAAGGCCAAAATGAACACTTCATGCAGAACTCCTGTATTTTGAGGAAAACTCACTGAAATCAAGCTGTAACTTCAAGTTTATGCATCTTTCTATGCTTTCAGGTTGAAACTTGACTGAAAACTCACTTTTAAAAAAAGTTATGGCATTTTTGTATCACAGGTCACAAATAGTGTTTTCTCAGCGAGAGAAGGCCAAAATGAACACTTCATGCATAACTCCTGTATTTTGATGAAAACTCACTGAAATCAAGCTGTAACTTCAAGTTAATGCATCTTTCTATGCTTTCAGGTTGAAACTTTACTGAAAACTCACTTTGAACAAAAGTTATGGCATTTTTGTATCACAGGTCACAAATAGTGTTTTCTCAGCGAGAGAAGGCCAAAATGAACACTTCATGCAGAACTCCTGTATTTTGAGGAAAACTCACTGAAATCCACCTGTAACTTCAAGTTTATGCATCTTTCTATGCTTTCAGGTTGAAACTTGACTGAAAACTCACTTTGAACAAAAGTTATGGCTGTTTTGTGTCGCAGGTCACAAATAGCGTTTTCTCAGCGAGGGAAGGCCAAAATGAACACTTCATGCATAACTCCTGTATTTTGATGAAAAGTCACTGAAATCAAGTTGTAACTTTAAGTTTATGCATCTTTCTATGCTTTCAGGTTGAAACTTGACTGAAAACTCACTTTGAACAAAAGTTATGGCTGTTTTGTGTCGCAGGTCACAAATAGCGTTTTCTCAGCGAGAGAAGGCCAAAATGAACACTTCATGCATAACTCCTGTATTTTGAGGAAAACTCACTGAAATCCACCTGTAACTTCAAGTTTATGCATCTTTCTATGCTTTCAGGTTGAAACTTGACTGAAAACTCACTTTTAAAAAAAGTTATTGCATTTTTGTATCACAGGTCACAAATAGTGTTTTCTCAGCGAGAGAAGGCCAAAATGAACACTTCATGCATAACTCCTGTATTTTGATGAAAACTCACTGAAATCAAGCTGTAACTTCAAGTTTATGCATCTTTCTATGCTTTCAGGTTGAAACTTGACTGAAAACTCACTTTGAACAAAAGTTATGGCTGTTTTGTGTCGCAGGTCACAAATAGCGTTTTCTCAGCGAGAGAAGGCCAAAATGAACACTTCATGCATAACTCCTGTATTTTGAGGAAAACTCACTGAAATCCACCTGTAACTTCAAGTTTATGCATCTTTCTATGCTTTCAGGTTGAAACTTGACTGAAAACTCACTTTTAAAAAAAGTTATGGCATTTTTGTATCACAGGTCACAAATAGTGTTTTCTCAGCGAGAGAAGGCCAAAATGAACACTTTATGCATAACTCCTGTATTTTGATGAAAACTCACTGAAATCAAGTTGTAACTTCAAGTTTATGCATCTTTCTATGCTTTCAGGTTGAAACTTGACTGAAAACTCACTTTGAACAAAAGTTATGGCTGTTTTGTGTCGCAGGTCACAAATCGCGTTTTCTCAGCGAGGGAAGGCCAAAATGAACACTTCATGCATAACTCCCGTATTTTGAGGAAAACTCACTGAAATCCACCTGTAACTTCAAGTTTATGCATCTTTCTATGCTTTCAGGTTGAAACTTGACTGAAAACTCACTTTGAACAAAAGTTATGGCATTTTTGTATCACAGGTCACAAATAGTGTTTTCTCAGCGAGAGAAGGCCAAAATGAACACTTCATGCATAACTCCTGTATTTTGATGAAAAGTCACTGAAATCAAGTTGTAACTTCAAGTTTATGCATCTTTCTATGCTTTCAGGTTGAAACTTGACTGAAAACTCACTTTGAACAAAAGTTATGGCTGTTTTGTGTCGCAGGTCACAAATAGCGTTTTCTCAGCGAGAGAAGGCCAAAATGAACACTTCATGCAGAACTCATGTATTTTGAGGAAAACTCACTGAAATCAAGCTGTAACTTCAAGTTTATGCATCTTTCTATGCTTTCAGGTTGAAACTTGACTGAAAACTCACTTTTAAAAAAAGTTAAGGCATTTTTGTATCACAGGTCACAAATAGTGTTTTCTCAGCGAGAGAAGGCCAAAATGAACACTTCATGCATAACTCCTGTATTTTGATGAAAACTCACTGAAATCAAGCTGTAACTTCAAGTTTATGCATCTTTCTATGCTTTCAGGTTGAAACTTGACTGAAAACTCACTTTGAACAAAAGTTATGGCATTTTTGTATCACAGGTCACAAATAGTGTTTTCTCAGCGAGAGAAGGCCAAAATGAACACTTCATGCATAACTCCTGTATTTTGATGAAAACTCACTGAAATCAGGTTGTAACATAAAGTTTATGCATCTTTCTATGCTTTCAGGTTGAAACTTGACTGAAAACTCACTTTGAACAAAAGTTATGGCTGTTTTGTGTCGCAGGTCACAAATAGCGTTTTCTCAGCGAGAGAAGGCCAAAATGAACACTTCATGCAGAACTCCTGTATTTTGAGGAAAACTCACTGAAATCCACCTGTAACTTCAAGTTTATGCATCTTTCTATGCTTTCAGGTTGAAACTTGACTGAAAACTCACTTTTAAAAAAAGTTATGGCATTTTTGTATCACAGGTCACAAATAGTGTTTTCTCAGCGAGAGAAGGCCAAAATGAACACTTCATGCATAACTCCTGTATTTTGATGAAAACTCACTGAAATCAAGCTGTAACTTCAAGTTTATGCATCTTTCTATGCTTTCAGGTTGAAACTTGACTGAAAACTCACTTTGAACAAAAGTTATGGCTGTTTTGTGTCGCAGGTCACAAATAGCGTTTTCTCAGCGAGAAAAGGCCAAAATGAACACTTCATGCATAACTCCTGTATTTTGATGAAAACTCACTGAAATCAGGTTGTAACATAAAGTTTATGCATCTTTCTATGCTTTCAGGTTGAAACTTGACTGAAAACTCACTTTGAACAAAAGTTATGGCTGTTTTGTGTCGCAGGTCACAAATAGCGTTTTCTCAGCGAGAGAAGGCCAAAATGAACACTTCATGCAGAACTCCTGTATTTTGAGGAAAACTCACTGAAATCCACCTGTAACTTCAAGTTTATGCATCTTTCTATGCTTTCAGGTTGAAACTTGACTGAAAACTCACTTTTAAAAAAAGTTATGGCATTTTTGTATCACAGGTCACAAATAGTGTTTTCTCAGCGAGAGAAGGCCAAAATGAACACTTCATGCATAACTCCTGTATTTTGATGAAAACTCACTGAAATCAAGCTGTAACTTCAAGTTTATGCATCTTTCTATGCTTTCAGGTTGAAACTTGACTGAAAACTCACTTTGAACAAAAGTTATGGCTGTTTTGTGTCGCAGGTCACAAATAGCGTTTTCTCAGCGAGAAAAGGCCAAAATGAACACTTCATGCATAACTCCTGTATTTTGAGGAAAACTCACTGAAATCAAGCTGTAACTTCAAGTTTATGCATCTTTCTATGCTTTCAGGTTGAAACTTGACTGAAAACTCACTTTTAAAAAAAGTTAAGGCATTTTTGTATCACAGGTCACAAATAGTGTTTTCTCAGCGAGAGAAGGCCAAAATGAACACTTCATGCATAACTCCTGTATTTTGATGAAAACTCACTGAAATCAAGCTGTAACTTCAAGTTTATGCATCTTTCTATGCTTTCAGGTTGAAACTTGACTGAAAACTCACTTTGAACAAAAGTTATGGCATTTTTGTATCACAGGTCACAAATAGTGTTTTCTCAGCGAGAGAAGGCCAAAATGAACACTTCATGCATAACTCCTGTATTTTGATGAAAACTCACTGAAATCAGGTTGTAACATAAAGTTTATGCATCTTTCTATGCTTTCAGGTTGAAACTTGACTGAAAACTCACTTTGAACAAAAGTTATGGCTGTTTTGTGTCGCAGGTCACAAATAGCGTTTTCTCAGCGAGAGAAGGCCAAAATGAACACTTCATGCAGAACTCCTGTATTTTGAGGAAAACTCACTGAAATCCACCTGTAACTTCAAGTTTATGCATCTTTCTATGCTTTCAGGTTGAAACTTGACTGAAAACTCACTTTTAAAAAAAGTTATGGCATTTTTGTATCACAGGTCACAAATAGTGTTTTCTCAGCGAGAGAAGGCCAAAATGAACACTTCATGCATAACTCCTGTATTTTGATGAAAACTCACTGAAATCAAGCTGTAACTTCAAGTTTATGCATCTTTCTATGCTTTCAGGTTGAAACTTGACTGAAAACTCACTTTGAACAAAAGTTATGGCTGTTTTGTGTCGCAGGTCACAAATAGCGTTTTCTCAGCGAGAAAAGGCCAAAATGAACACTTCATGCATAACTCCTGTATTTTGAGGAAAACTCACTGAAATCCACCTTTAACTTCAAGTTTATGCATCTTTCTATGCTTTCAGGTTGAAACTTGACTGAAAACTCACTTTTAAAAAAAGTTATGGCATTTTTGTATCACAGGTCACAAATAGTGTTGTCTCAGCGAGAGAAGGCCAAAATGAACACTTCATGCATAACTCCTGTATTTTGAGGAAAACTCACTGAAATCCACCTGTAACTTCAAGTTTTTGCATCTTTCTATGCTTTCAGGTTGAAACTTGACTGAAAACTCACTTTTAAAAAAAGTTATGGCATTTTTGTATCACAGGTCACAAATAGTGTTTTCTCAGCGAGAGAAGGCCAAAATGAACACTTCATGCATAACTCCTGTATTTTGATGAAAACTCACTGAAATCAAGCTGTAACTTCAAGTTTATGCATGTTTCTATGCTTTCAGGTTGAAACTTGACTGAAAACTCACTTTGAACAAAAGTTATGGCTGTCTTGTGTCGCAGGTCACAAATAGCGTTTTCTCAGCGAGGGAAGGCCAAAATGAACACTTCATGCATAACTCCTGTATTTTGATGAAAACTCACTGAAATCAAGTTGTAACTTCAAGTTTATGCATCTTTCGATGCTTTCAGGTTGAAACTTGACTGAAAACTCACTTTGAACAAAAGTTATGGCTGTTTTGTGTCGCAGGTCACAAATAGCGTTTTCTCAGCGAGGGAAGGCCAAAATGAACACTTCATGCATAACTCCTGTATTTTGAGGAAAAATCACTGAAATCCACCTGTAACTTCAAGTTTATGCATCTTTCTATGCTTTCAGGTTGAAACTTGACTGAAAACTCACTTTTAAAAAAAGTTATGGCATTTTTGTATCACAGGTCACAAATAGTGTTTTCTCAGCGAGAGAAGGCCAAAATGAACACTTCATGCATAACTCCTGTATTTTGATGAAAAGTCACTGAAATCAAGTTGTAACTTCAAGTTTATGCATCTTTCTATGCTTTCAGGTTGAAACTTGACTGAAAACTCACTTTGAACAAAAGTTATGGCTGTTTTGTGTCGCAGGTCACAAATAGCGTTTTCTCAGCGAGAGAAGGCCAAAATGAACACTTCATGCAGAACTCCTGTATTTTGAGGAAAACTCACTGAAATCAAGCTGTAACTTCAAGTTTATGCATCTTTCTATGCTTTCAGGTTGAAACTTGACTGAAAACTCACTTTTAAAAAAAGTTATGGCATTTTTGTATCACAGGTCACAAATAGTGTTTTCTCAGCGAGAGAAGGCCAAAATGAACACTTCATGCATAACTCCTGTATTTGATGAAAAGTCACTGAAATCCACCTGTAACTTCAAGTTTATGCATCTTTCTATGCTTTCAGGTTGAAACTTGACTGAAAACTCACTTTTAAAAAAAGTTATGGCTGTTTTGTATCACAGGTCACAAATAGTGTTTTCTCAGCGAGAGAAGGCCAAAATGAACACTTTATGCATAACTCCTGTATTTTGATGAAAACTCACTGAAATCAAGTTGTAACTTCAAGTTTATGCATCTTTCTATGCTTTCAGGTTGAAACTTGACTGAAAACTCACTTTGAACAAAAGTTATGGCTGTTTTGTGTCGCAGGTCACAAATCGCGTTTTCTCAGCGAGGGAAGGCCAAAATGAACACTTCATGCATAACTCCTGTATTTTGATGAAAACTCACTGAAATCAAGTTGTAACTTCAAGTTTATGCATCTTTCTATGCTTTCAGGTTGAAACTTGACTGAAAACTCACTTTGAACAAAAATTATGGCTGTTTTGTGTCGCAGGTCACAAATAGCGTTTTCTCAGCGAGTGAAGGCCAAAATGAACACTTCATGCATAACTCCCGTATTTTGAGGAAAACTCACTGAAATCCACCTGTAACTTCAAGTTTATGCATCTTTCTATGCTTTCAGGTTGAAACTTGACTGAAAACTCACTTTGAACAAAAGTTATGGCATTTTTGTATCACAGGTCACAAATAGTGTTTTCTCAGCGAGAGAAGGCCAAAATGAACACTTCATGCATAACTCCTGTATTTTGATGAAAAGTCACTGAAATCAAGTTGTAACTTCAAGTTTATGCATCTTTCTATGCTTTCAGGTTGAAACTTGACTGAAAACTCACTTTGAACAAAAGTTATGGCTGTTTTGTGTCGCAGGTCACAAATAGCGTTTTCTCAGCGAGAGAAGGCCAAAATGAACACTTCATGCAGAACTCATGTATTTTGAGGAAAACTCACTGAAATCAAGCTGTAACTTCAAGTTTATGCATCTTTCTATGCTTTCAGGTTGAAACTTGACTGAAAACTCACTTTTAAAAAAAGTTAAGGCATTTTTGTATCACAGGTCACAAATAGTGTTTTCTCAGCGAGAGAAGGCCAAAATGAACACTTCATGCATAACTCCTGTATTTTGATGAAAACTCACTGAAATCAAGCTGTAACTTCAAGTTTATGCATCTTTCTATGCTTTCAGGTTGAAACTTGACTGAAAACTCACTTTTAAAAAAAGTTATGGCATTTTTGTATCACAGGTCACAAATAGTGTTTTCTCAGCGAGAGAAGGCCAAAATGAACACTTCATGCATAACTCCTGTATTTTGATGAAAACTCACTGAAATCAGGTTGTAACATAAAGTTTATGCATCTTTCTATGCTTTCAGGTTGAAACTTGACTGAAAACTCACTTTGAACAAAAGTTATGGCTGTTTTGTGTCGCAGGTCACAAATAGCGTTTTCTCAGCGAGAGAAGGCCAAAATGAACACTTCATGCAGAACTCCTGTATTTTGAGGAAAACTCACTGAAATCCACCTGTAACTTCAAGTTTATGCATCTTTCTATGCTTTCAGGTTGAAACTTGACTGAAAACTCACTTTTAAAAAAAGTTATGGCATTTTTGTATCACAGGTCACAAATAGTGTTTTCTCAGCGAGAGAAGGCCAAAATGAACACTTCATGCATAACTCCTGTATTTTGATGAAAACTCACTGAAATCAAGCTGTAACTTCAAGTTTATGCATCTTTCTATGCTTTCAGGTTGAAACTTGACTGAAAACTCACTTTTAAAAAAAGTTATGGCTGTTTTGTGTCGCAGGTCACAAATAGCGTTTTCTCAGCGAGAAAAGGCCAAAATGAACACTTCATGCATAACTCCTGTATTTTGAGGAAAACTCACTGAAATCAAGCTGTAACTTCAAGTTTATGCATCTTTCTATGCTTTCAGGTTGAAACTTGACTGAAAACTCACTTTTAAAAAAAGTTAAGGCATTTTTGTATCACAGGTCACAAATAGTGTTTTCTCAGCGAGAGAAGGCCAAAATGAACACTTCATGCATAACTCCTGTATTTTGATGAAAACTCACTGAAATCAAGCTGTAACTTCAAGTTTATGCATCTTTCTATGCTTTCAGGTTGAAACTTGACTGAAAACTCACTTTGAACAAAAGTTATGGCATTTTTGTATCACAGGTCACAAATAGTGTTTTCTCAGCGAGAGAAGGCCAAAATGAACACTTCATGCATAACTCCTGTATTTTGATGAAAACTCACTGAAATCAGGTTGTAACATAAAGTTTATGCATCTTTCTATGCTTTCAGGTTGAAACTTGACTGAAAACTCACTTTGAACAAAAGTTATGGCTGTTTTGTGTCGCAGGTCACAAATAGCGTTTTCTCAGCGAGAGAAGGCCAAAATGAACACTTCATGCAGAACTCCTGTATTTTGAGGAAAACTCACTGAAATCCACCTGTAACTTCAAGTTTATGCATCTTTCTATGCTTTCAGGTTGAAACTTGACTGAAAACTCACTTTTAAAAAAAGTTAAGGCATTTTTGTATCACAGGTCACAAATAGTGTTTTCTCAGCGAGAGAAGGCCAAAATGAACACTTCATGCATAACTCCTGTATTTTGATGAAAACTCACTGAAATCAAGCTGTAACTTCAAGTTTATGCATCTTTCTATACTTTCAGGTTGAAACTTGACTGAAAACTCACTTTGAACAAAAGTTATGGCTGTTTTGTGTCGCAGGTCACAAATAGCGTTTTCTCAGCGAGAAAAGGCCAAAATGAACACTTCATGCATAACTCCTGTATTTTGAGGAAAACTCACTGAAATCCACCTTTAACTTCAAGTTTATGCATCTTTCTATGCTTTCAGGTTGAAACTTGACTGAAAACTCACTTTTAAAAAAAGTTATGGCATTTTTGTATCACAGGTCACAAATAGTGTTGTCTCAGCGAGAGAAGGCCAAAATGAACACTTCATGCATAACTCCTGTATTTTGAGGAAAACTCACTGAAATCCACCTGTAACTTCAAGTTTTTGCATCTTTCTATGCTTTCAGGTTGAAACTTGACTGAAAACTCACTTTTAAAAAAAGTTATGGCATTTTTGTATCACAGGTCACAAATAGTGTTTTCTCAGCGAGAGAAGGCCAAAATGAACACTTCATGCAGAACTCCTGTATTTTGATGAAAACTCACTGAAATCAAGCTGTAACTTCAAGTTTATGCATCTTTCTATGCTTTCAGGTTGAAACTTGACTGAAAACTCACTTTGAACAAAAGTTATGGCTGTCTTGTGTCGCAGGTCACAAATAGCGTTTTCTCAGCGAGGGAAGGCCAAAATGAACACTTCATGCATAACTCCTGTATTTTGATGAAAACTCACTGAAATCAAGTTGTAACTTCAAGTTTATGCATCTTTCGATGCTTTCAGGTTGAAACTTGACTGAAAACTCACTTTGAACAAAAGTTATGGCTGTTTTGTGTCGCAGGTCACAAATAGCGTTTTCTCAGCGAGGGAAGGCCAAAATGAACACTTCATGCATAACTCCTGTATTTTGAGGAAAAATCACTGAAATCCACCTGTAACTTCAAGTTTATGCATCTTTCTATGCTTTCAGGTTGAAACTTGACTGAAAACTCACTTTTAAAAAAAGTTATGGCATTTTTGTATCACAGGTCACAAATAGTGTTTTCTCAGCGAGAGAAGGCCAAAATGAACACTTCATGCATAACTCCTGTATTTTGATGAAAAGTCACTGAAATCAAGTTGTAACTTCAAGTTTATGCATCTTTCTATGCTTTCAGGTTGAAACTTGACTGAAAACTCACTTTGAACAAAAGTTATGGCTGTTTTGTGTCGCAGGTCACAAATAGCGTTTTCTCAGCGAGAGAAGGCCAAAATGAACACTTCATGCAGAACTCCTGTATTTTGAGGAAAACTCACTGAAATCAAGCTGTAACTTCAAGTTTATGCATCTTTCTATGCTTTCAGGTTGAAACTTGACTGAAAACTCACTTTTAAAAAAAGTTATGGCATTTTTGTATCACAGGTCACAAATAGTGTTTTCTCAGCGAGAGAAGGCCAAAATGAACACTTCATGCATAACTCCTGTATTTTGATGAAAAGTCACTGAAATCAAGTTGTAACTTCAAGTTTATGCATCTTTCTATGCTTTCAGGTTGAAACTTGACTGAAAACTCACTTTGAACAAAAGTTATGGCTTTTTTGTGTCGCAGGTCACAAATAGCGTTTTCTCAGCGAGAGAAGGCCAAAATGAACACTTCATGCAGAACTCCTGTATTTTGAGGAAAACTCACTGAAATCAAGCTGTAACTTCAAGTTTATGCATCTTTCTATGCTTTCAGGTTGAAACTTGACTGAAAACTCACTTTTAAAAAAAGTTATGGCATTTTTGTATCACAGGTCACAAATAGTGTTTTCTCAGCGAGAGAAGGCCAAAATGAACACTTCATGCATAACTCCTGTATTTTGATGAAAACTCACTGAAATCAAGCTGTAACTTCAAGTTTATGCATCTTTCTATGCTTTCAGGTTGAAACTTGACTGAAAACTCACTTTTAAAAAAAGTTAAGGCATTTTTGTATCACAGGTCACAAATAGTGTTTTCTCAGCGAGAGAAGGCCAAAATGAACACTTCATGCATAACTCCTGTATTTTGATGAAAACTCACTGAAATCAAGCTGTAACTTCAAGTTTATGCATCTTTCTATGCTTTCAGGTTGAAACTTGACTGAAAACTCACTTTGAACAAAAGTTATGGCATTTTTGTATCACAGGTCACAAATAGTGTTTTCTCAGCGAGAGAAGGCCAAAATGAACACTTCATGCATAACTCCTGTATTTTGATGAAAACTCACTGAAATCAGGTTGTAACATAAAGTTTATGCATCTTTCTATGCTTTCAGGTTGAAACTTGACTGAAAACTCACTTTGAACAAAAGTTATGGCTGTTTTGTGTCGCAGGTCACAAATAGCGTTTTCTCAGCGAGAGAAGGCCAAAATGAACACTTCATGCAGAACTCCTGTATTTTGAGGAAAACTCACTGAAATCCACCTGTAACTTCAAGTTTATGCATCTTTCTATGCTTTCAGGTTGAAACTTGACTGAAAACTCACTTTTAAAAAAAGTTATGGCATTTTTGTATCACAGGTCACAAATAGTGTTTTCTCAGCGAGAGAAGGCCAAAATGAACACTTCATGCATAACTCCTGTATTTTGATGAAAACTCACTGAAATCAAGCTGTAACTTCAAGTTTATGCATCTTTCTATGCTTTCAGGTTGAAACTTGACTGAAAACTCACTTTGAACAAAAGTTATGGCTGTTTTGTGTCGCAGGTCACAAATAGCGTTTTCTCAGCGAGAAAAGGCCAAAATGAACACTTCATGCATAACTCCTGTATTTTGAGGAAAACTCACTGAAATCCAGCTGTAACTTCAAGTTTATGCATCTTTCTATGCTTTCAGGTTGAAACTTGACTGAAAACTCACTTTTAAAAAAGTTAAGGCATTTTTGTATCACAGGTCACAAATAGTGTTTTCTCAGCGAGAGAAGGCCAAAATGAACACTTCATGCATAACTCCTGTATTTTGATGAAAACTCACTGAAATCAAGCTGTAACTTCAAGTTTATGCATCTTTCTATGCTTTCAGGTTGAAACTTGACTGAAAACTCACTTTGAACAAAAGTTATGGCATTTTTGTATCACAGGTCACAAATAGTGTTTTCTCAGCGAGAGAAGGCCAAAATGAACACTTCATGCATAACTCCTGTATTTTGATGAAAACTCACTGAAATCAGGTTGTAACATAAAGTTTATGCATCTTTCTATGCTTTCAGGTTGAAACTTGACTGAAAACTCACTTTGAACAAAAGCTATGGCTGTTTTGTGTCGCAGGTCACAAATAGCGTTTTCTCAGCGAGAGAAGGCCAAAATGAACACTTCATGCAGAACTCCTGTATTTTGAGGAAAACTCACTGAAATCCACCTGTAACTTCAAGTTTATGCATCTTTCTATGCTTTCAGGTTGAAACTTGACTGAAAACTCACTTTTAAAAAAAGTTAAGGCATTTTTGTATCACAGGTCACAAATAGTGTTTTCTCAGCGAGAGAAGGCCAAAATGAACACTTCATGCATAACTCCTGTATTTTGATGAAAACTCACTGAAATCAAGCTGTAACTTCAAGTTTATGCATCTTTCTATGCTTTCAGGTTGAAACTTGACTGAAAACTCACTTTGAACAAAAGTTATGGCTGTTTTGTGTCGCAGGTCACAAATAGCGTTTTCTCAGCGAGAAAAGGCCAAAATGAACACTTCATGCATAACTCCTGTATTTTGAGGAAAACTCACTGAAATCCACCTTTAACTTCAAGTTTATGCATCTTTCTATGCTTTCAGGTTGAAACTTGACTGAAAACTCACTTTTAAAAAAAGTTATGGCATTTTTGTATCACAGGTCACAAATAGTGTTGTCTCAGCGAGAGAAGGCCAAAATGAACACTTCATGCATAACTCCTGTATTTTGAGGAAAACTCACTGAAATCCACCTGTAACTTCAAGTTTTTGCATCTTTCTATGCTTTCAGGTTGAAACTTGACTGAAAACTCACTTTTAAAAAAAGTTATGGCATTTTTGTATCACAGGTCACAAATAGTGTTTTCTCAGCGAGAGAAGGCCAAAATGAACACTTCATGCAGAACTCCTGTATTTTGATGAAAACTCACTGAAATCAAGCTGTAACTTCAAGTTTATGCATCTTTCTATGCTTTCAGGTTGAAACTTGACTGAAAACTCACTTTGAACAAAAGTTATGGCTGTCTTGTGTCGCAGGTCACAAATAGCGTTTTCTCAGCGAGGGAAGGCCAAAATGAACACTTCATGCATAACTCCTGTATTTTGATGAAAACTCACTGAAATCAAGTTGTAACTTCAAGTTTATGCATCTTTCGATGCTTTCAGGTTGAAACTTGACTGAAAACTCACTTTGAACAAAAGTTATGGCTGTTTTGTGTCGCAGGTCACAAATAGCGTTTTCTCAGCGAGGGAAGGCCAAAATGAACACTTCATGCATAACTCCTGTATTTTGAGGAAAAATCACTGAAATCCACCTGTAACTTCAAGTTTATGCATCTTTCTATGCTTTCAGGTTGAAACTTGACTGAAAACTCACTTTTAAAAAAAGTTATGGCATTTTTGTATCACAGGTCACAAATAGTGTTTTCTCAGCGAGAGAAGGCCAAAATGAACACTTCATGCATAACTCCTGTATTTTGATGAAAAGTCACTGAAATCAAGTTGTAACTTCAAGTTTATGCATCTTTCTATGCTTTCAGGTTGAAACTTGACTGAAAACTCACTTTGAACAAAAGTTATGGCTGTTTTGTGTCGCAGGTCACAAATAGCGTTTTCTCAGCGAGAGAAGGCCAAAATGAACACTTCATGCAGAACTCCTGTATTTTGAGGAAAACTCACTGAAATCAAGCTGTAACTTCAAGTTTATGCATCTTTCTATGCTTTCAGGTTGAAACTTGACTGAAAACTCACTTTTAAAAAAAGTTATGGCATTTTTGTATCACAGGTCACAAATAGTGTTTTCTCAGCGAGAGAAGGCCAAAATGAACACTTCATGCATAACTCCTGTATTTTGATGAAAAGTCACTGAAATCAAGTTGTAACTTCAAGTTTATGCATCTTTCTATGCTTTCAGGTTG
This sequence comes from Aulostomus chinensis, assembly GCF_037954235.1. NCBI lineage: Eukaryota > Metazoa > Chordata > Actinopteri > Syngnathiformes > Aulostomidae > Aulostomus > Aulostomus chinensis. Next base: position 7,392,503 of record NC_141326.1, on the reverse strand, counting down.
AAACTTGACTGAAAACTCACTTTGAACAAAAGTTATGGCTTTTTTGTGTCGCAGGTCACAAATAGCGTTTTCTCAGCGAGAGAAGGCCAAAATGAACACTTCATGCAGAACTCCTGTATTTTGAGGAAAACTCACTGAAATCAAGCTGTAACTTCAAGTTTATGCATCTTTCTATGCTTTCAGGTTGAAACTTGACTGAAAACTCACTTTTAAAAAAAGTTATGGCATTTTTGTATCACAGGTCACAAATAGTGTTTTCTCAGCGAGAGAAGGCCAAAATGAACACTTCATGCATAACTCCTGTATTTTGATGAAAACTCACTGAAATCAAGCTGTAACTTCAAGTTTATGCATCTTTCTATGCTTTCAGGTTGAAACTTGACTGAAAACTCACTTTGAACAAAAGTTATGGCATTTTTGTATCACAGGTCACAAATAGTGTTTTCTCAGCGAGAGAAGGCCAAAATGAACACTTCATGCATAACTCCTGTATTTTGATGAAAACTCACTGAAATCAAGTTGTAACTTCAAGTTTATGCATCTTTCTATGCTTTCAGGTTGAAACTTGACTGAAAACTCACTTTGAACAAAAGTGATGGCTGTTTTGTGTCGCAGGTCACAAATAGCGTTTTCTCAGCGAGGGAAGGCCAAAATGAAAACTTAATGCTTAACTCCTGTATTTTGATGAAAACTCACTGAAATCAAGCTGTAACTTCAAATTTATGCATCTTTCTATGTTTTCAGGTTGAAACTTGACTGAAAACTCACTTTGAACAAAAGTTATGGCTGTTTTGTGTCGCAGGTCACAAATAGCGTTTTCTCAGCGAGAGAAGGCCAAAATGAACACTTCATGCATAACTCCTGTATTTTGAGGAAAACTCACTGAAATCCACCTGTAACTTCAAGTTTATGCATCTTTCTATGCTTTCAGGTTGAAACTTGACTGAAAACTCACTTTGAACAAAAGTTATGGCTGTTTTGTGTCGCAGGTCACAAATAGCGTTTTCTCAGCGAGAGAAGGCCAAAATGAACACTTCATGCAGAACTCCTGTATTTTGAGGAAAACTCACTGAAATCAAGCTGTAACTTCAAGTTTTTGCATCTTTCTATGCTTTCAGGTTGAAACTTGACTGAAAACTCACTTTTAAAAAAAGTTATGGCATTTTTGTATCACAGGTCACAAATAGTGTTTTCTCAGCGAGAGAAGGCCAAAATGAACACTTCATGCAGAACTCCTGTATTTTGATGAAAACTCACTGAAATCAAGCTGTAACTTCAAGTTAATGCATCTTTCTATGCTTTCAGGTTGAAACTTGACTGAAAACTCACTTTGAACAAAAGTTATGGCTGTTTTGTGTCGCAGGTCACAAATAGCGTTTTCTCAGCGAGAGAAGGCCAAAATGAACACTTCATGCAGAACTCCTGTATTTTGATGAAAACTCACTGAAATCAAGCTGTAACTTCAAGTTTATGCATCTTTCTATGCTTTCAGGTTGAAACTTTACTGAAAACTCACTTTGAACAAAAGTTATGGCATTTTTGTATCACAGGTCACAAATAGTGTTTTCTCAGCGAGAGAAGGCCAAAATGAACACTTCATGCAGAACTCCTGTATTTTGAGGAAAACTCACTGAAATCCACCTGTATCTTCAAGTTTATGCATCTTTCTATGCTTTCAGGTTGAAACTTGACTGAAAACTCACTTTGAACAAAAGTTATGGCTGTTTTGTGTCGCAGGTCACAAATAGCGTTTTCTCAGCGAGGGAAGGCCAAAATGAACACTTCATGCATAACTCCTGTATTTTGATGAAAAGTCACTGAAATCAAGTTGTAACTTCAAGTTTATGCATCTTTCTATGCTTTCAGGTTGAAACTTGACTGAAAACTCACTTTGAACAAAAGTTATGGCTGTTTTGTGTCGCAGGTCACAAATAGCGTTTTCTCAGCGAGAGAAGGCCAAAATGAACACTTCATGCAGAACTCCTGTATTTTGAGGAAAACTCACTGAAATCCACCTGTAACTTCAAGTTTATGCATCTTTCTATGCTTTCAGGTTGAAACTTGACTGAAAACTCACTTTTAAAAAAAGTTATTGCATTTTTGTATCACAGGTCACAAATAGTGTTTTCTCAGCGAGAGAAGGCCAAAATGAACACTTCATGCATAACTCCTGTATTTTGATGAAAACTCACTGAAATCAAGCTGTAACTTCAAGTTTATGCATCTTTCTATGCTTTCAGGTTGAAACTTGACTGAAAACTCACTTTGAACAAAAGTTATGGCTGTTTTGTGTCGCAGGTCACAAATAGCGTTTTCTCAGCGAGAGAAGGCCAAAATGAACACTTCATGCAGAACTCCTGTATTTTGAGGAAAACTCACTGAAATCCACCTGTAACTTCAAGTTTATGCATCTTTCTATGCTTTCAGGTTGAAACTTGACTGAAAACTCACTTTTAAAAAAAGTTATTGCATTTTTGTATCACAGGTCACAAATAGTGTTTTCTCAGCGAGAGAAGGCCAAAATGAACACTTCATGCATAACTCCTGTATTTTGATGAAAACTCACTGAAATCAAGCTGTAACTTCAAGTTTATGCATCTTTCTATGCTTTCAGGTTGAAACTTGACTGAAAACTCACTTTGAACAAAAGTTATGGCTGTTTTGTGTCGCAGGTCACAAATAGCGTTTTCTCAGCGAGAGAAGGCCAAAATGAACACTTCATGCATAACTCCTGTATTTTGAGGAAAACTCACTGAAATCCACCTGTAACTTCAAGTTTATGCATCTTTCTATGCTTTCAGGTTGAAACTTGACTGAAAACTCACTTTTAAAAAAAGTTATGGCATTTTTGTATCACAGGTCACAAATAGTGTTTTCTCAGCGAGAGAAGGCCAAAATGAACACTTTATGCATAACTCCTGTATTTTGATGAAAACTCACTGAAATCAAGTTGTAACTTCAAGTTTATGCATCTTTCTATGCTTTCAGGTTGAAACTTGACTGAAAACTCACTTTGAACAAAAGTTATGGCTGTTTTGTGTCGCAGGTCACAAATCGCGTTTTCTCAGCGAGGGAAGGCCAAAATGAACACTTCATGCATAACTCCTGTATTTTGATGAAAACTCACTGAAATCAAGTTGTAACTTCAAGTTTATGCATCTTTCTATGCTTTCAGGTTGAAACTTGACTGAAAACTCACTTTGAACAAAAATTATGGCTGTTTTGTGTCGCAGGTCACAAATAGCGTTTTCTCAGCGAGTGAAGGCCAAAATGAACACTTCATGCATAACTCCCGTATTTTGAGGAAAACTCACTGAAATCCACCTGTAACTTCAAGTTTATGCATCTTTCTATGCTTTCAGGTTGAAACTTGACTGAAAACTCACTTTGAACAAAAGTTATGGCATTTTTGTATCACAGGTCACAAATAGTGTTTTCTCAGCGAGAGAAGGCCAAAATGAACACTTCATGCATAACTCCTGTATTTTGATGAAAAGTCACTGAAATCAAGTTGTAACTTCAAGTTTATGCATCTTTCTATGCTTTCAGGTTGAAACTTGACTGAAAACTCACTTTGAACAAAAGTTATGGCTGTTTTGTGTCGCAGGTCACAAATAGCGTTTTCTCAGCGAGAGAAGGCCAAAATGAACACTTCATGCAGAACTCCTGTATTTTGAGGAAAACTCACTGAAATCAAGCTGTAACTTCAAGTTTATGCATCTTTCTATGCTTTCAGGTTGAAACTTGACTGAAAACTCACTTTTAAAAAAAGTTATGGCATTTTTGTATCACAGGTCACAAATAGTGTTTTCTCAGCGAGAGAAGGCCAAAATGAACACTTCATGCAGAACTCCTGTATTTTGAGGAAAACTCACTGAAATCAAGCTGTAACTTCAAGTTTATGCATCTTTCTATGCTTTCGGGTTGAAACTTGACTGAAAACTCACTTTGAACAAAAGTTATGGCTGTTTTGTATCACAGGTCACAAATAGTGTTTTCTCAGCGAGAGAAGGCCAAAATGAACACTTCATGCATAACTCCTGTATTTTGATGAAAACTCACTGAAATCCACCTGTAACTTCAAGTTTATGCATCTTTCTATGCTTTCAGGTTGAAACTTGACTTAAAACTCACTTTGAACAAAAGTTATGGCTGTTTTGTGTCGCAGGTCACAAATAGCGTTTTCTCAGCGAGGGAAGGCCAAAATGAACACTTCATGCATAACTCCTGTATTTTGAGGAAAACTCACTGAAATCCACCTGTAACTTCAAGTTTATGCATCTTTCTATGCTTTCAGGTTGAAACTTGACTGAAAACTCACTTTTAAAAAAAGTTATGGCATTTTTGTATCACAGGTCACAAATAGTGTTTTCTCAGCGAGAGAAGGCCAAAATGAACACTTCATGCATAACTCCTGTATTTTGATGAAAAGTCACTGAAATCAAGTTGTAACTTCAAGTTTATGCATCTTTCTATGCTTTCAGGTTGAAACTTGACTGAAAACTCACTTTGAACAAAAGTTATGGCTGTTTTGTTTCGCAGGTCACAAATAGCGTTTTCTCAGCGAGAGAAGGCCAAAATGAACACTTCATGCATAACTCCTGTATTTTGAGGAAAACTCACTGAAATCAAGCTGTAACTTCAAGTTTATGCATCTTTCTATGCTTTCAGGTTGAAACTTGACTGAAAACTCACTTTTAAAAAAAGTTATGGCATTTTTGTATCACAGGTCACAAATAGTGTTTTCTCAGCGAGAGAAGGCCAAAATGAACACTTCATGCATAACTCCTGTATTTTGATGAAAACTCACTGAAATCAAGTTGTAACTTCAAGTTTATGCATCTTTCTATGCTTTCAGGTTGAAACTTGACTGAAAACTCACTTTGAACAAAAGTGATGGCTGTTTTGTGTCGCAGGTCACAAATAGCGTTTTCTCAGCGAGAGAAGGCCAAAATGAACACTTCATGCATAACTCCTGTATTTTGATGAAAACTCACTGAAATCCAGCTGTAACTTCAAGTTTATGCATCTTTCTATGCTTTCAGGTTGAAACTTGACTGAAAACTCACTTTGAACAAAAGTTATGGCTGTTTTGTGTCGCAGGTCACAAATAGCATTTTCTCAGCGAGAGAAGGCCAAAATGAACACTTCATGCAGAACTCCTGTATTTTGAGGAAAACTCACTGAAATCCACCTGTAACTTCAAGTTTATGCATCTTTCTATGCTTTCAGGTTGAAACTTGACTGAAAACTCACTTTGAACAAAAGTTATGGCTGTTTTGTGTCGCAGGTCACAAATAGCGTTTTCTCAGCGAGAGAAGGCCAAAATGAACACTTCATGCATAACTCCTGTATTTTGATGAAAACTCACTGAAATCCAGCTGTAACTTCAAGTTTATGCATCTTTCTATGCTTTCAGGTTGAAACTTGACTTAAAACTCACTTTGAACAAAAGTTATGGCTGTTTTGTGTCGCAGGTCACAAATAGCGTTTTCTCAGCGAGGGAAGGCCAAAATGAACACTTCATGCATAACTCCTGTATTTTGAGGAAAACTCACTGAAATCCACCTGTAACTTCAAGTTTATGCATCTTTCTATGCTTTCAGGTTGAAACTTGACTGAAAACTCACTTTTAAAAAAAGTTATGGCATTTTTGTATCACAGGTCACAAATAGTGTTTTCTCAGCGAGAGAAGGCCAAAATGAACACTTCATGCATAACTCCTGTATTTTGATGAAAAGTCACTGAAATCAAGTTGTAACTTCAAGTTTATGCATCTTTCTATGCTTTCAGGTTGAAACTTGACTGAAAACTCACTTTGAACAAAAGTTATGGCTGTTTTGTTTCGCAGGTCACAAATAGCGTTTTCTCAGCGAGAGAAGGCCAAAATGAACACTTCATGCAGAACTCCTGTATTTTGAGGAAAACTCACTGAAATCAAGCTGTAACTTCAAGTTTATGCATCTTTCTATGCTTTCAGGTTGAAACTTGACTGAAAACTCACTTTTAAAAAAAGTTATGGCATTTTTGTATCACAGGTCACAAATAGTGTTTTCTCAGCGAGAGAAGGCCAAAATGAACACTTCATGCATAACTCCTGTATTTTGATGAAAACTCACTGAAATCAAGTTGTAACTTCAAGTTTATGCATCTTTCTATGCTTTCAGGTTGAAACTTGACTGAAAACTCACTTTGAACAAAAGTGATGGCTGTTTTGTGTCGCAGGTCACAAATAGCGTTTTCTCAGCGAGGGAAGGCCAAAATGAAAACTTCATGCATAACTCCTGTATTTTGATGAAAACTCACTGAAATCAAGCTGTAACTTGAAATTTATGCATCTTTCTATGTTTTCAGGTTGAAACTTGACTGAAAACTCACTTTGAACAAAAGTTATGGCTGTTTTGTGTCGCAGGTCACAAATAGCGTTTTCTCAGCGAGAGAAGGCCAAAATGAACACTTCATGCATAACTCCTGTATTTTGAGGAAAACTCACTGAAATCCACCTGTAACTTCAAGTTTATGCATCTTTCTATGCTTTCAGGTTGAAACTTGACTGAAAACTCACTTTGAACAAAAGTTATGGCTGTTTTGTGTCGCAGGTCACAAATAGCGTTTTCTCAGCGAGAGAAGGCCAAAATGAAGACTTCATGCAGAACTCCTGTATTTTGAGGAAAACTCACTGAAATCAAGCTGTAACTTCAAGTTAATGCATCTTTCTATGCTTTCAGGTTGAAACTTGACTGAAAACTCACTTTGAACAAAAGTTATGGCTGTTTTGTGTCGCAGGTCACAAATAGCGTTTTCTCAGCGAGAGAAGGCCAAAATGAACACTTCATGCAGAACTCCAGTATTTTGATGAAAACTCACTGAAATCAAGCTGTAACTTCAAGTTTATGCATCTTTCTATGCTTTCAGGTTGAAACTTTACTGAAAACTCACTTTGAACAAAAGTTATGGCATTTTTGTATCACAGGTCACAAATAGTGTTTTCTCAGCGAGAGAAGGCCAAAATGAACACTTCATGCAGAACTCCTGTATTTTGAGGAAAACTCACTGAAATCCACCTGTAACTTCAAGTTTATGCATCTTTCTATGCTTTCAGGTTGAAACTTGACTGAAAACTCACTTTGAACAAAAGTTATGGCTGTTTTGTGTCGCAGGTCACAAATAGCGTTTTCTCAGCGAGAGAAGGCCAAAATGAACACTTCATGCATAACTCCTGTATTTTGATGAAAAGTCACTGAAATCAAGTTGTAACTTCAAGTTTATGCATCTTTCTATGCTTTCAGGTTGAAACTTGACTGAAAACTCACTTTGAACAAAAGTTATGGCTGTTTTGTGTCGCAGGTCACAAATAGCGTTTTCTCAGCGAGAGAAGGCCAAAATGAACACTTCATGCAGAACTCCTGTATTTTGAGGAAAACTCACTGAAATCCACCTGTAACTTCAAGTTTATGCATCTTTCTATGCTTTCAGGTTGAAACTTGACTGAAAACTCACTTTTAAAAAAAGTTATTGCATTTTTGTATCACAGGTCACAAATAGTGTTTTCTCAGCGAGAGAAGGCCAAAATGAACACTTCATGCATAACTCCTGTATTTTGAGGAAAACTCACTGAAATCAGGTTGTAACTTCAAGTTTATGCATCTTTCTATGGTTTCAGGTTGAAACTTGACTGAAAACTCACTTTGAACAAAAGTTATGGCTGTTTTGTGTCGCAGGTCACAAATAGCGTTTTCTCAGCAAGAGAAGGCCAAAATGAACACTTCATGCAGAACTCCTGTATTTTGAGGAAAACTCACTGAAATCCACCTGTAACTTCAAGTTTATGCATCTTTCTATGCTTTCAGGTTGAAACTTGACTGAAAACTCACTTTTAAAAAAAGTTATGGCATTTTTGTATCACAGGTCACAAATAGTGTTTTCTCAGCGAGAGAAGGCCAAAATGAACACTTCATGCATAACTCCTGTATTTTGATGAAAACTCACTGAAATCCAGCTGTAACTTCAAGTTTATGCATCTTTCTATGCTTTCAGGTTGAAACTTGACTGAAAACTCACTTTGAACAAAAGTTATGGCTGTTTTGTGTCGCAGGTCACAAATAGCGTTTTCTCAGCGAGAGAAGGCCAAAATGAACACTTCATGCAGAACTCCTGTATTTTGAGGAAAACTCACTGAAATCCACCTGTAACTTCAAGTTTATGCATCTTTCTATGCTTTCAGGTTGAAACTTGACTGAAAACTCACTTTGAACAAAAGTTATGGCTGTTTTGTGTCGCAGGTCACAAATAGCGTTTTCTCAGCGAGAGAAGGCCAAAATGAACACTTCATGCATAACTCCTGTATTTTGATGAAAACTCACTGAAATCCAGCTGTAACTTCAAGTTTATGCATCTTTCTATGCTTTCAGGTTGAAACTTGACTTAAAACTCACTTTGAACAAAAGTTATGGCTGTTTTGTGTCGCAGGTCACAAATAGCGTTTTCTCAGCGAGGGAAGGCCAAAATGAACACTTCATGCATAACTCCTGTATTTTGAGGAAAACTCACTGAAATCCACCTGTAACTTCAAGTTTATGCATCTTTCTATGCTTTCAGGTTGAAACTTGACTGAAAACTCACTTTTAAAAAAAGTTATGGCATTTTTGTATCACAGGTCACAAATAGTGTTTTCTCAGCGAGAGAAGGCCAAAATGAACACTTCATGCATAACTCCTGTATTTTGATGAAAAGTCACTGAAATCAAGTTGTAACTTCAAGTTTATGCATCTTTCTATGCTTTCAGGTTGAAACTTGACTGAAAACTCACTTTGAACAAAAGTTATGGCTGTTTTGTTTCGCAGGTCACAAATAGCGTTTTCTCAGCGAGAGAAGGCCAAAATGAACACTTCATGCATAACTCCTGTATTTTGAGGAAAACTCACTGAAATCAAGCTGTAACTTCAAGTTTATGCATCTTTCTATGCTTTCAGGTTGAAACTTGACTGAAAACTCACTTTTAAAAAAAGTTATGGCATTTTTGTATCACAGGTCACAAATAGTGTTTTCTCAGCGAGAGAAGGCCAAAATGAACACTTCATGCATAACTCCTGTATTTTGATGAAAACTCACTGAAATCAAGTTGTAACTTCAAGTTTATGCATCTTTCTATGCTTTCAGGTTGAAACTTGACTGAAAACTCACTTTGAACAAAAGTGATGGCTGTTTTGTGTCGCAGGTCACAAATAGCGTTTTCTCAGCGAGAGAAGGCCAAAATGAACACTTCATGCATAACTCCTGTATTTTGATGAAAACTCACTGAAATCCAGCTGTAACTTCAAGTTTATGCATCTTTCTATGCTTTCAGGTTGAAACTTGACTGAAAACTCACTTTGAACAAAAGTTATGGCTGTTTTGTGTCGCAGGTCACAAATAGCATTTTCTCAGCGAGAGAAGGCCAAAATGAACACTTCATGCAGAACTCCTGTATTTTGAGGAAAACTCACTGAAATCCACCTGTAACTTCAAGTTTATGCATCTTTCTATGCTTTCAGGTTGAAACTTGACTGAAAACTCACTTTGAACAAAAGTTATGGCTGTTTTGTGTCGCAGGTCACAAATAGCGTTTTCTCAGCGAGAGAAGGCCAAAATGAACACTTCATGCATAACTCCTGTATTTTGATGAAAACTCACTGAAATCCAGCTGTAACTTCAAGTTTATGCATCTTTCTATGCTTTCAGGTTGAAACTTGACTTAAAACTCACTTTGAACAAAAGTTATGGCTGTTTTGTGTCGCAGGTCACAAATAGCGTTTTCTCAGCGAGGGAAGGCCAAAATGAACACTTCATGCATAACTCCTGTATTTTGAGGAAAACTCACTGAAATCCACCTGTAACTTCAAGTTTATGCATCTTTCTATGCTTTCAGGTTGAAACTTGACTGAAAACTCACTTTTAAAAAAAGTTATGGCATTTTTGTATCACAGGTCACAAATAGTGTTTTCTCAGCGAGAGAAGGCCAAAATGAACACTTCATGCATAACTCCTGTATTTTGATGAAAAGTCACTGAAATCAAGTTGTAACTTCAAGTTTATGCATCTTTCTATGCTTTCAGGTTGAAACTTGACTGAAAACTCACTTTGAACAAAAGTTATGGCTGTTTTGTTTCGCAGGTCACAAATAGCGTTTTCTCAGCGAGAGAAGGCCAAAATGAACACTTCATGCAGAACTCCTGTATTTTGAGGAAAACTCACTGAAATCAAGCTGTAACTTCAAGTTTATGCATCTTTCTATGCTTTCAGGTTGAAACTTGACTGAAAACTCACTTTTAAAAAAAGTTATGGCATTTTTGTATCACAGGTCACAAATAGTGTTTTCTCAGCGAGAGAAGGCCAAAATGAACACTTCATGCATAACTCCTGTATTTTGATGAAAACTCACTGAAATCAAGTTGTAACTTCAAGTTTATGCATCTTTCTATGCTTTCAGGTTGAAACTTGACTGAAAACTCACTTTGAACAAAAGTGATGGCTGTTTTGTGTCGCAGGTCACAAATAGCGTTTTCTCAGCGAGGGAAGGCCAAAATGAAAACTTCATGCATAACTCCTGTATTTTGATGAAAACTCACTGAAATCAAGCTGTAACTTGAAATTTATGCATCTTTCTATGTTTTCAGGTTGAAACTTGACTGAAAACTCACTTTGAACAAAAGTTATGGCTGTTTTGTGTCGCAGGTCACAAATAGCGTTTTCTCAGCGAGAGAAGGCCAAAATGAACACTTCATGCATAACTCCTGTATTTTGAGGAAAACTCACTGAAATCCACCTGTAACTTCAAGTTTATGCATCTTTCTATGCTTTCAGGTTGAAACTTGACTGAAAACTCACTTTGAACAAAAGTTATGGCTGTTTTGTGTCGCAGGTCACAAATAGCGTTTTCTCAGCGAGAGAAGGCCAAAATGAAGACTTCATGCAGAACTCCTGTATTTTGAGGAAAACTCACTGAAATCAAGCTGTAACTTCAAGTTAATGCATCTTTCTATGCTTTCAGGTTGAAACTTGACTGAAAACTCACTTTGAACAAAAGTTATGGCTGTTTTGTGTCGCAGGTCACAAATAGCGTTTTCTCAGCGAGAGAAGGCCAAAATGAACACTTCATGCAGAACTCCAGTATTTTGATGAAAACTCACTGAAATCAAGCTGTAACTTCAAGTTTATGCATCTTTCTATGCTTTCAGGTTGAAACTTTACTGAAAACTCACTTTGAACAAAAGTTATGGCATTTTTGTATCACAGGTCACAAATAGTGTTTTCTCAGCGAGAGAAGGCCAAAATGAACACTTCATGCAGAACTCCTGTATTTTGAGGAAAACTCACTGAAATCCACCTGTAACTTCAAGTTTATGCATCTTTCTATGCTTTCAGGTTGAAACTTGACTGAAAACTCACTTTGAACAAAAGTTATGGCTGTTTTGTGTCGCAGGTCACAAATAGCGTTTTCTCAGCGAGGGAAGGCCAAAATGAACACTTCATGCATAACTCCTGTATTTTGATGAAAAGTCACTGAAATCAAGTTGTAACTTCAAGTTTATGCATCTTTCTATGCTTTCAGGTTGAAACTTGACTGAAAACTCACTTTGAACAAAAGTTATGGCTGTTTTGTGTCGCAGGTCACAAATAGCGTTTTCTCAGCGAGAGAAGGCCAAAATGAACACTTCATGCAGAACTCCTGTATTTTGAGGAAAACTCACTGAAATCCACCTGTAACTTCAAGTTTATGCATCTTTCTATGCTTTCAGGTTGAAACTTGACTGAAAACTCACTTTTAAAAAAAGTTATTGCATTTTTGTATCACAGGTCACAAATAGTGTTTTCTCAGCGAGAGAAGGCCAAAATGAACACTTCATGCATAACTCCTGTATTTTGAGGAAAACTCACTGAAATCAGGTTGTAACTTCAAGTTTATGCATCTTTCTATGGTTTCAGGTTGAAACTTGACTGAAAACTCACTTTGAACAAAAGTTATGGCTGTTTTGTGTCGCAGGTCACAAATAGCGTTTTCTCAGCAAGAGAAGGCCAAAATGAACACTTCATGCAGAACTCCTGTATTTTGAGGAAAACTCACTGAAATCCACCTGTAACTTCAAGTTTATGCATCTTTCTATGCTTTCAGGTTGAAACTTGACTGAAAACTCACTTTTAAAAAAAGTTATGGCATTTTTGTATCACAGGTCACAAATAGTGTTTTCTCAGCGAGAGAAGGCCAAAATGAACACTTCATGCATAACTCCTGTATTTTGATGAAAACTCACTGAAATCAAGCTGTAACTTCAAGTTTATGCATCTTTCTATGCTTTCAGGTTGAAACTTGACTGAAAACTCACTTTGAACAAAAGTTATGGCACTTTTGTATCAAAGGTCACAAATAGTGTTTTCTCAGCGAGAGAAGGCCAAAATGAACACTTCATGCATAACTCCTGTATTTTGATGAAAACTCACTGAAATCAAGCTGTAACTTCAAGTTTATGCATCTTTCTATGCTTTCAGGTTGAAACTTGACTGAAAACTCACTTTGAACAAAAGTTATGGCTGTTTTGTGTCGCAGGTCACAAATAGCGTTTTCTCAGCGAGAGAAGGCCAAAATGAACACTTCATGCATAACTCCTGTATTTTGAGGAAAACTCACTGAAATCCACCTTTAACTTCAAGTTTATGCATCTTTCTATGCTTTCAGGTTGAAACTTGACTGAAAACTCACTTTTAAAAAAAGTTATGGCATTTTTGTATCACAGGTCACAAATAGTGTTTTCTCAGCGAGAGAAGGCCAAAATGAACACTTCATGCATAACTCCTGTATTTTGAGGAAACCTCACTGAAATCAAGCTGTAATTTCAAGTTTATGCATCTTTCTATGCTTTCAGGTTGAAACTTGACTGAAAACTCACTTTGAACAAAAGTTATGGCTGTTTTGTGTCGCAGGTCACAAATAGCGTTTTCTCAGCGAGAGAAGGCCAAAATGAACACTTCATGCAGAACTCCTGTATTTTGATGAAAACTCACTGAAATCAAGCTGTAACTTAAAGTTTATGCATCTTTCTATGCTTTCAGGTTGAAACTTGGCTGAAAACTCACTTTGAACAAAAGTTATGGCTGTTTTGTGTCGCAGGTCACAAATAGCGTTTTCTCAGCGAGAGAAGGCCAAAATGAACACTTCATGCAGAACTCCTGTATTTTGAGGAAAACTCACTGAAATCCACCTGTAACTTCAAGTTTATGCATCTTTCTATGCTTTCAGGTTGAAACTTGACTGAAAACTCACTTTGAACAAAAGTTATGGCATTTTTGTATCACAGGTCACAAATAGTGTTTTCTCAGCGAGAGAAGGCCAAAATGAATACTTCATGCAGAACTCCTGTATTTTGAGGAAAACTCACTGAAATCCACCTGTAACTTCAAGTTTATGCATCTTTCTATGCTTTCAGGTTGAAACTTGACTGAAAACTCACTTTGAAAAAAAGTTATGGCTGTTTTGTGTCGCAGGTCACAAATAGCGTTTTCTCAGCGAGGGAAGGCCAAAACGAACACTTGATGCATAACTCCTGTATTTTGATGAAAACTCACTGAAATCCAGCTGTAACTTCAAGTTTATGCATCTTTCTATGCTTTCAGGTTGAAACTTGGCTGAAAACTCACTTTGAACAAAAGTTATGGCTGTTTTGTGTCGCAGGTCACAAATAGCGTTTTCTCAGCGAGAGAAGGCCAAAATGAACACTTCATGCATAACTCCTGTATTTTGAGGAAAACTCACTGAAATCCACCTGTAACTTCAAGTTTATGCATCTTTCTATGCTTTCAGGTTGAAACTTGACTGAAAACTCACTTTTAAAAAAAGTTATGGCATTTTTGTATCACAGGTCACAAATAGTGTTTTCTCAGCGAGAGAAGGCCAAAATGAACACTTCATGCATAACTCCTGTATTTTGATGAAAACTCACTGAAATCAAGCTGTAACTTCAAGTTTTTGCATCTTTCTATGCTTTCAGGTTGAAACTTGACTGAAAACTCACTTTGAACAAAAGTTATGGCTGTTTTGTGTCGCAGGTCACAAATAGCGTTTTCTCAGCGAGAGAAGGCCAAAATGAACACTTCATGCATAACTCCTGTATTTTGAGGAAAACTCACTGAAATCCACCTGTAACTTCAAGTTTATGCATCTTTCTATGCTTTCAGGTTGAAACTTGACTGAAAACTCACTTTTAAAAAAAGTTATGGCATTTTTGTATCACAGGTCACAAATAGTGTTTTCTCAGCGAGAGAAGGCCAAAATGAACACTTCATGCATAACTCCTGTATTTTGATGAAAACTCACTGAAATCAAGCTGTAACTTCAAGTTAATGCATCTTTCTATGCTTTCAGGTTGAAACTTGACTGAAAACTCACTTTGAACAAAAGTTATGGCTGTTTTGTGTCGCAGGTCACAAATAGCGTTTTCTCAGCGAGGGAAGGCCAAAATGAACACTTCATGCATAACTCCTGTATTTTGATGAAAACTCACTGAAATCCACCTGTAACTTCAAGTTTATGCATCTTTCTATGCTTTCAGGTTGAAACTTGACTGAAAACTCACTTTGAACAAAAGTTATGGCATTTTTGTATCACAGGTCACAAATAGTGTTTTCTCAGCGAGAGAAGGCCAAAATGAACACTTCATGCATAACTCCTGTATTTTGATTAAAACTCACTGAAATCAAGCTGTAACTTCAAGTTTATGCATCTTTCTATGCTTTCAGGTTGAAACTTGACTGAAAACTCACTTTGAACAAAAGTTATGGCTGTTTTGTGTCGCAGGTCACAAATAGCGTTTTCTCAGCGAGAGAAGGCCAAAATGAACACTTCATGCATAACTCCTGTATTTTGAGGAAAACTCACTGAAATCCACCTGTAACTTCAAGTTTATGCATCTTTCTATGCTTTCAGGTTGAAACTTGACTGAAAACTCACTTTGAACAAAAGTTATGGCATTTTTGTATCGCAGGTCACAAATAGTGTTTTCTCAGCGAGAGAAGGCCAAAATGAACACTTCATGCAGAACTCCTGTATTTTGAGGAAAACTCACTGAAATCCACCTGTAACTTCAAGTTTATGCATCTTTCTATGCTTTCAGGTTGAAACTTGACTGAAAACTCACTTTGAACAAAAGTTATGGCTGTTTTGTGTCGCAGGTCACAAATAGCATTTTCTCAGCGAGGGAAGGCCAAAATGAACACTTCATGCATAACTCCTGTATTTTGATGAAAACTCACTGAAATCAAGTTGTAACTTCAAGTTTATGCATCTTTCTATGCTTTCAGGTTGAAACTTGACTGAAAACTCACTTTGAACAAAAGTTATGGCTGTTTTGTGTCGCAGGTCACAAATAGCGTTTTCTCAGCGAGTGAAGGCCAAAATGAACACTTCATGCATAACTCCTGTATTTTGAGGAAAACTCACTGAAATCAAGCTGTAACTTCAAGTTTATGCATCTTTCTATGCTTTCAGGTTGAAACTTGACTGAAAACTCACTTTGAACAAAAGTTATGGCATTTTTGTATCACAGGTCACAAATAGTGTTTTCTCAGCGAGAGAAGGCAAAAATGAACACTTCATGCATAACTCCTGTATTTTGATGAAAACTCACTGAAATCCACCTGTAACTTCAAGTTTATGCATCTTTCTATGCTTTCAGGTTGAAACTTGACTGAAAACTCACTTTGAACAAAAGTTATGGCTGTTTTGTATCACAGGTCACAAATAGTGTTTTCTCAGCGAGAGAAGGCCAAAATGAACACTTCATGCATAACTCCTGTATTTTGATGAAAACTCACTGAAATCAAGCTGTAACTTCAAGTTTATGCATCTTTCTATGCTTTCAGGTTGAAACTTGACTGAAAACTCACTTTGAACAAAAGTTATGGCTGTTTTGTGTCGCAGGTCACAAATAGCGTTTTCTCAGCGAGAGAAGGCCAAAATGAACACTTCATGCATAACTCCTGTATTTTGAGGAAAACTCACTGAAATCCACCTGTAACTTCAAGTTTATGCATCTTTCTATGCTTTCAGGTTGAAACTTGACTGAAAACTCACTTTTAAAAAAAGTTATGGCATTTTTGTATCACAGGTCACAAATAGTGTTTTCTCAGCGAGAGAAGGCCAAAATGAACACTTCATGCATAACTCCTGTATTTTGAGGAAAACTCACTGAAATCCACCTGTAACTTCAAGTTTATGCATCTTTCTATGCTTTCAGGTTGAAACTTGACTGAAAACTCACTTTTAAAAAAAGTTATGGCTGTTTTGTGTCGCAGGTCACCAATAGCGTTTTCTCAGCGAGAGAAGGCCAAAATGAACACTTCATGCATAACTCCTGTATTTTGATGAAAACTCACTGAAATCGAGCTGTAACTTCAAGTTTATGCATCTTTCTATGCTTTCAGGTTGAAACTTGACTGAAAACTCACTTTGAACAAAAGTTATGGCTGTTTTGTGTCGCAGGTCACAAATAGCGTTTTCTCAGCGAGAGAAGGCCAAAATGAACACTTCATGCATAACTCCTGTATTTTGAGGAAAACTCACTGAAATCCACCTGTAACTTCAAGTTTATGCATCTTTCTATGCTTTCAGGTTGAAACTTGACTGAAAACTCACTTTTAAAAAAAGTTATGGCGTTTTTGTATCACAGGTCACAAATAGTGTTTTCTCAGCGAGAGAAGGCCAAAATGAACACTTCATGCATAACTCCTGTATTTTGATGAAAACTCACTGAAATCAAGCTGTAACTTCAAGTTTATGCATCTTTCTATGCTTTCAGGTTGAAACTTGACTGAAAACTCACTTTGAACAAAAGTTATGGCTGTTTTGTGTCGCAGGTCACAAATAGCGTTTTCTCAGCGAGGGAAGGCCAAAATGAACACTTCATGCATAACTCCTGTATTTTGAGGAAAACTCACTGAAATCCACCTGTAACTTCAAGTTTATGCATCTTTCTATGCTTTCAGGTTGAAACTTGACTGAAAACTCACTTTGAACAAAAGTTATGGCTGTTTTGTATCACAGGTCACAAATAGTGTTTTCTCAGCGAGAGAAGGCCAAAATGAACACTTCATGCATAACTCCTGTATTTTGATGAAAACTCACTGAAATCAAGCTGTAACTTCAACTTTATGCATCTTTCTATGCTTTCAGGTTGAAACTTGACTGAAAACACACTTTTAAAAAAAGTTATGGCATTTTTGTATCAAAGGTCACAAATAGTGTTTTCTCAGCGAGAGAAGGCCAAAATGAACACTTCATGCATAACTCCTGTATTTTGATGAAAACTCACTGAAATCAAGCTGTAACTTCAAGTTTATGCATCTTTCTATGCTTTCAGGTTGAAACTTGACTGAAAACTCACTTTGAACAAAAGTTATGGCTGTTTTGTGTCGCAGGTCACAAATAGCGTTTTCTCAGCGAGAGAAGGCCAAAATGAACACTTCATGCATAACTCCTGTATTTTGAGGAAAACTCACTGAAATCAAGCTGTAACTTCAAGTTTATGCATCTTTCTATGCTTTCAGGTTGAAACTTGATTGAAAACTCACTTTGAACAAAAGTTATGGCTGTTTTGTGTCGCAGGTCACAAATAGCGTTTTCTCAGCGAGAGAAGGCCAAAATGAACACTTCATGCATAACTCCTGTATTTTGAGGAAAACTTACTGAAATCCACCTGTAACTTCAAGTTTATGCATCTTTCTATGCTTTCAGGTTGAAACTTGACTGAAAACTCACTTTGAACAAAAGTTATGGCATTTTGTATCACAGGTCACAAATAGTGTTTTCTCAGCGAGAGAAGGCCAAAATGAACACTTCATGCATAACTCCTGTATTTTGATGAAAACTCACTGAAATCAAGTTGTAACTTCAAGTTTATGCATCTTTCTATGCTTTCAGGTTGAAACTTGACTGAAAACTCACTTTGAACAAAAGTTATGGCTGTTTTGTGTCGCAGGTCACAAATAGCGTTTTCTCAGCGAGAGAAGGCCAAAATGAACACTTCATGCATAACTCCTGTATTTTGAGGAAAACTCACTGAAATCCACCTGTAACTTCAAGTTTATGCATCTTTCAATGCTTTCAGGTTGAAACTTGACTGAAAACTCACTTTTAAAAAAAGTTATGGCATTTTTGTATCACAGGTCACAAATAGTGTTTTCTCAGCAAGAGAAGGCCAAAATGAACACTTCATGCTTAACTCTTGTATTTTGATGAAAACTCACTGAAATCAAGCTGTAACTTCAAGTTTATGCATCTTTCTATGCTTTCAGGTTGAAACTTGACTGAAAACTCACTTTGAAAAAAAGTTATGGCATTTTTGTATCACAGGTCACAAATAGTGTTTTCTCAGCGAGAGAAGGCCAAAATGAACACTTCATGCATAACTCCTGTATTTTGATGAAAACTCACTGAAATCAAGTTGTAACTTCAAGTTTATGCATCTTTCTATGCTTTCAGGTTGAAACTTGACTGAAAACTCACTTTGAACAAAAGTTATGGCTGTTTTGTGTCGCAGGTCACAAATAGCGTTTTCTCAGCGAGGGAAGGCCAAAATGAACACTTCATGCATAACTCCTGTATTTTGAGGAAAACTCACTGAAATCCAACTGTAACTTCAAGTTTATGCATCTTTCTATGCTTTCAGGTTGAAACTTGACTGAAAACTCACTTTTAAAAAAAGTTATGGCATTTTTGTATCACAGGTCACAAATAGTGTTTTCTCAGCGAGAGAAGGCAAAAATGAACACTTCATGCATAACTCCTGTATTTTGATGAAAACTCACTGAAATCAAGCTGTAACTTCAAGTTGATGCATCTTTCTATGCTTTCAGGTTGAAACTTGACTGAAAACTCACTTTGAACAAAAGTTATGGCTGTTTTGTGTCGCAGGTCACAAATAGCGTTTTCTCAGCGAGAGAAGGCCAAAATGAACACTTCATGCATAACTCCTGTATTTTGATGAAAACTCACTGAAATCAAGCTGTAACTTCAAGTTTGTGCATCTTTCTATGCTTTCAGGTATAAACTTGACTGAAAACTCACTTTGAACAAAAGTTATGGCTGTTTTGTGTCGCAGGTCACAAATAGCGTTTTCTCAGCGAGGGAAGGCCAAAATGAACACTTCATGCATAACTCCTGTATTTTGAGGAAAACTCACTGAAATCCACCTGTAACTTCAAGTTTATGCATCTTTCTATGCTTTCAGGTTGAAACTTGACTGAAAACTCACTTTTAAAAAAAGTTATGGCTGTTTTGTATCACAGGTCACAAATAGTGTTTTCTCAGCGAGAGAAGGCCAAAATGAACACTTCATGCATAACTCCTGTATTTTGAGGAAAACTCACTGAAATCCACCTGTAACTTCAAGTTTATGCATCTTTCTATGCTTTCAGGTTGAAACTTGACTGAAAATTCACTTTGAACAAAAGTTATGGCTGTTTTGTGTCGCAGGTCACAAATAGCGTTTTCTCAGCGAGAGAAGGCCAAAATGAACACTTCATGCATAACTCCTGTATTTTGAGGAAAACTCACTGAAATCCACCTGTAACTTCAAGTTTATGCATCTTTCTATGCTTTCAGGTTGAAACTTGACTGAAAACTCCCTTTGAACAAAAGTTATGGCTGTTTTGTGTCGCAGGTCACAAATAGCGTTTTCTCAGCGAGAGAAGGCCAAAATGAACACTTCATGCATAACTCCTGTATTTTGAGGAAAACTCACTGAAATCCACCTGTAACTTCAAGTTTATGCATCTTTCTATGCTTTCAGGTTGAAAATTGACTGAAAACTCACTTTGAACAAAAGTTATGGCATTTTTGTATCACAGGTCACAAATAGTGTTTTCTCAGCGAGAGAAGGCCAAAATGAACACTTCATGCATAACTCCTGTATTTTGATGAAAACTCACTGAAATCAAGCTGTAACTTCAAGTTTATGCATCTTTCTATGCTTTCAGGTTGAAACTTGACTTAAAAGTCACTTTGAACAAAAGTTATGGCATTTTTGTATCACAGGTCACAAATAGTGTTTTCTCAGCGAGAGAAGGCCAAAATGAACACTTCATGCATAACTCCTGTATTTTGATGAAAAATCACTGAAGTCAAGCTGTAACTTCAAGTTTATGCATCTTTCTATGCTTTCAGGTTGAAACTTGACTGAAAACTCACTTTTAAAAAAAGTTATGGCTGTTTTGTGTCGCAGGTCACAAATAGCGTTTTCTCAGCGAGAGAAGGCCAAAATGAACACTTCATGCATAACTCCTGTATTTTGAAGAAAACTCACTGAAATACACCTGTAACTTCAAGTTTATGCATCTTTCTATGCTTTCAGGTTGAAACTTGACTGAAAACTCACTTTTTAAAAAAGTTATGGCATTTTTGTATCACAGGTCACAAATAGTGTTTTCTCAGCGAGAGAAGGCAAAAATGAACACTTCATGCATAACTCCTGTATTTTGAGGAAACCTCACTGAAATCAAGCTGTAACTTCAAGTTTATGCATCTTTCTATGCTTTCAGGTTGAAACTTGACTGAAAACTCACTTTGAACAAAAGTTATGGCTGTTTTGTGTCGCAGGTCAAAAATAGCGTTTTCTCAGCGAGAGAAGGCCAAAATGAACACTTCATGCATAACTCCTGTATTTTGAGGAAAACTCACTGAAATCCACCTGTAACTTCAAGTTTATGCATCTTTCTATGCTTTCAGGTTGAAACTTGACTGAAAACTCACTTTGAACAAAAGTTATGGCATTTTTGTATCGCAGGTCACAAATAGTGTTTTCTCAGCGAGAGAAGGCCAAAATGAACACTTCATGCAGAACTCCTGTATTTTGAGGAAAACTCACTGAAATCCACCTGTAACTTCAAGTTTATGCATCTTTCTATGCTTTCAGGTTGAAACTTGACTGAAAACTCACTTTGAACAAAAGTTATGGCTGTTTTGTATCGCAGGTCACAAATAGCGTTTTCTCAGCGAGGGAAGGCCAAAATGAACACTTCATGCATAACTCCTGTATTTTGATGAAAACTCACTGAAATCAAGTTGTAACTTCAAGTTTATGCATCTTTCTATGCTTTCAGGTTGAAACTTGACTGAAAACTCACTTTGAACAAAAGTTATGGCTGTTTTGTGTCGCAGGTCACAAATAGCGTTTTCTCAGCGAGTGAAGGCCAAAATGAACACTTCATGCATAACTCCTGTATTTTGAGGAAAATTCACTGAAATCAAGCTGTAACTTCAAGTTTATGCATCTTTCTATGCTTTCAGGTTGAAACTTGACTGAAAACTCACTTTGAACAAAAGTTATGGCATTTTTGTATCACAGGTCACAAATAGTGTTTTCTCAGCGAGAGAAGGCAAAAATGAACACTTCATGCATAACTCCTGTATTTTGATGAAAACTCACTGAAATCCACCTGTAACTTCAAGTTTATGCATCTTTCTATGCTTTCAGGTTGAAACTTGACTGAAAACTCACTTTGAACAAAAGTTATGGCTGTTTTGTATCACAGGTCACAAATAGTGTTTTCTCAGCGAGAGAAGGCCAAAATGAACACTTCATGCATAACTCCTGTATTTTGATGAAAACTCACTGAAATCAAGCTGTAACTTCAAGTTTATGCATCTTTCTATGCTTTCAGGTTGAAACTTGACTGAAAACTCACTTTGAACAAAAGTTATGGCTGTTTTGTGTCGCAGGTCACAAATAGCGTTTTCTCAGCGAGAGAAGGCCAAAATGAACACTTCATGCATAACTCCTGTATTTTGAGGAAAACTCACTGAAATCCACCTGTAACTTCAAGTTTATGCATCTTTCTATGCTTTCAGGTTGAAACTTGACTGAAAACTCACTTTTAAAAAAAGTTATGGCATTTTTGTATCACAGGTCACAAATAGTGTTTTCTCAGCGAGAGAAGGCCAAAATGAACACTTCATGCATAACTCCTGTATTTTGAGGAAAACTCACTGAAATCCACCTGTAACTTCAAGTTTATGCATCTTTCTATGCTTTCAGGTTGAAACTTGACTGAAAACTCACTTTTAAAAAAAGTTATGGCTGTTTTGTGTCGCAGGTCACCAATAGCGTTTTCTCAGCGAGAGAAGGCCAAAATGAACACTTCATGCATAACTCCTGTATTTTGATGAAAACTCACTGAAATCGAGCTGTAACTTCAAGTTTATGCATCTTTCTATGCTTTCAGGTTGAAACTTGACTGAAAACTCACTTTGAACAAAAGTTATGGCTGTTTTGTGTCGCAGGTCACAAATAGCGTTTTCTCAGCGAGAGAAGGCCAAAATGAACACTTCATGCATAACTCCTGTATTTTGAGGAAAACTCACTGAAATCCACCTGTAACTTCAAGTTTATGCATCTTTCTATGCTTTCAGGTTGAAACTTGACTGAAAACTCACTTTTAAAAAAAGTTATGGCGTTTTTGTATCACAGGTCACAAATAGTGTTTTCTCAGCGAGAGAAGGCCAAAATGAACACTTCATGCATAACTCCTGTATTTTGATGAAAACTCACTGAAATCAAGCTGTAACTTCAAGTTTATGCATCTTTCTATGCTTTCAGGTTGAAACTTGACTGAAAACTCACTTTGAACAAAAGTTATGGCTGTTTTGTGTCGCAGGTCACAAATAGCGTTTTCTCAGCGAGGGAAGGCCAAAATGAACACTTCATGCATAACTCCTGTATTTTGAGGAAAACTCACTGAAATCCACCTGTAACTTCAAGTTTATGCATCTTTCTATGCTTTCAGGTTGAAACTTGACTGAAAACTCACTTTGAACAAAAGTTATGGCTGTTTTGTATCACAGGTCACAAATAGTGTTTTCTCAGCGAGAGAAGGCCAAAATGAACACTTCATGCATAACTCCTGTATTTTGATGAAAACTCACTGAAATCAAGCTGTAACTTCAACTTTATGCATCTTTCTATGCTTTCAGGTTGAAACTTGACTGAAAACACACTTTTAAAAAAAGTTATGGCATTTTTGTATCAAAGGTCACAAATAGTGTTTTCTCAGCGAGAGAAGGCCAAAATGAACACTTCATGCATAACTCCTGTATTTTGATGAAAACTCACTGAAATCAAGCTGTAACTTCAAGTTTATGCATCTTTCTATGCTTTCAGGTTGAAACTTGACTGAAAACTCACTTTGAACAAAAGTTATGGCTGTTTTGTGTCGCAGGTCACAAATAGCGTTTTCTCAGCAAGAGAAGGCCAAAATGAACACTTCATGCATAACTCCTGTATTTTGAGGAAAACTCACTGAAATCAAGCTGTAACTTCAAGTTTATGCATCTTTCTATGCTTTCAGGTTGAAACTTGATTGAAAACTCACTTTGAACAAAAGTTATGGCTGTTTTGTGTCGCAGGTCACAAATAGCGTTTTCTCAGCGAGAGAAGGCCAAAATGAACACTTCATGCATAACTCCTGTATTTTGAGGAAAACTTCCTGAAATCCACCTGTAACTTCAAGTTTATGCATCTTTCTATGCTTTCAGGTTGAAACTTGACTGAAAACTCACTTTGAACAAAAGTTATGGCATTTTGTATCACAGGTCACAAATAGTGTTTTCTCAGCGAGAGAAGGCCAAAATGAACACTTCATGCATAACTCCTGTATTTTGATGAAAACTCACTGAAATCAAGTTGTAACTTCAAGTTTATGCATCTTTCTATGCTTTCAGGTTGAAACTTGACTGAAAACTCACTTTGAACAAAAGTTATGGCTGTTTTGTGTCGCAGGTCACAAATAGCGTTTTCTCAGCGAGAGAAGGCCAAAATGAACACTTCATGCAGAACTCCTGTATTTTGAGGAAAACTCACTGAAATCCACCTGTAACTTCAAGTTTATGCATCTTTCAATGCTTTCAGGTTGAAACTTGACTGAAAACTCACTTTTAAAAAAAGTTATGGCATTTTTGTATCACAGGTCACAAATAGTGTTTTCTCAGCAAGAGAAGGCCAAAATGAACACTTCATGCTTAACTCTTGTATTTTGATGAAAACTCACTGAAATCAAGCTGTAACTTCAAGTTTATGCATCTTTCTATGCTTTCAGGTTGAAACTTGACTGAAAACTCACTTTGAAAAAAAGTTATGGCATTTTTGTATCACAGGTCACAAATAGTGTTTTCTCAGCGAGAGAAGGCCAAAATGAACACTTCATGCATAACTCCTGTATTTTGATGAAAACTCACTGAAATCAAGTTGTAACTTCAAGTTTATGCATCTTTCTATGCTTTCAGGTTGAAACTTGACTGAAAACTCACTTTGAACAAAAGTTATGGCTGTTTTGTGTCGCAGGTCACAAATAGCGTTTTCTCAGCGAGGGAAGGCCAAAATGAACACTTCATGCATAACTCCTGTATTTTGAGGAAAACTCACTGAAATCCAACTGTAACTTCAAGTTTATGCATCTTTCTATGCTTTCAGGTTGAAACTTGACTGAAAACTCACTTTTAAAAAAAGTTATGGCATTTTTGTATCACAGGTCACAAATAGTGTTTTCTCAGCGAGAGAAGGCAAAAATGAACACTTCATGCATAACTCCTGTATTTTGATGAAAACTCACTGAAATCAAGCTGTAACTTCAAGTTGATGCATCTTTCTATGCTTTCAGGTTGAAACTTGACTGAAAACTCACTTTGAACAAAAGTTATGGCTGTTTTGTGTCGCAGGTCACAAATAGCGTTTTCTCAGCGAGAGAAGGCCAAAATGAACACTTCATGCATAACTCCTGTATTTTGATGAAAACTCACTGAAATCAAGCTGTAACTTCAAGTTTGTGCATCTTTCTATGCTTTCAGGTATAAACTTGACTGAAAACTCACTTTGAACAAAAGTTATGGCTGTTTTGTGTCGCAGGTCACAAATAGCGTTTTCTCAGCGAGAGAAGGCCAAAATGAACACTTCATGCATAACTCCTGTATTTTGAGGAAAACTCACTGAAATCCACCTGTAACTTCAAGTTTATGCATCTTTCTATGCTTTCAGGTTGAAACTTGATTGTAAACACACTTTTAAAAAAAGTTATGGCATTTTTGTATCACAGGTCACAAATAGTGTTTTCTCAGCGAGAGAAGGCCAAAATGAACACTTCATGCATAACTCCTGTATTTTGATGAAAACTCACTGAAATCCACCTGTAACTTCAAGTTTATGCATCTTTCTATGCTTTCAGGTTGAAACTTGACTGAAAACTCACTTTTTAAAAAAGTTATGGCATTTTTGTATCACAGGTCACAAATAGTGTTTTCTCAGCGAGAGAAGGCCAAAATGAACACTTCATGCATAACTCCTGTATTTTGAGGAAAACTCACTGAAATCCACCTGTAACTTCAAGTTTATGCATCTTTCTATGCTTTCAGGTTGAAACTTGACTGAAAACTCACTTTTAAAAAAAGTTATGGCATTTTTGTATCACAGGTCACAAATAGCGTTTTCTCAGCGAGAGAAGGCCAAAATGAACACTTCATGCATAACTCCTGTATTTTGAGGAAAACTCACTGAAATCCACCTGTAACTTCAAGTTTATGCATCTTTCTATGCTTTCAGGTTGAAACTTGACTGAAATCTCACTTTGAACAAAAGTTATGGCATTTTTGTATCACAGGTCACAAATAGCGTTTTCTCAGCGAGAGAAGGCCAAAATGAACACTTCATGCATAACTCCTGTATTTTGAGGAAAACTCACTGAAATCCACCTGTAACTTCAAGTTTATGCATCTTTCTATGCTTTCAGGTTGAAACTTGACTGAAAACTCCCTTTGAACAAAAGTTATGGCTGTTTTGTGTCGCAGGTCACAAATAGCGTTTTCTCAGCGAGAGAAGGCCAAAATGAACACTTCATGCATAACTCCTGTATTTTGAGGAAAACTCACTGAAATCCACCTGTAACTTCAAGTTTATGCATCTTTCTATGCTTTCAGGTTGAAAATTGACTGAAAACTCACTTTGAACAAAAGTTATGGCATTTTTGTATCACAGGTCACAAATAGTGTTTTCTCAGCGAGAGAAGGCCAAAATGAACACTTCATGCATAACTCCTGTATTTTGATGAAAACTCACTGAAATCAAGCTGTAACTTCAAGTTTATGCATCTTTCTATGCTTTCAGGTTGAAACTTGACTTAAAAGTCACTTTGAACAAAAGTTATGGCATTTTTGTATCACAGGTCACAAATAGTGTTTTCTCAGCGAGAGAAGGCCAAAATGAACACTTCATGCATAACTCCTGTATTTTGATGAAAAATCACTGAAGTCAAGCTGTAACTTCAAGTTTATGCATCTTTCTATGCTTTCAGGTTGAAACTTGACTGAAAACTCACTTTTAAAAAAAGTTATGGCTGTTTTGTGTCGCAGGTCACAAATAGCGTTTTCTCAGCGAGAGAAGGCCAAAATGAACACTTCATGCATAACTCCTGTATTTTGAAGAAAACTCACTGAAATACACCTGTAACTTCAAGTTTATGCATCTTTCTATGCTTTCAGGTTGAAACTTGACTGAAAACTCACTTTTTAAAAAAGTTATGGCATTTTTGTATCACAGGTCACAAATAGTGTTTTCTCAGCGAGAGAAGGCAAAAATGAACACTTCATGCATAACTCCTGTATTTTGAGGAAACCTCACTGAAATCAAGCTGTAACTTCAAGTTTATGCATCTTTCTATGCTTTCAGGTTGAAACTTGACTGAAAACTCACTTTGAACAAAAGTTATGGCTGTTTTGTGTCGCAGGTCAAAAATAGCGTTTTCTCAGCGAGAGAAGGCCAAAATGAACACTTCATGCATAACTCCTGTATTTTGAGGAAAACTCACTGAAATCCACCTGTAACTTCAACTTTATGCATCTTTCTATGCTTTCAGGTTGAAACTTGACTGAAAACACACTTTTAAAAAAAGTTATGGCATTTTTGTATCACAGGTCACAAATTGTGTTTTCTCAGCGAGAGAAGGCCAAAATGAACACTTCATGCATAACTCCTGTATTTTGATTAAAACTCACTGAAATCAAGCTGTAACTTCAAGTTGATGCATCTTTCTATGCTTTCAGGTTGAAACTTGAATGAAAACTCACTTTGAACAAAAGTTATAGCTGTTTTGTGTCGTAGGTCACAAATAGCGTTTTCTCAGCGAGAGAAGGCCAAAATGAACACTTCATGCATTACTCCTGTATTTTGATGAAAACTCACTGAAATCAAGCTGTAACTTCAAGTTTATGCATCTTTCTATGCTTTCAGGTTGAAACTTGACTGAAAACTCACTTTTAAAAAAAGTTATGGCTGTTTTGTATCACAGGTCACAAATAGTGTTTTCTCATCGAGAGAAGGCCAAAATGAACACTTCATGCATAACTCCTGTATTTTGATGAAAACTCACTGAAATCAAGCTGTAACTTAGAGTTTATGCATCTTTCTATGCTTTCAGGTTGAAACTTGACTGAAAACTCACTTTGAACAAATGTTATGGCTGTTTTGTGTCGCAGGTCACAAATAGCGTTTTCTCAGCGAGAGAAGGCCAAAATGAACACTTCATGCAGAACTCCTGTATTTTGATGAAAACTTACTGAAATCAAGCTGTAACTTCAAGTTTATGCATCTTTCTATGCTTTCAGGTTGAAACTTGACTGAAAACTTACTTTGAACAAAAGTTATGGCATTTTTGTATCACAGGTCACAAATAGCGTTTTCTCAGCGAGAGAAGGCCAAAATGAACACTTCATGCAGAACTCCTGTATTTTGAGGAAAACTCACTGAAATCCACCTGTAACTTCAAGTTTATGCATCTTTCTATGCTTTCAGGTTGAAAATTGACTGAAAACTCACTTTGAACAAAAGTTATGGCATTTTTGTATCACAGGTCACAAATAGTGTTTTCTCAGCGAGAGAAGGCCAAAATGAACACTTCATGCATAACTCCTGTATTTTGATGAAAACTCACTGAAATCAAGCTGTAACTTCAAGTTTATGCATCTTTCTATGCTTTCAGGTTGAAACTTGACTGAAAAGTCACTTTGAACAAAAGTTATGGCATTTTTGTATCACAGGTCACAAATAGTGTTTTCTCAGCGAGAGAAGGCCAAAATGAACACTTCATGCATAACTCCTGTATTTTGATGAAAACTCACTGAAATCAAGCTGTAACTTCAAGTTGATGCATCTTTCTATGCTTTCAGGTTGAAACTTGACTGAAAACTCACTTTGAACAAAAGTTATGGCTGTTTTGTGTCGCAGGTCACAAATAGCGTTTTCTCAGCGAGAGAAGGCCAAAATGAACACTTCATGCATAACTCCTGTATTTTGAGGAAAACTCACTGAAATCCACCTGTAACTTCAAGTTTATGCATCTTTCTATGCTTTCAGGTTGAAACTTGACTGAAAACTCACTTTTTAAAAAAGTTATGGCATTTTTGTATCACAGGTCACAAATAGTGTTTTCTCAGCGAGAGAAGGCCAAAATGAACACTTCATGCATAACTCCTGTATTTTGATGAAAACTCACTGAAATCAAGCTGTAACTTCAAGTTTATGCATCTTTCTATGCTTTCAGGTTGAAACTTGACTGAAAAGTCACTTTGAACAAAAGTTATGGCTGTTTTGTGTCGCAGGTCACAAATAGCGTTTTCTTAGCGAGGGAAGGCCAAAATGAACACTTCATGCATAACTCCTGTATTTTGAGGAAAACTCACTGAAATCCACCTGTAACTTCAAGTTTATGCATCTTTCTATGCTTTCAGGTTGAAACTTGACTGAAAACTCACTTTTAAAAAAAGTTATGGCATTTTTGTATCACAGGTCACAAATAGTGTTTTCTCAGCGAGAGAAGGCCAAAATGAACACTTCATGCATAACTCCTGTATTTTGAGGAAAACTCACTGAAATCAAGCTGTAACTTCAAGTTTATGCATCTTTCTATGCTTTCAGGTTGAAACTTGACTGAAAACTCACTTTGAACAAAAGTTATGGCTGTTTTGTGTCGCAGGTCACAAATAGCGTTTTCTCAGCGAGAGAAGGCCAAAATGAACACTTCATGCATAACTCCTGTATTTTGATGAAAACTCACTGAAATCCACCTGTAACTTCAACTTTATGCATCTTTCTATGCTTTCAGGTTGAAACTTGACTGAAAACACACTTTGAACAAAAGTTATGGCTGTTTTGTGTCGCAGGTCACAAATAGCGTTTTCTCAGCGAGAGAAGGCCAAAATGAACACTTCATGCATAACTCCTGTATTTTGAGGAAAACTCACTGAAATCCACCTGTAACTTCAAGTTTATGCATCTTTCTATGCTTTCAGGTTGAAAATTGACTGAAAACTCACTTTTAACAAAAGTTATGGCATTTTTGTATCACAGGTAACAAATAGTGTTTTCTCAGCGAGAGAAGGCCAAAATGAACACTTCATGCATAACTCCTGTATTTTGATGAAAACTCACTGAAATCAAGCTGTAACTTCAAGTTTATGCATCTTTCTATGCTTTCGGGTTGAAACTTGACTGAAAAGTCACTTTCAACAAAAGTTATGGCTGTTTTGTGTCGCAGGTCACCAATAGCGTTTTCTCAGCGAGAGAAGGCCAAAATGAACACTTCATGCATAACTCCTGTATTTTGATGAAAACTCACTGAAATCAAGCTGTAACTTCAACTTTATGCATCTTTCTATGCTTTCAGGTTGAAACTTGACTGAAAACACACTTTTAAAAAAAGTTATGGCATTTTTGTATCACAGGTCACAAATAGTGTTTTCTCAGCGAGAGAAGGCCAAAATGAACACTTCATGCATAACTCCTGTATTTTGATGAAAACTCACTGAAATCAAGCTGTAACTTCAAGTTGATGCATCTTTCTATGCTTTCAGGTTGAAACTTGACTGAAAACTCACTTTGAACAAAAGTTATGGCTGTTTTGTATCGTAGGTCACAAATAGCGTTTTCTCAGCGAGAGAAGGCCAAAATGAACACTTCATGCATTACTCCTGTATTTTGATGAAAACTCACTGAAATCAAGCTGTAACTTCAAGTTTATGCATCTTTCTATGCTTTCAGGTTGAAACTTGACTGAAAACTCACTTTTAAAAAAAGTTATGGCATTTTTGTATCACAGGTCACAAATAATGTTTTCTCAGCGAGAGAAGGCCAAAATGAACACTTCATGCATAACTCCTGTATTTTGAGGAAAACTCACTGAAATCCACCTGTAACTTCAAGTTTATGCATCTTTCTATGCTTTCAGGTTGAAACTTGACTGAAAACTCACTTTTAAAAAAAGTTATGGCATTTTTGTATCACAGGTCACAAATAGTGTTTTCTCAGCGAGAGAAGGCCAAAATGAACACTTCATGCATAACTCCTGTATTTTGAGGAAAACTCACTGAAATCAAGCTGTAACTTCAAGTTTATGCATCTTTCTATGCTTTCAGGTTGAAACTTGACTGAAAACTCACTTTGAACAAAAGTTATGGCTGTTTTGTGTCGCAGGTCACAAATAGCGTTTTCTCAGCGAGAGAAGGCCAAAATGAACACTTCATGCATAACTCCTGTATTTTGATGAAAACTCACTGAAATCCACCTTTAACTTCAACTTTATGCATCTTTCTATGCTTTCAGGTTGAAACTTGACTGAAAACACACTTTGAACAAAAGTTATGGCTGTTTTGTGTCGCAGGTCACAAATAGCGTTTTCTCAGCGAGAGAAGGCCAAAATGAACACTTCATGCATAACTCCTGTATTTTGAGGAAAACTCACTGAAATCCACCTGTAACTTCAAGTTTATGCATCTTTCTATGCTTTCAGGTTGAAAATTGACTGAAAACTCACTTTTAACAAAAGTTATGGCATTTTTGTATCACAGGTAACAAATAGTGTTTTCTCAGCGAGAGAAGGCCAAAATGAACACTTCATGCATAACTCCTGTATTTTGATGAAAACTCACTGAAATCAAGCTGTAACTTCAAGTTTATGAATCTTTCTATGCTTTCGGGTTGAAACTTGACTGAAAAGTCACTTTGAACAAAAGTTATGGCTGTTTTGTGTCGCAGGTCACCAATAGCGTTTTCTCAGCGAGAGAAGGCCAAAATGAACACTTCATGCATAACTCCTGTATTTTGATGAAAACTCACTGAAATCAAGCTGTAACTTCAAGTTTATGCATCTTTCTATGCTTTCAGGTTGAAACTTGACTGAAAACACACTTTAAAAAAAAGTTATGGCATTTTTGTATCACAGGTCACAAATAGTGTTTTCTCAGCGAGAGAAGGCCAAAATGAACACTTCATGCATAACTCCTGTATTTTGATGAAAACTCACTGAAATCAAGCTGTAACTTCAAGTTGATGCATCTTTCTATGCTTTCAGGTTGAAACTTGACTGAAAACTCACTTTGAACAAAAGTTATGGCTGTTTTGTGTCGTAGGTCACAAATAGCGTTTTCTCAGCGAGAGAAGGCCAAAATGAACACTTCATGCATTACTCCTGTATTTTGATGAAAACTCACTGAAATCAAGCTGTAACTTCAAGTTTATGCATCTTTCTATGCTTTCAGGTTGAAACTTGACTGAAAACTCACTTTTAAAAAAAGTTATGGCATTTTTGTATCACAGGTCACAAATAGTGTTTTCTCAGCGAGAGAAGGCCAAAATGAACACTTCATGCATAACTCCTGTATTTTGATGAAAACTCACTGAAATCAAGCTGTAACTTCAAGTTTATGCATCTTTCTATGCTTTCAGGTTGAAAATTGACTGAAAACTCACTTTGAACAAAAGTTATGGCATTTTTGTATCACAGGTCACAAATAGCGTTTTCTCAGCGAGAGAAGGCCAAAATGAACACTTCATGCATAACTCCTGTATTTTGATGAAACCTCACTGAAATCAAGCTGTAACTTCAAGTTTATGCATCTTTCGATGCTTTCAGGTTGAAACTTGACTGAAAACTCACTTTTAAAAAAAGTTATGGCATTTTTGTATCACAGGTCACAAATAATGTTTTCTCAGCGAGAGAAGGCCAAAATGAACACTTCATGCATAACTCCTGTATTTTGAGGAAAACTCACTGAAATCCACCTGTAACTTCAAGTTTATGCATCTTTCTATGCTTTCAGGTTGAAACTTGACTGAAAACTCACTTTTAAAAAAAGTTATGGCATTTTTGTATCACAGGTCACAAATAGTGTTTTCTCAGCGAGAGAAGGCCAAAATGAACACTTCATGCATAACTCCTGTATTTTGAGGAAAACTCAGTTAAATCAAGCTGTAACTTCAAGTTTATGCATCTTTCTATGCTTTCAGGTTGAAACTTGACTGAAAACTCACTTTGAACAAAAGTTATGGCTGTTTTGTGTCGCAGGTCACAAATAGCGTTTTCTCAGCGAGAGAAGGCCAAAATGAACACTTCATGCATAACTCCTGTATTTTGATGAAAACTCACTGAAATCCACCTGTAACTTCAACTTTATGCATCTTTCTATGCTTTCAGGTTGAAACTTGACTGAAAACACACTTTGAACAAAAGTTATGGCTGTTTTGTGTCGCAGGTCACAAATAGCGTTTTCTCAGCGAGAGAAGGCCAAAATGAACACTTCATGCATAACTCCTGTATTTTGAGGAAAACTCACTGAAATCCACCTGTAACTTCAAGTTTATGCATCTTTCTATGCTTTCAGGTTGAAAATTGACTGAAAACTCACTTTGAACAAAAGTTATGGCATTTTTGTATCACAGGTAACAAATAGTGTTTTCTCAGCGAGAGAAGGCCAAAATGAACACTTCATGCATAACTCCTGTATTTTGATGAAAACTAACTGAAATCAAGCTGTAACTTCAAGTTTATGCATCTTTCTATGCTTTAGGGTTGAAACTTGACTGAAAAGTCACTTTGAACAAAAGTTATGGCTGTTTTGTGTCGCAGGTCACCAATAGCGTTTTCTCAGCGAGAGAAGGCCAAAATGAACACTTCATGCATAACTCCTGTATTTTGATGAAAACTCACTGAAATCAAGCTGTAACTTCAACTTTATGCATCTTTCTATGCTTTCAGGTTGAAACTTGACTGAAAACACACTTTTAAAAAAAGTTATGGCATTTTTGTATCACAGGTCACAAATAGTGTTTTCTCAGCGAGAGAAGGCCAAAATGAACACTTCATGCATAACTCCTGTATTTTGATGAAAACTCACTGAAATCAAGCTGTAACTTCAAGTTGATGCATCTTTCTATGCTTTCAGGTTGAAACTTGACTGAAAACTCACTTTGAACAAAAGTTATGGCTGTTTTGTGTCGTAGGTCACAAATAGCGTTTTCTCAGCGAGAGAAGGCCAAAATGAACACTTCATGCATTACTCCTGTATTTTGATGAAAACTCACTGAAATCAAGCTGTAACTTCAAGTTTATGCATCTTTCTATGCTTTCAGGTTGAAACTTGACTGAAAACTCACTTTTAAAAAAAGTTATGGCATTTTTGTATCACAGGTCACAAATAGTGTTTTCTCAGCGAGAGAAGGCCAAAATGAACACTTCATGCATAACTCCTGTATTTTGAGGAAAACTCACTGAAATCCACCTGTAACTTCAAGTTTATGCATCTTTCTATGCTTTCAGGTTGAAAATTGACTGAAAACTCACTTTGAACAAAAGTTATGGCATTTTTGTATCACAGGTCACAAATAGCGTTTTCTCAGCGAGAGAAGGCCAAAATGAACACTTCATGCATAACTCCTGTATTTTGATGAAAACTCACTGAAATCAAGCTGTAACTTCAAGTTTATGCATCTTTCTATGCTTTCAGGTTTAAACTTGACTGAAAAGTCACTTTGAACAAAAGTTATGGCATTTTTGTATCACAGGTCACAAATAGTGTTTTCTCAGCGAGAGAAGGCCAAAATGAACACTTCATGCATAACTCCTGTATTTTGATGAAAACTCACTGAAATCAAGTTGTAACTTCAAGTTTATGCATCTTTCTATGCTTTCAGGTTGAAACTTGACTGAAAACTCACTTTGAACAAAAGTTATGGCTGTTTTGTGTCGCAGGTCACAAATAGCGTTTTCTCAGCGAGAGAAGGCCAAAATGAACACTTCATGCAGAACTCCTGTATTTTGAGGAAAACTCACTGAAATCCACGTGTAACTTCAAGTTTATGCATCTTTCTATGCTTTCAGGTTGAAACTTGATTGAAAACTCACTTTTAAAAAAAGTTATGGCATTTTTGTATCACAGGTCACAAATAGGGTTTTCTCAGCGAGAGAAGGCCAAAATGAACACTTCATGCATAACTCCTGTATTTTGAGGAAAACTCACTGAAATCAAGCTGTAACTTCAAGTTTATGCATCTTTCTATGCTTTCAGGTTGAAACTTGACTGAAAACTCCCTTTGAACAAAAGTTATGGCTGTTTTGTGTCGCAGGTCACAAATAGCGTTTTCTCAGCGAGAGAAGGCCAAAATGAACACTTCATGCATAACTCCTGTATTTTGAGGAAAACTCACTGAAATCCACCTGTAACTTCAAGTTTATGCATCTTTCTATGCTTTCAGGTTGAAAATTGACTGAAAACTCAATTTGAACAAAAGTTATGGCTGTTTTGTGTCGCAGGTCACAAATAGCGTTTTCTCAGCGAGAGAAGGCCAAAATGAACACTTCATGCATAACTCCTGTATTTTAAGGGAAAACTCACTGAAATCCACCTGTAACTTCAAGTTTATGCATCTTTCTATGCTTTCAGGTTGAAACTTGACTGAAAACTCACTTTGAACAAAAGTTATGGAATTTTTGTATCACAGGTCACAAATAGTGTGTTCTCAGCAAGAGAAGGCCAAAATGAACACTTCATGCATAACTCCTGTATTTTGATGAAAACTCACTTAAAACAAGCTGTAACTTCAAGTTTATGCATCTTTCTATGATTTCAGGTTGAAACTTTACTGAAAACTCACTTTTAAAAAAAGTTATGGCATTTTTGTATCACAGGTCACAAATAGTGTTTTCTCAGCGAGAGAAGGCCAAAATGAACACTTCATGCATAACTCCTGTATTTTGAGGAAAACTCACTGAAATCCACCTGTAACTTCAAGTTTATGCATCTTTCTATGCTTTCAGGTTGAAACTTGACTGAAAACTCACTTTGAACAAAAGTTATGGAATTTTTGTATCACAGGTCACAAATAGTGTGTTCTCAGCGAGAGAAGGCCAAAATGAACACTTCATGCATAACTCCTGTATTTTGATGAAAACTCACTGAAATCAAGCTGTAACTTCAAGTTTATGCATCTTTCTATGATTTCAGGTTGAAACTTGACTGAAAACTCACTTTTAAAAAAAGTTATGGCATTTTTGTATCACAGGTCACAAATAGTGTTTTCTCAGCGAGAGAAGGCCAAAAGGAACACTTCATGCATAACTCCTGTATTTTGATGAAAACTCACTGAAATCAAGCTGTAACTTCAAGTTTATGCATCTTTCTATGCTTTCAGGTTGAAACTTGACTGAAAACTCACTTTGAACAAAAGTTATGGCATTTTTGTATCACAGGTCACAAATAGTGTTTTCTCAGCGAGAAAAGGCCAAAATGAACACTTCATGCATAACTCCTGTATTTTGATGAAAACTCACCGAAATCAAGCTGTAACTTCAAGTTTATGCATCTTTCTATGCTTTCAGGTTGAAACTTGACTGAAAACTCACTTTGAACAAAAGTTATGGAATTTTTGTATCACAGGTCACAAATAGTGTTTTCTCAGCGAGAGAAGGCCAAAATGAACACTTCATGCATAACTCCTGTATTTTGAGGAAAACTCACTGAAATCCACCTGTAACTTCAAGTTTATGCATCTTTCTATGCTTTCAGGTTGAAACTTGACTGAAAACTCACTTTTAAAAAAAGTTATGGCATTTTTGTATCACAGGTCACAAATAGTGTTTTCTCAGCGAGAGAAGGCCAAAATGAACACTTCATGCATAACTCCTGTATTTTAATGAAAACTCACTGAAATCAAGCTGTAACTTCAAGTTTATGCATCTTTCTATGCTTTCAGGTTGAAACTTGATTGAAAACTCAATTTGAACAAAAGTTATGGCTGTTTTGTGTCGCAGGTCACAAATAGCGTTTTCTAAGCGAGAGAAGGCCAAAATAAACACTTCATGCATAACTCCTGTATTTTGAGGAAAACTCACTGAAATCAAGCTGTAACTTCAAGTTTATACATCTTTCTATGCTTTCAGGTTGAAACTTGACTGAAAACTCACTTTTAAAAAAAGTTATGGCATTTTTGTATCACAGGTCACAAATAGTGTTTTCTCAGCGAGAGAAGGCCAAAAGAAACACTTCATGCATAACTCCTGTATTTTGATGAAAACTCACTGAAATCAAGCTGTAACTTCAAGTTTATGCATCTTTCTATGCTTTCAGGTTGAAACTTGACTGAAAACTCAATTTGAACAAAAGTTATGGCTGTTTTGTGTCGCAGGTCACAAATAGCGTTTTCTAAGCGAGAGAAGGCCAAAATGAACACTTCATGCATAACTCCTGTATTTTGAGGAAAACTCACTGAAATCCACCTGTAACTTCAAGTTTATGCATCTTTCTATGCTTTCAGGTTGAAAATTGACTGAAAACTCACTTTGAACAAAAGTTATGGCATTTTTGTATCACAGGTCACAAATAGTGTGTTCTCAGCGAGAGAAGGCCAAAATGAACACTTCATGCATAACTCCTGTATTTTGATGAAAACTCACTGAAATCAAGCTGTAACTTCAAGTTTATGCATCTTTCTATGCTTTCAGGTTGAAACTTGACTGAAAACTCACTTTGAACAAAAGTTATGGCATTTTTGTATCACAGGTCACAAATACTGTTTTCTTCGCGAGAGAAGGCCAAAATGAACACTTCATGCATAACTCCTGTATTTTGATGAAAACTCACTGAAATCAAGCTGTAACTTCAAGTTTATGCATCTTTCTATGCTTTCAGGTTGAAACTTGACTGAAAACTCACTTTGAACAAAAGTTATGGTTGTTTTGTGTCGCAGGTCACAAATAGCGTTTTCTCAGCGAGAGAAGGCCAAAATGAACACTTCATGCATAACTCCTGTATTTTGAGGAAAACTCACTGAAATCCACCTGTAACTTCAAGTTTTTGCATCTTTCTATGCTTTCAGGTTTAAACTTGACTGAAAACTCACTTTTAAAAAAAGTTATGGCATTTTTGTATCACAGGTCACAAATAGTGTTTTCTCAGCGAGATAAGGCCAAAATGAACACTTCATGCATAACTCCTGTATTTTGATGAAAACTCACTGAAATCAAGCTGTAACTCCAAGTTTATGCATCTTTCTATGCTTTCAGGTTGAAACTTGACTGAAAACTCACTTTGAACAAAAGTTATGGCATTTTTGTATCACAGGTCACAAATAGTGTTTTCTCAGCTAGAGAAGGCCAAAATGAACACTTCATGCATAACTCCTGTATTTTGAGGAAAACTCACTGAAATCAAGCTGTAACTTCAAGTTCATGCATCTTTCTATGCTTTCAGGTTGAAACTTGACTGAAAACTCACTTTGAACAAAAGTTATGGCTGTTTTGTGTCGCAGGTCACACATAGCGTTTTCTCAGCGAGAGAAGGCCAAAATGAACACTTTCATGCAGAACTCCTGTATTTTGAGGAAAACTCACTGAAATCCAACCTGTAACTTCAAGTTTATGCATCTTTCTATGCTTTCAGGTTGAAACTTGACTGAAAACTCACTTTTAAAAAAAGTTATGGCATTTTTGTATCACAGGTCACAAATAGTGTTTTCTCAGCGAGAGAAGGTCAAAATGAACACTTCATGCATAACTCCTGTATTTTGATGAAAACTCACTGAAATCAAGCTGTAACTTCAAGTTTATGCATCTTTCTATGCTTTCAGGTTGAAACTTGACTGAAAACTCACTTTGAACAAAAGTTATGGCTGTTTTATTGTCGCAGGTCACAAATAGCGTTTTCTCAGCGAGAGAAGGCCAAAATGAACACTTCATGCATAACTCCTGTATTTTGATGAAAACTCACTGAAATCAAGCTGTAACTTCAAGTTTATGCATCTTTCTATGCTTTCAGGTTGAAACTTGACTGAAAACTCACTTTGAACAAAAGTTATGGCATTTTTGTATCACAGGTCACAAATAGTGTTTTCTCAGCGAGAGAAGGCCAAAATGAACACTTCATGCATAACTCCTGTATTTTGATGAAAACTCACTGAAATCAAGCTGTAACTTCAAGTTTATGCATCTTTCTATGCTTTCAGGTTGAAACTTGACTGAAAACTCAATTTGAACAAAAGTTATGGCTGTTTTGTGTCGCAGGTCACAAATAGCTTTTTCTCAGGGAGAGAAGGCCAAAATGAACACTTCATGCATAACTCCTGTATTTTGAGGAAAACTCACTGAAATCCACCTGTAACTTCAAGTTTATGCATCTTTCTATGCTTTCAGGTTGAAACTTGACTGAAAACTCACTTTGAACAAAAGTTATGGAATTTTTGTATCACAGGTCACAAATAGTGTGTTCTCAGCGAGAGAAGGCCAAAATGAACACTTCATGCATAACTCCTGTATTTTGATGAAAACTCACTGAAATCAAGCTGTAACTTCAAGTTTATGCATCTTTCTATGATTTCAGGTTGAAACTTGACTGAAAACTCACTTTTAAAAAAAGTTATGGCATTTTTGTATCACAGGTCACAAATAGTGTTTTCTCAGCGAGAGAAGGCCAAAAGGAACACTTCATGCATAACTCCTGTATTTTGAGGAAAACTCACTTAAATCAAGCTGTAACTTCAAGTTTATGCATCTTTCTATGCTTTCAGGTTGAAACTTGACTGAAAACTCACTTTGAACAAAAGTTATGGCTGTTTTATTGTCGCAGGTCACAAATAGCGTTTTCTCAGCGAGAGAAGGCCAAAATGAACACTTCATGCAGAACTCCTGTATTTTGATGAAAACTCACTTAAATCAAGCTGTTACTTCAAGTTTATGCATCTTTCTATGCTTTCAGGTTGAAACTTGACTGAAAACTCACTTTGAACAAAAGTTATGGCATTTTTGTATCACAGGTCACAAATAGTGTTTTCTCAGCGAGAGAAGGCCAAAATGAACACTTCATGCATAACTCCTGTATTTTGATGAAAACTCACTGAAATCAAGCTGTAACTTCAAGTTTATGCATCTTTCTATGCTTTCAGGTTGAAACTTGACTGAAAACTCAATTTGAACAAAAGTTATGGCTGTTTTGTGTCGCAGGTCACAAATAGCTTTTTCTCAGGGAGAGAAGGCCAAAATGAACACTTTATGCATAACTCCTGTATTTTGAGGAAAACTCACTGAAATCCACCTGTAACTTCAAGTTTATGCATCTTTCTATGCTTTCAGGTTGAAACTTGACTGAAAACTCACTTTGAACAAAAGTTATGGAATTTTTGTATCACAGGTCACAAATAGTGTGTTCTCAGCGAGAGAAGGCCAAAATGAACACTTCATGCATAACTCCTGTATTTTGATGAAAACTCACTGAAATCAAGCTGTAACTTCAAGTTTATGCATCTTTCTATGATTTCAGGTTGAAACTTGACTGAAAACTCACTTTTAAAAAAAGTTATGGCATTTTTGTATCACAGGTCACAAATAGTGTTTTCTCAGCGAGAGAAGGCCAAAAGGAACACTTCATGCATAACTCCTGTATTTTGATGAAAACTCACTGAAATCAAGCTGTAACTTCAAGTTTATGCATCTTTCTATGCTTTCAGGTTGAAACTTGACTGAAAACTCACTTTGAACCAAAAGTTATGGCATTTTTGTATCACAGGTCACAAATAGTGTTTTCTCAGCGAGAGAAGGCCAAAATGAACACTTCATGTTTAACTCCTGTATTTTGATGAAAACTCACCGAAATCAAGCTGTAACTTCAAGTTTATACATCTTTCTATGCTTTCAGGCTGAAACTTGACTGAAAACTCACTTTGAAAAAAAGTTATGGCTGTTTTGTGTCGCAGGTCACAAATAGCGTTTTCTCAGCGAGAGAAGGCCAAAATGAACACTTCATGCAGAACTCCTGTATTTTGAGGAAAACTCACTGAAATCCACCTGTAACTTCAAGTTTATGCATCTTTCTATGCTTTCAGGTTGAAACTTGACTGAAAACTCACTTTGAACAAAAGTTATGGCTGTTTTGTGTCGCAGGTCACAAATAGCGTTTTCTCAGCGAGAGAAGGCCAAAATGAACACTTCATGCATTACTCCTGTATTTTGATGAAAACTCACTGAAATCAAGCTGTAACTTCAAGTTTATGCATCTTTCTATGCTTTCAGGTTGAAACTTGACTGAAAACTCACTTTGAACAAAAGTTATGGAATTTTTGTATCACAGGTCACAAATAGTGTGTTCTCAGCGAGAGAAGGCCAAAATGAACACTTCATGCATAACTCCTGTATTTTGATGAAAACTCACTGAAATCAAGCTGTAACTTCAAGTTTATGCATCTTTCTATGATTTCAGGTTGAAACTTGACTGAAAACTCACTTTTAAAAAAAGTTATGGCATTTTTGTATCACAGGTCACAAATAGTGTTTTCTCAGCGAGAGAAGGCCAAAAGGAACACTTCATGCATAACTCCTGTATTTTGATGAAAACTCACTGAAATCAAGCTGTAACTTCAAGTTTATGCATCTTTCTATGCTTTCAGGTTGAAACTTGACTGAAAACTCACTTTGAACAAAAGTTATGGCATTTTTGTATCACAGGTCACAAATAGTGTTTTCTCAGCGAGAGAAGGCCAAAATGAACACTTCATGCATAACTCCTGTATTTTGATGAAAACTCACCGAAATCAAGCTGTAACTTCAAGTTTATGCATCTTTCTATGCTTTCAGGTTGAAACTTGACTGAAAACTCACTTTGAAAAAAAGTTATGGCTGTTTTGTGTCGCAGGTCACAAATAGCGTTTTCTCAGCGAGAGAAGGCAAAAATGAACACTTCATGCATAACTCCTGTATTTTGATGAAAACTCACTGAAATCAAGCTGTAACTTCAAGTTTATGCATCTTTCTATGATTTCAGGTTGAAACTTGACTGAAAACTCACTTTGAACAAAAGTTATGGCTGTTTTGTGTCGCAGGTCACAAATAGCGTTTTCTCAGCGAGAGAAGGCCAAAATGAACACTTCATGCATAACTCCTGTATTTTGAGGAAAACTCACTGAAATCAAGCTGTAACTTCAAGTTTATGCATCTTTCTATGCTTTCAGGTTGAAACTTGACTGAAAACTCACTTTGAACAAAAGTTATGGAATTTTTGTATCACAGGTCACAAATAGTGTGTTCTCAGCGAGAGAAGGCCAAAATGAACACTTCATGCATAACTCCTGTATTTTGATGAAAACTCACTGAAATAAAGCTGTAACTTCAAGTTTATGCATCTTTCTATGATTTCAGGTTGAAACTTGACTGAAAACTCACTTTTAAAAAAAGTTATGGCATTTTTGTATCACAGGTCACAAATAGTGTTTTCTCAGCGAGAGAAGGCCAAAAGGAACACTTCATGCATAACTCCTGTATTTTGATGAAAACTCACTGAAATCAAGCTGTAACTTCAAGTTTATGCATCTTTCTATGCTTTCAGGTTGAAACTTGACTGAAAACTCACTTTGAACAAAAGTTATGGCATTTTTGTATCACAGGTCACAAATAGTGTTTTCTCAGCGAGAGAAGGCCAAAATGAACACTTCATGCATAACTCCTGTATTTTGATGAAAACTCACCGAAATCAAGCTGTA
The DNA here is from genome assembly GCF_037954235.1 of Aulostomus chinensis. Taxonomy (NCBI): domain Eukaryota; kingdom Metazoa; phylum Chordata; class Actinopteri; order Syngnathiformes; family Aulostomidae; genus Aulostomus; species Aulostomus chinensis. Next base: position 7,350,648 of record NC_141326.1, on the reverse strand, counting down.
ACTTCAAGTTTATGCATCTTTCTATGCTTTCAGGTTGAAACTTGACTGAAAACTCACTTTGAAAAAAAGTTATGGCTGTTTTGTGTCGCAGGTCACAAATAGCGTTTTCTCAGCGAGAGAAGGCCAAAATGAACACTTCATGCATAACTCCTGTATTTTGAGGAAAACTCACTGAAATCCACCTGTAACTTCAAGTTTATGCATCTTTCTATGCTTTCAGGTTGAAACTTGACTGAAAACTCACTTTTAAAAAAAGTTATGGCATTTTTGTATCACAGGTCACAAATAGTGTTTTCTCAGCGAGAGAAGGCCAAAATGAACACTTCATGCATAACTCCTGTATTTTGATGAAAACTCACCGAAATCAAGCTGTAACTTCAAGTTTATGCATCTTTCTATGCTTTCAGGTTGAAACTTGACTGAAAACTCACTTTGAAAAAAAGTTATGGCTGTTTTGTGTCGCAGGTCACAAATAGCGTTTTCTCAGCGAGAGAAGGCAAAAATGAACACTTCATGCATAACTCCTGTATTTTGATGAAAACTCACTGAAATCAAGCTGTAACTTCAAGTTTATGCATCTTTCTATGATTTCAGGTTGAAACTTGACTGAAAACTCACTTTGAACAAAAGTTATGGCTGTTTTGTGTCGCAGGTCACAAATAGCGTTTTCTCAGCGAGAGAAGGCCAAAATGAACACTTCATGCATAACTCCTGTATTTTGAGGAAAACTCACTGAAATCAAGCTGTAACTTCAAGTTTATGCATCTTTCTATGCTTTCAGGTTGAAACTTGACTGAAAACTCACTTTGAACAAAAGTTATGGAATTTTTGTATCACAGGTCACAAATAGTGTGTTCTCAGCGAGAGAAGGCCAAAATGAACACTTCATGCATAACTCCTGTATTTTGATGAAAACTCACTGAAATAAAGCTGTAACTTCAAGTTTATGCATCTTTCTATGATTTCAGGTTGAAACTTGACTGAAAACTCACTTTTAAAAAAAGTTATGGCATTTTTGTATCACAGGTCACAAATAGTGTTTTCTCAGCGAGAGAAGGCCAAAAGGAACACTTCATGCATAACTCCTGTATTTTGATGAAAACTCACTGAAATCAAGCTGTAACTTCAAGTTTATGCATCTTTCTATGCTTTCAGGTTGAAACTTGACTGAAAACTCACTTTGAACAAAAGTTATGGCATTTTTGTATCACAGGTCACAAATAGTGTTTTCTCAGCGAGAGAAGGCCAAAATGAACACTTCATGCATAACTCCTGTATTTTGATGAAAACTCACCGAAATCAAGCTGTAACTTCAAGTTTATGCATCTTTCTATGCTTTCAGGTTGAAACTTGACTGAAAACTCACTTTGAAAAAAAGTTATGGCTGTTTTGTGTCGCAGGTCACAAATAGCGTTTTCTCAGCGAGAGAAGGCCAAAATGAACACTTCATGCATAACTCCTGTATTTTGAGGAAAACTCACTGAAATCCACCTGTAACTTCAAGTTTATGCATCTTTCTATGCTTTCAGGTTGAAACTTGACTGAAAACTCACTTTTAAAAAAAGTTATGGCATTTTTGTATCACAGGTCACAAATAGTGTTTTCTCAGCGAGAGAAGGCCAAAATGAACACTTCATGCATAACTCGTGTATTTTGATGAAAACTCAGTGAAATCAAGCTGTAACTTCAAGTTTATGCATCTTTCTATGCTTTCAGGTTGAAACTTGACTGAAAACTCAATTTGAACAAAAGTTATGGCTGTTTTGTGTCGCAGGTCACAAATAGCGTTTTCTTAGCGAGAGAAGGCCAAAATAAACACTTCATGCATAACTCCTGTATTTTGAGGAAAACTCACTGAAATCCACCTGTAACTTCAAGTTTATGCATCTTTCTATGCTTTCAGGTTGAAACTTGACTGAAAACTCACTTTTAAAAAAAGTTATGGCATTTTTGTATCACAGGTCACAGATAGTGTTTTCTCAGCGAGAGAAGGCCAAAATGAACACTTCATGCATAACTCCTGTATTTTGATGAAAACTCACTGAAATCAAGCTGTAGCTTCAAGTTTATGCATCTTTCTATGCTTTCAGGTTGAAACTTGACTGAAAACTCAATTTGAACAAAAGTTATGGCTGTTTTGTGTCGCAGGTCACAAATAGTGTTTTCTAAGCGAGAGAAGGCCTAAATAAACAGTTCATGCATAACTCCTGTATTTTGAGGAAAACTCACTGAAATCCACCTGTAACTTCAAGTTTATGCATCTTTCTATGCTTTCAGGTTGAAACTTGACTGAAAACTCACTTTGAACAAAAGTTATGGAATTTTTGTATCACAGGTCACAAATAGTGTGTTATCAGCGAGAGAAGGCCAAAATGAACACTTCATAAATAACTCCTGTATTTTGATGAAAACTCACTGAAATAAAGCTGTAACTTCAAGTTTATGCATCTTTCTATGCTTTCAGGTTGAAACTTGACTGAAAACTCACTTTGAACAAAAGTTATGGCATTTTTGTATCACAGGTCACAAATAGTGTTTTCTCAGCGAGAGAAGGCCAAAATGAACACTTCATGCATAACTCCTGTATTTTGAGGAAAACTCACTGAAATCCACCTGTAACTTCAAGTTTATGCATCTTTCTATGCTTTCAGGTTGAAACTTGACTGAAAACTCACTTTGAACAAAAGTTATGGAATTTTTGTATCACAGGTCACAAATAGTGTGTTATCAGCGAGAGAAGGCCAAAATGAACACTTCATAAATAACTCCTGTATTTTGATGAAAACTCACTGAAATAAAGCTGTAACTTCAAGTTTATGCATCTTTCTATGCTTTCAGGTTGAAACTTGACTGAAAACTCACTTTGAACAAAAGTTATGGCATTTTTGTATCACAGGTCACAAATAGTGTTTTCTCAGCGAGAGAAGGCCAAAATGAACACTTCATGCATAACTCCTGTATTTTGAGGAAAACTCACTGAAATCCACCTGTAACTTCAAGTTTATGCATCTTTCTATGCTTTCAGGTTGAAAATTGACTGAAAACTCACTTTTAAAAAAAGTTATGGCATTTTTGTATCACAGGTCACAAATAGTGTTTTCTCAGCGAGAGAAGGCCAAAAGGAACACTTCATGCATAACTCCTGTATTTTGATGAAAACGCACTGAAATCAAGCTGTAACTTCAAGTTTATGCACCTTTCTATGCTTTCAGGTTGAAACTTGACTGAAAACTCAATTTGAACAAAAGTTATGGCATTTTTGTATCACAGGTCACAAATAGTGTTTTCTCAGCGAGAGAAGGCCAAAATGAACACTTCATGCATAACTCCTGTATTTTGATGAAAACTCACCGAAATCAAGCTGTAACTTCAAGTTTATGCATCTTTCTATGCTTTCAGGTTGAAACTTGACTGAAAACTCACTTTGAACAAAAGTTATGGCATTTTTGTATCACAGGTCACAAATAGTGTTTTCTCAGCGAGAGAAGGCCAAAATGAACACTTCATGCATAACTCCTGTATTGTGATGAAAACTCACTGAAATCAAGCTGTATCTTCAAGTTTATGCATCTTTCTATGCTTTCAGGTTGAAACTTGACTGAAAACTCACTTTGAACAAAAGTTATGGCATTTTTGTATCACAGGTCACAAATAGCGTTTTCTCAGCGAGAGAAGGCCAAAATGAACACTTCATGCAGAACTCCTGTATTTTGAGGAAAACTCACTGAAATCCACGTGTAACTTCAAGTTTATGCATCTTTCTATGCTTTCAGGTTGAAACTTGACTGAAAACTCCCTTTTAAAAAAAGTTATGGCATTTTTGTATCACAGGTCACAAATAGGGTTTTCTCAGCGAGAGAAGGCCAAAAGGAACACTTCATGCAGAACTCCTGTATTTTGATGAAAACTCACTGAAATCAAGCTGTAACTTCAAGTTTATGCATCTTTCTATGCTTTCAGGTTGAAACTTGACTGAAAACTCACTTTGAACAAAAGTTATGGCTGTTTTGTGTCGCAGGTCACAAATAGCGTTTTCTCAGCGAGAGAAGGCCAAAATGAACACTTCATGCATAACTCCTGTATTTTGATGAAAACTCACTGAAATCAAGCTGTAACTTCAAGTTTATGCATCTTTCTATGCTTTCAGGTTGAAACTTGACTGAAAACTCAATTTGAACAAAAGTTATGGCTGTTTTGTGTCGCAGGTCACAAATAGCGTTTTCTCAGCGAGAGAAGGCCAAAATGAACACTTCATGCATAACTCCTGTATTTTGAGGAAAACTCACTGAAATCCACCTGTAACTTCAAGTTTATGCATCTTTCTATGCTTTCAGGTTGAAACTTGACTGAAAACTCACTTTGAACAAAAGTTATGGAATTTTTGTATCACAGGTCACAAATAGTGTGTTCTCAGCAAGAGAAGGCCAAAATGAACACTTCATGCATAACTCCTGTATTTTGAGGAAAACTCACTTAAAACAAGCTGTAACTTCAAGTTTATGCATCTTTCTATGATTTCAGGTTGAAACTTGACTGAAAACTCACTTTTAAAAAAAGTTATGGCATTTTTGTATCACAGGTCACAAATAGTGTTTTCTCAGCGAGAGAAGGCCAAAATGAACACTTCATGCATAACTCCTGTATTTTGAGGAAAACTCACTGAAATCCACCTGTAACTTCAAGTTTATGCATCGTTCTATGCTTTCAGGTTGAAACTTGACTGAAAACTCACTTTGAACAAAAGTTATGGCATTTTTGTATCACAGGTCACAAATAGTGTTTTCTCAGCGAGAGAAGGCCAAAATGAACACTTCATGTTTAACTCCTGTATTTTGATGAAAACTCACCGAAATCAAGCTGTAACTTCAAGTTTATGCATCTTTCTATGCTTTCAGGCTGAAACTTGACTGAAAACTCACTTTGAAAAAAAGTTATGGGTGTTTTGTGTCGCAGGTCACAAATAGCGTTTTCTCAGCGAGAGAAGGCCAAAATGAACACTTCATGCAGAACTCCTGTATTTTGAGGAAAACTCACTGAAATCCACCTGTAACTTCAAGTTTATGCATCTTTCTATGCTTTCAGGTTGAAACTTGACTGAAAACTCACTTTGAACAAAAGTTATGGCTGTTTTGTGTCGCAGGTCACAAATAGCGTTTTCTCAGCGAGAGAAGGCCAAAATGAACACTTCATGCATTACTCCTGTATTTTGATGAAAACTCACTGAAATCAAGCTGTAACTTCAAGTTTATGCATCTTTCTATGCTTTCAGGTTGAAACTTGACTGAAAACTCACTTTGAACAAAAGTTATGGAATTTTTGTATCACAGGTCACAAATAGTGTGTTCTCAGCGAGAGAAGGCCAAAATGAACACTTCATGCATAACTCCTGTATTTTGATGAAAACTCACTGAAATCAAGCTGTAACTTCAAGTTTATGCATCTTTCTATGATTTCAGGTTGAAACTTGACTGAAAACTCACTTTAAAAAAAGTTATGGCATTTTTGTATCACAGGTCACAAATAGTGTTTTCTCAGCGAGAGAAGGCCAAAAGGAACACTTCTTGCATAACTCCTGTATTTTGATGAAAACTCACTGAAATCAAGCTGTAACTTCAAGTTTATGCATCTTTCTATGCTTTCAGGTTGAAACTTGACTGAAAACTCAATTTGAACAAAAGTTATGGCTGTTTTGTGTCGCAGGTCACAAATAGCGTTTTCTCAGCGAGAGAAGGCCAAAATGAACACTTCATGCATAACTCCTGTATTTTGAGGAAAACTCACTGAAATCCACCTGTAACTTCAAGTTTATGCATCTTTCTATGCTTTCAGGTTGAAACTTGACTGAAAACTCACTTTGAACAAAAGTTATGGAATTTTTGTATCACAGGTCACAAATAGTGTGTTCTCAGCAAGAGAAGGCCAAAATGAACACTTCATGCATAACTCCTGTATTTTGAGGAAAACTCACTTAAAACAAGCTGTAACTTCAAGTTTATGCATCTTTCTATGATTTCAGGTTGAAACTTGACTGAAAACTCACTTTTAAAAAAAGTTATGGCATTTTTGTATCACAGGTCACAAATAGTGTTTTCTCAGCGAGAGAAGGCCAAAATGAACACTTCATGCATAACTCCTGTATTTTGAGGAAAACTCACTGAAATCCACCTGTAACTTCAAGTTTATGCATCGTTCTATGCTTTCAGGTTGAAACTTGACTGAAAACTCACTTTGAACAAAAGTTATGGCATTTTTGTATCACAGGTCACAAATAGTGTTTTCTCAGCGAGAGAAGGCCAAAATGAACACTTCATGTTTAACTCCTGTATTTTGATGAAAACTCACCGAAATCAAGCTGTAACTTCAAGTTTATGCATCTTTCTATGCTTTCAGGCTGAAACTTGACTGAAAACTCACTTTGAAAAAAAGTTATGGGTGTTTTGTGTCGCAGGTCACAAATAGCGTTTTCTCAGCGAGAGAAGGCCAAAATGAACACTTCATGCAGAACTCCTGTATTTTGAGGAAAACTCACTGAAATCCACCTGTAACTTCAAGTTTATGCATCTTTCTATGCTTTCAGGTTGAAACTTGACTAAAAACTCACTTTGAACAAAAGTTATGGCTGTTTTGTGTCGCAGGTCACAAATAGCGTTTTCTCAGCGAGAGAAGGCCAAAATGAACACTTCATGCATTACTCCTGTATTTTGATGAAAACTCACTGAAATCAAGCTGTAACTTCAAGTTTATGCATCTTTCTATGCTTTTAGGTTGAAACTTGACTGAAAACTCACTTTGAACAAAAGTTATGGAATTTTTGTATCACAGGTCACAAATAGTGTGTTCTCAGCGAGAGAAGGCCAAAATGAACACTTCATGCATAACTCCTGTATTTTGATGAAAACTCACTGAAATCAAGCTGTAACTTCAAGTTTATGCATCTTTCTATGATTTCAGGTTGAAACTTGACTGAAAACTCACTTTTAAAAAAAGTTATGGCATTTTTGTATCACAGGTCACAAATAGTGTTTTCTCAGCGAGAGAAGGCCAAAAGGAACACTTCTTGCATAACTCCTGTATTTTGATGAAAACTCACTGAAATCAAGCTGTAACTTCAAGTTTATGCATCTTTCTATGCTTTCAGGTTGAAACTTGACTGAAAACTCACTTTGAACAAAAGTTATGGCATTTTTGTATCACAGGTCACAAATAGTGTTTTCTCAGCGAGAGAAGGCCAAAATGAACACTTCATGCATAACTCCTGTATTTTGATGAAAACTCACCGAAATCCAGCTGTAACTTCAAGTTTATGCATCTTTCTATGCTTTCAGGTTGAAACTTGACTGAAAACTCACTTTGAAAAAAAGTTATGGCTGTTTTGTGTCGCAGGTCACAAATAGCGTTTTCTCAGCGAGAGAAGGCCAAAATGAACACTTCATGCATAACTCCTGTATTTTGATGAAAACTCACTGAAATCAAGCTGTAACTTCAAGTTTATGCATCTTTCTATGATTTCAGGTTGAAACTTGACTGAAAACTCACTTTGAACAAAAGTTATGGCTGTTTTGTGTCGCAGGTCACAAATAGCGTTTTCTCAGCGAGAGAAGGCCAAAATGAACACTTCATGCATAACTCCTGTATTTTGAGGAAAACTCACTGAAATCAAGCTGTAACTTCAAGTTTATGCATCTTTCTATGCTTTCAGGTTGAAACTTGACTGAAAACTCACTTTGAACAAAAGTTATGGAATTTTTGTATCACAGGTCACAAATAGTGTGTTCTCAGCGAGAGAAGGCCAAAATGAACACTTCATGCATAACTCCTGTATTTTGATGAAAACTCACTGAAATCAAGCTGTAACTTCAAGTTTATGCATCTTTCTATGATTTCAGGTTGAAACTTGACAGAAAACTCACTTTTAAAAAAAGTTATGGCATTTTTGTATCACAGGTCACAAATAGTGTTTTCTCAGCGAGAGAAGGCCAAAAGGAACACTTCATGCATAACTCCTGTATTTTGATGAAAACTCACTGAAATCAAGCTGTAACTTCAAGTTTATGCATCTTTCTATGCTTTCAGGTTGAAACTTGACTGAAAACTCACTTTGAACAAAAGTTATGGCATTTTTGTATCACAGGTCACAAATAGTGTTTTCTCAGCGAGAGAAGGCCAAAATGAACACTTCATGCATAACTCCTGTATTTTGATGAAAACTCACCGAAATCAAGCTGTAACTTCAAGTTTATGCATCTTTCTATGCTTTCAGGTTGAAACTTGACTGAAAACTCACTTTGAAAAAAAGTTATGGCTGTTTTGTGTCGCAGGTCACAAATAGCGTTTTCTCAGCGAGAGAAGGCCAAAATGAACACTTCATGCATAACTCCTGTATTTTGAGGAAAACTCACTGAAATCCACCTGTAACTTCAAGTTTATGCATCTTTCTATGCTTTCAGGTTGAAACTTGACTGAAAACTCACTTTTAAAAAAGTTATGGCATTTTTGTATCACAGGTCACAAATAGTGTTTTCTCAGCGAGAGAAGGCCAAAATGAACACTTCATGCATAACTCCTGTATTTTGATGAAAACTCACTGAAATCAAGCTGTAACTTCAAGTTTATGCATCTTTCTATGCTTTCAGGTTGAAACTTGACTGAAAACTCAATTTGAACAAAAGTTATGGCTGTTTTGTTTCGCAGGTCACAAATAGCGTTTTCTTAGCGAGAGAAGGCCAAAATAAACACTTCATGCATAACTCCTGTATTTTGAGGAAAACTCACTGAAATCCACCTGTAACTTCAAGTTTATGCATCTTTCTATGCTTTCAGGTTGAAACTTGACTGAAAACTCACTTTTAAAAAAAGTTATGGCATTTTTGTATCACAGGTCACAAATAGTGTTTTCTCAGCGAGAGAAGGCCAAAATGAACACTTCATGCATAACTCCTGTATTTTGATGAAAACTCACTGAAATCAAGCTGTAACTTCAAGTTTATGCATCTTTCTATGCTTTCAGGTTGAAACTTGACTGAAAACTCAATTTGAACAAAAGTTATGGCTGTTTTGTGTCGCAGGTCACAAATAGTGTTTTCTAAGCGAGAGAAGGCCAAAATAAACACTTCATGCATAACTCCTGTATTTTGAGGAAAACTCACTGAAATCCACCTGTAACTTCAAGTTTATGCATCTTTCTATGCTTTCAGGTTGAAACTTGACTGAAAACTCACTTTGAACAAAAGTTATGGAATTTTTGTATCACAGGTCACAAATAGTGTGTTATCAGCGAGAGAAGGCCAAAATGAACACTTCATAAATAACTCCTGTATTTTGATGAAAACTCACTGAAATAAAGCTGTAACTTCAAGTTTATGCATCTTTCTATGCTTTCAGGTTGAAACTTGACTGAAAACTCACTTTGAACAAAAGTTATGGCATTTTTGTATCACAGGTCACAAATAGTGTTTTCTCAGCGAGAGAAGGCCAAAATGAACACTTCATGCATAACTCCTGTATTTTGAGGAAAACTCACTGAAATCCACCTGTAACTTCAAGTTTATGCATCTTTCTATGCTTTCAGGTTGAAAATTGACTGAAAACTCACTTTTAAAAAAAGTTATGGCATTTTTGTATCACAGGTCACAAATAGTGTTTTCTCAGCGAGAGAAGGCCAAAAGGAACACTTCATGCATAACTCCTGTATTTTGATGAAAACGCACTGAAATCAAGCTGTAACTTCAAGTTTATGCATCTTTCTATGCTTTCAGGTTGAAACTTGACTGAAAAGTCACTTTGAACAAAAGTTATGGCATTTTTGTATCACAGGTCACAAATAGTGTTTTCTCAGCGAGAGAAGGCCAAAATGAACACTTCATGCATAACTCCTGTATTTTGATGAAAACTCACCGAAATCAAGCTGTAACTTCAAGTTTATGCATCTTTCTATGCTTTCAGGTTGAAACTTGACTGAAAACTCACTTTGAACAAAAGTTATGGCATTTTTGTATCACAGGTCACAAATAGTGTTTTCTCAGCGAGAGAAGGCCAAAATGAACACTTCATGCATAACTCCTGTATTGTGATGAAAACTCACTGAAATCAAGCTGTATCTTCAAGTTTATGCATCTTTCTATGCTTTCAGGTTGAAACTTGACTGAAAACTCACTTTGAACAAAAGTTATGGCATTTTTGTATCACAGGTCACAAATAGCGTTTTCTCAGCGAGAGAAGGCCAAAATGAACACTTCATGCAGAACTCCTGTATTTTGAGGAAAACTCACTGAAATCCACGTGTAACTTCAAGTTTATGCATCTTTCTATGCTTTCAGGTTGAAACTTGACTGAAAACTCCCTTTTAAAAAAAGTTATGGCATTTTTGTATCACAGGTCACAAATAGGGTTTTCTCAGCGAGAGAAGGCCAAAAGGAACACTTCATGCAGAACTCCTGTATTTTGATGAAAACTCACTGAAATCAAGCTGTAACTTCAAGTTTATGCATCTTTCTATGCTTTCAGGTTGAAACTTGACTGAAAACTCACTTTGAACAAAAGTTATGGCTGTTTTGTGTCGCAGGTCACAAATAGCGTTTTCTCAGCGAGAGAAGGCCAAAATGAACACTTCATGCATAACTCCTGTATTTTGATGAAAACTCACTGAAATCAAGCTGTAACTTCAAGTTTATGCATCTTTCTATGCTTTCAGGTTGAAACTTGACTGAAAACTCAATTTGAACAAAAGTTATGGCTGTTTTGTGTCGCAGGTCACAAATAGCGTTTTCTCAGCGAGAGAAGGCCAAAATGAACACTTCATGCATAACTCCTGTATTTTGAGGAAAACTCACTGAAATCCACCTGTAACTTCAAGTTTATGCATCTTTCTATGCTTTCAGGTTGAAACTTGACTGAAAACTCACTTTGAACAAAAGTTATGGAATTTTTGTATCACAGGTCACAAATAGTGTGTTCTCAGCAAGAGAAGGCCAAAATGAACACTTCATGCATAACTCCTGTATTTTGATGAAAACTCACTGAAATCAAGCTGTAACTTCAAGTTTATGCATCTTTCTATGATTTCAGGTTGAAACTTGACTGAAAACTCACTTTTAAAAAAAGTTATGTCATTTTTGTATCACAGGTCACAAATAGTGTTTTCTCAGCGAGAGAAGGCCAAAAGGAACACTTCATGCAGAACTCCTGTATTTTGATGAAAACTCACTGAAATCAAGCTGTAACTTCAAGTTTATGCATCTTTCTATGCTTTCAGGTTGAAACTTGACTGAAAACTCACTTTGAACAAAAGTTATGGCATTTTTGTATCACAGGTCACAAATAGTGTTTTCTCAGCGAGAGAAGGCCAAAATGAACACTTCATGCATAACTCCTGTATTTTGATGAAAACTCACCGAAATCAAGCTGTAACTTCAAGTTTATGCATCTTTCTATGCTTTCAGGTTGAAACTTGACTGAAAACTCACTTTGAAAAAAAGTTATGGCTGTTTTGTGTCGCAGGTCACAAATAGTGTTTTCTCAGCGAGAGAAGGCCAAAATGAAGACTTCATGCATAACTCCTGTATTTTGATGAAAACTCACTGAAATCAAGCTGTAACTTCAAGTTTATGCATCTTTCTATGCTTTCAGGTTGAAACTTGACTGAAAACTCACTTTTAAAAAAAGTTATGGCATTTTTGTATCACAGGTCACAAATAGTGTTTTCTCAGCGAGAGAAGGCCAAAATGAACACTTCATGCATAACTCCTGTATTTTGATGAAAACGCACTGAAATCAAGCTGTAACTTCAAGTTTATGCACCTTTCTATGCTTTCAGGTTGAAACTTGACTGAAAACTCAATTTGAACAAAAGTTATGGCTGTTTTGTGTCGCAGGTCACAAATAGCGTTTTCTAAGCGAGAGAAGGCCAAAATAAACACTTCATGCATAACTCCTGTATTTTGAGGAAAACTCACTGAAATCCACCTGTAACTTCAAGTTTATGCATCTTTCTATGCTTTCAGGTTGAAACTTGACTGAAAACTCACTTTGAACAAAAGTTATGGAATTTTTGTATCACAGGTCACAAATAGTGTGTTCTCAGCGAGAGAAGGCCAAAATGAACACTTCATAAATAACTCCTGTATTTTGATGAAAACTCACTGAATTCAAGCTTTAACTTCAAGCTTATGCATCTTTCTATGATTTCAGGTTGAAACTTGACTGAAAACTCACTTTGAACAAAAGTTATGGCTGTTTTGTGTCGCAGGTCACAAATAGCGTTTTCTCAGCGAGAGAAGGCCAAAATGAACACTTCATGCATAACTCCTGTATTTTGAGGAAAACTCACTGAAATCCACCTGTAACTTCAAGTTTATGCATCTTTCTATGCTTTCAGGTTTAAACTTGACTGAAAACTCACTTTTAAAAAAAGTTATGGCTGTTTTGTGTCGCAGGTCACAAATAGCGTTTTCTCAGCGAGAGAAGGCCAAAATGAACACTTCATGCAAAACTCCTGTATTTTGAGGAAAACTCACTGAAATCCACCTGTAACTTCAAGTTTATGCATCTTTCTATGCTTTCAGGTTTAAACTTGACTGAAAACTCACTTTTAAAAAAAGTTATGGCATTTTTGTATCACAGTTCACAAATAGTGTTTTCTCAGCGAGAGAAGGCCAAAAGGAACACTTCATGCATAACTCCTGTATTTTGATGAAAACTCACTGAAATCAAGCTGTAACTTCAAGTTTATGCATCTTTCTATGCTTTCAGGTTTAAACTTGACTGAAAACTCACTTTGAACAAAAGTTATGGCTGTTTTGTGTCGCAGGTCACAAATAGCGTTTTCTCAGCGAGAGAAGGCCAAAATGAACACTTCATGCAGAACTCCTGTATTTTGAGGAAAACTCACTGAAATCCACCTGTAACTTAAAGTTTATGCATCTTTCTATGCTTTCAGGTTGAAACTTGACTGAAAACTCACTTTGAACAAAAGTTATGGCATTTTTCTATCACAGGTCACAAATAGTGTTTTCTCAGCGAGAGAAGGCCAAAATGAACACTTCATGCATAACTCCTGTATTTTGATGAAAACTCACTGAAATCAAGCTGTAACTTCAAGTTTATGCATCTTTCTATGCTTGCAGGTTGAAACTTGACTGAAAACTCACTTTGAACAAAAGTTATGGCATTTTTATATCACAGGTCACAAATAGCGTTTTCTCAGCGAGAGAAGGCCAAAATGAACACTTCATGCAGAACTCCTGTATTTTGAGGAAAACTCAATGAAATCCACCTGTAACTTCAAGTTTATGCATCTTTCTATTCTTTCAGGTTGAAACTTGACTGAAAACTCACTTTTAAAAAAAGTTATGGCATTTTTGTATCACATGTCACAAATAGTGTTTTCTCAGCGAGAGAAGGCCAAAATGAACACTTCATGCATAACTCCTGTATTGTGATTAAAACTCACTGAAATCAAGCTGTATCTTCAAGTTTATGCATCTTTCTATGCTTTCAGGTTGAAACTTGACTGAAAACTCACTTTGAACAAAAGTTATGGCATTTTTGTATCACAGGTCACAAATAGCGTTTTCTCAGCGAGAGAAGGCCAAAATGAACACTTCATGCAGAACTCCTGTATTTTGATGAAAACTCACTGAAATCAAGCTGTAACTTCAAGTTTATGCATCTTTCTATGCTTTCAGGTTGAAACTTGACTGAAAACTAACTTTGAACAAAAGTTATGGCTGTTTTGTGTCGCAGGTCACAAATAGCGTTTTCTCAGCGAGAGAAGGCCAAAATGAACACTTCATGCAGAACTCCTGTGTTTTGAGGAAAACTCAATGAAATCCACCTGTAACTTAAAGTTTATGCATCTTTCTATGCTTTCAGGTTGAAACTTGACTGAAAACTCACTTTGAACAAAAGTTATGGCATTTTTCTATCACAGGTCACAAATAGTGTTTTCTCAGCGAGAGAAGGCCAAAATGAACACTTCATGCATAACTCCTGTATTTTGATGAAAACTCACTGAAATCAAGCTGTAACTTCAAGTTTATGCATCTTTCTATGCTTGCAGGTTGAAACTTGACTGAAAACTCACTTTGAACAAAAGTTATGGCATTTTTATATCACAGGTCACAAATAGCGTTTTCTCAGCGAGAGAAGGCCAAAATGAACACTTCATGCAGAACTCCTGTATTTTGAGGAAAACTCAATGAAATCCACCTGTAACTTCAAGTTTATGCATCTTTCTATTCTTTCAGGTTGAAACTTGACTGAAAACTCACTTTTAAAAAAAGTTATGGCATTTTTGTATCACATGTCACAAATAGTGTTTTCTCAGCGAGAGAAGGCCAAAATGAACACTTCATGCATAACTCCTGTATTGTGATTAAAACTCACTGAAATCAAGCTGTATCTTCAAGTTTATGCATCTTTCTATGCTTTCAGGTTGAAACTTGACTGAAAACTCACTTTGAACAAAAGTTATGGCATTTTTGTATCACAGGTCACAAATAGCGTTTTCTCAGCGAGAGAAGGCCAAAATGAACACTTCATGCAGAACTCCTGTATTTTGATGAAAACTCACTGAAATCAAGCTGTAACTTCAAGTTTATGCATCTTTCTATGCTTTCAGGTTGAAACTTGACTGAAAACTAACTTTGAACAAAAGTTATGGCTGTTTTGTGTCGCAGGTCACAAATAGCGTTTTCTCAGCGAGAGAAGGCCAAAATGAACACTTCATGCATAACTCCTGTGTTTTGAGGAAAACTCAATGAAATCCACCTGTAACTTCAAGTTTATGCATCTTTCTATGCTTTCAGGTTGAAACTTGACTGAAAACTCACTTTGAACAAAAGTTATGGAATTTTTGTTTCACAGGTCACAAATAGCGTTTTCTCAGCGAGAGAAGGCCAAAATTAACACTTCATGCATAACTCCTGTATTTTGAGGAAAACTCACTGAAATCCACCTGTAACTTAAAGTTTATGCATCTTTCTATGCATTCAGGTTTAAACTTGACTGAAAACTCACTTTTAAAAAAAGTTATGGCATTTTTGTATCACAGGTCACAAATAGTGTTTTCTCAGCGAGAGAAGGCCAAAAGGAACACTTCATGCATAACTCCTGTATTTTGATGAAAACTCACTGAAATCAAGCTGTAACTTCAAGTTTATTCATCTTTCTATGCTTTCAGGTTGAAACTTGACTGAAAACTCACTTTGAACAAAAGTTATGGCATTTTTGTATCACAGGTCACAAATAGCGTTTTCTCAGCGAGAGAAGGCCAAAATGAACACTTCATGCATAACTCCTGTATTTTGAGGAAAACTCACTGAAATCCACCTGTAACTTCAAGCTTATGCATCTTTCTATGATTTCAGGTTGAAACTTGACTGAAAACTCACTTTGAACAAAAGTTATGGCTGTTTTGTGTCGCAGGTCACAAATAGCGTTTTCTCAGCGAGAGAAGGCCAAAATGAACACTTCATGCATAACTCCTGTATTTTGAGGAAAACTCACTGAAATCCACCTGTAACTTCAAGTTTATGCATCTTTCTATGCATTCAGGTTTAAACTTGACTGAAAACTCACTTTGAACAAAAGTTATGGAATTTTTGTATCACAGGTCACAAATAGTGTGTTCTCAGCGAGAGAAGGCCAAAATGAACACTTCATGCATAACTCCTGTATTTTGATGAAAACTCACTGAAATCAAGCTGTAACTTCAAGTTTATGCATCTTTCTATGATTTCAGGTTGAAACTTGACTGAAAACTCACTTTGAACAAAAGTTATGGCTGTTTTGTGTCGCAGGTCACAAATAGCGTTTTCTCAGCGAGAGAAGGCCAAAATGAACACTTCATGCAGAACTCCTGTATTTTGAGGAAAACTCACTGAAATCCACCTGTAACTTCAAGTTTATGCATCTTTCTATGCTTTCAGGTTTAAACTTGACTGAAAACTCACTTTTAAAAAAAGTTATGGCATTTTTGTATCACAGTTCACAAATAGTGTTTTCTCAGCGAGAGAAGGCCAAAAGGAACACTTCATGCATAACTCCTGTATTTTGATGAAAACTCACTGAAATCAAGCTGTAACTTCAAGTTTATGCATCTTTCTATGCTTTCAGGTTGAAACTTGACTGAAAACTCACTTTGAACAAAAGTTATGGCTGTTTTGTGTCGCAGGTCACAAATAGCGTTTTCTCAGCGAGAGAAGGCCAAAATGAACACTTCATGCAGAACTCCTGTATTTTGAGGAAAACTCACTGAAATCCACCTGTAACTTCAAGTTTATGCATCTTTCTATGCTTTCAGGTTGAAACTTGACTGAAAACTCACTTTTAAAAAAAGTTATGGCATTTTTCTATCACAGGTCACAAATAGTGTTTTCTCAGCGAGAGAAGGCCAAAATGAACACTTCATGCATAACTCCTGTATTTTGATGAAAACTCACTGAAATCAAGCTGTAACTTCAAGTTTATGCATCTTTCTATGCTTGCAGGTTGAAACTTGACTGAAAACTCACTTTGAACAAAAGTTATGGCATTTTTATATCACAGGTCACAAATAGCGTTTTCTCAGCGAGAGAAGGCCAAAATGAACACTTCATGCAGAACTCCTGTATTTTGAGGAAAACTCACTGAAATCCACCTGTAACTTCAAGTTTATGCATCTTTCTATTCTTTCAGGTTGAAACTTGACTGAAAACTCACTTTTAAAAAAAGTTATGGCATTTTTGTATCACATGTCACAAATAGTGTTTTCTCAGCGAGAGAAGGCCAAAATGAACACTTCATGCATAACTCCTGTATTGTGATTAAAACTCACTGAAATCAAGCTGTATCTTCAAGTTTATGCATCTTTCTATGCTTTCAGGTTGAAACTTGACTGAAAACTCACTTTGAACAAAAGTTATGGCATTTTTGTATCACAGGTCACAAATAGCGTTTTCTCAGCGAGAGAAGGCCAAAATGAACACTTCATGCAGAACTCCTGTATTTTGATGAAAACTCACTGAAATCAAGCTGTAACTTCAAGTTTATGCATCTTTCTATGCTTTCAGGTTGAAACTTGACTGAAAACTAACTTTGAACAAAAGTTATGGCTGTTTTGTGTCGCAGGTCACAAATAGCGTTTTCTCAGCGAGAGAAGGCCAAAATGAACACTTCATGCATAACTCCTGTGTTTTGAGGAAAACTCAATGAAATCCACCTGTAACTTCAAGTTTATGCATCTTTCTATGCTTTCAGGTTGAAACTTGACTGAAAACTCACTTTGAACAAAAGTTATGGAATTTTTGTATCACAGGTCACAAATAGTGTGTTCTCAGCGAGAGAAGGCCAAAATGAACACTTCATGCATAACTCCTGTATTTTGATGAAAACTCACTGAAATCAAGCTGTAACTTCAACTTTATGCATCTTTCTATGATTTCAGGTTGAAACTTGACTGAAAACTCACTTTGAACAAAAGTTATGGCTGTTTTGTGTCGCAGGTCACAAATAGCGTTTTCTCAGCGAGAGAAGGCCAAAATTAACACTTCATGCATAACTCCTGTATTTTGAGGAAAACTCACTGAAATCCACCTGTAACTTCAAGTTTATGCATCTTTCTATGCATTCAGGTTTAAACTTGACTGAAAACTCACTTTTAAAAAAAGTTATGGCATTTTTGTATCACAGGTCACAAATAGTGTTTTCTCAGCGAGAGAAGGCCAAAAGGAACACTTCATGCATAACTCCTGTATTTTGATGAAAACTCACTGAAATCAAGCTGTAACTTCAAGTTTATTCATCTTTCTATGCTTTCAGGTTGAAACTTGACTGAAAACTCACTTTGAACAAAAGTTATGGCATTTTTGTATCACAGGTCACAAATAGCGTTTTCTCAGCGAGAGAAGGCCAAAATGAACACTTCATGCATAACTCCTGTATTTTGAGGAAAACTCACTGAAATCCACCTGTAACTTCAAGCTTATGCATCTTTCTATGATTTCAGGTTGAAACTTGACTGAAAACTCACTTTGAACAAAAGTTATGGCTGTTTTGTGTCGCAGGTCACAAATAGCGTTTTCTCAGCGAGAGAAGGCCAAAATGAACACTTCATGCATAACTCCTGTATTTTGAGGAAAACTCACTGAAATCCACCTGTAACTTCAAGTTTATGCATCTTTCTATGCATTCAGGTTTAAACTTGACTGAAAACTCACTTTGAACAAAAGTTATGGAATTTTTGTATCACAGGTCACAAATAGTGTGTTCTCAGCGAGAGAAGGCCAAAATGAACACTTCATGCATAACTCCTGTATTTTGATGAAAACTCACTGAAATCAAGCTGTAACTTCAAGTTTATGCATCTTTCTATGATTTCAGGTTGAAACTTGACTGAAAACTCACTTTGAACAAAAGTTATGGCTGTTTTGTGTCGCAGGTCACAAATAGCGTTTTCTCAGCGAGAGAAGGCCAAAATGAACACTTCATGCAGAACTCCTGTATTTTGAGGAAAACTCACTGAAATCCACCTGTAACTTCAAGTTTATGCATCTTTCTATGCTTTCAGGTTTAAACTTGACTGAAAACTCACTTTTAAAAAAAGTTATGGCATTTTTGTATCACAGTTCACAAATAGTGTTTTCTCAGCGAGAGAAGGCCAAAAGGAACACTTCATGCATAACTCCTGTATTTTGATGAAAACTCACTGAAATCAAGCTGTAACTTCAAGTTTATGCATCTTTCTATGCTTTCAGGTTGAAACTTGACTGAAAACTCACTTTGAACAAAAGTTATGGCTGTTTTGTGTCGCAGGTCACAAATAGCGTTTTCTCAGCGAGAGAAGGCCAAAATGAACACTTCATGCAGAACTCCTGTATTTTGAGGAAAACTCACTGAAATCCACCTGTAACTTCAAGTTTATGCATCTTTCTATGCTTTCAGGTTGAAACTTGACTGAAAACTCACTTTTAAAAAAAGTTATGGAATTTTTCTATCACAGGTCACAAATAGTGTTTTCTCAGCGAGAGAAGGCCAAAATGAACACTTCATGCATAACTCCTGTATTTTGATGAAAACTCACTGAAATCAAGCTGTAACTTCAAGTTTATGCATCTTTCTATGCTTGCAGGTTGAAACTTGACTGAAAACTCACTTTGAACAAAAGTTATGGCATTTTTATATCACAGGTCACAAATAGCGTTTTCTCAGCGAGAGAAGGCCAAAATGAACACTTCATGCAGAACTCCTGTATTTTGAGGAAAACTCACTGAAATCCACCTGTAACTTCAAGTTTATGCATCTTTCTATTCTTTCAGGTTGAAACTTGACTGAAAACTCACTTTTAAAAAAAGTTATGGCATTTTTGTATCACATGTCACAAATAGTGTTTTCTCAGCGAGAGAAGGCCAAAATGAACACTTCATGCATAACTCCTGTATTGTGATTAAAACTCACTGAAATCAAGCTGTATCTTCAAGTTTATGCATCTTTCTATGCTTTCAGGTTGAAACTTGACTGAAAACTCACTTTGAACAAAAGTTATGGCATTTTTGTATCACAGGTCACAAATAGCGTTTTCTCAGCGAGAGAAGGCCAAAATGAACACTTCATGCAGAACTCCTGTATTTTGATGAAAACTCACTGAAATCAAGCTGTAACTTCAAGTTTATGCATCTTTCTATGCTTTCAGGTTGAAACTTGACTGAAAACTAACTTTGAACAAAAGTTATGGCTGTTTTGTGTCGCAGGTCACAAATAGCGTTTTCTCAGCGAGAGAAGGCCAAAATGAACACTTCATGCATAACTCCTGTGTTTTGAGGAAAACTCAATGAAATCCACCTGTAACTTCAAGTTTATGCATCTTTCTATGCTTTCAGGTTGAAACTTGACTGAAAACTCACTTTGAACAAAAGTTATGGAATTTTTGTATCACAGGTCACAAATAGTGTGTTCTCAGCGAGAGAAGGCCAAAATGAACACTTCATGCATAACTCCTGTATTTTGATGAAAACTCACTGAAATCAAGCTGTAACTTCAACTTTATGCATCTTTCTATGATTTCAGGTTGAAACTTGACTGAAAACTCACTTTGAACAAAAGTTATGGCTGTTTTGTGTCGCAGGTCACAAATAGCGTTTTCTCAGCGAGAGAAGGCCAAAATTAACACTTCATGCATAACTCCTGTATTTTGAGGAAAACTCACTGAAATCCACCTGTAACTTCAAGTTTATGCATCTTTCTATGCATTCAGGTTTAAACTTGACTGAAAACTCACTTTTAAAAAAAGTTATGGCATTTTTGTATCACAGGTCACAAATAGTGTTTTCTCAGCGAGAGAAGGCCAAAAGGAACACTTCATGCATAACTCCTGTATTTTGATGAAAACTCACTGAAATCAAGCTGTAACTTCAAGTTTATGCATCTTTCTATGCTTTCAGGTTGAAACTTGACTGAAAACTCACTTTGAACAAAAGTTATGGCATTTTTGTATCACAGGTCACAAATAGCGTTTTCTCAGCGAGAGAAGGCCAAAATGAACACTTCATGCAGAACTCCTGTATTTTGAGGAAAACTCACTGAAATCCACCTGTAACTTCAAGTTTATGCATCTTTCTATGCTTTCAGGTTGAAACTTGACTGAAAACTCACTTTGAACAAAAGTTATGGCATTTTTGTATCACAGGTCACAAATAGTGTTTTCTCAGCGAGAGAAGGCCAAAATGAACACTTCATGCAGAACTCCAGTATTTTGAGGAAAACTCACTGAAATCCACCTGTAACTTCAAGTTTATGCATCTTTCTATGCTTTCAGGTTGAAACTTGACTGAAAACTCACTTTTAAAAAAAGTTATGGCATTTTTTTATCACAGGTCACAAATAGTGTTTTCTCAGCGAGAGAAGGCTCAAATGAACATTTCATGCATAACTCCTGTATTTTGATGAAAACTCACTGAAATCAAGCTGTAACTTCAAGTTTATGCATCTTTCTATGCTTTCAGGTTGAAACTTGACTGAAAACTCACTTTGAACAAAAGTTATGGCTGTTTTGTGTCGTAGGTCACAAATAGCGTTTTCTCAGCGAGAGAAGGCCAAAATGAACACTTCATGCAGAACTCCTGTATTTTGAGGAAAACTCACTGAAATCCAACTGTAACTTCAAGTTTATGCATCTTTCTATGCTTTCAGGTTGAAACTTGACTGAAAACTCACTTTGAACAAAAGTTATGGCTGTTTTGTGTCGCAGGTCACAAATAGCGTTTTCTCAGCGAGAGAAGGCCAAAATGAACACTTCATGCATAACTCCTGTATTTTGATGAAAACTCACTGAAATCAAGCTGTAACTTCAAGTTTATGCATCTTTCTATGCTTTCAGGTTGAAACTTGACTGAAAACTCACTTTGAACAAAAGTTATGGCATTTTTGTATCACAGGTCACAAATAGCGTTTTCTCAGCGAGAGAAGGCCAAAATGAACACTTCATGCAGAACTCCTGTATTTTGAGGAAAACTCACTGAAATCCACCTGTAACTTCAAGTTTATGCATCTTTCTATGCTTTCAGGTTGAAACTTGACTGAAAACTCACTTTGAACAAAAGTTATGGCATTTTTGTATCACAGGTCACAAATAGTGTTTTCTCAGCGAGAGAAGGCCAAAATGAACACTTCATGCAGAACTCCAGTATTTTGAGGAAAACTCACTGAAATCCACCTGTAACTTCAAGTTTATGCATCTTTCTATGCTTTCAGGTTGAAACTTGACTGAAAACTCACTTTTAAAAAAAGTTATGGCATTTTTGTATCACAGGTCACAAATAGTGTTTTCTCAGCGAGAGAAGGCTCAAATGAACATTTCATGCATAACTCCTGTATTTTGATGAAAACTCACTGAAATCAAGCTGTAACTTCAAGTTTATGCATCTTTCTATGCTTTCAGGTTGAAACTTGACTGAAAACTCACTTTGAACAAAAGTTATGGCTGTTTTGTGTCGTAGGTCACAAATAGCGTTTTCTCAGCGAGAGAAGGCCAAAATGAACACTTCATGCAGAACTCCTGTATTTTGAGGAAAACTCACTGAAATCCAACTGTAACTTCAAGTTTATGCATCTTTCTATGCTTTCAGGTTGAAACTTGACTGAAAACTCACTTTGAACAAAAGTTATGGCTGTTTTGTGTCGCAGGTCACAAATAGCGTTTTCTCAGCGAGAGAAGGCCAAAATGAACACTTCATGCATAACTCCTGTATTTTGAGGAAAACTCACTGAAATCCACCTGTAACTTCAAGTTTATGCATCTTTCTATGCTTTCAGGTTGAAACTTGACTGAAAACTCACTTTTAAAAAAACTTATGGCATTTTTGTTTCACAGGTCACAAATAGTGTTTTCTCAGCGAGAGAAGGCCAAAAGGAACACTTCATGCATAACACCTGTATTTTGATGAAAACTCACTGAAATCAAGCTGTAACTTCAAGTTTATGCATCTTTGTATGCTTTCAGGTTGAAACTTGACTGAAAACTCCATTTGAACAAAAGTTATGGCTGTTTTGTGTCGCAGGTAAAAAATAGCCTTTTCTCAGCGAGAGAAGGCCAAAATGAACACTTCATGCATAACTCCTGTATTTTGAGGAAAACTCACTGAAATCCGCCTGTAACTTAAAGTTTATGCATCTTTCTATGCTTTCAGGTTGAAAATTGACTGAAAACTCACTTTTAAAAAAAGTTATGGCATTTTTGTATCACAAGTCACAAATAGTGTTTTCTCAGCGAGAGAAGGCCAAAATGAACACTTCATGCATAACTCCTGTATTTTGATGAAAACTCACTGAAATCAAGCTGTAACTTCAAGTTTATGCATCTTTCTATGCTTGCAGGTTGAAACTTGACTGAAAACTCAATATGAACAAAAGTTATGGCTGTTTTGTGTCGCAGGTCACAAATCGCGTTTTCTCAGCGAGAGAAGGCCAAAATGAATACTTCATGCAGAACTCCTGTATTTTGAGGAAAAGTCACTGAAATCCACCTGTAACGTCAAGTTTATGCATCTTTCTATGCTTTCAGGTTGAAACTTGACTGAAAACTCACTTTTAAAAAAAGTTATGGAATTTTTGTATCACAGGTCACAAATAGTGTTTTCTCAGCGAGAGAAGGCCAAAATGAACACTTCATGCATAACTCCTGTATTTTGATGAAAACTCACTGAAATCAAGCTGTAACTTCAAGTTTATGCATCTTTCTATGATTTCAGGTTGAAACTTGACTGAAAACTCACTTTGAACAAAAGTTATGGCTGTTTTGTGTCGCAGGTCACAAATAGCGTTTTCTCAGCGAGAGAAGGCCAAAATGAACACTTCATGCAGAACTCCAGTATTTTGAGGAAAACTCACTGAAATCCACCTGTAACTTCAAGTTTATGCATCTTTCTATGCTTTCAGGTTGAAACTTGACTGAAAACTCACTTTTAAAAAAAGTTATGGCATTTTTGTATCACAGGTCACAAATAGTGTTTTCTCAGCGAGAGAAGGCCAAAATGAACATTTCATGCATAACTCCTGTATTTTGATGAAAACTCACTGAAATCAAGCTGTAACTTTGAGTTTATGCATCTTTCTATGCTTTCAGGTTGAAACTTGACTGAAAACTCACTTTGAACAAAAGTTATGGCTGTTTTGTGTCGTAGGTCACAAATAGCGTTTTCTCAGCGAGAGAAGGCCAAAATGAACACTTCATGCAGAACTCCTGTATTTTTAGGAAAACTCACTGAAATCCACCTGTAACTTCAAGTTTATGCATCTTTCTATGCTTTCAGGTTGAAACTTGACTGAAAACTCACTTTGAACAAAAGTTATGGCTGTTTTGTGTCGCAGGTCACAAATAGCGTTTTCTCAGCGAGAGAAGGCCAAAATGAACACTTCATGCAGAACTCCTGTATTTTGAGGAAAACTCACTGAAATCCACCTGTAACTTCAAGTTTATGCATCTTTCTATGCTTTCAGGTTGAAACTTGACTGAAAACTCACTTTGAACAAAAGTTATGGCTGTTTTGTGTCGCAGGTAAAAAATAGCGTTTTCTCAGCGAGAGAAGGCCAAAATGAACACTTCATGCATAACTCCTGTATTTTGAGGAAAACTCACTGAAATCCACCTGTAACTTAAAGTTTATGCATCTTTCTATGCTTTCAGGTTGAAAATTGGCTGAAAACTCACTTTTAAAAAAAGTTATGGCATTTTTGTATCACAAGTCACAAATAGTGTTTTCTCAGCGAGAGAAGGCCAAAATGAACACTTCATGCATAACTCCTGTATTTTGATGAAAACTCACTGAAATCAAGCTGTAACTTCAAGTTTATGCATCTTTCTATGCTTTCAGGTTGAAACTTGACTGAAAACTCAACATGAACAAAAGTTATGGCTGTTTTGTGTCGCAGGTCACAAATCGCGTTTTCTCAGCGAGAGAAGGCCAAAATGAATACTTCATGCAGAACTCCTGTATTTTGAGGAAAACTCACTGAAATCCACCTGTAACGTCAAGTTTATGCATCTTTCTATGCTTTCAGGTTGAAACTTGACTGAAAACTCACTTTTAAAAAAAGTTATGGAATTTTTGTATCACAGGTCACAAATAGTGTTTTCTCAGCGAGAGAAGGCCAAAATGAACACTTCATGCATAACTCCTGTATTTTGATGAAAACTCACTGAAATCAAGCTGTAACTTCAAGTTTATGCATCTTTCTATGATTTCAGGTTGAAACTTGACTGAAAACTCACTTTGAACAAAAGTTATGGCATTTTTGTATCACAGGTCACAAATAGCGTTTTCTCAGCGAGAGAAGGCCAAAATGAACACTTCATGCAGAACTCCTGTATTTTGAGGAAAACTCACTGAAATCAAGCTGTATCTTCAAGTTTATGCATCTTTCTATGCTTTCAGGTTGAAACTTGACTGAAAACTCACTTTGAACAAAAGTTATGGCTGTTTTGTGTCGCAGGTCACAAATAGCGTTTTCTCAGCGAGAGAAGGCCAAAATGAACACTTCATGCATAACTCCTGTATTTTGAGGAAAACTCACAGAAATCCACCTGTAACTTCAAGTTTATGCATCTTTCTATGCTTTCAGGTTGAAACTTGACTGAAAACTCACTTTTAAAAAAAGTTATGGCATTTTTGTATCACAGGTCACAAATAGTGTTTTCTCAGCGAGAGAAGGCCAAAATGAACACTTCATGCATAACTCCTGTATTTTGATGAAAACTCACTGAAATCAAGCTGTAACTTCAAGTTTATGCATCTTTCTATGCTTTCAGGTTGAAACTTGACTGAAAACTCAATTTGAACAAAAGTTATGGCTGTTTTGTGTCGCAGGTCACAAATAGCGTTTTCTCAGCGAGAGAAGGCCAAAATGAACACTTCATGCAGAACTCCTGTATTTTGAGGAAAACTCACTGAAATCCACCTGTAACTTCAAGTTTATGCATCTTTCTATGCTTTCAGGTTGAAACTTGACTGAAAACTCACTTTGAACAAAAGTTATGGAATTTTTGTATCACAGGTCACAAATAGTGTTTTCTCAGCGAGAGAAGGCCAAAATGAACACTTCATGCATAACTCCTGTATTTTGATGAAAACTCACTGAAATCAAGCTGTAACTTCAAGTTTATGCATCTTTCTATGATTTCAGGTTGAAACTTGACTGAAAACTCACTTTGAACAAAAGTTATGGCTGTTTTGTGTCGCAGGTCACAAATAGCGTTTTCTCAGCGAGAGAAGGACAAAATGAACACTTCATGCATAACTCCTGTATTTTGAGGAAAACTTACTGAAATTCACCTGTAACATCAAGTTTATGCATCTTTCTATGCTTTCAGGTTGAAACTTGACTGAAAACTCACTTTTAAAAAAAGTTATGGCATTTTTGTATCACAGGTCACAAATAGTGTTTTCTCAGCGAGAGAAGGCCAAAATGAACACTTCATGCAGAACTCCTGTATTTTGAGGAAAACTCACTGAAATCCACCTGTAAATTCAAGTTTATGCATCTTTCTATGCTTTCAGGTTGAAACTTGACTGAAAACTCACTTTTAAAAAAAGTTATGGCATTTTTGTATCACAGGTCACAAATAATGTTTTCTCAGCGAGAGAAGGCCAAAATGAACACTTCATGCAGAACTCCAGTATTTTGAGGAAAACTCACTGAAATCCACCTGTAACTTCAAGTTTATGCATCTTTCTATGCTTTCAGGTTGAAACTTGACTGAAAACTCACTTTTAAAAAAAGTTATGGCATTTTTGTATCACAGGTCACAAATAGTGTTTTCTCAGCGAGAGAAGGCCAAAATGAACACTTCATGCATAACTCCTGTATTTTGATGAAAACTCACTGAAATCAAGCTGTAACTTCAAGTTTATGCATCTTTCTATGCTTTCAGGTTGAAACTTGACTGAAAACTCACTTTGAACAAAAGTTATGGCTGTTTTGTGTCGCAGGTCACAAATAGCGTTTTCTCAGCGAGAGAAGGCCAAAATGAACACTTCATGCAGAACTCCTGTATTTTGATGAAAACTCACCGAAATCAAGCTGTAACTTCAAGTTTATGCATCTTTCTATGCTTTCAGGTTGAAACTTGACTGAAAACTCACTTTTAAAAAAAGTTATGGCATTTTTGTATCACATGTCACAAATAGCGTTTTCTCAGCGAGAGAAGGCCAAAATGAACACTTCATGCAGAACTCCTGTATTTTGAGGAAAACTCACTGAAATCCACGTGTAACTTCAAGTTTATGCATCTTTCTATGCTTTCAGGTTGAAACTTGACTGAAAACTCACTTTTAAAAAAAGTTATGGCATTTTTGTATCACAGGTCACAAATAGTGTTTTCTCAGCGAGAGAAGGCCAAAAGGAACACTTCATGCATAACTCCTGTATTTTGATGAAAACTCACTGAAATCAAGCTGTAACTTCAAGTTTATGCATCTTTGTATGCTTTCAGGTTGAAACTTGACTGAAAACTCCCTATGAACAAAAGTTATGGCTGTTTTGTGTCGCAGGTAACAAATAGCGTTTTCTCAGCGAGAGAAGGCCAAAATGAACTCTTCATGCATAACTCCTGTATTTTGAGAAAAACTCACTGAAATCCACCTGTAACTTAAAGTTTATGCATCTTTCTATGCTTTCAGGTTGAAAATTGACTGAAAACTCACTTTTAAAAAAAGTTATGGCATTTTTGTATCACAGTTCACAAATAGTGTTTTCTCAGCGAGAGAAAGCCAAAATGAACACTTCATGCATAACTCCTGTATTTTGATGAAAACTCACTGAAATCAAGCTGTAACTTCAAGTTTATGCATCTTTCTATGCTTGCAGGTTGAAACTTGACTGAAAACTCAATATGAACAAAAGTTATGGCTGTTTTGTGTCGCAGGTCACAAATAGCGTTTTCTCAGCGAGAGAAGGCAAAAATGAATACTTCATGCAGAACTCCTGTATTTTGAGGAAAACTCACTGAAATCCACCTGTAACTTCAAGTTTATGCATCTTTCTATGCTTTCAGGTTGAAACTTGACTGAAAACTCACTTTTAAAAAAAGTTATGGAATTTTTGTATCACAGGTCACAAATAGTGTTTTCTCAGCGAGAGAAGGCCAAAATGAACACTTCATGCATAACTCCTGTATTTTGATGAAAACTCACCGAAATCAAGCTGTAACTTCAAGTTTATGCATCTTTCTATGCTTTCAGGTTGAAACTTGACTGAAAACTCACTTTGAACAAAAGTTATGGCATTTTTGTATCACAGGTCACAAATAGCGTTTTCTCAGCGAGAGAAGGCCAAAATGAACACTTCATGCAGAACTCCTGTATTTTGAGGAAAACTCACTGAAATCCACCTGTAACTTCAAGTTTATGCATCTTTCTATGCTTTCAGGTTGAAACTTGACTGAAAACTCACTTTGAAAACAAGTTATGGCATTTTTGTATCACAGGTCAAAAATAGTGTTTTCTCAGCGAGAGAAGGCCAAAATGAACACTTCATGCATAACTCCTGTATTGTGATGAAAACTCACTGAAATCAAGCTGTATCTTCAAGTTTATGCATCTTTCTATGCTTTCAGGTTGAAACTTGACTGAAAACTCACTTTGAACAAAAGTTATGGCATTTTTGTATCACAGGTCACAAATAGCGTTTTCTCAGCGAGAGAAGGCCAAAATGAACACTTCATGCAGAACTCCTGTATTTTGAGGAAAACTCACTGAAATCAGGCTGTAACTTCAAGTTTATGCATCTTTCTATGCTTTCAGGTTGAAACTTGACTGAAAACTCCCTTTTAAAAAAAGTTATGGCATTTTTGTATCACAGGTCACAAATAGGGTTTTCTCAGCGAGAGAAGGCCAAAAGGAACACTTCATGCATAACTCCTGTATTTTGATGAAAACTCAATGAAATCAAGCTGTAACTTCAAGTTTATGCATCTTTCTATGCTTTCAGGTTGAAACTTGACTGAAAACTCACTTTGAACAAAAGTTATGGCTGTTTTGTGTCGCAGGTCACAAATAGCGTTTTCTCAGCGAGAGAAGGCCAAAATGAACACTTCATGCATAACTCCTGTATTTTGAGTAAAACTCACTGAAATCCACCTGTAACTTCAAGATTATGCATCTTTCTATGCTTTCAGGTTGAAACTTGAATGAAAACTCACTTTTAAAAAAAGTTATGGCATTTTTTTATCACAGGTCACAAATAGTGTTTTCTCAGCGAGAGAAGGCCAAAATGAACACTTCATGCATAACTCCTGTATTTTGATGAAAACTCACTGAAATCAAGCTGTAACTTCAAGTTTATGCATCTTTCTATGCTTTCAGGTTGAAACTTGACTGAAAACTCATTTTGAACAAAAGTTATGGCTGTTTTGTGTCGCAGGTCACAAATAGCGTTTTGTCAGCGAGAGAAGGCCAAAATGAACACTTCATGCATAACTCCTGTATTTTGAGGTAAACTCACTGAAATCCACCTGTAACTTCAAGTTTATGCATCTTTCTATGCTTTCAGGTTGAAACTTGACTGAAAACTCACTTTGAACAAAAGTTATGGAATTTTTGTATCACAAGTCACAAATAGTGTGTTCTCAGCGAGAGAAGGCCAAAATGAACACTTCATGCATAACTCTTGTATTTTGATGAAAACTCACCGAAATCAAGCTGTAACTTCAAGTTTATGCATCTTTCAATGCTTTCAGGTTGAAACTTGACTGAAAACTCACTTTGAAAAAAAGTTATGGCTGTTTTGTGTCGCAGGTCACAAATAGCGTTTTCTCAGCGAGAGAAGGCCAAAATGAACACTTCATGCATAACTCCTGTATTTTATGGAAAACTCACTGAAATCCACATGTAACTTCAAGTTTATGCATCTTTCTATGCTTTCAGGTTGAAACTTGACTGAAAACTCACTTTGAACAAAAGTTATGGCTGTTTTGTGTCGCAGGTCACAAATAGCGTTTTCTCAGCGAGAGAAGGCCAAAATGAACACTTCATGCATAACTCCTGTATTTTGAGGAAAACTCACTGAAATCCACCTGTAACTTCAAGTTTATGCATCTTTCTATGCTTTCAGGTTGAAACTTGACTGAAAACTCACTTTTAAAAAAAGTTATGGCATTTTTGTATCACAGGTCACAAATAGTGTTTTCTCAGCGAGAGAAGGCCAAAATGAACACTTCATGCATAACTCCTGTATTTTGATGAAAACTCACTGAAATCAAGCTGTAACTTCAAGTTTATGCATCTTTCTATGCTTTCAGGTTGAAACTTGACTGAAAACTCAATTTGAACAAAAGTTATGGCTGTTTTGTATCACAGGTCACAAATAGTGTTTTCTCAGCGAGAGAAGGCCAAAATGAACACTTCATGCATAACTCCTGTATTGTGATGAAAACTCACTGAAATCAAGCTGTATCTTCAAGTTTATGCATCTTTCTATGCTTTCAGGTTGAAACTTGACTGAAAACTCACTTTGAACAAAAGTTATGTCATTTTTTTATCACAGGTCACAAATAGCGTTTTCTCAGCGAGAGAAGGCCAAAATGAACACTTCATGCAGAACTCCTGTATTTTGAGGAAAACTCACTGAAATCAACCTGTAACTTCAAGTTTATGCATCTTTCTATGCTTTCAGGTTGAAACTTGACTGAAAACTCCCTTTTAAAAAAAGTTATGGCATTTTTGTATCACAGGTCACAAATAGGGTTTTCTCAGCGAGAGAAGGCCAAAAGGAACACTTCATGCATAACTCCTGTATTTTGATGAAAACTCACTGAAATCAAGCTGTAACTTCAAGTTTATGCATCTTTCTATGCTTTCAGGTTGAAACTTGACTGAAAACTCACTTTGAACAAAAGTTATGGCTGTTTTGTGTCGCAGGTCACAAATAGCGTTTTCTCAGCGAGAGAAGGCCAAAATGAACACTTCATGCAGAACTCCTGTATTTTGAAGAAAACTCACTGAAATCCACCTATAACTTCAAGTTTATGCATCTTTCTATGCTTTCAGGTTGAAACTTGACTGAAAACTCACTTTGAACAAAAGTTATGGCATTTTTTTATCACAGGTCACAAATAGCGTTTTCTCAGCGAGAGAAGGCCAAAATGAACACTTCATGCAGAACTCCTGTATTTTGAGGAAAACTCACTGAAATCAACCTGTAACTTCAAGTTTATGCATCTTTCTATGCTTTCAGGTTGAAACTTGACTGAAAACTCCCTTTTAAAAAAAGTTATGGCATTTTTGTATCACAGGTCACAAATAGGGTTTTCTCAGCGAGAGAAGGCCAAAAGGAACACTTCATGCATAACTCCTGTATTTTGATGAAAACTCACTGAAATCAAGCTGTAACTTCAAGTTTATGCATCTTTCTATGCTTTCAGGTTGAAACTTGACTGAAAACTCACTTTGAACAAAAGTTATGGCTGTTTTGTGTCGCAGGTCACAAATAGCGTTTTCTCAGCGAGAGAAGGCCAAAATGAACACTTCATGCAGAACTCCTGTATTTTGAGGAAAACTCACTGAAATCCACCTATAACTTCAAGTTTATGCATCTTTCTATGCTTTCAGGTTGAAACTTGACTGAAAACTCACTTTGAACAAAAGTTATGGCATTTTTGTATCACAGGTCACAAATAGTGTTTTCTCAGCGAGAGAAGGCCAAAATGAACACTTCATGCAGAACTCCTGTATTTTGAGGAAAACTCACTGAAATCCACCTGTAACTTCAAGTTTATGCATCTTTCTATTCTTTCAGGTTGAAACTTGACTGAAAACTCACTTTTAAAAAAAGTTATGGCATTTTTGTATCACAGGTCACAAATAGTGTTTTCTCAGCGAGAGAAGGCCAAAATGAACACTTCATGCATAACTCCTGTATTTTGATGAAAACTCACTGAAATCAGGCTGTAACTTCAAGTTAATGCATCTTTGTATGCTTTCATGTTGAAACTTGACGGAAAACTCAATTTGAACAAAAGTTATGGCTGTTTTGTGTCGCAGGTCACAAATATCGTTTTCTCAGCGAGAGAAGGCCAAAATGAACTCTTCATGCAGAACTCCTGTATTTTGAGGAAAACTCAATGAAATCCACCTGTAACTTCAAGTTTATGCATCTTTCTATTCTTTCAGGTTGAAACTTGACTGAAAACTCACTTTTAAAAAAAGTTATGGCATTTTTGTATCACAGGTCACAAATAGTGTTTTCTCAGCGAGAGAAGGCCAAAATGAACACTTCATGCATAACTCCTGTATTTTGATGAAAACTCACTGAAATCAGGCTGTAAATTCAAGTTAATGCATCTTTCTATGCTTTCAGGTTGAAACTTGACTGAAAACTCACTTTGAAAAAAAGTTATGGCTGTTTTGTGTCGCAGGTCACAAATAGCGTTTTCTCAGCGAGAGAAGGCCAAAATGAACACTTCATGCAGAACTCCTGTATTTTGAGGAAAACTCACTGAAATCCACCTGTAACTTCAAGTTTATGCATCTTTCTATGCTTTCAGGTTGAAACTTGACTGAAAACTCACTTTGAACAAAAGTTATGGCATTTTTGTATCACAGGTCACAAATAGTGTTTTCTCAGCGAGAGAAGGCCAAAATGAACACTTCATGCAGAACTCCTGTATTTTGAGGAAAACTCACTGAAATCCACCTGTAACTTCAAGTTTATGCATCTTTCTATTCTTTCAGGTTGAAACTTGACTGAAAACTCACTTTTAAAAAAAGTTATGGCATTTTTGTATCACAGGTCACAAATAGTGTTTTCTCAGCGAGAGAAGGCCAAAATGAACACTTCATGCATAACTCCTGTATTTTGATGAAAACTCACTGAAATCAGGCTGTAACTTCAAGTTAATGCATCTTTGTATGCTTTCAGGTTGAAACTTGACGGAAAACTCAATTTGAACAAAAGTTATGGCTGTTTTGTGTCGCAGGTCACAAATACCGTTTTCTCAGCGAGAGAAGGCCAAAATGAACTCTTCATGCAGAACTCCTGTATTTTGAGGAAAACTCAATGAAATCCACCTGTAACTTCAAGTTTATGCATCTTTCTATTCTTTCAGGTTGAAACTTGACTGAAAACTCACTTTTAAAAAAAGTTATGGCATTTTTGTATCACAGGTCACAAATAGTGTTTTCTCAGCGAGAGAAGGCCAAAATGAACACTTCATGCATAACTCCTGTATTTTGATGAAAACTCACTGAAATCAGGCTGTAAATTCAAGTTAATGCATCTTTCTATGCTTTCAGGTTGAAACTTGACGGAAAACTCAATTTGAACAAAAGTTATGGCTGTTTTGTGTCGCAGGTCACAAATACCGTTTTCTCAGCGAGAGAAGGCCAAAATGAACT
Organism: Aulostomus chinensis; assembly: GCF_037954235.1. NCBI lineage: Eukaryota > Metazoa > Chordata > Actinopteri > Syngnathiformes > Aulostomidae > Aulostomus > Aulostomus chinensis. Next base: position 7,317,790 of record NC_141326.1, on the reverse strand, counting down.
CTTCATGCAGAACTCCTGTATTTTGAGGAAAACTCACTGAAATCCACCTGTAACTTCAAGTTTATGCATCTTTCTATGCTTTCAGTTTGAAACCTGACTGAAAACTCACTTTTAAAAAAAGTTATGGAATTTTTGTATCACAGGTCACAAATAGTGTTTTCTCAGCGAGAGAAGGCCAAAATGAACACTTCATGCATAACTCCTGTATTTTGATGAAAACTCACTGAAATCAAGCTGTAACTTCAAGTTTATGCATCTTTCTATGCTTTCAGGTTGAAACTTGACTGAAAACTCACTTTGAACAAAAGTTATGGCTGTTTTGTGTCGCAGGTCACAAATAGCGTTTTCTCAGCGAGAGAAGGCCAAAATGAACACTTCATGCATAACTCCTGTATTTTGAGGAAAACTCACTGAAATCCACCTGTAACTTCAAGTTCATGCATCTTTCTGTGCTTTCAGGTTTAAACTTGACTGAAAACTCACTTTTAAAAAAAGTTAAGGCATTTTTGTATCACAGGTCACAAATAGTGTTTTCTCAGCGAGAGAAGGCCAAAATGAACACTTCATGCATAACTCGTGCATTTTGATGAAAACTCACTGAAATCAAGCTGTAACTTCAAGTTTATGCATCTTTCTATGCTTTCAGGTTGAAACTTGATTGAAAACTCGCTTTGAACAAAAGTTATGGCTGTTTTGTGTCGCAGGTCACAAATAGCGTTTTTTCAGCGAGAGAAGGCCAAAATGAACACTTCATGCAGAACTCCTGTATTTTGAGGAAAACTCACTGAAATCCACCTGTAACTTCAAGTTTATGCATCTTTCTATGCTTTCAGGTTGAAACTTGACTGAAAACTCACTTTTAAAAAAAGTTATGGCATTTTTGTATCACAGGTCACAAATAGTGTTTTCTCAGCGAGAGAAGGCCAAAATGAAGACTTCATGCATAACTCCTGTATTTTGATGAAAACTCACTGAAATCAAGCTGTAACTTCAAGTTTATGCATCTTTCTATGCTTACAGGTTGAAACTTGACTGAAAACTCACTTTGAACAAAAGTTATGGCATTTTTGTATCACAGGTCACAAATAGTGTTTTCTCAGCGAGAGAAGGCCAAAATGAACACTTCATGCATAACTCCTGTATTTTGATGAAAACTCACCGAAATCAAGCTGTAACTTCAAGTTTATGCATCTTTCTATGCTTTCAGGTTGAAACTTGACTGAAAACTCACTTTGAAAAAAAGTTATGGCTGTTTTGTGTCGCAGGTCACAAATAGCGTTTTCTCAGCGAGAGAAGGCCAAAATGAACACTTCATGCAGAACTCCTGTATTTTATGGAAAACTCACTGAAATCCACCTGTAACTTCAAGTTTATGCATCTTTCTATGCTTTCAGGTTGAAACTTGACTGAAAACTCACTTTGAACAAAAGTTATGGCTGTTTTGTGTCGCAGGTCACAAATAGCGTTTTCTCAGCGAGAGAAGGCCAAAATGAACACTTCATGCATAACTCCTGTATTTTGATGAAAACTCACCGAAATCAAGCTGTAACTTCAAGTTTATGCATCTTTCTATGCTTTCAGGTTTAAACTTGACTGAAAACTCACTTTTAAAAAAAGTTATGGCATTTTTGTATCACAGGTCACAAATAGTGTTTTCTCAGCGAGAGAAGGCCAAAATGAACACTTCATGCATAACTCCTGTATTTTGATGAAAACGCACTGAAATCAAGCTGTAACTTCAAGTTTATGCATTTTTCTATGCTTTCAGGTTGAAACTTGACTGAAAACTCACTTTGAACAAAAGTTATGGCTGTTTTGTGTCGCAGGTCACAAATAGCGTTTTCTCAGCGAGAGAAGGCCAAAATGAACACTTCATGCATAACTCCTGTATTTTGAGGAAAACTCACTGAAACCCACCTGTAACTTCAAGTTTATTCATCTTTCTATGCTTTCAGGTTGAAACTTGACTGAAAACTCACTTTTAAAAAAAGTTGTGGCATTTTTGTATCACAGGTCACAAATAGTGTTTTCTCAGCGAGAGAATGCCAAAATGAAAACTTCATGCATAACTCCTGTATTTTGATGAAAACTCACTGAAATCCACCTGTAACTTCAAGTTTATGCATCTTTCTATGCTTTCAGGTTGAAACTTGACTGAAAACTCACTTTGAACAAAAGTTATGGCTGTTTTGTGTCGCAGGTCACAAATAGTGTTTTCTCAGCGAGACAAGGCCAAAATGAACACTTCATGCATAACTCCTGTATTTTGAGGAAAACTCACTGAAATCCACCTGTAACTTAGAGTTTATGCATCTTTCTATGCTTTCAGGTTGAAACTTGACTGAAAACTCACTTTTAAAAAAAGTTATGGCATTTTTGTATCACAGGTCACAAATAGTGTTTTCTCAGCGAGAGAAGGCCAAAATGAACACTTCATGCATAACTCCTGTATTTTGAGGAAAACTCACTGAAATCAAGCTGTAACTTCAAGTTTATGCATCTTTCTATGCTTTCAGGTTGAAACTTGACTGAAAACTCACTTTTAAAAAAAGTTATGGCATTTTTGTATCACAGGTCACAAATAGTGTTTTCTCAGCGAGAGAAGGCCAAAATGAACACTTCATGCATAACTCCTGTATTTTGACGAAAACTCATTGAAATCAAGCTGTAACTTCAAGTTTATGCATCTTTCTATGCTTTCAGGTTGAGACTTGACTGAAAACTCACTTTGAAAAAAAGTTATGGCTGTTTTGTGTCGCAGGTCACAAATAGCGTTTTCTCAGCGAGAGAAGGCCAAAATGAACACTTCATGCATAACTCCTGTATTTTGAGGAAAACTCACTGAAATCCACCTGTAACTTCAAGTTTATGCATCTTTCTATGCTTTCAGGTTGAAACTTGACTGAAAACTCACTTTTAAAAAAAGTTATGGCATTTTTGTATCACAGGTCACAAATAGTGTTTTCTTAGCGAGAGAAGGCCAAAATGAACACTTCATGCATAACTCCTGTATTTTGAGGAAAACTCACTGAAATCCACCTGTAACTTCAAGTTTATGCATCTTTCTATGCTTTCAGGTTGAAACTTGACTGAAAACTCACTTTGAACAAAAGTTATGGCTGTTTTGTGTCGCAGGTCACAAATAGCGTTTTCTCAGCGAGAGAAGGCCAAAATGAACACTTCATGCAGAACTCCTGTATTTTGAGGAAAACTCACTGAAATCCACCTGTAACTTCAAGTTTATGCATCTTTCTATGCTTTCAGGTTGAAACTTGACTGAAAACTCACTTTTAAAAAAAGTTATGGCATTTTTGTATCACGGGTCACAAATAGTGTTTTCTCAGCGAGAGAAGGCCAAAATGAACACTTCATGCATAACTCCTGTATTTTGAGGAAAACTCACTGAAATCCACCTGTAACTTAGAGTTTATGCATCTTTCTATGCTTTCAGGTTGAAACTTGACTGAAAACTCACTTTTAAAAAAAGTTATGGCATTTTTGTATCACAGGTCACAAATAGTGTTTTCTCAGCGAGAGAAGGCCAAAATGAACACTTCATGCATAACTCCTGTATTTTAAGGAAAACTCACTGAAATCCACCTGTAACTTCAAGTTTATGCATCTTTCTATGCTTTCAGGTTGAAACTTGACTGAAAACTCACTTTTAAAAAAAGTTATGGCATTTTTGTATCACAGGTCACAAATAGTGTTTTCTCAGCGAGAGAAGGCCAAAATGAACACTTCATGCATAACTCCTGTATTTTGAGGAAAACTCACTGAAATCCACCTGTAACTTCAAGTTTATGCATCTTTCGATGCTTTCAGGTTGAAACTTGACTGAAAACTCACTTTGAACAAAAGTTATGGCTGTTTTGTTTCGCAGGTCACAAATAGCGTTTTCTCAGCGAGAGAAGGCCAAAATGAACACTTCATGCAGAACTCCTGTATTTTGAGGAAAACTCACTGAAATCCACCTGTAACTTCAAGTTTATGCATCTTTCTATGCTTTCAGGTTGAAACTTGACTGAAAACTCACTTTTAAAAAAAGTTATGGCATTTTTGTATCACAGGTCACAAATAGTGTTTTCTCAGCGAGAGAAGGCCAAAATGAACACTTCATGCATAACTCCTGTATTTTGAGGAAAACTCACTGAAATCCACCTGTAACTTCAAGTTTATGCATCTTTCTATGCTTTCAGGTTGAAACTTGACTGAAAACTCACTTTGAACAAAAGATATGGCTGTTTTGTGTCGCAGGTCACAAATAGCGTTTTCTCAGCGAGAGAAGGCCAAAATGAACACTTCATGCAGAACTCCTGTATTTTGAGGAAAACTCACTGAAATCCACCTGTAACTTCAAGTTTATGCATCTTTCTATGCTTTCAGGTTGAAACTTGACTGAAAACTCACTTTTAAAAAAAGTTATGGCATTTTTGTATCACAGGTCACAAATAGTGTTTTCTCAGCGAGAGAAGGCCAAAATGAACACTTCATGCATAACTCCTGTATTTTGATGAAAACTCACTGAAATCAGGCTGTAACTTCAAGTTTATGCATCTTTCTATGCTTTCAGGTTGAAACTTGACGGAAAACTCAATTTGAACAAAAGTTATGGCTGTTTTGTGTCGCAGGTCACAAATAGCGTTTTCTCAGCGAGAGAAGGCCAAAATGAACACTTCATGCAGAACTCCTGTATTTTGAGGAAAACTCACTGAAATCCACCTGTAACTTCAAGTTTATGCATCTTTCTATGCTTTCAGGTTGAAACTTGACTGAAAACTCACTTTTAAAAAAAGTTAAGGCATTTTTGTATCACAGGTCACAAATAGTGTTTTCTCAGCGAGAAAAGGCCAAAATGAACACTTCATGCATAACTCCTGCATTTTGATGAAAACTCACTGAAATCAAGCTGTAACTTCAAGTTTATGCATCTTTCTATGCTTTCAGGTTGAAACTTGATTGAAAACTCGCTTTGAACAAAAGTTATGGCTGTTTTGTGTCGCAGGTCACAAATAGCGTTTTCTCAGCGAGAGAAGGCCAAAATGAAAAATTCTTGCATAACTCCTGTATTTTGAGGAAAACTCACTGAAATCCACCTGTAACTTCAAGTTTATGCATCTTTCTATGCTTTCAGGTTGAAACTTGACTGAAAACTCACTTTTAAAAAAAGTTATGGCATTTTTGTATCACAGGTCACAAATAGTGTTTTCTCAGCGAGAGAAGGCCAAAATGAACACTTCATGCATAACTCCTGTATTTTGATGAAAACTCACTGAAATCAAGCTGTAACTTCAAGTTTATGCATCTTTCTATGCTTTCAGGTTGAAACTTGACTGAAAACTCACTTTGAACAAAAGTTATGGAATTTTTGTATCACAGGTCACAAATAGTGTTTTCTCAGCGAGAGAAGGCCAAAATGAACACTTCATGCATAACTCCTGTATTTTGATGAAAACTCACCGAAATCAAGCTGTAACTTCAAGTTTATGCATCTTTCTATGCTTTCAGGTTGAAACTTGACTGAAAACTCACTTTTAAAAAAAGTTATGGCTGTTTTGTGTCGCAGGTCACAAATAGCGTTTTCTCAGCGAGAGAAGGCCAAAATGAACACTTCATGCAGAACTCCTGTATTTTGAGGAAAACTCACTGAAATCCACCTGTAACTTCAAGTTTATGCATCTTTCTATGCTTTCAGGTTGAAACTTGACTGAAAACTCACTTTTAAAAAAAGTTATGGCATTTTTGTATCACAGGTCACAAATAGTGTTTTCTCAGCGAGAGAAGGCCAAAATGAACACTTCATGCATAACTCCTGTATTTTGATGAAAACTCACTGAAATCAAGCTGTAACTTCAAGTTTATGCATCTTTCTATGCTTTCAGGTTGAAACTTGACTGAAAACTCACTTTGAACAAAAGTTATGGCATTTTTGTATCACAGGTCACAAATAGCGTTTTCTCAGCGAGAGAAGGCCAAAATGAACACTTCATGCATAACTCCTGTATTTTGATGAAAACTCACCGAAATCAAGCTGTAACTTCAAGTTTATGCATCTTTCTATGCTTTCAGGTTGAAACTTGACTGAAAACTCACTTTTAAAAAAAGTTATGGCTGTTTTGTGTCGCAGGTCACAAATAGCGTTTTCTCAGCGAGAGAAGGCCAAAATGAACACTTCATGCAGAACTCCTGTATTTTGAGGAAAACTCACTGAAATCCACCTGTAACTTCAAGTTTATGCATCTTTCTATGCTTTCAGGTTGAAACTTGACTGAAAACTCACTTTTAAAAAAAGTTATGGCATTTTTGTATCACAGGTCACAAATAGTGTTTTCTCAGCGAGAGAAGGCCAAAATGAACACTTCATGCATAACTCCTGTATTTTGAGGAAAACTCACTGAAATCCACCTGTAACTTCAAGTTTATGCATCTTTCTATGCTTTCAGGTTGAAACTTGACTGAAAACTCACTTTGAACAAAAGATATGGCTGTTTTGTGTCGCAGGTCACAAATAGCGTTTTCTCAGCGAGAGAAGGCCAAAATGAACACTTCATGCAGAACTCCTGTATTTTGAGGAAAACTCACTGAAATCCACCTGTAACTTCAAGTTTATGCATCTTTCTATGCTTTCAGGTTGAAACTTGACTGAAAACTCACTTTTAAAAAAGTTATGGCATTTTTGTATCACAGGTCACAAATAGTGTTTTCTCAGCGAGAGAAGGCCAAAATGAACACTTCATGCATAACTCCTGTATTTTGATGAAAACTCACTGAAATCAGGCTGTAACTTCAAGTTTATGCATCTTTCTATGCTTTCAGGTTGAAACTTGACGGAAAACTCAATTTGAACAAAAGTTATGGCTGTTTTGTGTCGCAGGTCACAAATAGCGTTTTCTCAGCGAGAGAAGGCCAAAATGAACACTTCATGCAGAACTCCTGTATTTTGAGGCAAACTCACTGAAATCCACCTGTAACTTCAAGTTTATGCATCTTTCTATGCTTTCAGGTTGAAACTTGACTGAAAACTCACTTTTAAAAAAAGTTAAGGCATTTTTGTATCACAGGTCACAAATAGTGTTTTCTCAGCGAGAGAAGGCCAAAATGAACACTTCATGCATAACTCCTGCATTTTGATGAAAACTCACTGAAATCAAGCTGTAACTTCAAGTTTATGCATCTTTCTATGCTTTCAGGTTGAAACTTGATTGAAAACTCGCTTTGAACAAAAGTTATGGCTGTTTTGTGTCGCAGGTCACAAATAGCGTTTTCTCAGCGAGAGAAGGCCAAAATGAACACTTCATGCATAACTCCTGTATTTTGAGGAAAACTCACTGAAATCCACCTGTAACTTCAAGTTTATGCATCTTTCTATGCTTTCAGGTTGAAACTTGACTGAAAACTCACTTTTAAAAAAAGTTATGGCATTTTTGTATCACAGGTCACAAATAGTGTTTTCTCAGCGAGAGAAGGCCAAAATGAACACTTCATGCATAACTCCTGTATTTTGATGAAAACTCACTGAAATCAAGCTGTAACTTCAAGTTTATGCATCTTTCTATGCTTTCAGGTTGAAACTTGACTGAAAACTCACTTTGAACAAAAGTTATGGCATTTTTGTATCACAGGTCACAAATAGTGTTTTCTCAGCGAGAGAAGGCCAAAATGAACACTTCATGCATAACTCCTGTATTTTGATGAAAACTCACCGAAATCAAGCTGTAACTTCAAGTTTATGCATCTTTCTATGCTTTCAGGTTGAAACTTGACTGAAAACTCACTTTTAAAAAAAGTTATGGCTGTTTTGTGTCGCAGGTCACAAATAGCGTTTTCTCAGCGAGAGAAGGCCAAAATGAACACTTCATGCATAACTCCTGTATTTTGATGAAAACTCACTGAAATCCACCTGTAACTTCAAGTTTATGCATCTTTCTATGCTTTCAGGTTGAAACTTGACTGAAAACTCACTTTGAACAAAAGTTATGGCATTTTTGTATCACAGGTCATAAATAGTGTTTTCTCAGCGAGAGAAGGCCAAAATGAACACTTCATGCATAACTCCTGTATTTTGATGAAAACTCACTGAAATCAAGCTGTAACTTCAAGTTTATGCATCTTTCTATGCTTTCAGGTTGAAACTTGACTGAAAACTCACTTTGAACAAAAGTTATGGCTGTTTTGTGTCGCAGGTCACAAATAGCGTTTTCTCAGCGAGAGAAGGCCAAAATGAACACTTCATGCATAACTCCTGTATTTTGAGGAAAACTCACTGAAATCCACCTGTAACTTCAAGTTTATGCATCTTTCTATGCTTTCAGGTTGAAACTTGACTGAAAACTCACTTTGAACAAAAGTTATGGCTTTTTTGTGTCGCAGGTCACAAATAGCGTTTTCTCAGCGAGAGAAGGCCAAAATGAACACTTCATGCATAACTCCTGTATTTTGAGGAAAACTCACTGAAATCCACCTGTAACTTCAAGTTTATGCATCTTTCTATGCTTTCAGGTTGAAACTTGACTGAAAACTCACTTTTAAAAAAAGTTATGGCATTTTTGTATCACAGGTCACAAATAGTGTTTTCTCAGCGAGAGAAGGCCAAAATGAACACTTCATGCATAACTCCTGTATTTTGATGAAAACTCACTGAAATCAAGCTGTAACTTCAAGTTTATGCATCTTTCTATGCTTTCAGGTTGAAACTTGACTGAAAACTCACTTTGAACAAAAATTATGGCTGTTTTGTGTCGCAGGTCACAAATAGCGTTTTCTCAGCGAGAGAAGGCCAAAATGAACACTTCATGCAGAACTCCTGTATTTTGATGAAAACTCACTGAAATCAAGCTGTAACTTCAAGTTTATGCATCTTTCTATGCTTTCAGGTTGAAACTTGACTGAAAACTCACTTTTAAAAAAAGTTATGGCATTTTTGTATCACAGGTCACAAATAGTGTTTTCTCAGCGAGAGAAGGCCAAAAGGAACACTTCATGCATAACTCCTGTATTTTGATTAAAACTCACTGAAATCAAGCTGTAACTTCAAGTTTATGCATCTTTGTATGCTTTCAGGTTGAAACTTGACTGAAAACTCACTTTGAACAAAAGTTATGGCTGTTTTGTGTCGCAGGTCACAAATAGCGTTTTCTCAGCGAGAGAAGGCCAAAATGAACACTTCATGCAGAACTCCTGTATTTTGAGGAAAACTCACTGAAATCCACCTGTAACTTCAAGTTTATGCATCTTTCTATGCTTTCAGGTTGAAAATTGACTGAAAACTCACTTTGAACAAAAGTTATGGCATTTTTGTATCATAGATCACAAATAGTGTTTTCTCAGCGAGAGAAGACAAAAATGAACACTTCATGCATAACTCCTGTATTTTGACCAAAACTCACTGAAATCAAGCTGTAACTTCAAGTTTATTCATCTTTCTATGCTTTCAGGTTGAAACTTGACTGAAAACTCACTTTGAACAAAAGTTATGGCTGTTTTGTGTTGCAGGTCACAAATAGTGTTTTCTCAGCGAGAGAAGGCCAAAATGAACACTTCATGCAGAACTCCTGTATTTTGAGGAAAACTCACTGAAATCCACCTGTAACTTCAAGTTTATGCATTTTTCTATGCTTTCAGGTTGAAACTTGACTGAAAACTCACTTTTAAAAAAACTTATGGCATTTTTGTATCACAGGTCACAAATAGTGTTTTCTCAGCGAGAGAAGGCCAAAATGAAGACTTCATGCATAACTCCTGTATTTTGATGAAAACTCACTGAAATCCACCTGTAACTTCAAGTTTATGCATCTTTCTATGCTTTCAGGTTGAAACTTGACTGAAAACTCACTTTTAAAAAAAGTTATGGCATTTTTGTATCACAGGTCACAAAAAGTGTTTTCTCAGCGAGAGAAGGCCAAAATGAACACTTCATGCATAACTCCTGTATTTTGATGAAAACTCACTGAAATCCACCTGTAACTTCAAGTTTATGCATCTTTCTATGCTTTCAGTTTGAAACTTGACTGAAAACTCACTTTGAACAAAAGTTATGGCTGTTTTGTTTTGCAGGTCACAAATAGTGTTTTCTCAGCGAGAGAAGGCCAAAATGAACACTTCATGCATAACTCCTGTATTTTGAGGAAAACTCACTGAAATCCACCTGTAACTTCAAGTTTATGCATCTTTCTATGCTTTCAGGTTGAAACTTGACTGAAAACTCACTTTTAAAAAAAGTTATGGCATTTTTGTATCAGAGGTCACAAATAGTGTTTTCTCAGCGAGAGAAGGCCAAAATGAACACTTCATGCATAACTCCTGTATTTTGAGGAAAACTCACTGAAATCAAGCTGTAACTTCAAGTTTATGCATCTTTCTATGCTTTCAGGTTGAAACTTGACTGAAAACTCACTTTTAAAAAAAGTTATGGCATTTTTGTATCACAGGTCACAAATAGTGTTTTCTCAGCGAGAGAAGGCCAAAATGAACACTTCATGCATAACTCCTGTATTTTGAGGAAAACTCACTGAAATCAAGCTGTAACTTCAAGTTTATGCATCTTTCTATGCTTTCAGGTTGAAACTTGACTGAAAACTCACTTTTAAAAAAAGTTATGGCATTTTTGTATCACAGGTCACAAATAGTGTTTTCTCAGCGAGAGAAGGCCAAAATGAACACTTCATGCATAACTCCTGTATTTTGAGGAAAACTCACTGAAATCCACCTGTAACTTCAAGTTTATACATCTTTCTATGCTTTCAGGTTGAAACTTGACTGAAAACTCACTTTTAAAAAAAGTTATGGCATTTCTGTATCACAGGTCACAAATAGTGTTTTCTCAGCGAGAGAAGGCCAAAATGAACACTTCATGCATAACTCCTGTATTTTGACGAAAACTCACTGAAATCAAGCTGTAACTTCAAGTTTATGCATCTTTCTATGCTTTCAGGTTGAAACTTGACTGAAAACTCACTTTTAAAAAAAGTTATGGCATTTTTGTATCACAGGTCACAAATAGTGTTTTCTCAGCGAGAGAAGGCCAAAATGAACACTTCATGCATAACTCCTGTATTTTGATGAAAACTCACTGGAATCAAGCTGTAACTTCAAGTTTATGCATCTTTCTATGCTTTCAGTTTGAAACTTGACTGAAAACTCACTTTGAACAAAAGTTATGGCATTTTTGTATCACAGGTCACAAATAGTGTTTTCTCAGCGAGAGAAGGCCAAAATGAACACTTCATGGATAACTCCTGTATTTTGAGGAAAACTCACTGAAATCCACCTGTAACTTCAAGTTTATACATCTTTCTATGCTTTCAGGTTGAAACTTGACTGAAAACTCACTTTTAAAAAAAGTTATGGCATTTTTGTATCACAGGTCACAAATAGTGTTTTCTCAGCGAGAGAAGGCCAAAATGAACACTTCATGCATAACTCCTGTATTTTGAGGAAAACTCACTGAAATCCACCTGTAACTTCAAGTTTATGCATCTTTGTATGCTTTCAGGTTGAAACTTGACTGAAAACTCACTTTGAACAAAAGTTATGGCTGTTTTGTGTCGCAGGTCACAAATAGCGTTTTCTCAGCGAGAGAAGGCCAAAATGAACACTTCATGCAGAACTCCTGTATTTTGAGGAAAACTCACCGAAATCCACCTGTAACTTCAAGTTTATGCATCTTTCTATGCTTTCAGGTTGAAAATTGACTGAAAACTCACTTTGAACAAAAGTTATGGCATTTTTGTATCATAGATCACAAATAGTGTTTTCTCAGCGAGAGAAGACAAAAATGAACACTTCATGCATAACTCCTGTATTTTGACCAAAACTCACTGAAATCAAGCTGTAACTTCAAGTTTATTCATCTTTCTATGCTTTCAGGTTGAAACTTGACTGAAAACTCACTTTGAACAAAAGTTATGGCTGTTTTGTGTTGCAGGTCACAAATAGTGTTTTCTCAGCGAGAGAAGGCCAAAATGAACACTTCATGCAGAACTCCTGTATTTTGAGGAAAACTCACTGAAATCCACCTGTAACTTCAAGTTTATGCATTTTTCTATGCTTTCAGGTTGAAACTTGACTGAAAACTCACTTTTAAAAAAACTTATGGCATTTTTGTATCACAGGTCACAAATAGTGTTTTCTCAGCGAGAGAAGGCCAAAATGAAGACTTCATGCATAACTCCTGTATTTTGATGAAAACTCACTGAAATCAAGCTGTAACTTCAAGTTTATGCATCTTTCTATGCTTTCAGGTTGAAACTTGACTGAAAACTCACTTTGAACAAAAGTTATGGCATTTTTGTATCACAGGTCACAAATAGTGTTTTCTCAGCGAGAGAAGGCCAAAATGAACACTTCATGCATAACTCCTGTATTTTGATGAAAACTCACCGAAATCAAGCTGTAACTTCAAGTTTATGCATCTTTCTATGCTTTCAGGTTGAAACTTGACTGAAAACTCACTTTTAAAAAAAGTTATGGCTGTTCTGTGTCGCAGGTCACAAATAGCGTTTTCTCAGCGAGAGAAGGCCAAAATGAACACTTCATGCAGAACTCCTGTATTTTGATGAAAACTCACTGAAATCCACCTGTAACTTCAAGTTTATGCATCTTTCTATGCTTTCAGTTTGAAACTTGACTGAAAACTCACTTTGAACAAAAGTTATGGCTGTTTTGTGTCGCAGGTCACAAATAGCGCTTTCTCAGCGAGAGAATGCCAAAATGAACACTTCATGCAGAACTCCTGTATTTTGAGGAAAACTCACTGAAATCCACCTGTAACTTCAAGTTTATGCATCTTTCTATGCTTTCAGGTTGAAACTTGACTGAAAACTCACTTTTAAAAAAAGTTATGGCATTTTTTTATCACAGGTCACAAATAGTGTTTTCTCAGCGAGAGAAGGCCAAAATGAACACTTCATGCATAACTCCTGTATTTTGACGAAAACTCACTGAAATCAAGCTGTAACTTCAAGTTTATGCATCTTTCTATGCTTTCAGGTTGAAACTTGACTGAAAACTCACTTTGAACAAAAGTTATGGCTGTTTTGTGTCGCAGGTCACAAATAGCGTTTTCTCAGCGAGAGAAGGCCTAAATGAACACTTCATGCAGAACTCCTGTATTTTGAGGAAAACTCACTGAAATCCACCTGTAACTTCAAGTTTATGCATCTTTCTATGCTTTCAGGTTGAAACTTGACTGAAAACTCACTTTTAAAAAAAGTTATGGCATTTTTGTGTCGCAGGTCACAAATAGCGTTTTCTCAGCGAGAGAAGGCCAAAATGAACACTTCATGCATAACTCCTGTATTTTGAGGAAAACTCACTGAAATCCACCTGTAACTTCAAGTTTATGCATCTTTCTATGCTTTCAGGTTGAAACTTGACTGAAAACTCACTTTTAAAAAAAGTTATGGCATTTTTGTATCACAGGTCACAAATACTGTTTTCTCAGCGAGAGAAGGCCAAAATGAACACTTCATGCATAACTCCTGTATTTTGATGAAAACTCACTGAAATCAAGCTGTAACTTCAAGTTTATGCATCTTTCTATGCTTTCAGGTTGAAACTTGACTGAAAACTCACTTTGAACAAAAGTTATGGCTGTTTTGTGTCGCAGGTCACAAATAGCGTTTTCTCAGCGAGAGAAGGCCAAAATGAACACTTCATGCAGAACTCCAGTATTTTGAGGAAAACTCACTGAAATCCACCTGTAACTTCAAGTTTATGCATCTTTCTATGCTTTCAGGTTGAAACTTGACTGAAAACTCACTTTTAAAAAAAGTTATGGCATTTTTGTATCACAGGTCACAAAAAGTGTTTTCTCAGCGAGAGAAGGCCAAAATGAACACTTCATGCATAACTCCTGTATTTTGATGAAAACTCACTGAAATCCACCTGTAACTTCAAGTTTATGCATCTTTCTATGCTTTCAGTTTGAAACTTGACTGAAAACTCACTTTGAACAAAAGTTATGGCTGTTTTGTTTTGCAGGTCACAAATAGTGTTTTCTCAGCGAGAGAAGGCCAAAATGAACACTTCATGCATAACTCCTGTATTTTGAGGAAAACTCACTGAAATCCACCTGTAACTTCAAGTTTATGCATCTTTCTATGCTTTCAGGTTGAAACTTGACTGAAAACTCACTTTTAAAAAAAGTTATGGCATTTCTGTATCACAGGTCACAAATAGTGTTTTCTCAGCGAGAGAAGGCCAAAATGAACACTTCATGCATAACTCCTGTATTTTGAGGAAAACTCACTGAAATCAAGCTGTAACTTCAAGTTTATGCATCTTTCTATGCTTTCAGGTTGAAACTTGACTGAAAACTCACTTTTAAAAAAAGTTATGGCATTTTTGTATCACAGGTCACAAATAGTGTTTTCTCAGCGAGAGAAGGCCAAAATGAACACTTCATGCATAACTCCTGTATTTTGAGGAAAACTCACTGAAATCAAGCTGTAACTTCAAGTTTATGCATCTTTCTATGCTTTCAGGTTGAAACTTGACTGAAAACTCACTTTTAAAAAAAGTTATGGCATTTTTGTATCACAGGTCACAAATAGTGTTTTCTCAGCGAGAGAAGGCCAAAATGAACACTTCATGCATAACTCCTGTATTTTGAGGAAAACTCACTGAAATCCACCTGTAACTTCAAGTTTATACATCTTTCTATGCTTTCAGGTTGAAACTTGACTGAAAACTCACTTTTAAAAAAAGTTATGGCATTTCTGTATCACAGGTCACAAATAGTGTTTTCTCAGCGAGAGAAGGCCAAAATGAACACTTCATGCATAACTCCTGTATTTTGACGAAAACTCACTGAAATCAAGCTGTAACTTCAAGTTTATGCATCTTTCTATGCTTTCAGGTTGAAACTTGACTGAAAACTCACTTTTAAAAAAAGTTATGGCATTTTTGTATCACAGGTCACAAATAGTGTTTTCTCAGCGAGAGAAGGCCAAAATGAACACTTCATGCATAACTCCTGTATTTTGATGAAAACTCACTGGAATCAAGCTGTAACTTCAAGTTTATGCATCTTTCTATGCTTTCAGTTTGAAACTTGACTGAAAACTCACTTTGAACAAAAGTTATGGCATTTTTGTATCACAGGTCACAAATAGTGTTTTCTCAGCGAGAGAAGGCCAAAATGAACACTTCATGGATAACTCCTGTATTTTGAGGAAAACTCACTGAAATCCACCTGTAACTTCAAGTTTATACATCTTTCTATGCTTTCAGGTTGAAACTTGACTGAAAACTCACTTTTAAAAAAAGTTATGGCATTTTTGTATCACAGGTCACAAATAGTGTTTTCTCAGCGAGAGAAGGCCAAAATGAACACTTCATGCATAACTCCTGTATTTTGAGGAAAACTCACTGAAATCCACCTGTAACTTCAAGTTTATGCATCTTTGTATGCTTTCAGGTTGAAACTTGACTGAAAACTCACTTTGAACAAAAGTTATGGCTGTTTTGTGTCGCAGGTCACAAATAGCGTTTTCTCAGCGAGAGAAGGCCAAAAT
Organism: Aulostomus chinensis; assembly: GCF_037954235.1. Classification (NCBI taxonomy): domain Eukaryota; kingdom Metazoa; phylum Chordata; class Actinopteri; order Syngnathiformes; family Aulostomidae; genus Aulostomus; species Aulostomus chinensis. Next base: position 7,302,275 of record NC_141326.1, on the reverse strand, counting down.
GAACACTTCATGCAGAACTCCTGTATTTTGAGGAAAACTCACCGAAATCCACCTGTAACTTCAAGTTTATGCATCTTTCTATGCTTTCAGGTTGAAAATTGACTGAAAACTCACTTTGAACAAAAGTTATGGCATTTTTGTATCATAGATCACAAATAGTGTTTTCTCAGCGAGAGAAGACAAAAATGAACACTTCATGCATAACTCCTGTATTTTGACCAAAACTCACTGAAATCAAGCTGTAACTTCAAGTTTATTCATCTTTCTATGCTTTCAGGTTGAAACTTGACTGAAAACTCACTTTGAACAAAAGTTATGGCTGTTTTGTGTTGCAGGTCACAAATAGTGTTTTCTCAGCGAGAGAAGGCCAAAATGAACACTTCATGCAGAACTCCTGTATTTTGAGGAAAACTCACTGAAATCCACCTGTAACTTCAAGTTTATGCATTTTTCTATGCTTTCAGGTTGAAACTTGACTGAAAACTCACTTTTAAAAAAACTTATGGCATTTTTGTATCACAGGTCACAAATAGTGTTTTCTCAGCGAGAGAAGGCCAAAATGAAGACTTCATGCATAACTCCTGTATTTTGATGAAAACTCACTGAAATCAAGCTGTAACTTCAAGTTTATGCATCTTTCTATGCTTTCAGGTTGAAACTTGACTGAAAACTCACTTTGAACAAAAGTTATGGCATTTTTGTATCACAGGTCACAAATAGTGTTTTCTCAGCGAGAGAAGGCCAAAATGAACACTTCATGCATAACTCCTGTATTTTGATGAAAACTCACCGAAATCAAGCTGTAACTTCAAGTTTATGCATCTTTCTATGCTTTCAGGTTGAAACTTGACTGAAAACTCACTTTTAAAAAAAGTTATGGCTGTTCTGTGTCGCAGGTCACAAATAGCGTTTTCTCAGCGAGAGAAGGCCAAAATGAACACTTCATGCAGAACTCCTGTATTTTGATGAAAACTCACTGAAATCCACCTGTAACTTCAAGTTTATGCATCTTTCTATGCTTTCAGTTTGAAACTTGACTGAAAACTCACTTTGAACAAAAGTTATGGCTGTTTTGTGTCGCAGGTCACAAATAGCGCTTTCTCAGCGAGAGAATGCCAAAATGAACACTTCATGCAGAACTCCTGTATTTTGAGGAAAACTCACTGAAATCCACCTGTAACTTCAAGTTTATGCATCTTTCTATGCTTTCAGGTTGAAACTTGACTGAAAACTCACTTTTAAAAAAAGTTATGGCATTTTTTTATCACAGGTCACAAATAGTGTTTTCTCAGCGAGAGAAGGCCAAAATGAACACTTCATGCATAACTCCTGTATTTTGACGAAAACTCACTGAAATCAAGCTGTAACTTCAAGTTTATGCATCTTTCTATGCTTTCAGGTTGAAACTTGACTGAAAACTCACTTTGAACAAAAGTTATGGCTGTTTTGTGTCGCAGGTCACAAATAGCGTTTTCTCAGCGAGAGAAGGCCTAAATGAACACTTCATGCAGAACTCCTGTATTTTGAGGAAAACTCACTGAAATCCACCTGTAACTTCAAGTTTATGCATCTTTCTATGCTTTCAGGTTGAAACTTGACTGAAAACTCACTTTTAAAAAAAGTTATGGCATTTTTGTGTCGCAGGTCACAAATAGCGTTTTCTCAGCGAGAGAAGGCCAAAATGAACACTTCATGCATAACTCCTGTATTTTGAGGAAAACTCACTGAAATCCACCTGTAACTTCAAGTTTATGCATCTTTCTATGCTTTCAGGTTGAAACTTGACTGAAAACTCACTTTTAAAAAAAGTTATGGCATTTTTGTATCACAGGTCACAAATACTGTTTTCTCAGCGAGAGAAGGCCAAAATGAACTCTTCATGCATAACTCCTGTATTTTGATGAAAACTCACTGAAATCAAGCTGTAACTTCAAGTTTATGCATCTTTCTATGCTTTCAGGTTGAAACTTGACTGAAAACTCACTTTGAACAAAAGTTATGGCTGTTTTGTGTCGCAGGTCACAAATAGCGTTTTCTCAGCGAGAGAAGGCCAAAATGAACACTTCATGCATAACTCCTGTATTTTGATGAAAACTCACTCAAATCAAGCTGTAACTTCAAGTTTATGCATCTTCCTATGCTTTCAGGTTGAAAATTGACTGAAAACTCACTTTGAACAAAAGTTATGGCTGTTTTGTATCACAGGTCACAAATAGTGTTTTCTCAGCGAGAGAAGGCCAAAATGAACACTTCATGCATAACTCCTGTATTTTGAAAAAAAAACTCACTGAAATCCACCTGTAACTTCAAGTTTATGCATCTTTCTATGCTTTCAGGTTGAAACTTGACTGAAAACTCACTTTGAAGAAAAGTTATGGCATTTTTGTACCACAGGTCACAAATAGTGTTTTCTCAGCGAGAGAAGGCCAAAATGAACACTTCATGCATAACTCCTGTATTTTGATGAAAACTCACTGAAATCAAGCTGTAACTTCAAGTTTATGCATCTTTCTATGCTTTCAGGTTGAAACTTGACTGAAAACTCACTTTGGACAAAAGTTATGGCTGTTTTGTGTCGCAGGTCACAAATAGCGTTTTCTCAGCGAGAGAAGGCCAAAATGAACACTTCATGCATAACTCCTGTATTTTGATGAAAACTCACTGAATTCAAGCTGTAACTTCAACTTTATGCATCTTTCTATGCTTTCAGGTTGAAAATTGACTGAAAACTCACTTTGAACAAAAGTTATGGCTGTTTTGTGTCGCAGGTCACAAATAGCGTTTTCTCAGCGAGAGAAGGCCAAAATGAACACTTCATGCATAACTCCTGTATTTTGAAAAAAAAACTCACTGAAATCCACCTGTAACTTCAAGTTTATGCATCTTTCTATGCTTTCAGGTTGAAACTTGACTGAAAACTCACTTTTAAAAAAAGTTATGGCATTTTTGTATCACACGTCACAAATAGTATTTTCTCAGCGAGAGAAGGCCAAAATGAACACTTCATGCATAACTCCTGTATTTTGATGAAAACTCACTGAAATCAAGCTGTAACTTCAAGTTTATGCATCTTTCTATGCTTTCAGGTTGAAACTTGACTGAAAACTCACTTTGAACAAAAGTTATGGCTGTTTTGTGTCACAGGTCACAAATAGTTTTTTCTCAGCGAGAGAAGGCCAAAATGAACACTTCATGCATAACTCCTGTATTTTGATGAAAACTCACTGAATTCAAGCTGGAACTTCAAGTTTATGCATCTTTCTATGCTTTCTGGTTGAAACTTGACTGAAAACTCACTTTGAACAAAAGTTATGGCATTTTTGTATCAAAGGTCACAAATAGTGTTTTCTCAGCGAGAGAAGGCCAAAATGAACTCTTCATGCATAACTCCTGTATTTTGATGAAAACTCACTGAAATCAAGCTGGAACTTCAAGTTTATGCATCTTTCTATTCTTTCAGGTTGAAACTTGACTGAAAACTCTCTTTTAAAAAAAGTTATGGCATTTTTGTATCACAGGTCACAAATAGTGTTTTCTCAGCGAGAGAAGGCCAAAATGAACACTTCATGCATAACTCCTGTATTTTGAGGAAAACTCACTGAAATCAAGCTGTAACTTCAAGTTTATGCATCTTTCTATGCTTTCAGGTTGAAATTTGACTGAAAACTCACTTTTAAAAAAAGTTATGGCATTTTTGTATCACAGGTCACAAATAGTGTTTTCTCAGCGAGAGAAGGCCAGAATGAACACTTCATGCATAACTCCTGTATTTTGAGGAAAACTCACTGAAATCCACCTGTAACTTCAAGTTTATGCATCTTTCTATGCTTTAAGGTTGAAACTTGACTGAAAACTCACTTTGAAGAAAAGTTATGGCTGTTTTGTATCACAGGTCACAAATAGTGTTTTCACAGCGAGAGAAGGCCAAAATGAACACTTCATTTATAACTCCTGTATTTTGAGGAAAACTCACTGAAATCCACCTGTAACTTCAAGTTTATGCATCTTTCTATGCTTTCAGGTTGAAACTTGACTGAAAACTCACTTTGAACAAAAGTTATGGCATTTTTGTATCACAGGTCACAAATAGTGTTTTCTCAGGGAGAGAAGGCCAAAATGAACACTTCATGCATAACTCCTGTATTTTGAGGAAAACTCACTGAAATCCACCTGTAACTTCAAGTTTATGCATCTTTCTATGCTTTCAGGTTGAAACTTGACTGAAAACTCACTTTGAACAAAAGTTATGGCTGTTTTGTGTCACAGGTCACAAACAGCGTTTTCTCAGCGAGAGAAGGCCAAAATGAACACTTCATGCATAACTCCTGTATTTTGAGGAAAACTCACTGAAATCCACCTGTAACTTCAAGTTTATGCATCTTTCTATGCTTTCAGGTTGAAACTTGACTGAAAACTCACTTTGAAGAAAAGTTATGACATTTTTGTATCACAGGTCACAAATAGTGTTTTCTCAGCGAGAGAAGGCCAAAATGAACACTTCATGCATCACTCCTGTATTTTGAGGAAAACTCACTGAAATCTACCTGTAACTTCAAGTTTATGCATCTTTCTACGCTTTCAGTTTGAAACTTGACTGAAAACTCACTTTGAAGAAAAGTTATGGCATTTTTGTATCACAGGTCACAAATAGTGTTTTCTCAGCGAGAGAAGGCCAAAATGAACACTTCATGCATAACTCCTGTATTTTGATGAAAACTCACTGGAATCAAGCTGTAACTTCAAGTTTATGCATCTTTCTATGCTTTCAGTTTAAAACTTGACTGAAAACTCACTTTGAACAAAAGTTATGGCATTTTTGTATCACAGGTCACAAATTGTGTTTTCTCAGCGAGAGAAGGCCAAAATGAACACTTCATGCATAACTCCTGTATTTTGAGGAAAACTCACTGAAATCCACCTGTAACTTCAAGTTTATGCATCTTTCTATGCTTTCAGGTTGAAACTTGACTGAAAACTCACTTTTAAAAAAAGTTATGGCATTTTTTTATCACAGGTCACAAATAGTGTTTTCTCAGCGAGAGAAGGCCAAAATAGACACTTCATGCATAACTCCTGTATTTTGATGAAAACTCACTGAAATCAAGCTGTAACTTCAAGTTTATGCATCTTTCTATGCTTTCAGGTTGAAACTTGACTGAAAACTCACTTTGAACAAAAGTTATGGCTGTTTTGTGTCGCAGGTCACAAATAGCGTTTTCTCAGCGAGAGAAGGCCAAAATGAACACTTCATGCATAACTCCTGTATTTTGATGAAAACTCACTGAATTCAAGCTGTAACTTCAAGTTTATGCATCTTTCTATGCTTTCAGGTTGAAAATTGACTGAAAACTCACTTTGAACAAAAGTTATGGCTGTTTTGTGTCGCAGGTCACAAATAGCGTTTTCTCAGCGAGAGAAGGCCAAAATGAACACTTCATGCATAACTCCTGTATTTTGAAAAAAAAACTCACTGAAATCCACCTGTAACTTCAAGTTTATGCATCTTTCTATGCTTTCAGGTTGAAACTTGACTGAAAACTCACTTTTAAAAAAAGTTATGGCATTTTTTTATCACACGTCACAAATAGTATTTTCTCAGCGAGAGAAGGCCAAAATGAACACTTCATGCATAACTCCTGTATTTTGATGAAAACTCACTGAAATCAAGCTGTAACTTCAAGTTTATGCATCTTTCTATGCTTTCAGGTTGAAACTTGACTGAAAACTCACTTTGAACAAAAGTTATGCCTGTTTTGTGTCACAGGTCACAAATAGCGTTTTCTCAGCGAGAGAAGGCCAAAATGAACACTTCATGCATAACTCCTGTATTTTGAGGAAAACTCACTGAAATCAAGCTGTAACTTCAAGTTTATGCATCTTTCCATGCTTTCAGGTTGAAACTTGACTGAAAACTCACTTTGAAGAAAAGTTATGGCATTTTTGTACCACAGGTCACAAATAGTGTTTTCTCAGCGAGAGAAGGCCAAAATGAACACTTCATGCATAACTCCTGTATTTTGATGAAAACTCACTGAAATCAAGCTGTAACTTCAAGTTCATGCAACTTTCTATGCTTTCAGGTTGAAACTTGACTGAAAACTCACTTTGAACAAAAGTTATGGCTGTTTTGTGTCGCAGGTCACAAATAGCGTTTTCTCAGCGAGAGAAGGCCAAAATGAACACTTCATGCATAACTCCTGTATTTTGATGAAAACTCACTGAATTCAAGCTGTAACTTCAAGTTTATGCATCTTTCTATGCTTTCAGGTTGAAAATTGACTGAAAACTCACTTTGAACAAAAGTTATGGCTGTTTTGTGTCGCAGGTCACAAATAGCGTTTTCTCAGCGAGAGAAGGCCAAAATGAACACTTCATGCATAACTCCTGTATTTTGAAAAAAAAACTCACTGAAATCCACCTGTAACTTCAAGTTTATGCATCTTTCTATACTTTCAAGTTGAAACTTGACTGAAAACTCACTTTTAAAAAAAGTTATGGCATTTTTGTATCACAGGTCACAAATACTGTTTTCTCAACGAGAGAAGGCCAAAATGAACACTTCATGCATAACTCCTGTATTTTGAGGAAAACTCACTGAAATCCACCTGTAACTTCAAGTTTATGCATCTTTCTATGCTTTCAGGTTGAAACTTGACTGAAAACTCACTTTGAACAAAAGTTATGGCTGTTTTGTGTCGCAGGTCACAAATAGCGTTTTCTCAGCGAGAGAAGGCCAAAATGAACACTTCATGCATAACTCCTGTATTTTGATGAAAACTCACTCAAATCAAGCTGTAACTTCAAGTTTATGCATCTTCCTATGCTTTCAGGTTGAAAATTGACTGAAAACTCACTTTGAACAAAAGTTATGGCTGTTTTGTATCACAGGTCACAAATAGTGTTTTCTCAGCGAGAGAAGGCCAAAATGAACACTTCATGCATAACTCCTGTATTTTGATGAAAACTCACTGAATTCAAGCTGTAACTTCAAGTTTATGCATCTTTCTGTGCTTTCAGGTTGAAACTTGACTGAAAACTCACTTTTAAAAAAAGTTATGGCATTTTTGTATCACAGGTCACAAATACTGTTTTCTCAACGAGTGAAGGCCAAAATGAACACTTCATGCATAACTCCTGTATTTTGAGGAAAACTCACTGAAATCCACCTGTAACTTCAAGTTTATGCATCTTTCTATGCTTTCAGGTTGAAACTTGACTGAAAACTCACTTTGAAAAAAAGTTATGGCTGTTTTGTGTCGCAGGTCACAAATAGCGTTTTCTCAGCGAGAGAAGGCCAAAATGAACACTTCATGCATAACTCCTGTATTTTGATGAAAACTCACTGAAATCAAGCTGTAACTTCAAGTTTATGCATCTTTCTATGCTTTCAGGTTGAAACTTGACTGAAAACTCACTTTGAACAAAAGTTATGGCATTTTTGTATCACAGGTCACAAATAGTGTTTTCTCAGCGAGAGAAGGCCAAAATGAACACTTCATGCATAACTCCTGTATTTTGATGAAAACTCACTGAAATCAAGCTGTAACTTCAAGTTTATGCATCTTTCTATGCTTTCAGGTTGAAACTTGACTGAAAACTCACTTTGAACAAAAGTTATGGCTGTTTTGTGTCGCAGGTCACAAATAGCGTTTTCTCAGCGAGAGAAGGCCAAAATGAACACTTCATGCATAACTCCTGTATTTTGAGGAAAACTCACTGAAATCCACCTGTAACTTCAAGTTTATGCATCTTTCTATGCTTTCAGGTTGAAGCTTGACTGAAAACTCACTTTTAAAAAAAGTTATGGCATTTTTGTATCGCAGGTCACAAATAGTGTTTTCTCAGCGAGAGAAGGCCAGAATGAACACTTCATGCATAACTCCTGTATTTTGATGAAAACTCACTGAAATCAAGCTGGAACTTCAAGTTTTTGCATCTTTCTATGCTTTCAGGTTGAAACTTGACTGAAAACTCACTTTGAAGAAAAGTTATGGCATTTTTGTATCACAGGTCACAAATAGTGTTTTCTCAGCGAGAGAAGGCCAAAATGAACACTTCATGCATAACTCCTGTATTTTGATGAAAACTCACTGAAATCCACCTGTAACTTCAAGTTTATGCATTTTTCTATGCTTTCAGGTTGAAACTTGACTGAAAACTCACTTTTAAAAAAAGTTATGGCATTTTTGTATCACAGGTCACAAATCGTGTTTTCTCAGCGAGAGAAGGCCAAAATGAACACTTCATGCATAACTCCTGTATTTTGAGGAAAACTCACTGAAATCCACCTGTAACTTCAAGTTTATGCATCTTTCTATGCTTTCAGGTTGAAACTTGACTGAAAACTCACTTTGAAAAAAAGTTTTGGCTGTTTTGTGTCGCAGGTCACAAATAGCGTTTTCTCAGCGAGAGAAGGCCAAAATGAACACTTCATGCATAACTCCTGTATTTTGATGAAAACTCACTGAAATCCACCTGTAACTTCAAGTTTATGCATCTTTCTATGCTTTCAGGTTGAAACTTGACTGAAAACTCACTTTGAACAAAAGTTATGGAATTTTTTTATCACAGGTCACAAATAGTGTTTTCTCAGCGAGAGAAGGCCAAAATGAACACTTCATGCATAACTCCTGTATTTTGATGAAAACTCACTAAAATCAAGCTGGAACTTCAAGTTTATGCATCTTTCTATGCTTTCAGGTTGAAACTTGACTGAAAACTCACTTTGAACAAAAGTTATGGCTGTTTTGTGTCACAGGTCACAAATAGCGTTTTCTCAGCGAGAGAAGGCCAAAATGAACACTTCATTCATAACTCCTGTATTTTGAGGAAAACTCACTGAAATCAAGCTGTAACTTCAAGTTTATGCATCTTTCCATGCTTTCAGGTTGAAACTTGACTGAAAACTCACTTTGAAGAAAAGTTATGGCATTTTTGTACCACAGGTCACAAATAGTGTTTTCTCAGCGAGAGAAGGCCAAAATGAACACTTCATGCATAACTCCTGTATTTTGATGAAAACTCACTGAATTAGAGCTGGAACTTCAAGTTTATGCATCTTTCTATGCTTTCAGGTTGAAACTTGACTGAAAACTCACTTTGAAAAAAAGTTATGGCTGTTTTGTGTCGCAGGTCACAAATAGCGTTTTCTCAGCGAGAGAAGGCCAAAATGAACACTTCATGCATAACTCCGGTATTTTGATGAAAACTCACTGAAATCCACCTGTAACTTCAAGTTTATGCATCTTTCTATGCTTTCAGGTTGAAACTTGACTGAAAAATCACTTTGAACAAAAGTGATGGAATTTTTTTATCACAGGTCACAAATAGTGTTTTCTCAGCGAGAGAAGGCCAAAATGAACACTTCATGCATAACTCCTGTATTTTGATGAAAACTCACTGAAATCAAGCTTTAACTTCAAGTTTATGCATCTTTCTATGCTTTCAGGTTGAAACTTGACTGAAAACTCACTTTGAAAAAAAGTTATGGCTGTTTTGTGTCGCAGGTCACAAATAGCGTTTTCTCAGCGAGAGAAGGCCAAAATGAACACTTCATGCATAACTCCTGTATTTTGAGGAAAGCTCACTGAAATCCACCTGTAACTTCAAGTTTATGCATCTTTCTATGCTTTCAGGTTGAAACTTGACTGAAAACTCACTTTTAAAAAAAGTGATGGCATTTTTATATCACAGGTCACAAATAGTGTTTTCTCAGCGAGAGAAGGCCAAAATGAACACTTCATGCATAACTCCTGTATTTTGATGAAAACTCACTGAAATCAAGCTGTAACTTCAAGTTTATGCATCTTTCTATGCTTTCAGGTTGAAACTTGACTGAAAACTCACTTTGAAAAAAAGTTATGGCTGTTTTGTGTCGCAGGTCACAAATAGCGTTTTCTCAGCGAGAGAAGGCCAAAATGAACACTTCATGCATAACTCCTGTATTTTGAGGAAAGCTCACTGAAATCCACCTGTAACTTCAAGTTTATGCATCTTTCTATGCTTTCAGGTTGAAACTTGACTGAAAACTCACTTTTAAAAAAAGTTATGGCATTTTTGTATCACAGGTCACAAATAGTGTTTTCTCAGCGAGAGAAGGCCAAAATGAACACTTCATGCATAACTCTTGTATTTTGATGAAAACTCACTGAATTAGAGCTGTAACTTCAAGTTTATGCATCTTTCTATGCTTTCAGGTTGAAACTTGACTGAAAACTCACTTTGAACAAAAGTTATGGCTGTTTTGTGTCGCAGGTCACAAATAGCGTTTTCTCAGCGAGAGAAGGCCAAAATGAACACTTCATGCATAACTCCTGTATTTTGATGAAAACTCACTGAATTCAAGCTGTAACTTCAAGTTCATGCATCTTTCTATGCTTTCAGGTTGAAAATTGACTGAAAACTCACTTTGAACAAAAGTTATGGCTGTTTTGTGTCGCAGGTCACAAATAGCGTTTTCTCAGCGAGAGAAGGCCAAAATGAACACTTCATGCATAACTCCTGTATTTTGAAAAAAAACTCACTGAAATCCACCTGTAACTTCAAGTTTATGCATCTTTCTATGCTTTCAGGTTGAAACTTGACTGAAAACTCACTTTTAAAAAAAGTTATGGCATTTTTGTATCACACGTCACAAATAGTATTTTCTCAGCGAGAGAAGGCCAAAATGAACACTTCATGCATAACTCCTGTATTTTGATGAAAACTCACTGAAATCAAGCTGGAACTTCAAGTTTATGCATCTTTCTATGCTTTCAGGTTGAAACTTGACTGAAAACTCACTTTGAACAAAAGTTATGGCTGTTTTGTGTCACAGGTCACAAATAGCGTTTTCTCAGCGAGAGAAGGCCAAAATGAACACTTCATTCATAACTCCTGTATTTTGAGGAAAACTCACTGAAATCAAGCTGTAACTTCAAGTTTATGCATTATTTCCATGCTTTCAGGTTGAAACTTGACTGAAAACTCACTTTGAAGAAAAGTTATGGCATTTTTGTACCACAGGTCACAAATAGTGTTTTCTCAGCGAGAGAAGGCCAAAATGAACACTTCATGCATAACTCCTGTATTTTGATGAAAACTCACTGAATTAGAGCTGGAACTTCAAGTTTATGCATCTTTCTATGCTTTCAGGTTGAAACTTGACTGAAAACTCACTTTGAACAAAAGTTATGGCTGTTTTGTGTCGCAGGTCACAAATAGCGTTTTCTCAGCGAGAGAAGGCCAAAATGAACACTTCATGCATAACTCCTGTATTTTGATGAAAACTCACTGAAATCCACCTGTAACTTCAAGTTTATGCATCTTTCTATGCTTTCAGGTTGAAACTTGACTGAAAACTCACTTTGAACAAAAGTTATTGAATTTTTTTATCACAGGTCACAAATAGTGTTTTCTCAGCGAGAGAAGGCCAAAATGAACACTTCATGCATAACTCCTGTATTTTGATGAAAACTCACTGAAATCAAGCTTTAACTTCAAGTTTATGCATCTTTCTATGCTTTCAGGTTGAAACTTGACTGAAAACTCACTTTGAAAAAAAGTTATGGCTGTTTTGTGTCGCAGGTCACAAATAGCGTTTTCTCAGCGAGAGAAGGCCAAAATGAACACTTCATGCATAACTCCTGTATTTTGATGAAAACTCACTGAAATCCACCTGTAACTTCAAGTTTATGCATCTTTCTATGCTTTCAGGTTGAAACTTGACTGAAAACTCACTTTGAACAAAAGTTATGGAATTTTTTTATCACAGGTCACAAATAGTGTTTTCTCAGCGAGAGAAGGCCAAAATGAACACTTCATGCATAACTCCTGTATTTTGATGAAAACTCACTGAAATCAAGCTTTAACTTCAAGTTTATGCATCTTTCTATGCTTTCAGGTTGAAACTTGACTGAAAACTCACTTTGAAAAAAAGTTATGGCTGTTTTGTGTCGCAGGTCACAAATAGCGTTTTCTCAGCGAGAGAAGGCCAAAATGAACACTTCATGCATAACTCCTGTATTTTGAGGAAAGCTCACTGAAATCCACCTGTAACTTCAAGTTTATGCATCTTTCTATGCTTTCAGGTTGAAACTTGACTGAAAACTCACTTTTAAAAAAAGTGATGGCATTTTTGTATCACAGGTCACAAATAGTGTTTTCTCAGCGAGAGAAGGCCAAAATGAACACTTCATGCATAACTCCTGTATTTTGATGAAAACTCACTGAATTAGAGCTGTAACTTCAAGTTTATGCATCTTTCTATGCTTTCAGGTTGAAACTTGACTGAAAACTCACTTTGAACAAAAGTTATGGCTGTTTTGTGTCGCAGGTCACAAATAGCGTTTTCTCAGCGAGAGAAGGCCAAAATGAACACTTCATGCATAACTCCTGTATTTTGATGAAAACTCACTGAATTCAAGCTGTAACTTCAAGTTTATGCATCTTTCTATGCTTTCAGGTTGAAAATTGACTGAAAACTCACTTTGAACAAAAGTTATGGCTGTTTTGTGTCGCAGGTCACAAATAGCGTTTTCTCAGCGAGAGAAGGCCAAAATGAACACTTCATGCATAACTCCTGTATTTTGAAAAAAAACTCACTGAAATCCACCTGTAACTTCAAGTTTATGCATCTTTCTATGCTTTCAGGTTGAAACTTGACTGAAAACTCACTTTTAAAAAAAGTTATGGCATTTTTGTATCACACGTCACAAATAGTATTTTCTCAGCGAGAGAAGGCCAAAATGAACACTTCATGCATAACTCCTGTATTTTGATGAAAACTCACTGAAATCAAGCTGGAACTTCAAGTTTATGCATCTTTCTATGCTTTCAGGTTGAAACTTGACTGAAAACTCACTTTGAACAAAAGTTATGGCTGTTTTGTGTCACAGGTCACAAATAGCGTTTTCTCAGCGAGAGAAGGCCAAAATGAACACTTCATTCATAACTCCTGTATTTTGAGGAAAACTCACTGAAATCAAGCTGTAACTTCAAGTTTATGCATCTTTCCATGCTTTCAGGTTGAAACTTGACTGAAAACTCACTTTGAAGAAAAGTTATGGCATTTTTGTACCACAGGTCACAAATAGTGTTTTCTCAGCGAGAGAAGGCCAAAATGAACACTTCATGCATAACTCCTGTATTTTGATGAAAACTCACTGAATTAGAGCTGGAACTTCAAGTTTATGCATCTTTCTATGCTTTCAGGTTGAAACTTGACTGAAAACTCACTTTGAAAAAAAGTTATGGCTGTTTTGTGTCGCAGGTCACAAATAGCGTTTTCTCAGCGAGAGAAGGCCAAAATGAACACTTCATGCATAACTCCTGTATTTTGATGAAAACTCACTGAAATCCACCTGTAACTTCAAGTTTATGCATCTTTCTATGCTTTCAGGTTGAAACTTGACGGAAAACTCACTTTTAAAAAAAGTTATGGCATTTTTGTATCACAGGTCACAAATAGTGTTTTCTCAGCGAGAGAAGGCCAAAATGAACACTTCATGCATAACTCCTGTATTTTGATGAAAACTCACTGAATTAGAGCTGGAACTTCAAGTTTATGCATCTTTCTATGCTTTCAGGTTGAAACTTGACTGAAAACTCACTTTGAACAAAAGTTATGGCTGTTTTGTGTCACAGGTCACAAATAGCGTTTTCTCAGCGAGAGAAGGCCAAAATGAACACTTCATGCATAACTCCTGTATTTTGAGGAAAACTCACTGAAATCCACCTGTAACTTCAAGTTTATGCATCTTTCTATGCTTTCAGGTTGAAAGTTGACTGAAAACTCACTTTTAAAAAAAGTGATGGCATTTTTGTATCTCAGGTCACAAATAGTGTTTTCTCAGCGAGAGAAGGCCAAAATGAACACTTCATGCATAACTCCTGTATTTTGATGAAAACTCACTGAAATCAAGCTGTAACTTCAAGTTTATGCATCTTTCTATGCTTTCAGGTTGAAACTTGACTGAAAACTCACTTTGAACAAAAGTTATGGCTGTTTTGTGTCGCAGGTCACAAATAGCGTTTTCTCAGCGAGAGAAGGCCAAAATGAACACTTCATGCATAACTCCTGTATTTTGATGAAAACTCACTCAAATCAAGCTGTAACTTCAAGTTTATGCATCTTCCTATGCTTTCAGGTTGAAAATTGACTGAAAACTCACTTTGAACAAAAGTTATGGCTGTTTTGTATCACAGGTCACAAATAGTGTTTTCTCAGCGAGAGAAGGCCAAAATGAACACTTCATGCATAACTCCTGTATTTTGATGAAAACTCACTGAGTTCAAGCTGTAACTTCAAGTTTATGCATCTTTCTATGCTTTCAGGTTGAAACTTGACTGAAAACTCACTTTTAAAAAAAGTTATGGCATTTTTGTATCGCAGGTCACAAATAGTGTTTTCTCAGCGAGAGAAGGCCAGAATGAACACTTCATGCATAACTCCTGTATTTTGATGAAAACTCACTGAAATCAAGCTGGAACTTCAAGTTTTTGCATCTTTCTATGCTTTCAGGTTGAAACTTGACTGAAAACTCACTTTGAAGAAAAGTTATGGCATTTTTGTATCACAGGTCACAAATAGTGTTTTCTCAGCGAGAGAAGGCCAAAATGAACACTTCATGCATAACTCCTGTATTTTGATGAAAACTCACTGAAATCCACCTGTAACTTCAAGTTTATGCATTTTTCTATGCTTTCAGGTTGAAACTTGACTGAAAACTCACTTTTAAAAAAAGTTATGGCATTTTTGTTTCACAAGTCACAAATAGCGTTTTCTCAGCGAGAGAAGGCCAAAATGAACACTTCATGAATAACTCCTGTATTTTGATGAAAACTCACTGAAATCAAGCTGTAACTTCAAGTTTATGCATCTTTCTATGCTTTCAGGTTGAAACTTGACTGAAAACTCACTTTGAACAAAAGTTATGGCATTTTTGTATCACAGCTCACAAATAGTGTTTTCTCAGCGAGAGAAGGCCAAAATGAACACTTCATGCATAACTCCTGTATTTTGAAAAAAACTCACTGAAATCCACCTGTAACTTCAAGTTTATGCATCTTTCTATGCTTTCAGGTTGAAACTTGACTGAAAACTCACTTTTAAAAAAAGTTATGGCATTTTTGTATCACAGGTCACAAATAGTGTTTTCTCAGCGAGAGAAGGCCAAAATGAACACTTCATGCATAACTCCTGTATTTTGATGAAAACTGACTGAAATCAAGCTGTGACTTCAAGTTTATGCATCTTTCTATGCTTTCAGGTTGAAACTTGACTGAAAACTCACTTTGAACAAAAGTTATGGCTGTTTTGTGTCGCAGGTCACAAATAGCGTTTTCTCAGCGAGAGAAGGCCAAAATGAACACTTCATGCATAACTCCTGTATTTTGATGAAAACTCACTGATATCCACCTGTAACTTCAAGTTTATGCATCTTTCTATGCTTTCAGGTTGAAACTTGACTGAAAACTCACTTTTAAAAAACGTTATGGCATTTTTGTATCACAGGTCACAAATAGTGTTTTCTCAGCGAGAGAAGGCCAAAATGAACACTTCATGCATAACTCCTGTATTTTGATGAAAACTCACTGAATTCAAGCTGTAACTTCAAGTTTATGCATCTTTCTATGCTTTCAGGTTGAAAATTGACTGAAAACTCACTTTGAACAAAAGTTATGGCTGTTTTGTGTCGCAAGTCACAAATAGCGTTTTGTCAGCGAGAGAAGGCCAAAATGAACACTTCTTGCATAACTCCTGTATTTTGATGAAAACTCACTGAATTAGAGCTGTAACTTCAAGTTTATGCATCTTTCTATGCATTCAGTTTGAAAATTGACTGAAAACTCACTTTGAACAAAAGTTATGGCTGTTTTGTGTGGCAGGTCACAAATAGCGTTTTCTCAGCGAGAGAAGGCCAAAATGAACACTTCATGCATAACTCCTGTATTTTGATGAAAACTCACTGAAATCCACCTGTAACTTCAAGTTTATGCATCTTTCTATGCTTTCAGGTTGAAACTTGACTGAAAACTCACTTTTAAAAAAAGTTATGGCATTTTTGTATCACAGGTCACAAATAGTGTTTTCTCAGCGAGAGAAGGCCAAAATGAACACTTCATGCATAACTCCTGTATTTTGATTAAAACTCACTGAAATCAAGCTGTAACTTTCAAGTTTATGCATCTTTCTATGCTTTCAGGTTGAAACTTGACTGAAAACTCACTTTGAACAAAAGTTATGGCTGTTTTGTGTCACAGGTCACAAATAGCGTTTTCTCAGCGAGAGAAGGCCAAAAGGAACACTTCATGCATAACTCCTGTATTTTGATGGAAACTCACTGAAATCAAGCTGTAACTTCAAGTTTATGCATCTTTCTATGCTTTCAGGTTGAAAGTTGACTGAAAACTCACTTTGAAGAAAAGTTATGGCATTTTTGTATCACAGGTCACAAATAGTGTTTTCTCAGCGAGAGAAGGCCAAAATGAACACTTCATGCAGAACTCCTGTATTTTGATGAAAACTTACTGAAATCAAGCTGTAACTTCAAGTTTATGCATCTTTCTATGCTTTCAGGTTGAAACTTGACTGAAAACTCACTTTGAAAAAAAGTTATGGCTGTTTTGTGTCGCAGGTCACAAATAGCGTTTTCTCTGCGAGAGAAGGCCAAAATGAACACTTCATGCATAACTCCTGTATTTTGAGGAAAACTCACTGAAATCCACCTGTAACTTCAAGTTTATGCATCTTTCTATGCTTTCAGGTTGAAAGTTGACTGAAAACTCACTTTGAAGAAAAGTTATGGCATTTTTGTATCACAGGTCACAAATAGCGTTTTCTCAGCGAGAGAAGGCCTAAACTAACACTTCATCCATAACTCCTGTATTTTGATGAAAACTAACTGAAATCCACCTGTAACTTCAAGTTTATGCATTTTTCTATGCTTTCAGGTTGAAACTTGACTTAAAACTCACTTTTAAAAAAAGTTATGGCAATTTTGTACCACAGGTCACAAATAGTGTTTTCTCAGCGAGAGAAGGCCAAATTGAACACTTCATGCAGAACTCCTGTATTTTGATGAAAACTCACTGAAATCAAGCTGTAACTTCAAGTTTATGCATCTGTCTATGCTTTCAGGTTGAAACTTGACTGAAAACTCATTTTGAACAAAAGTTATGGCTGTTTTGTGTCGCAGGTCACAAATAGCGTTTTCTCAGCGAGAGAAGGCCAAAATGAACACTTCATGCATAACTCCTGTATTTTGATGAAAACTCACTGATATCCACCTGTAACTTCAAGTTTATGCATCTTTCTATGCTTTCAGGTTGAAACTTGACTGAAAACTCACTTTTAAAAAAAGTTATGGCATTTTTGTATACAGGTCACAAAGAGTGTTTTCTCAGCGAGAGAAGGCCAAAATGAACACTTCGTGCATAACTCCTGTATTTTGATGAAAACTCACTGAAATCAAGCTGTAACTTCAAGTTTATGCATCTTTCTATGCTTTCAGGTTGAAACTTGACTGAAAACTCACTTTAAACAAAAGTTATGGCTGTTTTGTGTCGCAGGTCACAATTAGTGTTTTCTCAGCGAGAGAAGGCCAAAATGAACACTTCATGCATAACTCCTGTATTTTGAAAAAAACTCACTGAAATCCACCTGTAACTTCAAGTTTATGCATCTTTCTATGCTTTCAGGTTGAAACTTGACTGAAAACTCACTTTTAAAAAAAGTTATGGCATTTTTGTATCACAGGTCACAAATAGTGTTTTCTCAGCGAGAGAAGGCCAAAATGAACACTTCATGCATAACTCCTGTATTTTGATGAAAACTGACTGAAATCAAGCTGTGACTTCAAGTTTATGCATCTTTCTATGCTTTCAGGTTGAAACTTGACTGAAAACTCACTTTGAACAAAAGTTATGGCTGTTTTGTGTCGCAGGTCACAAATAGCGTTTTCTCAGCGAGAGAAGGCCAAAATGAACACTTCATGCATAACTCCTGTATTTTGATGAAAACTCACTGATATCCACCTGTAACTTCAAGTTTATGCATCTTTCTATGCTTTCAGGTTGAAACTTGACTGAAAACTCACTTTTAAAAAAAGTTATGGCATTTTTGTATCACAGGTCACAAATAGTGTTTTCTCAGCGAGAGAAGGCCAAAATGAACACTTCATGCATAACTCCTGTATTTTGATGAAAACTCACTGAAATCAAGCTGTAACTTCAAGTTTATGCATCTTTCTATGCTTTCAGGTTGAAAATTGACTGAAAACTCACTTTGAACAAAAGTTATGGCTGTTTTGTGTCGCAAGTCACAAATAGCGTTTTGTCAGCGAGAGAAGGCCAAAATGAACACTTCTTGCATAACTCCTGTATTTTGAGGAAAACTCACTGAAATCCACCTGTAACTTCAAGTTTATGCATCTTTCTATGCTTTCAGGTTGAAACTTGACTGAAAACTCACTTTTAAAAAAAGTTATGGCATTTTTGTATCACAGGTCACAAATAGTGTTTTCTCAGCGAGAGAAGGCCAAAATGAACACTTCATGCATAACTCCTGTATTTTGATGAAAACTCACTGAAATCAAGCTGGAACTTCAAGTTTATGCATCTTTCTATGCTTTCAGGTTGAAACTTGACTGAAAACTCACTTTGAACAAAAGTTATGGCTGTTTTGTGTCGCAGGTCACAAATAGCGTTTTCTCAGCGAGAGAAGGCCAAAATGAACACTTCATGCATAACTCCTGTATTTTGATGAAAACTCACTGATATCCACCTGTAACTTCAAGTTTATGCATCTTTCTATGCTTTCAGGTTGAAACTTGACTGAAAACTCACTTTTAAAAAAAGTTATGGCATTTTTGTATCACAGGTCACAAATAGTGTTTTCTCAGCGAGAGAAGGCCAAAATGAACACTTCATGCATAACTCCTGTATTTTGATGAAAACTCACTGAATTCAAGCTGTAACTTCAAGTTTATGCATCTTTCTATGCTTTCAGGTTGAAAATTGACTGAAAACTCACTTTGAACAAAAGTTATGGCTGTTTTGTGTCGTTGGTCACAAATAGCGTTTTCTCAGCGAAAGAAGGCCAAAATGAACACTTCATGCATAACTCCTGTATTTTGAGGAAAACTCACTGAAATCCACCTGTAACTTCAAGTTTATGCATGTTTCTATGCTTTCAGGTTGAAACTTGACTGAAAACTCACTTTGAACAAAAGTTATGGCATTTTTGTATCACAGGTCACAAAAAGTGTTTTCTTAGCGAGAAAAGGCTAAAATGAACACTTCATTCATAACTCCTGTATTTTGATGAAAACTCACTGAACTCAAGCTGTAACTTCAAGTTTATGCATCTTTCTATGCTTTCAGGTTGAAACTTGACTGAAAACTCACTTTGAACCAAAGTTATGGCTGTTTTCTGTCGCAAGTCACAAATAGCGTTTTGTCAGCGAGAGAAGGCCAAAATGAACACTTCATGCATAACTCCTGTATTTTGATGAAAACTCACTGAATTCAAGCTGTAACTTCAAGTTTATGCATCTTTCTGTGCTTTCAGGTTGAAACTTGACTGAAAACTCACTTTTAAAAAAAGTTATGGCAGTTTTGTATCACAGTTCACAAATAGTGTTTTCTCAGCGAGAGAAGGCCAAAATGAACACTTCATGCATAACTCCTGTATTTTGATGAAAACTCACTGAATTCAAGCTGTAACTTCAAGTTTATGCATCTTTCTATGCTTTCAGGTTGAAAATTGACTGAAAACTCACTTTGAACAAAAGTTATGGCTGTTTTGTGTCGCGGGTCACAAATAGCGTTTTCTCAGCGAAAGAAGGCCAAAATGAACACTTCATGCATAACTCCTGTATTTTGAGGAAAACTCACTGAAATCCACCTGTAACTTCAAGTTTATGCAAGTTTCTATGCTTTCAGGTTGAAACTTGACTGAAAACTCACTTTGAACCAAAGTTATGGCTGTTTTCTGTCACAGGTCACAAATAGCGTTTTCTCAGCGAGAGAAGGCCAAAATGAACACTTCATGCATAACTCCTGTATTTTGAGGAACACTCACTGAAATCAAGCTGTAACTTCAAGTTTATGCATCTTTCTATGCTTTCAGGTTGAAACTTGACTGAAAACTCACTTTGAAGAAAAGTTATGGCATTTTTGTATCACAGGTCACAAATAGTGTTTTCTCAGCGAGAGAAGGCCAAAATGAACACTTCATGCATAACTCCTGTATTTTGATGAAAACTCACTGATATCCACCTGTAACTTCAAGTTTATGCATCTTTCTATGCTTTCAGGTTGAAACTTGACTGAAAACTCACTTTAAACAAAAGTTATGGCTGTTTTGTGTCGCAGGTCACAAATAGTGTTTTCTCAGCGAGAGAAGGCCAAAATGAACACTTCATGCATAACTCCTGTATTTTGAAAAAAACTCACTGAAATCCACCTGTAACTTCAAGTTTATGCATCTTTCTATGCTTTCAGGTTGAAACTTGACTGAAAACTCACTTTTAAAAAAAGTTATGGCATTTTTGTATCACAGGTCACAAATAGTGTTTTCTCAGCGAGAGAAGGCCAAAATGAACACTTCATGCATAACTCCTGTATTTTGATGAAAACTGACTGAAATCAAGCTGTGACTTCAAGTTTATGCATCTTTCTATGCTTTCAGGTTGAAACTTGACTGAAAACTCACTTTGAACAAAAGTTATGGCTGTTTTGTGTCGCAGGTCACAAATAGCGTTTTCTCAGCGAGAGAAGGCCAAAATGAACACTTCATGCATAACTCCTGTATTTTGATGAAAACTCACTGATATCCACCTGTAACTTCAAGTTTATGCATCTTTTTATGCTTTCAGGTTGAAACTTGACTGAAAACTCACTTTTAAAAAAAGTTATGGCTGTTTTGTATCACAGGTCACAAATAGTGTTTTCTCAGCGAGAGAAGGCCAAAATGAACACTTCATGCATAACTCCTGTATTTTGATGAAAACTCACTGAAATCCACCTGTAACTTCAAGTTTATGCATTTTTCTATGCTTTCAGGTTGAAACTTGACTGAAAACTCAATTTTAAAAAAAGTTATGGCATTTTTGTTTCACAAGTCACAAATAGCGTTTTCTCAGCGAGAGAAGGCCAAAATGAACACTTCATGCATAACTCCTGTATTTTGATGAAAACTCACTGAAATCAAGCTGTAACTTCAAGTTTATGCATCTTTCTATGCTTTCAGGTTGAAACTTGACTGAAAACTCACTTTGAACAAAAGTTATGGCTGTTTTGTGTCGCAGGTCACAAATAGCGTTTTCTCAGCGAGAGAAGGCCAAAATGAACACTTCATGCATAACTCCTGTATTTTGAGGAAAACTCACTGAAATCCACCTGTAACTTCAAGTTTATGCATCTTTCTATGCTTTCAGGTTGAAACTTGACTGAAAACTCACTTTTAAAAAAAGTTATGGCATTTTTGTATCACAGGTCACAAATAGTGTTTTCTCAGCGAGAGAAGGCCAAAATGAAAACTTCATGCATAACTCCTGTATTTTGAGGAAAACTCACTGAAATCCACCTGTAACTTCAAGTTTATGCATCTTTCTATGCTTTCAGGTTGAAACTTGACTGAAAACTCACTTTTAAAAAAAGTTATGGCATTTTTGTATCACAGGTCACAAATAGTGTTTTCTCAGCGAGAGAAGGCCAAAATGAACACTTCATGCATAACTCCTGTATTTTGATGAAAACTCACTGAAATCAAGCTGTAACTTCAAGTTTATGCATCTTTCTATGCTTTCAGGTTGAAACTTGACTGAAAACTCACTTTGAACAAAAGTTATGGCTGTTTTGTGTCGCAGGTCACAAATAGCGTTTTCTCAGCGAGGGAAGGCCAAAATGAACACTTCATGCATAACTCCTGTATTTTGATGAAAACTCACTGAAATCAAGTTGTAACTTCAAGTTTATGCATCTTTCTATGCTTTCAGGTTGAAACTTGACTGAAAACTCACTTTGAACAAAAGTTATGGCTGTTTTGTGTCGCAGGTCACAAATAGCGTTTTCTCAGCGAGGGAAGGCCAAAATGAACACTTCATGCATAACTCCTGTATTTTGAGGAAAACTCACTGAAATCCACCTGTAACTTCAAGTTTATGCATCTTTCTATGCTTTCAGGTTGAAACTTGACTGAAAACTCACTTTTAAAAAAAGTTATGGCATTTTTGTATCACAGGTCACAAATAGTGTTTTCTCAGCTAGAGAAGGCCAAAATGAACACTTCATGCATAACTCCTGTATTTTGATGAAAACTCACTGAAATCAAGCTGGAACTTCAAGTTTATGCATCTTTCTATGCTTTCAGGTTGAAACTTGACTGAAAACTCACTTTGAACAAAAGTTATGGCTGTTTTGTGTCCCAGGTCACAAATAGCGTTTTCTCAGCGAGAGAAGGCCAAAATGAACACTTCATGCATAACTCCTGTATTTTGATTAAAACTCACTGAAATCAAGCTGTAACTTCAAGTTTATGCATCTTTCTATGCTTTCAGGTTGAAACTTGACTGAAAACTCACTTTGAACAAAAGTTATGGCTGTTTTGTGTCACAGGTCACAAATAGCGTTTTCTCAGCGAGAGAAGGCCAAAAGGAACACTTCATGAATAACTCCTGTATTTTGATGGAAACTCACTGAAATCAAGCTGTAACTTCAAGTTTATGCATCTTTCTATGCTTTCAGGTTGAAACTTGACTGAAAACTCACTTTGAACTAAAGTTATGGCTGTTTTGTGTCGCAGGTCACAAATAGCGTTTTCTCAGCGAGAGAAGGCCAAAATGAACACTTCATGCATAACTCATGTATTTTGATGAAAACTCACTGATATCCACCTGTAACTTCAAGTTTATGCATCTTTCTATGCTTTCAGGTTGAAACTTGACTGAAAACTCACTTTTAAAAAAAGTTATGGCATTTTTGTATCACAGGTCACAAATAGTGTTTTCTCAGCGAGAGAAGGCCAAAATGAACACTTCATGCATAACTCCTGTATTTTGATTAAAACTCACTGAAATCAAGCTGTAACTTCAAGTTTATGCATCTTTCTATGCTTTCAGGTTGAAACTTGACTGAAAACTCACTTTGAACAAAAGTTATGGCTGTTTTGTGTCACAGGTCACAAATAGCGTTTTCTCAGCGAGAGAAGGCCAAAAGGAACACTTCATGAATAACTCCTCTATTTTGATGGAAACTCACTGAAATCAAGCTGTAACTTCAAGTTTATGCATCTTTCTATGCTTTCAGGTTGAAACTTGACTGAAAACTCACTTTGAACAAAAGTTATGGCTGTTTTGTGTCGCAGGTCACAAATAGCGTTTTCTCAGCGAGAGAAGGCCAAAATGAACACTTCATGCATAACTCCTGTATTTTGATGAAAACTCACTGATATCCACCTGTAACTTCAAGTTTATGCATCTTTCTATGCTTTCAGGTTGAAACTTGACTGAAAACTCACTTTTAAAAAAAGTTATGGCATTTTTGTATCACAGGTCACAAATAGTGTTTTCTCAGCGAGAGAAGGCCAAAATGAACACTTCATGCATAACTCCTGTATTTTGATGAAAACTCACTGAATTCAAGCTGTAACTTCAAGTTTATGCATCTTTCTATGCTTTCAGGTTGAAACTTGACTGAAAACTCACTTTGAACCAAAGTTATGGCTGTTTTCTGTCACAGGTCACAAATAGCGTTTTCTCAGCGAGAGAAGGCCAAAATGAACACTTCATGCATAACTCCTGTATTTTGAGGAACACTCACTGAAATCAAGCTGTAACTTCAAGTTTATGCATCTTTCTATGCTTTCAGGTTGAAACTTGACTGAAAACTCACTTTGAAGAAAAGTTATGGCATTTTTGTATCACAGGTCACAAATAGTGTTTTCTCAGCGAGAGAAGGCCAAAATGAACACTTCATGCATAACTCCTGTATTTTGATGAAAACTCACTGAAATCAAGCTGTAACTTCAAGTTTATGCATCTTTCTATGCTTTCAGGTTGAAACTTGACTGAAAACTCACTTTAAACAAAAGTTATGGCTGTTTTGTGTCGCAGGTCACAAATAGTGTTTTCTCAGCGAGAGAAGGCCAAAATGAACACTTCATGCATAACTCCTGTATTTTGAAAAAAACTCACTGAAATCCACCTGTAACTTCAAGTTTATGCATCTTTCTATGCTTTCAGGTTGAAACTTGACTGAAAACTCACTTTTAAAAAAAGTTATGGCATTTTTGTATCACAGGTCACAAATAGTGTTTTCTCAGCGAGAGAAGGCCAAAATGAACACTTCATGCATAACTCCTGTATTTTGATGAAAACTCACTGATATCCACCTGTAACTTCAAGTTTATGCATCTTTTTATGCTTTCAGGTTGAAACTTGACTGAAAACTCACTTTTAAAAAAAGTTATGGCATTTTTGTATCACAGGTCACAAATAGTGTTTTCTCAGCGAGAGAAGGCCAAAATGAACACTTCATGCATAACTCCTGTATTTTGATGAAAACTCACTGAATTCAAGCTGTAACTTCAAGTTTATGCATCTTTCTATGCTTTCAGGTTGAAAATTGACTGAAAACTCACTTTGAACAAAAGTTATGGCTGTTTTGTGTCGCAAGTCACAAATAGCGTTTTGTCAGCGAGAGAAGGCCAAAATGAACACTTCTTGCATAACTCCTGTATTTTGAGGAAAACTCACTGAAATCCACCTGTAACTTCAAGTTTATGCATCTTTCTATGCTTTCAGGTTGAAACTTGACTGAAAACTCACTTTTGAAAAAAGTTATGGCATTTTTGTATCACAGGTCACAAATAGTGTTTTCTCAGCGAGAGAAGGCCAAAATGAACACTTCATGCATAACTCCTGTATTTTGATGAAAACTCACTGAAATCAAGCTGGAACTTCAAGTTTATGCATCTTTCTATGCTTTCAGGTTGAAACTTGACTGAAAACTCACTTTGAACAAAAGTTATGGCTGTTTTGTGTCCCAGGTCACAAATAGTGTTTTCTCAGCGAGAGAAGGCCAAAATGAACACTTCATGCATAACTCCTGTATTTTGATGAAAACTCACTGAATTCAAGCTGTAACTTCAAGTTTATGCATCTTTCTATGCTTTTAGGTTGAAACTTGACTGAAAACTCACTTTGAACCAAAGTTATGGCTGTTTTCTGTCACAGGTCACAAATAGCGTTTTCTCAGCGAGAGAAGGCCAAAATGAACACTTCATGCATAACTCCTGTATTTTGAGGAACACTCACTGAAATCAAGCTGTAACTTCAAGTTTATGCATCTTTCTATGCTTTCAGGTTGAAACTTGACTGAAAACTCACTTTGAAGAAAAGTTATGGCATTTTTGTATCACAGGTCACAAATAGTGTTTTCTCAGCGAGAGAAGGCCAAAATGAACACTTCATGCATAACTCCTGTATTTTGATGAAAACTCACTGAAATCAAGCTGTAACTTCAAGTTTATGCATCTTTCTATGCTTTCAGGTTGAAACTTGACTGAAAACTCACTTTAAACAAAAGTTATGGCTGTTTTGTGTCGCAGGTCACAAATAGTGTTTTCTCAGCGAGAGAAGGCCAAAATGAACACTTCATGCATAACTCCTGTATTTTGAAAAAAACTCACTGAAATCCACCTGTAACTTCAAGTTTATGCATCTTTCTATGCTTTCAGGTTGAAACTTGACTGAAAACTCACTTTTAAAAAAAGTTATGGCATTTTTGTATCACAGGTCACAAATAGTGTTTTCTCAGCGAGAGAAGGCCAAAATGAACACTTCATGCATAACTCCTGTATTTTGATGAAAACTGACTGAAATCAAGCTGTGACTTCAAGTTTATGCATCTTTCTATGCTTTCAGGTTGAAACTTGACTGAAAACTCACTTTGAACAAAAGTTATGGCTGTTTTGTGTCGCAGGTCACAAATAGCGTTTTCTCAGCGAGAGAAGGCCAAAATGAACACTTCATGCATAACTCCTGTATTTTGATGAAAACTCACTGATATCCACCTGTAACTTCAAGTTTATGCATCTTTCTATGCTTTCAGGTTGAAACTTGACTGAAAACTCACTTTTAAAAAACGTTATGGCATTTTTGTATCACAGGTCACAAATAGTGTTTTCTCAGCGAGAGAAGGCCAAAATGAACACTTCATGCATAACTCCTGTACTTTGATGAAAACTCACTGAATTCAAGCTGTAACTTCAAGTTTATGCATCTTTCTATGCTTTCAGGTTGAAAATTGACTGAAAACTCACTTTGAACAAAAGTTATGGCTGTTTTGTGTCGCAAGTCACAAATAGCGTTTTGTCAGCGAGAGAAGGCCAAAATGAACACTTCTTGCATAACTCCTGTATTTTGAGGAAAACTCACTGAAATCCACCTGTAACTTCAAGTTTATGCATCTTTCTATGCTTTCAGGTTGAAACTTGACTGAAAACTCACTTTTAAAAAAAGTTATGGCATTTTTGTATCACAGGTCACAAATAGTGTTTTCTCAGCGAGAGAAGGCCAAAATGAACACTTCATGCATAACTCCTGTATTTTGATGAAAACTCACTGAAATCAAGCTGGAACTTCAAGTTTATGCATCTTTCTATGCTTTCAGGTTGAAACTTGACTGAAAACTCACTTTGAACAAAAGTTATGGCTGTTTTGTGTCGCAGGTCACAAATAGCGTTTTCTCAGCGAGAGAAGGCCAAAATGAACACTTCATGCATAACTCCTGTATTTTGATGAAAACTCACTGATATCCACCTGTAACTTCAAGTTTATGCATCTTTCTATGCTTTCAGGTTGAAACTTGACTGAAAACTCACTTTTAAAAAAAGTTATGGCATTTTTGTATCACAGGTCACAAATAGTGTTTTCTCAGCGAGAGAAGGCCAAAATGAACACTTCATGCATAACTCCTGTATTTTGATGAAAACTCACTGAATTCAAGCTGTAACTTCAAGTTTATGCATCTTTCTATGCTTTCAGGTTGAAAATTGACTGAAAACTCACTTTGAACAAAAGTTATGGCTGTTTTGTGTCGTTGGTCACAAATAGCATTTTCTCAGCGAAAGAAGGCCAAAATGAACACTTCGTGCATAACTCCTGTATTTTGAGGAAAACTCACTGAAATCCACCTGTAACTTCAAGTTTATGCATGTTTCTATGCTTTCAGGTTGAAACTTGACTGAAAACTCACTTTGAACAAAAGTTATGGCATTTTTGTATCACAGGTCACAAAAAGTGTTTTCTTAGCGAGAAAAGGCTAAAATGAACACTTCATTCATAACTCCTGTATTTTGATGAAAACTCACTGAACTCAAGCTGTAACTTCAAGTTTATGCATCTTTCTATGCTTTCAGGTTGAAACTTGACTGAAAACTCACTTTGAACCAAAGTTATGGCTGTTTTCTGTCGCAAGTCACAAATAGCGTTTTGTCAGCGAGAGAAGGCCAAAATGAACACTTCTGCATAACTCCTGTATTTTGAGGAAAACTCACTGAAATCCACCTGTAACTTCAAGTTTATGCATCTTTCTGTGCTTTCAGGTTGAAACTTGACTGAAAACTCACTTTGAACAAAAGTTATGGCTGTTTTGTGTCGCGGGTCACAAATAGCGTTTTCTCAGCGAAAGAAGGCCAAAATGAACACTTCATGCATAACTCCTGTATTTTGAGGAAAACTCACTGAAATCCACCTGTAACTTCAAGTTTATGCATGTTTCTATGCTTTCAGGTTGAAACTTGACTGAAAACTCACTTTGAACAAAAGTTATGGCATTTTTGTATCACAGGTCACAAATAGCGTTTTCTCAGCGAGAGAAGGCCAAAATGAACACTTCATGCATAACTCCTGTATTTTGATGAAAACTCACTGATATCCACCTGTAACTTCAAGTTTATGCATCTTTCTATGCTTTCAGGTTGAAAATTGACTGAAAACTCACTTTGAACAAAAGTTATGGCTGTTTTGTGTCGCAGGTCACAAATAGTGTTTTCTCAGCGAGAGAAGGCCAAAATGAACACTTCATGCATAACTCCTGTATTTTGAGGAAAACTCACTGAAATCCACCTGTAAATTCAAGTTTATGCATCTTTCTATGCTTTCAGGTTGAAACTTGACTGAAAACTCACTTTTAAAAAAAGTTATGGCATTTTTGTATCACAGGTCACAAATAGTGTTTTCTCAGCGAGAGAAGGCCAAAATGAACACTTCATGCATAACTCCTGTATTTTGATGAAAACTGACTGAAATCAAGCTGTAACTTCAAGTTTATGCATCTTTCTATGCTTTCAGGTTGAAACTTGACTGAAAACTCACTATTAAAAAAAGTTATGGCATTTTTGTATCACAGGTCACAAATAGTGTTTTCTCAGCGAGAGAAGGCCAAAATGAACACTTCATGCATAACTCCTTTATTTTGATGAAAACTCACTGAATTCAAGCTGTAACTTCAAGTTTATGCATCTTTCTATGCTTTCAGGTTGAAACTTGACTGAAAACTCACTTTGAACCAAAGTTATGGCTGTTTTCTGTCACAGGTCACAAATAGCGTTTTCTCAGCGAGAGAAGGCCAAAATGAACACTTCATGCATAACTCCTGTATTTTGAGGAACACTCACTGAAATCAAGCTGTAACTTCAAGTTTATGCATTTTTCTATGCTTTCAGGTTGAAACTTGACTGAAAACTCACTTGGAAGAAAAGTTATCGCATTTTTGTATCACAGGTCACAAATAGTGTTTTCTCAGCGAGAGAAGGCCAAAATGAACACTTCATGCATAACTCCTCTATTTTGATGAAAACTCACTGAAATCAAGCTGTAACTTCAAGTTTATGCATCTTTCTATGCTTTCAGGTTGAAACTTGACTGAAAACTCACTTTGAAAAAAAGTTATGGCTGTTTTGTGTCGCAGGTCACAAATAGCGTTTTCTCAGCGAGAGAAGGCCAAAATGAACACTTCATGCATAACTCCTGTATTTTGATGAAAACTCACTGAAATCAAGCTGTAACTTCAAGTTTATGCATCTTTCTATGCTTTCAGGTTGAAACTTGACTGAAAACTCACTTTGAACAAAAGTTATGGCTGTTTTGTATCACAGGTCACAAATAGTGTTTTCTCAGCGAGAGAAGGCCAAAATGAACACTTCATGCATAACTCCTGTATTTTGAGGAAAACTCACTGAATTCAAGCTGTAACTTCAACTTTATGCATCTTTCTATGCTTTCAGGTTGAAAATTGACTGAAAACTCACTTTGAACAAAAGTTATGGCTCTTTTGTGTCGCAGGTCACAAATAGTGTTTTCTCAGCGAGAGAAGGCCAAAATGAACACTTCATGCATAACTCCTGTATTTTGAGGAAAACTCACTGAAATCCACCTGTAACTTCAAGTTTATGCATGTTTCTATGCTTTCAGGTTGAAACTTGACTGAAAACTCACTTTGAACAAAAGTTATGGCATTTTTGTATCACAGGTCACAAAAAGTGTTTTCTTAGCGAGAAAAGGCTAAAATGAACACTTCATTCATAACTCCTGTATTTTGATGAAAACTCACTGAACTCAAGCTGTAACTTCAAGTTTATGCATCTTTCTATGCTTTCAGGTTGAAACTTGACTGAAAACTCACTTTGAACCAAAGTTATGGCTGTTTTCTGTCGCAAGTCACAAATAGCGTTTTGTCAGCGAGAGAAGGCCAAAATGAACACTTCTTGCATAACTCCTGTATTTTGAGGAAAACTCACTGAAATCCACCTGTAACTTCAAGTTTATGCATCTTTCTATGCTTTCAGGTTGAAACTTGACTGAAAACTCACTTTTAAAAAAAGTTATGACATTTTTGTATCACAGGTCACAAATAGTGTTTTCTCAGCGAGAGAAGGCCAAAATGAACACTTCATGCATAACTCCTGTATTTTGATGAAAACTGACTGAAATCAAGCTGTAACTTCAAGTTTATGCATCTTTCTATGCTTTCAGGTTGAAACTTGACTGAAAACTCACTTTGAACAAAAGTTATGGCTGTTTTGTGTCGCAGGTCACAAATAGCGTTTTCTCAGCGAGAGAAGGCCAAAATGAACACTTCATGCATAACTCCTGTATTTTGATGAAAACTCACTGATATCCACCTGTAACTTCAAGTTTATGCATCTTTCTATGCTTTCAGGTTGAAACTTGACTGAAAACTCACTTTGAAAAAAAGTTATGGCATTTTTGTATCACAGGTCACAAATAGTGTTTTCTCAGCGAGAGAAGGCAAAAATGAACACTTCATGCATAACTCCTGTATTTTGATGAAAACTCACTGAATTCAAGCTGTAACTTCAAGTTTATGCATCTTTCTATGCTTTCAGGTTGAAAATTGACTGAAAACTCACTTTGAACAAAAGTTATGGCTGTTTTGTGTCGCGGGTCACAAATAGTGTTTTCTCAGCGAAAGAAGGCCAAAATGAACACTTCATGCATAACTCCTGTATTTTGAGGAAAACTCACTGAAATCCACCTGTAACTTCAAGTTTATGCATGTTTCTATGCTTTCAGGTTGAAACTTGACTGAAAACTCACTTTGAACAAAAGTTATGGCATTTTTGTATCACAGGTCACAAAAAGTGTTTTCTTAGCGAGAAAAGGCTAAAATGAACACTTCATGCATAACTCCTGTATTTTGATGAAAACTCACTGAACTCAAGCTGTAACTTCAAGTTTATGCATCTTTCTATGCTTTCAGGTTGAAACTTGACTGAAAACTCACTTTGAACCAAAGTTATGGCTGTTTTCTTTCACAGGTCACAAATAGCGTTTTCTCAGCGAGAGAAGGCCAAAATGAACACTTCATGCATAACTCCTGTATTTTGATGAAAACTCACTGAAATCAAGCTGTAACTTCAAGTTTATGCATCTTTCTATGCATTCAGGTTGAAACTTGACTGAAAACTCACTTTGAACAAAAGTTATGGCATTTTTGTGTCGCAGGTCACAAATAGCGTTTTCTCAGCGAGAGAAGGCCAAAATGAACACTTCATGCATAACTCCTGTATTTTGAGGAAAACTGACTGAAATTAAGCTGTAACTTCAAGTTTATGCATCTTTCTATGCTTTCAGGTTGAAACTTGACTGAAAACTCACTTTGAAGAAAAGTTATGGCATTTTTGTATCACAGGTCACAAATAGTGTTTTCTCAGCGAGAGAAGGCCAAAATGAACACTTCATGCATAACTCCTGTATTTTGATGAAAACTCACTGAAATCAAGCTGTAACTTCAAGTTTATGCATCTTTCTATGCTTTCAGGTTGAAAATTGACTGAAAACTCACTTTGAACAAAAGTTATGGCTGTTTTGTGTCGCAGGTCACAAATAGTGTTTTCTCAGCGAGAGAAGGCCAAAATGAACACTTCATGCATAACTCCTGTATTTTGAGGAAAACTCACTGAAATCCACCTGTAACTTCAAGTTTATGCATCTTTCTATGCTTTCAGGTTGAAACTTGACTGAAAACTCACTTTTAAAAAAAGTTATGGCATTTTTGTATCACAGGTCACAAATAGTGTTTTCTCAGCGAGAGAAGGCCAAAATGAACACTTCATGCATAACTCCTGTATTTTGATGAAAACTGACTGAAATCAAGCTGTAACTTCAAGTTTATGCATCTTTCTATGCTTTCAGGTTGAAACTTGACTGAAAACTCACTATGAAGAAAAGTTATCGCATTTTTGTATCACAGGTCACAAATAGTGTTTTCTAAGCGAGAGAAGGCCAAAATGAACACTTCATGCATAACTCCTGTATTTTGAGGAAAACTCACTGAATTTAAGCTGTAACTTCAAGTTTATGCATCTTTCTATGCTTTCAGGTTGAAACTTGACTGAAAACTCACTTTTAAAAAAAGTTATGGCATTTTTGTATCACAGGTCACAAATAGTGTTTTCTCAGCGAGAGAAGGCCAAAATGAACACTTCATGCATAACTCCTATATTTTGATGAAAACTCACTGAATTCAAGCTGTAACTTCAAGTTTATGCATCTTTCTATGCTTTCAGGTTGAAAATTGACTGAAAACTCACTTTGAACAAAAGTTATGGCTGTTTTGTGTCGCAAGTCACAAATAGCGTTTTGTCAGCGAGAGAAGGCCAAAATGAACACTTCTTGCATAACTCCTGTATTTTGAGGAAAACTCACTGAAATCCACCTGTAACTTCAAGTTTATGCATCTTTCTATGCTTTCAGGTTGAAACTTGACTGAAAACTCACTTTTAAAAAAAGTTATGGCATTTTTGTATCACAGGTCACAAATAGTGTTTTCTCAGCGAGAGAAGGCCAAAATGAACACTTCATGCATAACTCCTGTATTTTGATGAAAACTGACTGAAATCAAGCTGTAACTTCAAGTTTATGCATCTTTCTATGTTTTCAGGTTGAAACTTGACTGAAAACTCACTTTGAACAAAAGTTATGGCTGTTTTGTGTCGCAGGTCACAAATAGCGTTTTCTCAGCGAGAGAAGGCCAAAATGAACTCTTCATGCATAACTCCTGTATTTTGATGAAAACTCACTGATATCCACCTGTAACTTCAAGTTTATGCATCTTTCTATGCTTTCAGGTTGAAACTTGACTGAAAACTCACTTTTAAAAAAAGTTATGGCATTTTTGTATCACAGGTCACAAATAGTGTTTTCTCAGCGAGAGAAGGCCAAAATGAACACTTCATGCATAACTCCTGTATTTTGATGAAAACTCACTGAATTCAAGCTGTAACTTCAAGTTTATGCATCTTTCTATGCTTTCAGGTTGAAACTTGACTGAAAACTCACTTTGAAGAAAAGTTATGGCATTTTTGTATCACAGGTCACAAATAGTGTTTTCTCAGCGAGAGAAGGCCAAAATGAACACTTCATGCATAACTCCTGTATTTTGATGAAAACTCACTGAAATCAAGCTGTAACTTCAAGTTTATGCATCTTTCTATGCTTTCAGGTTGAAACTTGACTGAAAACTCACTTTAAACAAAAGTTATGGCTGTTTTGTGTCCAGGTCACAAATAGCGTTTTCTCAGCGAGAGAAGGCCAAAATGAAAACTTCATGCATAACTCCTGTATTTTGATGAAAACTAACTGAAATCAAGCTGTAACTTCAAGTTTATGCATCTTTCTATGCTTTCAGGTTGAAAATTGAATGAAAACTCACTTTGAAGAAAAGTTATGGCATTTTTGTATCACAGGTCACAAATAGTGTTTTCTCAGCGAGAGAAGGCAAAAATGAACACTTCATGCATAACTCCAGTATTTTGATGAAAACTCAGTGAATTCAAGCTGTAACTTCAAGTTTATGCATCTTTCTATGCTTTCAGGTTGAAAATTGACTGAAAACTCACTTTTAAAAAAAGTTATGGCATTTTTGTATCACAGGTCACAAATAGTGTTTTCTTAGCGAGAGAAGGCCAAAATGAACACTTCATGCATAACTCCTATATTTTGATGAAAACTCACTGAATTCAAGCTGTAACTTCAAGTTTATGCATCTTTCTATGCTTTCAGGTTGAAAATTGACTGAAAACTCACTTTGAACAAAAGTTATGGCTGTTTTGTGTCGCAAGTCACAAATAGCGTTTTGTCAGCGAGAGAAGGCAAAAATGAACACTTCTTGCATAACTCCTGTATTTATAGGAAAACTCACTGAAATCCACCTGTAACTTCAAGTTTATGCATCTTTCTATGCTTTCAGGTTGAAACTTGACTTAAAACTCACTTTTAAAAAAAGTTATGGCATTTTTGTATCACAGGTCACAAATAGTGTTTTCTCAGCGAGAGAAGGCCAAAATGAACACTTCATGCATAACTCCTGTATTTTGATGAAAACTGACTGAAATCAAGCTGTAACTTCAAGTTTATGCATCTTTCTATGCTTTCAGGTTGAAACTTGACTGAAAACTCACTTTGAACAAAAGTTATGGCTGTTTTGTGTCGCAGGTCACAAATAGCGTTTTCTCAGCGAGAGAAGGCCAAAATGAACACTTCATGCATAACTCCTGTATTTTGATGAAAACTCACTGATATCCACCTGTAACTTCAAGTTTATGCATCTTTCTATGCTTTCAGGTTGAAACTTGACTGAAAACTCACTTTTAAAAAAAGTTATGGCATTTTTGTATCACAGGTCACAAATAGTGTTTTCTCAGCGAGAGAAGGACAAAATGAACACTTCATGCATAACTCCTGTATTTTGATGAAAACTCACTGAATTCAAGCTGTAACTTCAAGTTTATGCATCTTTCTATGCTTTTAGGTTGAAACTTGACTGAAAACTCACTTTGAAACAAAGTTATTGCTGTTTTCTGTCACAGGTCACAAATAGCGTTTTCTCAGCGAGAGAAGGCCAAAATGAACACTTCATGCATAACTCCTGTATTTTGAGGAACACTCACTGAAATCAAGCTGTAACTTCAAGTTTATGCATCTTTCTATGCTTTCAGGTTGAAACTTGACTGAAAACTCACTTTTAAAAAAAGTTATGGCATTTTTGTATCACAGGTCACAAATAGTGTTTTCTCAGCGAGAGAAGGCCAAAATGAACACTTCATGCATAACTCCTGTATTTTGATGAAAACTCACTGAATTCAAGCTGTAACTTCAAGTTTATGCATCTTTCTATGCTTTTAGGTTGAAACTTGACTGAAAACTCACTTTGAAACAAAGTTATTGCTGTTTTCTGTCACAGGTCACAAATAGCGTTTTCTCAGCGAGAGAAGGCCAAAATGAACACTTCATGCATAACTCCTGTATTTTGAGGAACACTCACTGAAATCAAGCTGTAACTTCAAGTTTATGCATCTTTCTATGCTTTCAGGTTGAAACTTGACTGAAAACTCACTTTGAAGAAAAGTTATGGCATTTTTGTATCACAGGTCACAAATAGTGTTTTCTCAGCGAGAGAAGGCCAAAATGAACACTTCATGCATAACTCCTGTATTTTGATGAAAACTCACTGAAATCAAGCTGTAACTTCAAGTTTATGCATCTTTCTATGCTTTCAGGTTGAAACTTGACTGAAAACTCACTTTAAACAAAAGTTATGGCTGTTTTGTGTCGCAGGTCACAAATAGCGTTTTCTCAGCGAGAGAAGGCCAAAATGAAAACTTCATGCATAACTCCTGTATTTTGATGAAAACTAACTGAAATCAAGCTGTAACTTCAAGTTTATGCATCTTTCTATGCTTTCAGGTTGAAAATTGAATGAAAACTCACTTTGAAGAAAAGTTATGGGATTTTTGTATCACAGGTCAAAAATAGTGTTTTCTCAACGAGAGAAGGCCAAAATGAACACTTCATGCATAACTCCTGTATTTTGATGAAAACTCAGTGAATTCAAGCTGTAACTTCAAGTTTATGCATCTTTCTATGCTTTCAGGTTGAAAATTGACTGAAAACTCACTTTGAACAAAAGTTATGGCTGTTTTGTGTCGCAGGTCACAAATAGCGTTTTCTCAGCGAGAGAAGGCCAAAATGAACACTTCATGCAATAACTCCTGTATTTTGATGAAAACTCACTGAAATCAAGCTGGAACTTCAAGTTTATGCATCTTTCTATGCTTTCAAGTTGAAACTTGACTGAAAACTCACTTTGAAGAAAAGTTATGGCATTTTTGTATCACAGGTCACAAATAGTGTTTTCTCAGCGAGAGAAGGCAAAAATGAACACTTCATGCATAACTCCTGTATTTTGATGAAAACTCAGTGAATTCAAGCTGTAACTTCAAGTTTATGCATCTTTCTATGCTTTCAGGTTGAAAATTGACTGAAAACTCACTTTGAACAAAAGTTATGGCTGTTTTGTGTCGCAGGTCACAAATAGCGTTTTCTCAGCGAGAGAAGGCCAAAATGAACACTTCATGCATAACTCCTGTATTTTGAGGAAAACTCACTGAAATCCACCTGTAACTTCAAGTTTATGCATCTTTCTATGCTTTCAGGTTGAAACTTGACTGAAAACTCACTTTTAAAAAAAGTTATGGCATTTTTGTATCACAGGTCACAAATAGTGTTTTCTCAGCAAGAGAAGGCCAAAATGAACACTTCTTGCATAACTCCTGTATTTTGAGGAAAACTCACTGAAATCCACCTGTAACTTCAAGTTTATGCATCTTTCTATGCTTTCAGGTTGAAACTTGACTGAAAACTCACTTTGAAGAAAAGTTATCGCATTTTTGTATCACAGGTCACAAATAGTGTTTTCTCAGCGAGAGAAGGCCAAATTGAACACTTCATGCATAACTCCTGTATTTTGATGAAAACTCACTGAATTCAAGCTGTAACTTCAAGTTTATGCATCTTTCTATGCTTTCAGGTGGAAACTTGACTGAAAACTCACTTTGAAGAAAAGTTATGGCATTTTTGTATCACAGGTCACAAATAGTGTTTTCTCAGCGAGAGAAGGCCAAAATGAACACTTCATGCATAACTCCTGTATTTTGATGAAAACTCACTGAAATCAAGCTGTAACTTCAAGTTTATGCATCTTTCTATGCTTTCAGGTTGAAACTTGACTGAAAACTCACTTTGAACAAAAGTTATGGCTGTTTTGTGTCGCAGGTCACAAATAGCGTTTTCTCAGCGAGAGAAGGCCAAAATGAACACTTCATGCATAACTCCTATATTTTGATGAAAACTCACTGAAATCAAGCTGTAACTTCAAGTTTATGCATCTTTCTATGCTTTCAGGTTGAAACTTGACTGAAAACTCACTTTGAACAAAAGTTATGGCTGTTTTGTGTCGCAGGTCACAAATAGCGTTTTCTCAGCGAGAGAAGGCCAAAATGAACACTTCATGCATAACTCCTGTATTTTGAGGAAAACTCACTGAAATCCACCTGTAACTTCAAGTTTATGCATCTTTCTATGCTTTCAGGTTGAAAATTGAATGAAAACTCACTTTGAAGAAAAGTTATTGCATTTTTGTATCACAGGTCAAAAATAGTGTTTTCTCAACGAGAGAAGGCCAAAATGAACACTTCATGCATAACTCCTGTATTTTGATGAAAACTCAGTGAATTCAAGCTGTAACTTCAAGTTTATGCATCTTTCTATGCTTTCAGGTTGAAAATTGACTGAAAACTCACTTTGAAAAAAAGTTATGGCTGTTTTATGTCGCAGGTCACAAATAGCGTTTTCTCAGCGAGAGAAGGCCAAAATGAACACTTCATGCATAACTCCTGTATTTTGATGAAAACTCACTGAAATCAAGCTGGAACTTCAAGTTTATGCATCTTTCTATGCTTTCAAGTTGAAACTTGACTGAAAATTCACTTTGAAGAAAAGTTATGGCATTTTTGTATCACAGGTCACAAATAGTGTTTTCTCAGCGAGAGAATGCCAAAATGAACACTTCATGCATAACTCCTGTATTTTGATGAAAACTCACTGAAATCAAGCTGTAACTTCAAGTTTATGCATCTTTCTATGCTTTCAGGTTGAAACTTGACTGAAAACTCACTTTGAACAAAAGTTATGGCTGTTTTGTGTCGCAGGTCACAAATAGCGTTTTGTCAGCGAGAGAAGGCCAAAATGAACACTTCATGCATAACTCCTGTATTTTGAGGAAAACTCACTGAAATCCACCTGTAACTTCAAGTTTATGCATCTTTCTATGCTTTCAGGTTGAAACTTGACTGAAAACTCACTTTTAAAAAAATTTATGGCATTTTTGTATCACAGGTCACAAAAAGTGTTTTCTCAGCGAGAGAAGGCCAAAATGAACACTTCATGCATAACTCCTGTATTTTGATGAAAACTCACTGAAATCAAGCTGTAACTTCAAGTTTATGCATCTTTCTATGCTTTCAGGTTGAAACTTGACTGAAAGCTCACTTTGAACAAAAGTTATGGCTGTTTTGTGTCGCAGGTCACAAATAGCGTTTTCTCAGCGAGATAAGGCCAAAATGAACACTTCATGCATAACTCCTGTATTTTGAGGAAAACTCACTGAAATCCAACTGTAACTTCAAGTTTATGCATCTTTCTATGCTTTCAGGTTGAAACTTGACTGAAAACTCACTTTTAAAAAAAGTTATGGCATTTTTGTATCACAGGTCACAAATAGTGTTTTCTCAGCGAGAGAAGGCCAAAATGAACACTTCATGCATAACTCCTGTATTTTGATGAAAACTCACTGAAATCAAGCTGGAACTTCAAGTTTATGCATCTTTCTATGCTTTCAGGTTGAAACTTGACTGAAAACTCACTTTGAACAAAAGTTATGGCTGTTTTGTGTCGCAGGTCACAAATAGCGTTTTCTCAGCGAGAGCAGACCAACATGAACACTTCATGCATAACTCCTGTTTTTTGAGGAAAAGTCACTGAAATCCACCTGTAACTTCAAGTTTATGCATCTTTCTATGCTTTCAGGTTGAAACTTGACTGAAAACTCACTTTGAACAAAAGTTATGGCATTTTTGTATCACAGGTCACAAATAGTGTTTTCTCAGCGAGAGAAGGCCAAAATGAACACTTCATGCATAACTCCTGTATTTTGATGAAAACTCAGTGAATTCAAGCTGTAACTTCAAGTTTATGCATCTTTCTATGCTTTCAGGTTGAAAATTGACTGAAAACTCACTTTGAACAAAAGTTATGGCTGTTTTATGTCGCAGGTCACAAATAGCGTTTTCTCAGCGAGAGAAGGCCAAAATGAATACTTCATGCATAACTCCTGTATTTTGATGAAAACTCACTGAAATCAAGCTGGAACTTCAAGTTTATGCATCTTTCTATGCTTTCAGGTTGAAACTTGACTGAAAACTCACTTTTAAAAAAAGTTATGGCATTTTTGTGTCACAGGTCACAAATAGTGTTTTCTCAGCGAGAGAAGGCCAAAATGAACACTTCATGCATAACTCCTGTATTTTGATGAAAACTCACTGAAATCAAGCTGTAACTTCAAGTTTATGCATCTGTCTATGCTTTCAGGTTGAAACTTGACTGAAAACTCACTTTGAACAAAAGTTATGGCTGTTTTGTGTCGCAAGTCACAAATAGCGTTTTCTCAGCGAGAGAAGGCCGAAATGAACACTTCGTGAATAATTCCTGTATTTTGGTGAAAACTCACTGAAATCCACCTGTAACTTCAAGTTTATGCATCTTTCTATGCTTTCAGGTTGAAACTTGACTGAAAACTCACTTTTAAAAAAAGTTATGGCATTTTTGTGTCACAGGTCACAAATAGTGTTTTCTAAGCGAGAGAAGGCCAAAATGAACACTTCATGCATAACTCCTGTATTTTGAGGAAAACTCACTGAAATCCACCTGTAACTTCAAGTTTATGCATCTTTCTATGCTTTCAGGTTGAAACTTGACTGAAAACTCACTTTTAAAAAAAGTTATGGCATTTTTGTATCACAGGTCACAAATAGTGTTTTCTCAGCGAGAGAAGGCCAAAATGAACACTTCATGCATAACTCCTGTATTTTGATGAAAACTCACTGAAATCAAGCTGGAACTTCAAGTTTATGCATCTTTCTATGCTTTCAGATTGAAACTTGACTGAAAACTCACTTTGAACAAAAGTTATGGCTGTTTTGTTTCGCAGGTCACAAATAGCGTTTTCTCAGCGAGAGCAGACCAACATGAACACTTCATGCATAACTCCTGTATTTTGAGGAAAACTCACTGAAATCCACCTGTAACTTCAAGTTTATGCATCTTTCTATGCTTTCAGGTTGAAAATTGACTGAAAACTCACTTTTAGAAAAAATTATGGCATTTTTGTATCACAGGTCACAAATAGTGTTTTCTCAGCGAGAGAAGGCCAAAATGAACACTTCATGCATAACTCCTGTATTTTGATGAAAATTCACTGAAATCAAGCTGGAACTTCGAGTTTTTGCATCTTTCTATGCTTTCAGGTTGAAACTTGACTGAAAACTCACTTTGAACAAAAGTTATGGCTGTTTTGTGTCGCAGGTCACAAATAGCGTTTTCTCAGCGAGAGAAGGCCGAAATGAACACTTCATGCATAACTCCTGTATTTTGAGGAAAACTCACTGAAATCCACCTGTAACTTCAAGTTTATGCATCTTTCTATGCTTTCAGGTTGAAACTTGACTGAAAATTCACTTTGAACAAAAGTTATGGCATTTTTGTATCACAGGTCACAAATAGTGTTTTCTCAGCGAGAGAAGGCCAAAATGAACACTTCATGCATAACTCCTGTATTTTGATGAAAACTCACTGAAATCAAGCTGGAACTTCAAGTTTATGCATCTTTCTATGCTTTCAGGTTGAAACTTGACTGAAAACTCACTTTGAACAAAAGTTATGGCATTTTTGTATCACAGGTCACAAATAGTGTTATCTCAGCGAGAGAAGGCCAAAATGAACACTTCATGCATAACTCCTGTATTTTGATGAAAACTCACTGAAATCAAGCTGTAACTTCAAGTTTATGCATCTTTCTATGCTATCAGGTTGAAACTTGACTGAAAACTCACTTTGAACAAAGGTTATGGCATTTTGTATCACAGGTCACAAATAGTGTTTTCTCAGCGAGAGAAGGCCAAAATGAACACTTCATGCATAACTCCTGTATTTTGATGAAAACTCACTGAAATCCACCTGTAACTCCAAGTTTATGCATCTTTCTATGCTATCAGGTTGAAACTTTACTGAAAACTCACTTTGAACAAAAGTTATGGCTGTTTTGTATCACAGGTCACAAATAGTGTTTTCTCAGCGAGAGAAGGCCAAAATGAACACTTCATGCATAACTCCTGTATTTTGATGAAAACTCACTGAAATCCACCTGTAACTTCAAGTTTATGCGTCTTTCTATGCTATCAGGTTGAAACTTTACTGAAAACTCACTCTGAACAAAAGTTATGGCTGTTTTGTGTCACTGGTCACAAATAGCGTCTTCTCAGCGAGAGAAGTCCAAAATGAACACTTCATGCATAACTCCTGTATTTTGAGGAAAACTCACTGAAATCCACCTGTAACTTCAAGTTTATGCATCTTTCTATGCTTTCAGGTTGAAACTTGACTGAAAACTCACTTTTAAAAAAAGTTATGGCATTTTTGTATCACAGGTCACAAATAGTGTTTTCTCAGCGAGAGAAGGCCAAAATGAACACTTCATGCATAACTCCTGTATTTTGAGGAAAACTCACTGAAATCAAGCTGTAACTTGAAGTTTATGCATCTTTCTATGCTTTCAGGTTGAAACTTGACAGAAAACTCACTTTGAAGAAAAGTTATGGCATTTTTGTATCACAGGTCACAAATAGTGTTTTCTCAGCGAGATAAGGCCAAAATGAACACTTCATGCATAACTCCTGTATTTTGATGAAAACTCACTGAATTCCACCTGTAACTTCAAGTTTATGCATCTTTCTATGCTTTCAGGTTGAAAATTGACTGAAAACTCACTTTGAACAAAAGTTATGGCTGTTTTGTGTCGCAGGTCACAAATAGCGTTTTCTCAGCGAGAGAAGGCCAAAATGAACACTTCATGCATAACTCCTGTATTTTGATGAAAACTCACTTAAATCAAGCTGTAACTTCAAGTTTATGCATCTTTCTATGCTTTCAGGTTGAAACTTGACTGAAAACTCACTTTGAAGAAAAGTTATGGCTGTTTTGTGTAACAGGTCACAAAAAGCGTTTTCTCAGCGAGTGAAGGCCAAAATGAACACTTCATGCATAACTCCTGTATTTTGATGAAAACTCACTGAAATCAAGCTGTAACTTCAAGTTTATGCATCTTTCTATGCTTTCAGGTTGAAACTTGACTGAAAACTCACTTTGAACAAAAGTTATGGCATTTTTGTATCACAGGTCACAAATAGTGTTTTCTCAGCGAGAGAAGGCCAAAATGAACACTTCATGCATAACTCCTGTATTTTGATGAAAACTCACTGAATTCAAGCTGTAACTTCAAGTTTCTGCATCTTTCTCTGCTTTCAGGTTGAAAATTGACTGAAAACTCACTTTGAACAAAAGTTATGGCTGTTTTGTGTCGCAGGTCACAAATAGCGTTTTCTCAGCGAGAGAAGGCCAAAATGAACACTTCATGCATAACTCCTGTATTTTGATGAAAACTCACTGAAATCAAGCTGTAACTTCAAGTTTATGCATCTTTCTATGCTTTCAGGTTGAAACTTGACTGAAAAC
Organism: Aulostomus chinensis; assembly: GCF_037954235.1. Taxonomy (NCBI): domain Eukaryota; kingdom Metazoa; phylum Chordata; class Actinopteri; order Syngnathiformes; family Aulostomidae; genus Aulostomus; species Aulostomus chinensis. The sequence continues at coordinate 7,260,081 of NC_141326.1, read as the reverse complement.
TCACTTTGAACAAAAGTTATGGCATTTTTGTATCACAGGTCACAAATAGTGTTTTCTCAGCGAGAGAAGGCCAAAATGAACACTTCATGCATAACTCCTGTTTTTTGATGACAACTCACTGAATTCAAGCTGTAACTTCAAGTTTATGCATCTTTCTGTGCTTTCAGGTTGAAAATTGACTGAAAACTCACTTTGAACAAAAGTTATGGCTGTTTTGTGTCGCAGGTCACAAATAGCGTTTTCTCAGCGAGAGAAGGCCAAAATGAACACTTCATGCATAACTTCCGTATTTTGATGAAAACTCACTGAAATCAAGCTGTAACTTCAAGTTTTTGCATCTTTCTATGCTTTCAGGTTGAAACTTGACTGAAAACTCACTTTGAAGAAAAGTTATGGCATTTTTGTGTCACAGGTCACAAATAGTGTTTTCTAAGCGAGAGAAGGCCAAAATGAACACTTCATGCATAACTCCTGTATTTTGAGGAAAACTCACTGAAATCCACCTGTAACTTCAAGTTTATGCATCTTTCTATGCTTTCAGGTTGAAACTTGACTGAAAACTCACTTTTAAAAAAAGTTATGGCATTTTTGTATCACAGGTCACAAATAGTGTTTTCTCAGCGAGAGAAGGCCAAAATGAACACTTCATGCATAACTCCTGTATTTTGATGAAAACTCACTGAAATCAAGCTGGAACTTCAAGTTTATGCATCTTTCTATGCTTTCAGGTTGAAACTTGACTGAAAACTCACTTTGAACAAAAGTTATGGCTGTTTTGTTTCGCAGGTCACAAATAGCGTTTTCTCAGCGAGAGCAGACCAACATGAACACTTCATGCATAACTCCTGTATTTTGAGGAAAACTCACTGAAATCCACCTGTAACTTCAAGTTTATGCATCTTTCTATGCTTTCAGGTTGAAAATTGACTGAAAACTCACTTTTAGAAAAAATTATGGCATTTTTGTATCACAGGTCACAAATAGTGTTTTCTCAGCGAGAGAAGGCCAAAATGAACACTTCATGCATAACTCCTGTATTTTGATGAAAATTCACTGAAATCAAGCTGGAACTTCGAGTTTTTGCATCTTTCTATGCTTTCAGGTTGAAACTTGACTGAAAACTCACTTTGAACAAAAGTTATGGCTGTTTTGTGTCGCAGGTCACAAATAGCGTTTTCTCAGCGAGAGAAGGCCGAAATGAACACTTCATGCATAACTCCTGTATTTTGAGGAAAACTCACTGAAATCCACCTGTAACTTCAAGTTTATGCATCTTTCTATGCTTTCAGGTTGAAACTTGACTGAAAATTCACTTTGAACAAAAGTTATGGCATTTTTGTATCACAGGTCACCAATAGTGTTTTCTCAGCGAGAGAAGGCCAAAATGAACACTTCATGCATAACTCCTGTATTTTGATGAAAACTCACTGAAATCAAGCTGGAACTTCAAGTTTATGCATCTTTCTATGCTTTCAGGTTGAAACTTGACTGAAAACTCACTTTGAACAAAAGTTATGGCATTTTTGTATCACAGGTCACAAATAGTGTTATCTCAGCGAGAGAAGGCCAAAATGAACACTTCATGCATAACTCCTGTATTTTGATGAAAACTCACTGAAATCAAGCTGTAACTTCAAGTTTATGCATCTTTCTATGCTATCAGGTTGAAACTTGACTGAAAACTCACTTTGAACAAAGGTTATGGCATTTTGTATCACAGGTCACAAATAGTGTTTTCTCAGCGAGAGAAGGCCAAAATGAACACTTCATGCATAACTCCTGTATTTTGATGAAAACTCACTGAAATCCACCTGTAACTCCAAGTTTATGCATCTTTCTATGCTATCAGGTTGAAACTTTACTGAAAACTCACTTTGAACAAAAGTTATGGCTGTTTTGTATCACAGGTCACAAATAGTGTTTTCTCAGCGAGAGAAGGCCAAAATGAACACTTCATGCATAACTCCTGTATTTTGATGAAAACTCACTGAAATCCACCTGTAACTTCAAGTTTATGCGTCTTTCTATGCTATCAGGTTGAAACTTTACTGAAAACTCACTCTGAACAAAAGTTATGGCTGTTTTGTGTCACTGGTCACAAATAGCGTCTTCTCAGCGAGAGAAGTCCAAAATGAACACTTCATGCATAACTCCTGTATTTTGAGGAAAACTCACTGAAATCCACCTGTAACTTCAAGTTTATGCATCTTTCTATGCTTTCAGGTTGAAACTTGACTGAAAACTCACTTTTAAAAAAAGTTATGGCATTTTTGTATCACAGGTCACAAATAGTGTTTTCTCAGCGAGAGAAGGCCAAAATGAACACTTCATGCATAACTCCTGTATTTTGAGGAAAACTCACTGAAATCAAGCTGTAACTTGAAGTTTATGCATCTTTCTATGCTTTCAGGTTGAAACTTGACAGAAAACTCACTTTGAAGAAAAGTTATGGCATTTTTGTATCACAGGTCACAAATAGTGTTTTCTCAGCGAGATAAGGCCAAAATGAACACTTCATGCATAACTCCTGTATTTTGATGAAAACTCACTGAATTCCACCTGTAACTTCAAGTTTATGCATCTTTCTATGCTTTCAGGTTGAAAATTGACTGAAAACTCACTTTGAACAAAAGTTATGGCTGTTTTGTGTCGCAGGTCACAAATAGCGTTTTCTCAGCGAGAGAAGGCCAAAATGAACACTTCATGCATAACTCCTGTATTTTGATGAAAACTCACTTAAATCAAGCTGTAACTTCAAGTTTATGCATCTTTCTATGCTTTCAGGTTGAAACTTGACTGAAAACTCACTTTGAAGAAAAGTTATGGCTGTTTTGTGTAACAGGTCACAAAAAGCGTTTTCTCAGCGAGTGAAGGCCAAAATGAACACTTCATGCATAACTCCTGTATTTTGATGAAAACTCACTGAAATCAAGCTGTAACTTCAAGTTTATGCATCTTTCTATGCTTTCAGGTTGAAACTTGACTGAAAACTCACTTTGAACAAAAGTTATGGCATTTTTGTATCACAGGTCACAAATAGTGTTTTCTCAGCGAGAGAAGGCCAAAATGAACACTTCATGCTTAACTCCTGTATTTTGATGAAAACTCACTGAAATCCACCTGTAACTTCAAGTTTATGCATCTTTCTATGCTATCAGGTTGAAACTTGACTGAAAACTCACTTTGAACAAAGGTTATGGCATTTTGTATCACAGGTCACAAATAGTGTTTTCTCAGCGAGAGAAGGCCAAAATGAAAACTTCATGCATAACTCCTGTATTTTGATGAAAACTCACTGAAATCCACCTGTAACTTCTAGTTTATGCATCTTTCTATGCTATCAGGTTGAAACTTGACTGAAAATTCACTTTGAACAAAAGTTATGGCTGTTTTGTATCACAGGTCACAAATAGTGTTTTCTCAGCGAGAGAAGGCCAAAATGAACACTTCATGCATAACTCCTGTATTTTGATGAAAACTCACTGAAATCCACTTGTAACTTCAAGTTTATGCATCTTTCTATGCTATCAGGTTGAAACTTTACTGAAAACTCACTTTGAACAAAAGTTATGGCTGTTTTGTGTCACTGGTCACAAATAGGGTTTTCTCAGCGAGAGAAGTCCAAAATGAACACTTCATGCATAACTCCTGTATTTTGAGGAAAACTCACTTAAATCAAGCTGTAACTTCAAGTTTATGCATCTTTCTATGCTTTCAGGTTGAAACTTGACTGAAAACTCACTTTTAAAAAAAGTTATGGCATTTTTGTATCACAGGTCACAAATAGTGTTTTCTCAGCGAGAGAAGGCCAAAATGAACACTTCATGCATAACTCCTGTATTTTGATGAAAACTCACTGAAATCAAGCTGTAACTTCAAGTTTATGCATCTTTCTATGCTTTCAGGTTGAAACTTGACTGAAAACTCACTTTGAAGAAAAGTTATCGCATTTTTGTATCACAGGTCACAAATAGTGTTTTCTCAGCGAGAGAAGGCCAAAATGAACACTTCATGCATAACTCCTGTATTTTGATGAAAACTCACTTAAATCAAGCTGTAACTTCAAGTTTATGCATCTTTCTATGCTTTCACGTTGAAAATTGACTGAAAACTCACTTTGAAAAAAAGTTATGGCTGTTTTGTGTCGCAGGTCACAAATAGCATTTTCTCAGCGAGAGAAGGCAAAAATGAACACTTCATGCATAACTCCTGTATTTTGATGAAAACTCACTGAAATCAAGCTGTAACTTCAAGTTTATGCATCTTTCTATGCTTTCAGGTTGAAACTTGACTGAAAACTCACTTTGAAGAAAAGTTATCGCATTTTTGTATCACAGGTCACAAATAGTGTTTTCTCAGCGAGAGAAGGCTAAAATGAACACTTCATGCATAACTCCTGTATTTTGATGAAAACTCACTTAAATCAAGCTGTAACTTCAAGTTTATGCATCTTTCTATGCTTTCAGGTTGAAACTTGACTGAAAACTCACTTTGAAGAAAAGTTATGGCTGTTTTGTGTCACAGGTCACAAATAGCGTTTTCTCAGCGAGAGAAGGCCAAAATGAATACTTCATGCATAACTCCTGTATTTTGATGAAAACTCACTGAAATCAAGCTGTAACTTCAAGTTTATGCATCTTTCTATGCTTTCAGGTTGAAACTTGACTGAAAACTCACTTTGAACAAAAGTTATGGCATTTTTGTATCACAGTTCACAAATAGTGTTTTCTCAGCGAGAGAAGGCCAAAATGAACACTTCATACATAACTCCTGTATTTTGATGAAAACTCACTGAATTCAAGCTGTAACTTCAAGTTTATGCATCTTTCTATGCTTTCAGGTTGAAAATTGACGGAAAACTCACTTTGAACAAAAGTCATGGCTGTTTTGTGTCGCAGGTCACAAATAGCGTTTTCTCAGCGAGAGAAGGCCAAAATGAACACTTCATGCATAACTCCTGTATTTTGATGAAAACTCACTGAATTCAAGCTGTAACTTCAAGTTTATGCATCTTTCTATGCTTTCAGGTTGAAACTTGACTGAAAATTCACTTTGAACAAAAGTTATGGCATTTTTGTATCACAGGTCACAAATAGTGTTTTCTCAGCGAGAGAAGGCCAAAATGAACACTTCATGCATAACTCCTGTATTTTGATGAAAACTCACTGAAATCAAGCTGGAACTTCAAGTTTATGCATCTTTCTATGCTTTCAGGTTGAAACTTGACTGAAAACTCACTTTGAACAAAAGTTATGGCATTTTTGTATCACAGGTCACAAATAGTGTTATCTCAGCGAGAGAAGGCCAAAATGAACACTTCATGCATAACTCCTGTATTTTGATGAAAACTCACTGAAATCCACCTGTAACTTCAAGTTTATGCATCTTTCTATGCTTTCAGGTTGAAACTTGACTGAAAACTCACTTTGAACAAAAGTTATGGCATTTTTGTATCACAGGTCACAAATAGTGTTTTCTCAGCGAGAGAAGGCCAAAATGAACACTTCATGCATAACTCCTGTTTTTTGATGACAACTCACTGAATTCAAGCTGTAACTTCAAGTTTATGCATCTTTCTGTGCTTTCAGGTTGAAAATTGACTGAAAACTCACTTTGAACAAAAGTTATGGCTGTTTTGTGTCGCAGGTCACAAATAGCGTTTTCTCAGCGAGAGAAGGCCAAAATGAACACTTCATGCATAACTTCCGTATTTTGATGAAAACTCACTGAAATCAAGCTGTAACTTCAAGTTTTTGCATCTTTCTATGCTTTCAGGTTGAAACTTGACTGAAAACTCACTTTGAAGAAAAGTTATGGCATTTTTGTATCACAGGTCACAAATAGTGTTTTCTCAGCGAGAGAAGGCTAAAATGAACACTTCATGCATAACTCCTGTATTTTGATGAAAACTCACTTAAATCAAGCTGTAACTTCAAGTTTATGCATCTTTCTATGCTTTCAGGTTGAAACTTGACTGAAAACTCACTTTGAACAAAAGTTATGGCATTTTTGTATCACAGGTCACAAATAGTGTTTTCTCAGCGAGAGAAGGCCAAAATGAACACTTCATGCTTAACTCCTGTATTTTGATGAAAACTCACTGAAATCCACCTGTAACTTCAAGTTTATGCATCTTTCTATGCTATCAGGTTGAAACTTGACTGAAAACTCACTTTGAACAAAGGTTATGGCATTTTGTATCACAGGTCACAAATAGTGTTTTCTCAGCGAGAGAAGGCCAAAATGAAAACTTCATGCATAACTCCTGTATTTTGATGAAAACTCACTGAAATCCACCTGTAACTTCAAGTTTATGCATCTTTCTATGCTATCAGGTTGAAACTTGACTGAAAATTCACTTTGAACAAAAGTTATGGCTGTTTTGTATCACAGGTCACAAATAGTGTTTTCTCAGCGAGAGAAGGCCAAAATGAACACTTCATGCATAACTCCTGTATTTTGATGAAAACTCACTGAAATCCACTTGTAACTTCAAGTTTATGCATCTTTCTATGCTATCAGGTTGAAACTTTACTGAAAACTCACTTTGAACAAAAGTTATGGCTGTTTTGTGTCACTGGTCACAAATAGGGTTTTCTCAGCGAGAGAAGGCCAAAATGAACACTTCATGCATAACTCCTGTATTTTGAGGAAAACTCACTGAAATCAAGCTGTAACTTCAAGTTTATGCATCTTTCTATGCTTTCAGGTTGAAACTTTACTGAAAACTCACTTTTAAAAAAAGTTATGGCATTTTTGTATCACAGGTCACAAATAGTGTTTTCTCAGCGAGAGAAGGCCAAAATGAACACTTCATGCATAACTCCTGTATTTTGATGAAAACTCACTGAAATCAAGCTGTAACTTCAAGTTTATGCATCTTTCTATGCTTTCAGGTTGAAACTTGACTGAAAACTCACTTTGAAGAAAAGTTATCGCATTTTTGTATCACAGGTCACAAATAGTGTTTTCTCAGCGAGAGAAGGCCAAAATGAACACTTCATGCATAACTCCTGTATTTTGATGAAAACTCACTGAATTCAAGCTGTAACTTCAAGTTTATGCATCTTTCTATGCTTTCACGTTGAAAATTGACTGAAAACTCACTTTGAAAAAAAGTTATGGCTGTTTTGTGTCGCAGGTCACAAATAGCGTTTTCTCAGCGAGAGAAGGCAAAAATGAACACTTCATGCATAACTCCTGTATTTTGATGAAAACTCACTGAAATCAAGCTGTAACTTCAAGTTTATGCATCTTTCTATGCTTTCAGGTTGAAACTTGACTGAAAACTCACTTTGAAGAAAAGTTATCGCATTTTTGTATCACAGGTCACAAATAGTGTTTTCTCAGCGAGAGAAGGCTAAAATGAACACTTCATGCATAACTCCTGTATTTTGATGAAAACTCACTTAAATCAAGCTGTAACTTCAAGTTTATGCATCTTTCTATGCTTTCAGGTTGAAACTTGACTGAAAACTCACTTTGAAGAAAAGTTATGGCTGTTTTGTGTCACAGGTCACAAATAGCGTTTTCTCAGCGAGAGAAGGCCAAAATGAATACTTCATGCATAACTCCTGTATTTTGATGAAAACTCACTGAAATCAAGCTGTAACTTCAAGTTTATGCATCTTTCTATGCTTTCAGGTTGAAACTTGACTGAAAACTCACTTTGAACAAAAGTTATGGCATTTTTGTATCACAGGTCACAAATAGTGTTTTCTCAGCGAGAGAAGGCCAAAATGAACACTTCATACATAACTCCTGTATTTTGATGAAAACTCACTGAATTCAAGCTGTAACTTCAAGTTTATGCATCTTTCTATGCTTTCAGGTTGAAAATTGACGGAAAACTCACTTTGAACAAAAGTCATGGCTGTTTTGTGTCGCAGGTCACAAATAGCGTTTTCTCAGCGAGAGAAGGCCAAAATGAACACTTCATGCATAACTCCTGTATTTTGATGAAAACTCACTGAATTCAAGCTGTAACTTCAAGTTTATGCATCTTTCTATGCTTTCAGGTTGAAACTTGACTGAAAATTCACTTTGAACAAAAGTTATGGCATTTTTGTATCACAGGTCACAAATAGTGTTTTCTCAGCGAGAGAAGGCCAAAATGAACACTTCATGCATAACTCCTGTATTTTGATGAAAACTCACTGAAATCAAGCTGGAACTTCAAGTTTATGCATCTTTCTATGCTTTCAGGTTGAAACTTGACTGAAAACTCACTTTGAACAAAAGTTATGGCATTTTTGTATCACAGGTCACAAATAGTGTTATCTCAGCGAGAGAAGGCCAAAATGAACACTTCATGCATAACTCCTGTATTTTGATGAAAACTCACTGAAATCAAGCTGTAACTTCAAGTTTATGCATCTTTCTATGCTATCAGGTTGAAACTTGACTGAAAACTCACTTTGAACAAAGGTTATGGCATTTTGTATCACAGGTCACAAATAGTTTTTTCTCAGCGAGAGAAGGCCAAAATGAACACTTCATGCATAACTCCTGTATTTTGATGAAAACTCACTGAAATCCACCTGTAACTTCAAGTTTATGCATCTTTCTATGCTATCAGGTTGAAACTTTACTGAAAACTCACTCTGAACAAAAGTTATGGCTGTTTTGTGTCACTGGTCACAAATAGCGTTTTCTCAGCGAGAGAAGTCCAAAATGAACACTTCATGCATAACTCCTGTATTTTGAGGAAAACTCACTGAAATCCACCTTTAACTTCAAGTTTATGCATCTTTCTATGCTTTCAGGTTGAAACTTGACTGAAAACTCACTTTTAAAAAAAGTTATGGCATTTTTGTATCACAGGTCACAAATAGTGTTTTCTCAGCGAGAGAAGGCCAAAATGAACACTTCATGCATAACTCCTGTATTTTGAGGAAAACTCACTGAAATCAAGCTGTAACTTGAAGTTTATGCATCTTTCTATGCTTTCAGGTTGAAACTTGACAGAAAACTCACTTTGAAGAAAAGTTATGGCATTTTTGTATCACAGGTCACAAATAGTGTTTTCTCAGCAAAATAAGGCCAAAATGAACACTTCATGCATAACTCCTGTATTTTGATGAAAACTCACTGAAATCAAGCTGTAACTTCAAGTTTATGCATCTTTCTATGCTTTCAGGTTGAAACTTGACTGAAAACTCACTTTGAACAAAAGTTATCGCATTTTTGTATCACAGGTCACAAATAGTGTTTTCTCAGCGAGAGAAGGCCAAAATGAACACTTCATGCATAACTCCTGTATTTTGATGAAAACTCACTTAAATCAAGCTGTAACTTCAAGTTTATGCATCTTTCTATGCTTTCAGGTTGAAACTTGACTGAAAACTCACTTTGAAGAAAAGTTATGGCTGTTGTGTGTCACAGGTCACAAATAGCGTTTTCTCAGCGAGAGAAGGCCAAAATGAATACTTCATGCATAACTCCTGTATTTTGATGAAAACTCACTGAAATCAAGCTGTAACTTCAAGTTTATGCATCTTTCTATGCTTTCAGGTTGAAACTTGACTGAAAACTCACTTTGAACAAAAGTTATGGCATTTTTGTATCACAGGTCACAAATAGTGTTTTCTCAGCAAGATAAGGCCAAAATGAACACTTCATACATAATTCCTGTATTTTGATGAAAACTCACTGAATTCAAGCTGTAACTTCAAGTTTATGCATCTTTCTATGCTTTCAGGTTGAAAATTGACGGAAAACTCACTTTGAACAAAAGTCATGGCTGTTTTGTGTCGCAGGTCACAAATAGCGTTTTCTCAGCGAGAGAAGGCCAAAATGAACACTTCATGCATAACTCCTGTATTTTGATGAAAACTCACTGAATTCAAGCTGTAACTTCAAGTTTATGCATCTTTCTATGCTTTCAGGTTGAAACTTGACTGAAAATTCACTTTGAACAAAAGTTATGGCATTTTTGTATCACAGGTCACAAATAGTGTTTTCTCAGCGAGAGAAGGCCAAAATGAACACTTCATGCATAACTCCTGTATTTTGATGAAAACTCACTGAAATCAAGCTGGAACTTCAAGTTTATGCATCTTTCTATGCTTTCAGGTTGAAACTTGACTTAAAACTCACTTCGAAAAAAAGTTATGGCATTTTTGTATCACAGGTCACAAATAGTGTTTTCTCAGCGAGAGAAGGCCAAAATGAACACTTCATGCATAACTCCTGTATTTTGATGAAAACTCACTGAAATCAAGCTGTAACTTCAAGTTTATGCATCTTTCTATGCTATCAGGTTGAAACTTGACTGAAAACTCACTTTGAACAAAGGTTATGGCATTTTGTATCACAGGTCACAAATAGTGTTTTCTCAGCGAGAGAAGGCCAAAATGAACACTTCATGCATAACTCCTGTATTTTGATGAAAACTCACTGAAATCCACCTGTAACTTCAAGTTTATGCATCTTTCTATGCTATCAGGTTGAAACTTTACTGAAAACTCACTTTGAACAAAAGTTATGGCTGTTTTGTATCACAGGTCACAAATAGTGTTTTCTCAGCGAGAGAAGGCCAAAATGAACACTTCATGCATAACTCCTGTATTTTGATGAAAACTCACTGAAATCCACCTGTAACTTCAAGTTTATGCATCTTTCTATGCTATCAGGTTGAAACTTTACTGAAAACTCACTTTGAACAAAAGTTATGGCTGTTTTGTGTCACTGGTCACAAATAGCGTTTTCTCAGCGAGAGAAGTCCAAAATGAACACTTCATGCATAACTCCTGTATTTTGAGGAAAACTCACTGAAATCAAGCTGTAACTTCAAGTTTATGCATCTTTCTATGCTTTCAGGTTGAAACTTGACTGAAAACTCACTTTTAAAAAAAGTTATGTCATTTTTGTATCACAGGTCACAAATAGTGTTTTCTCAGCGAGAGAAGGCCAAAATGAACACTTCATGCATAACTCCTGTATTTTGAGGAAAACTCACTGAAATCAAGCTGTAACTTGAAGTTTATGCATCTTTCTATGCTTTCAGGTTGAAACTTGACAGAAAACTCACTTTAAAGAAAAGTTATGGCATTTTTGTATCACAGGTCACAAATAGTGTTTTCTCAGCAAGATAAGGCCAAAATGAACACTTCATGCATAACTCTTGTATTTTGATGAAAACTCACTGAATTCAAGCTGTAACTTCAAGTTTATGCATCTTTCTATGCTTTCAGGTTGAAAATTGACGGAAAACTCACTTTGAACAAAAGTTATGGCTGTTTTGTGTTGCAGGTCACAAATAGCGTTTTCTCAGCGAGAGAAGGCCAAAATGAACACTTCATGCAGAACTCCTGTATTTTGATGAAAACTCACTGAATTCAAGCTGTAACTTCAAGTTTATGCATCTTTCTATGCTTTCAGGTTGAAACTTCACTGAAAACTCACTTTGAACAAAAATTATGGCATTTTTGTATCACAGGTCACAAATAGTGTTTTCTCAGCGAGAGAAGGCCAAAATGAACACTTCATGCATAACTCCTGTATTTTGATGAAAACTCACTGAAATCAAGCTGTAACTTCAAGTTTATGCATCTTTCTATGCTATCAGGTTGAAACTTGACTGAAAACTCACTTTGAACAAAGGTTTTGGCATTTTGTATCACAGGTCACAAATAGTGTTTTCTCAGCGAGAGAAGGCCAAAATGAACACTTCATGCATAACTCCTGTATTTTGATGAAAACTCACTGAAATCCACCTGTAACTTCAAGTTTATGCATCTTTCTATGCTATCAGGTTGAAACTTTACTGAAAACTCACTTTGAACAAAAGTTATGGCTGTTTTGTATCACAGGTCACAAATAGTGTTTTCTCAGCGAGAGAAGGCCAAAATGAACACTTCATGCATAACTCCTCTATTTTGATGAAAACTCACTGAAATCCACCTGTAACTTCAAGTTTATGCATCTTTCTATGCTATCAGGTTGAAACTTTACTGAAAACTCACTTTGAAAAAAAGTTATGGCTGTTTTGTGTCACTGGTCACAAATAGCGTTTTCTCAGCGAGAGAAGTCCAAAATGAACACTTCATGCATAACTCCTGTATTTTGAGGAAAACTCACTGAAATCAAGCTGTAACTTCAAGTTTATGCATCTTTCTATGCTTTCAGGCTGAAACTTGACTGAAAACTCACTTTTAAAAAAAGTTATGGCATTTTTGTATCACAGGTCACAAATAGTGTTTTCTCAGCGAGAGAAGGCCAAAATGAACACTTCATGCATAACTCCTGTATTTTGAGGAAAACTCACTGAAATCAAGCTGTAACTTCAAGTTTATGCATCTTTCTATGCTATCAGGTTGAAACTTTACTGAAAACTCACTTTGAACAAAAGTTATGGCTGTTTTGTGTCACTGGTCACAAATAGCGTTTTCTCAGCGAGAGAAGTCCAAAATGAACACTTCATGCATAACTCCTGTATTTTGAGGAAAACTCACTGAAATCAAGCTGTAACTTCAAGTTTATGCATCTTTCTATGCTTTCAGGTTGAAACTTGACTGAAAACTCACTTTTAAAAAAAGTTATGGCATTTTTGTATCACAGGTCACAAATAGTGTTTTCTCAGCGAGAGAAGGCCAAAATGAACACTTCATGCATAACTCCTGTATTTTGAGGAAAACTCACTGAAATCAAGCTGTAACTTGAAGTTTATGCATCTTTCTATGCTTTCAGGTTGAAACTTGACAGAAAACTCACTTTGAAGAAAAGTTATGGCATTTTTGTATCACAGGTCACAAATAGTGTTTTCTCAGCAAGATAAGGCCAAAATGAACACTTCATGCATAACTCTTGTATTTTGATGAAAACTCACTGAATTCAAGCTGTAACTTCAAGTTTATGCATCTTTCTATGCTTTCAGGTTGAAAATTGACGGAAAACTCACTTTGAACAAAAGTTATGGCTGTTTTGTGTTGCAGGTCACAAATAGCGTTTTCTCAGCGAGAGAAGGCCAAAATGAACACTTCATGCAGAACTCCTGTATTTTGATGAAAACTCACTTAATTCAAGCTGTAACTTCAAGTTTATGCATCTTTCTATGCTTTCAGGTTGAAACTTCACTGAAAACTCACTTTGAACAAAAGTTATGGCATTTTTGTATCACAGGTCACAAATAGTGTTTTCTCAGCGAGAGAAGGCCAAAATGAACACTTCATGCATAACTCCTGTATTTTGATGAAAACTCACTGAAATCAAGCTGTAACTTCAAGTTTATGCATCTTTCTATGCTATCAGGTTGAAACTTGACTGAAAACTCACTTTGAACAAAGGTTTTGGCATTTTGTATCACAGGTCACAAATAGTGTTTTCTCAGCGAGAGAAGGCCAAAATGAACACTTCATGCATAACTCCTGTATTTTGATGAAAACTCACTGAAATCCACCTGTAACTTCAAGTTTATGCATCTTTCTATGCTATCAGGTTGAAACTTTACTGAAAACTCACTTTGAACAAAAGTTATGGCTGTTTTGTATCACAGGTCACAAATAGTGTTTTCTCAGCGAGAGAAGGCCAAAATGAACACTTCATGCATAACTCCTGTATTTTGATGAAAACTCACTGAAATCCACCTGTAACTTCAAGTTTATGCATCTTTCTATGCTATCAGGTTGAAACTTTACTGAAAACTCACTTTGAAAAAAAGTTATGGCTGTTTTGTGTCACTGGTCACAAATAGCGTTTTCTCAGCGAGAGAAGTCCAAAATGAACACTTCATGCATAACTCCTGTATTTTGAGGAAAACTCACTGAAATCAAGCTGTAACTTCAAGTTTATGCATCTTTCTATGCTTTCAGGCTGAAACTTGACTGAAAACTCACTTTTAAAAAAAGTTATGGCATTTTTGTATCACAGGTCACAAATAGTGTTTTCTCAGCGAGAGAAGGCCAAAATGAACACTTCATGCATAACTCCTGTATTTTGAGGAAAACTCACTGAAATCAAGCTGTAACTTGAAGTTTATGCATCTTTCTATGCTTTCAGGTTGAAACTTGACAGAAAACTCACTTTGAAGAAAAGTTATGGCATTTTTGCATCACAGGTCACAAATAGTGTTTTCTCAGCAAGATAAGGCCAAAATGAACACTTCATACATAACTCCTGTATTTTGATGAAAACTCACTGAATTCAAGCTGTAACTTCAAGTTTATGCATCTTTCTATGCTTTCAGGTTGAAAATTGACGGAAAACTCACTTTGAACAAAAGTTATGGCTGTTTTGTGTCGCAGGTCACAAATAGCGTTTTCTCAGCGAGAGAAGGCCAAAATGAACACTTCATGCATAACTCCTGTATTTTGATGAAAACTCACTGAATTCAAGCTGTAACTTCAAGTTTATGCATCTTTCTATGCTTTCAGGTTGAAACTTGACTGAAAATTCACTTTGAACAAAAGTTATGGCATTTTTGTATCACAGGTCACAAATAGTGTTTTCTCAGCGAGAGAAGGCCAAAATGAACACTTCATGCATAACTCCTGTATTTTGATGAAAACTCACTGAAATCAAGCTGTAACTTCAAGTTTATGCATCTTTCTATGCTTTCAGGTTGAAACTTGACTGAAAACTCACTTTGAAGAAAAGTTATCGCATTTTTGTATCACAGGTCACAAATAGTGTTTTCTCAGCGAGAGAAGGCCAAAATGAACACTTCATGCATAACTCCTGTATTTTGATGAAAACTTACTGAAATCAAGCTGTAACTTCAAGTTTATGCATCTTTCTATGCTTTCAGGTTGAAACTTGACTGAAAACTCACTTTGAACAAAGGTTATGGCATTTTGTATCACAGGTCACAAATAGTGTTTTCTCAGCGAGAGAAGGCCAAAATGAACACTTCATGCATAACTCCTGTATTTTGATGAAAACTCACTGAAATCCACCTGTAACTTCAAGTTGATGCATCTTTCTATGCTATCAGGTTGAAACTTTACTGAAAACTCACTTTGAACAAAAGTTATGGCTGTTTTGTATCACAGGTCACAAAAAGTGTTTTCTCAGCGAGAGAAGGCCAAAATGAACACTTCATGCATAACCCCTGTATTTTGATGAAAACTCACTGAAATCCACCTGTAACTTCAAGTTTATGCATCTTTCTATGCTATCAGGTTGAAACTTTACTGAAAACTCACTTTGAACAAAAGTTATGGCTGTTTTGTGTCACTGGTCACAAATAGCGTTTTCTCAGCGAGAGAAGGCCAAAATGAACACTTCATGCATAACTCCTGTATTTTGAGGAAAACTCACTGAAATCAAGCTGTAACTTCAAGTTTATGCATCTTTCTATGCTTTCAGGTTGAAACTTGACTGAAAACTCACTTTTAAAAAAAGTTATGGCATTTTTGTATCACAGGTCACAAATAGTGTTTTCTCAGCGAGAGAAGGCCAAAATGAACACTTCATGCATAACTCATGTATTTTGAGGAAAACTCACTGAAATCAAGCTGTAACTTCAAGTTTATGCATCTTTCTATGCTTTCAGGTTGAAACTTGACTGAAAACTCACTTTTAAAAAAAGTTATGGCATTTTTGTATCACAGGTCACAAATAGTGTTTTCTCAGCGAGAGAAGGCCAAAATGAACACTTCGTGCATAACTCCTGTATTTTGATGAAAACTCACTGAAATCAAGCTGCAACTTCAAGTTTATGCATCTTTCTATGCTTTCAGGTTGAAACTTGACTGAAAACTCACTTTGAACAAAAGTTATGGCATTTTTGTGTCGCAGGTCACAAATAGCGTTTTCTCAGCGAGAGAAGGCCAAAATGAACACTTCATGCATAACTCCTGTATTTTGAGGAAAACTCAATGAAATCCACCTGTAACTTCAAGTTTATGCATCTTTCTATGCTTTCAGTTTGAAACTTGACTGAAAATTCACTTTGAACAAAAGTTATGGCATTTTTGTATCACAGGTCACAAATAGTGTTTTCTCAGCGAGAGAAGGCCAAAATGAACACTTCATGCATAACTCCTGTATTTTGATGAAAACTCACTGAAATCAAGCTGTAACTTCAAGTTTATGCATCTTTCTATGCTTTCAGTTTGAAACTTGAATGAAAACTCACTTTGAACAAAAGTTATGGCATTTTTGTATCACAGGTCACAAATAGTGTTTTCTCAGCGAGAGAAGGCCAAAATGAACACTTCATGCATAACTCCTGTATTTTGATGAAAACTCACTGAAATCAAGCTGTAACTTCAAGTTTATGCATCTTTCTATGCTTTCAGGTTGAAACTTGACTGAAAACTCACTTTGAACAAAGGTTATGGCATTTTGTATCACAGGTCACAAATAGTGTTTTCTCAGCGAGAGAAGGCCAAAATGAAAACTTCATGCATAACTCCTGTATTTTGATGAAAACTCACTGAAATCCACCTGTAACTTCAAGTTTATGCATCTTTCTATGCTATCAGGTTGAAACTTTACTGAAAACTCACTTTGAAAAAAAGTTATGGCTGTTTTGTGTCACTGGTCACAAATAGCGTTTTCTCAGCGAGAGAAGTCCAAAATGAACACTTCATGCATAACTCCTGTATTTTGAGGAAAACTCACTGAAATCAAGCTGTAACTTCAAGTTTATGCATCTTTCTATGCTTTCAGGCTGAAACTTGACTGAAAACTCACTTTTAAAAAAAGTTATGGCATTTTTGTATCACAGGTCACAAATAGTGTTTTCTCAGCGAGAGAAGGCCAAAATGAACACTTCATGCATAACTCCTGTATTTTGAGGAAAACTCACTGAAATCAAGCTGTAACTTGAAGTTTATGCATCTTTCTATGCTTTCAGGTTGAAACTTGACAGAAAACTCACTTTGAAGAAAAGTTATGGCATTTTTGCATCACAGGTCACAAATAGTGTTTTCTCAGCAAGATAAGGCCAAAATGAACACTTCATACATAACTCCTGTATTTTGATGAAAACTCACTGAATTCAAGCTGTAACTTCAAGTTTATGCATCTTTCTATGCTTTCAGGTTGAAAATTGACGGAAAACTCACTTTGAACAAAAGTTATGGCTGTTTTGTGTCGCAGGTCACAAATAGCGTTTTCTCAGCGAGAGAAGGCCAAAATGAACACTTCATGCATAACTCCTGTATTTTGATGAAAACTCACTGAATTCAAGCTGTAACTTCAAGTTTATGCATCTTTCTATGCTTTCAGGTTGAAACTTGACTGAAAATTCACTTTGAACAAAAGTTATGGCATTTTTGTATCACAGGTCACAAATAGTGTTTTCTCAGCGAGAGAAGGCCAAAATGAACACTTCATGCATAACTCCTGTATTTTGATGAAAACTCACTGAAATCAAGCTGTAACTTCAAGTTTATGCATCTTTCTATGCTTTCAGGTTGAAACTTGACTGAAAACTCACTTTGAAGAAAAGTTATCGCATTTTTGTATCACAGGTCACAAATAGTGTTTTCTCAGCGAGAGAAGGCCAAAATGAACACTTCATGCATAACTCCTGTATTTTGATGAAAACTTACTGAAATCAAGCTGTAACTTCAAGTTTATGCATCTTTCTATGCTTTCAGGTTGAAACTTGTCTGAAAACTCACTTTGAACAAAGGTTATGGCATTTTGAATCACAGGTCACAAATAGTGTTTTCTCAGCGAGAGAAGGCCAAAATGAACACTTCATGCATAACTCCTGTATTTTGATGAAAACTCACTGAAATCCACCTGTAACTTCAAGTTTATGCATCTTTCTATGCTATCAGGTTGAAACTTTACTGAAAACTCACTTTGAACAAAAGTTATGGCTGTTTTGTATCACAGGTCACAAAAAGTGTTTTCTCAGCGAGAGAAGGCCAAAATGAACACTTCATGCATAACCCCTGTATTTTGATGAAAACTCACTGAAATCCACCTGTAACTTCAAGTTTATGCATCTTTCTATGCTATCAGGTTGAAACTTTACTGAAAACTCACTTTGAACAAAAGTTATGGCTGTTTTGTGTCACTGGTCACAAATAGCGTTTTCTCAGCGAGAGAAGTCCAAAATGAACACTTCATGCATAACTCCTGTATTTTGAGGAAAACTCACTGAAATCAAGCTGTAACTTCAAGTTTATGCATCTTTCTATGCTTTCAGGTTGAAACTTGACTGAAAACTCACTTTTAAAAAAAGTTATGGCATTTTTGTATCTCAGGTCACAAATAGTGTTTTCTCAGCGAGAGAAGGCCAAAATGAACACTTCATGCATAACTCATGTATTTTGAGGAAAACTCACTGAAATCAAGCTGTAACTTCAAGTTTATGCATCTTTCTATGCTTTCAGGTTGAAACTTGACTGAAAACTCACTTTTAAAAAAAGTTATGGCATTTTTGTATCACAGGTCACAAATGGTGTTTTCTCAGCGAGAGAAGGCCAAAATGAACACTTCGTGCATAACTCCTGTATTTTGATGAAAACTCACTGAAATCAAGCTGCAACTTCAAGTTTATGCATCTTTCTATGCTTTCAGGTTGAAACTTGACTGAAAACTCACTTTGAACAAAAGTTATGGCATTTTTGTGTCGCAGGTCACAAATAGCGTTTTCTCAGCGAGAGAAGGCCAAAATGAACACTTCATGCATAACTCCTGTATTTTGAGGAAAACTCAATGAAATCCACCTGTAACTTCAAGTTTATGCATCTTTCTATGCTTTCAGTTTGAAACTTGACTGAAAATTCACTTTGAACAAAAGTTATGGCATTTTTGTATCACAGGTCACAAATAGTGTTTTCTCAGCGAGAGAAGGCCAAAATGAACACTTCATGCATAACTCCTGTATTTTGATGAAAACTCACTGAAATCAAGCTGTAACTTCAAGTTTATGCATCTTTCTATGCTTTCAGGTTGAAACTTGACTGAAAACTCACTTTGAACAAAGGTTATGGCATTTTGTATCACAGGTCACAAATAGTGTTTTCTCAGCGAGAGAAGGCCAAAATGAACACTTCATGCATAACTCCTGTATTTTGATGAAAACTCACTGAAATCCACCTGTAACTTCAAGTTTATGCATCTTTCTATGCTATCAGGTTGAAACTTGACTGAAAACTCACTTTAAAAATAAGTTATGGCATTTTTGTATCACAGGTCACAAATAGTGTTTTCTCAGCGAGAGAAGGCCAAAATGAACACTTCATGCATAACTCCTGTATTTTGAGGAAAACTCATTGAAATCAAGCTGTAACTTCAAGTTTATGCATCTTTCTATGCTTTCAGGTTGAAACTTGACTGAAAACTCACTTTGAACAAAAGTTATGGCTGTTTTGTGTCGCAGCTCACAAATAGCGTTTTCTCAGCGAGATAAGGCCAAAATGAACACTTTATGCATAATTCCTGTATTTTGATGAAAACTCACTGAAATCCACCTGTAACTTCAAGTTTATGCATCTTTCTATGCTTTCAGGTTGAAACTTGACTGAAAACTCACTTTTAAAAAAAGTTATGGCATTTTTGTATCACAGGTCACAAATAGTGTTTTCTCAGCGAGAGAAGGCCAAAATGAACACTTCATGCATAACTCCTGTATTTTGATGAAAACTCACTGAAATCAAGCTGGAACTTCAAGTTTATACATCTTTCTATGCGTTCAGGTTAAAACTTGTCTGAAAACTCACTTTGAACAAAAGTTATGGCTGTTTTGTGTCGCAGGTCACAAATAGTGTTTTCTCAGCGAGAGAAGGCCAAAATGAATACTTCATGCAGAACTCCTGTATTTTGATGAAAACTCACTGAATTCAAGCTGTAACTTCAAGTTTTTGCATCTTTCTATGCTTTCAGGTTAAAAATTGTCTGAAAACTCACTTTGAACAAAAGTTATGGCTGTTTTGTGTCGCAGGTAACAAATAGCGTTTTCTCAGCAAGAGAAGGCCAAAATGAACACTTCATGCATAACTCCTGTATTTTGAGGAAAACTCACTGAAATCAAGCTGTAACTTAAGTTCATGCATCTTTCTATGCTTTCAGGTTGAAACTTGACTGAAAACTCACTTTGAACAAAAGTTATGGCTGTTTTGTGTCACAGGTCACAAATAGCGTTTTCTCAGCGAGAGAAGGCCAAAATGAACACTTCATGCATAACTCCTGTATTTTGATGAAAACTCACTGAATTCAAGCTGTAACTTCAAGTTTATGCATCTTTCTATGCTTTCAGGTTGAAAATTGACTGAAAACTTACTTTGAACAAAAGTTATGGCTGTTTTGTGTCGCAGGTCACAAATAGCGTTTTCTCAGCGAGAGAAGGCCAAAATGAACACTTCATGCATAACTCCTGTATTTTGATGAAAACTCACTGAATTCAAGCTGTAACTTCAAGTTTATGCATCTCTCTATGCTTTCAGGTTGAAACTTGACTGAAAACTCACTTTGAACAAAAGTTATGTTATTTTTGAATCACAGGTCACAAATAGTGTTTTCTCAGCGAGAGAAGGCCAAAATGAACAGTTCATGCATAACTCCTGTATTTTGATGAAAACTCACTGAAATCCACCTGTAACTTCAAGTTTATGCATCTTTCTATGCTTTCAGGTTGAAACTTGACTGAAAACTCACTTTTATAAAAAGTTATGGCATTTTTGTATCACAGGTCACAAATAGTGTTTTCTCAGCGAGAGAAGGCCAAAATGAAAACTTCATGCATAACTCCTGTATTTTGAGGAAAACTCACTGAAATCAAGCTGTCACTTCAAGTTTATGCATCTGTCTATGCTTTCAGGTTGAAACTTGACTGAAAACTCACTTTGAACAAAAGTTATGGCTGTTTTGTGTCACAGGTCACAAATAGCGTTTTCTCAGCGAGAGAAGGCCAAAATGAACACTTCATGCATAACTCCTGTATTTTGATGAAAAATCACTGAAATCAAGCTATAACTTCAAGTTTGTGCATCTTTCTATGCTTTCAGGTTGAAACTTGACTGAAAACTCACTTTGAACAAAAGTTATGGCTGTTTTGTGTCGCAGGTCACAAATAGCGTTTTCTAAGCGAGAGAAGGCCAAAATGAACACTTCATGCATAATTCCTGTATTTTGATGAAAACTCACTGAAATCCACCTGTAACTTCAAGTTTATGCATCTTTCTATGCTTTCAGGTTGAAACTTGACTGAAAACTCACTTTTAAAAAAAGTTATGGCATTTTTGTATCACAGGTCAAAAATTGTGTTTTCTCAGTGACAGAAGGCCAAAATGAACACTTCGTGCATAACTCCTGTACTTTGATGAAAACTCACTGAAATCAAGCTGGAACTTCAAGTTTATGCATCTTTCTATGCTTTCAGGTTGAAACTTGACTGAAAACTCACTTTGAACAAAAGTTATGGCTGTTTTGTGTCGCAGATCACAAATAGCGTTTTCTCAGCGAGAGAAGGCCAAAATGAACACTTCATGCATTATTCCTGTATTTTGAGGAAAACTCAATGAAATCCACCTGTAACTTCAAGTTTATGCATCTTTCTATGCTTTCAGGTTGAAACTTGACTGAAAACTCACTTTTAAAAAAAGTTATGGCATTTTTGTATCACAGGTCACAAATAGTGTTTTCTCAGCGAGAGAAGGCCAAAATGAACACTTCATGCATAACTCCTGTATTTTGATGAAAACTCACTGAATTCAAGCTGTAACTTCAAGTTTTTGCATCTTTCTATGCTTTCAGGTTAAAAATTGACTGAAAACTCACTTTGAACAAAAGTTATGGCTGTTTTGTGTCGCAGGTCACAAATAGCCTTTTCTCAGCGAGAGAAGGCCAAAATGAACACTTCATGCATAACTCCTGTATTTTGAGGAAAACTCACTTAAATCCACCTGTAACTTCAAGTTTATGCATCTTTCTATGCTTTCAGGTTGAAACTTGACTGAAAACTCACTTTTAAAAAAAGTTATGGCATTTTTGTATCACAGGTCACAAATAGTGTTTTCTCAGCGAGAAAAGGCCAAAATGAACACTTCATGCATAACTCCTGTATTTTGATGAAAACTCACTGAACTCAAGCTATAACTTCAAGTTTATGCATCTTTCTATGCTTTCAGGATGAAACTTGACTGAAAACTCACTTTGAAGAAAAGTTATCGCATTTTTGTATCACAGGTCACAAATAGTGTTTTCTCAGCGAGAGAAGGCCAAAATGAACACTTCATGCATAACTCCTGTATTTTGATGAAAACTCACTTTAATCAAGCTGTAACTTATAGTTTATGCATCTTTCTATGCTTTCAGGTTGAAACTTGACTGAAAACTCACTTTGAAGAAAAGTTATGGCTGTTTTGTGTCACAGGTCACAAATAGCGTTTTCTCAGCGAGAGAAGGCCAAAATGAACACTTCATGCATAACTCCTGTATTTTGATGAAAACTCACTGAAATCAAGCTGTAACTTCAAGTTTATGCATCTTTCTATGCTTTCAGGTTGAAACTTGACTGAAAACTCACTTTTAAAAAAAGTTATGGCATTTTTGTATCACAGGTCACAAATAGTGTTTTCTCAGCGAGAAAAGGCCAAAATGAACACTTCATGCAAAACTCCTGTATTTTGATGAAAACTCACTGAACTCAAGCTGTAACTTCAAGTTTATGCATCTTTCTATGCTTTCAGGATGAAACTTGACTGAAAACTCACTTTGAACAAAAGTTATGGCTGTTTTGTGTCGCAGGTCACAAATAGCGTTTTCTCAGCGAGAGAAGGCCAAAATGAACACTTCATGCATAACTCCTGTATTTTGAGGAAAACTCACTGAAATCAAGCTGTAACTTCAGTTTATGCATCTTTCTATGCTTTCAGGTTGAAACTTGACTGAAAACTCACTTTGAACAAAAGTTATGGCTGTTTTGTGTCACAGGTCACAAATAGCGTTTTCTCAGCGAGAGAAGGCCAAAATGAAAACTTCATGCATAACTCCTGTATTTTGAGGAAAACTCACTGAAATCAAGCTGTAACTTCAAGTTTATGCACCTTTCTATGCTTTCAGGTTGAAACTTGACTGAAAACTCACTTTGAAGAAAAGTTATCGCATTTTTGTATCACAGGTCACAAATAGTGTTTTCTCAGCGAGAGAAGGCCAAAATGAACACTTCATGCATAACTCCTGTATTTTGATGAAAACTCACTTTAATCAAGCTGTAACTTCAAGTTTATGCATCTTTCGATGCTTTCAGGTTGAAACTTGACTGAAAACTCACTTTGAAGAAAAGTTATGGCTGTTTTGTGTCACAGGTCACAAATAGCGTTTTCTCAGCGAGAGAAGGCCAAAATGAACACTTCATGCATAACTCCTGTATTTTGATGAAAACTCACTGAAATCAAGCTGTAACTTCAAGTTTATGCATGTTTCTATGCTTTCAGGTTGAAATTTGACTGAAAACTCACTTTGAACAAAAGTTATGGCATTTTTGTATCACAGGTCACAAATAGTGTTTTCTCAGCGAGAGAAGGCCAAAATGAACACTTCATGCATAACTCCTGTATTTTGATGAAAACTTACTGAAATCAAGCTGTAACTTCAAGTTTATGCATCTTTCTATGTTTTCAGGTTGAAAATTGACTGAAAACTCACTTTGAACAAAAGTTATGGCTGTTTTGTGTCGCAGGTCACAAATAGCGTTTTCTCAGCGAGAGAAGGCCAAAATGAACACTTCATGCATAACTCCTGTATTTTGAGGAAAACTCACTGAAATCAAGCTGTAACTTCAAGTTTATGCATCTTTCTATGCTTTCAGGTTGAAACTTGACTGAAAATTCACTTTTAAAAAAAGTTATGGCATTTTTGTATCACAGGTCACAAATAGTGTTTTCTCAGCGAGAAAAGGCCAAAATGAACACTTCATGCATAACTCCTGTATTTTGATGAAAACTCACTGAACTCAAGCTGTAACTTCAAGTTTATGCATCTTTCTATGCTTTCAGGATGAAACTTGACTGAAAACTCACTTTGAAGAAAAGTTATCGCATTTTTGTATCACAGGTCACAAATAGTGTTTTCTCAGCGAGAGAAGGCCAAAATGAACACTTCATGCATAACTCCTGTATTTTGATGAAAACTCACTGAAATCAAGCTGTAACTTCAAGTTTATGCATCTTTCTATGCTTTCAGGTTGAAACTTGACTGAAAACTCACTTTGAAGAAAAGTTATCGCATTTTTGTATCACAGGTCACAAATAGTGTTTTCTCAGCGAGAGAAGGCCAAAATGAACACTTCATGCATAACTCCTGTATTTTGATGAAAACTCACTTAAATCAAGCTGTAACTTCAAGTTTATGCATCTTTCTATGCTTTCAGGTTGAAACTTGACTGAAAACTCACTTTGAAGAAAAGTTATGGCTGTTTTGTGTCACAGGTCACAAATAGCGTTTTCTCAGCGAGAGAAGGCCAAAATGAACACTTCATGCATAACTCCTGTATTTTGATGAAAACTCACTGAAATCAAGCTGTAACTTCAAGTTTATGCATCTTTCTATGCTTTCAGGTTGAAACTTGACTGAAAACTCACTTTGAACAAAAGTTATGGCATTTTTGTATCACAGGTCACAAATAGTGTTTTGTCAGCGAGAGAAGGCCAAAATGAACACTTCATGCATAACTCCTGTATTTTGATGAAAACTCACTGAAATCAAGCTGTAACTTCAAGTTTATGCATGTTTCTATGCTTTCAGGTTGAAACTTGACTGAAAACTCACTTTGAACAAAAGTTATGGCATTTTTGTATCATAGGTCACAAATAGTGTTTTCTCAGCGAGAGAAGGCCAAAATGAACACTTCATGCATAACTCCTGTATTTTGATGAAAACTCAGTGAAATCAAGCTGTAACTTCAAGTTTATGCATCTTTCTATGCTTTCAGGTTGAAACTTGACTGAAAACTCACTTTGAACAAAAGTTATGGCTGTTTTGTGTCGCAGGTCACAAATAGCGTTTTCTCAGCGAGAGAAGACCAAAATGAACACTTCATGGATAACTCCTGTATTTTGAGGAAAACTCACTGAAATCCACCTGTAACTTCAAGTTTATGCATCTTTCTATGCTTTCAGGTTGAAACTTGACTGAAAACTCACTTTTAAAAAAAGTTATGGCATTTTTGTATCACAGGTCACAAATAGTGTTTTCTCAGCGAGAGAAGGCCAAAATGAACACTTCGTGCATAACTCCTGTATTTTGATGAAAACTCACTGAAATCAAGCTGGAACTTCAAGTTTATGCATCTTTCTATGCTTTCAGGTTGAAACTTGACTGAAAACTCACTTTGAACAAAAAGTTATGGCTGTTTTGTGTCGCAGGTCACAAATAGCGTTTTCTCAGCGAGAGAAGGCCAAAATGAACACTTCATGCATAACTCCTGTATTTTGAGGAAAACTCACTGAAATCCACCTGTAACTTCAAGTTTATGCATCTTTCTATGCTTTCAGGTTGAAACTTGACTGAAAACTCTCTTTGAAGAAAAGTTATGGCATTTTTGTATCACAGGTCACAAATAGTGTTTTCACAGCGAGAGAAGGCCAAAATGAACACTTCATGCATAACTCCTGTATTTTGATGAAAACTCAATGAAATCAAGCTGTAACTTCAAGTTTATGCATCTTTCTATGCTTTCAGGTTGAAACTTGACTGAAAACTCACTTTGAAGAAAAGTTATGGCTGTTTTGTATCACAGGTCACAAATAGTGTTTTCTCAGCGAGAAAAGGCCAAAATGAACACTTCATGCATAACTCCTGTATTTTGAGGAAAACTCACTGAAATCCACCTGTGACTTCAAGTTTATGCATCTTTCTATGCTTTCAGGTTGAAACTTGACTGAAAACTCACTTTGAACAAAAGTTATGGCTGTTTTGTGTCACAGGTCACAAATAGGGTTTTCTCAGCGAGAGAAGGCCAAAATGAACACTTCATGCATAACTCCTGTATTTTGAGGAAAACTCACTGAAATCCACCTGTAACTTCAAGTTTATGCATCTTTCTATGCTTTCAGGTTGAAACTTGACTGAAAACTCACTTTTATAAAAAGTTATGGCATTTTTGTGTCACAGGTCACAAATAGTGTTTTCTCAGCGAGAGAAGGCAAAAATGAACACTTCATGCATAACTCCTGTATTTTGATGAAAACTCACTGAAATCAAGCTGTAACTTCAAGTTTATGCATCTTTCTATGCTTTCAGGTTGAAACTTGACTGAAAGCTCACTTTGAACAAAAGTTATGGCTTTTTTGTGTCACAGGTCACAAATAGTGTTTTCTCAGCGAGAGAAGGCCAAAATGAACACTTCATGCATAACTCCTGTATTTTGATGAAAACTCACTGAAATCAAGCTGTAACTTCAAGTTTATGCATCTTTCTATGCTTCCAGGTTGAAACTTGACTGAAAACTCACTTTGAAAGAAAGTTATGGCTGTTTTGTGTCGCAGGTCACAAAAAGCGTTTTCTCAGCGAGAGAAGGCCAAAATGAACACTTCATGCATAACTCCTGTATTTTGATGAAAACTCACTGAAATCCACCTGTAACTTCAAGTTTATGCATCTTTCTATGCTTTCAGGTTGAAACTTTACTGAAAACTCACTTTTGAAAAAAGTTATGGCATTTTTGTATCACAGGTCACAAATAGTGTTTTCTCAGCGAGAGAAGGCCAAAATGAACACTTCATGCATAACTCCTGTATTTTGAGGAAAACTCACTGAAATCAAGCTGTAACTTCAAGTTTGTGCATCTTTCTATGCAATCAGGTTGAAACTTTACTGAAAACTCACTTTGAACAAAAGTTATGGCTGTTTTGTGTCACAGGTCACAAATAGCGTTTTCTCAGCGAGAGAAGGCCAAAATGAACACTTCATGCATAACTCCTGTATTTTGAGGAAAACTCACTGAAATCAAGCTTTAACTTCAAGTTTATGCATCTTTCTATGCTTTCAGGTTGAAACTTGACTGAAAACTCACTTTGAACAAAAGTTATGGCTGTTTTGTGTCGCAGGTCACAAATAGCGTTTTCTCAGCGAGAGAAGGCCAAAATGAACACTTCATGCATAACTCCTGTATTTTGAGGAAAACTCACTGAAATCCACCTGTAACTTTAAGTTTATGCATCTTTCTATGCTTTCAGGTTGAAACTTGACTGAAAACTCACTTTTAAAAAAAGTTATGGCATTTTTGTATCACAGGTCACAAATAGCGTTTTCTCAGCGAGAGAAGGCCAAAATGAACACTTCATGTATTTTGATGAAAACTCACTGAAATCAAGCTGTAACTTCAAGTTTATGCATCTTTCTATGCTTTCAGGTTGAAACTTGACTGAAAACTCACTTTGAACAAAAGTTATGGCTGTTTTGTGTCGCAGGTCACAAATGGCGTTTTCTCAGCGAGAGAAGGCCAAAATGAACACTTCATGCATAACTCCTGTATTTTGATGAAAACTCACTGAAATCAAGCTGTAACTTCAAGTTTATGCATCTTTCTATGCTTTCAGGTTGAAACTTGACTGAAAACTCACTTTGAACAAAAGTTATGGCTGTTTTGTGTCACAGGTCACAAATAGCGTTTTCTCAGCGAGAGAAGGCCAAGATGAACACTTCATGCATAACTCCTGTATTTTGAGGAAAACTCACTGAAATCAAGCTGTAACTTCAAGTTTATGCATCTTTCTATGCTTTCAGGTTGAAACTTGACTGAAAACTCACTTTGAACAAAAGTTATGGCTGTTTTGTGTCACAGGTCACAAATAGCGTTTTCTCAGCGAGAGAAGGCCAAAATGAACACTTCATGCATAACTCCTGTATTTTGATGAAAACTCACTGAAATCAAGCTGTAACTTCAAGTTTATGCATCTTTCTATGCTTTCAGGTTGAAAATTGACTGAAAACTCACTTTGAACAAAAGTTATGGCATTTTTGTATCACAGGTCACAAATAGTGTTTTCTCAGCGAGAGAAGGCCAAAATGAACACTTCATGCATAACTCCTGTATTTTGAGGAAAACTCACTGAAATCCACCTGTAACTTCAAGTTTATGCATCTTTCTATGCTTTCAGGTTGAAACTTGACTGAAAACTCACTTTTAAAAAAAGTTATGGCATTTTTGTATCACAGGTCACAAATAGAGTTTTCTCAGCGAGAGAAGGCCAAAATGAACACTTCATGCATAACTCCTGTATTTTGATAAAAACTCACTGAAATCAAGCTTTAACTTCAAGTTTATGCATCTTTCTATGCTTTCAGGTTGAAACTTGACTGAAAACTCACTTTGAACAAAAGTTATGGCTGTTTTGTTTCGCAGGTCACAAATAGAGTTTTCTCAGCGAGAGAAGGCCAAAATGAACACTTCATGCATAACTCCTGTATTTTGAGGAAAACTCACTGAAATCCACCTGTAACTTCAAGTTTATGCATCTTTCTATGCTTTCAGGTTGAAACTTGACTGAAAACTCACTTTCAAAAAAATTTATCGCATTTTTGTGTCACAGGTCACAAATAGCGTTTTCTCAGCGAGAGAAGGCCAAAATGAACACTTCATGCATAACTCCTGTATTTTGAGGAAAACTCACTGAAATCAAGCTTTAACTTCAAGTTTATGCATCTTTCTATGCTTTCAGGTTGAAACTTGACTGAAAACTTACTTTGAACAAAAGTTATGGCTGTTTTGTGTCGCAGGTCACAAATAGCGTTTTCTCAGCGAGAGAAGGCCAAAATGAACACTTCATGCATAACTCCTGTATTTTGATGAAAACTCACTGAATTCAAGCTGTAACTTCAAGTTTATGCATCTCTCTATGCTTTCAGGTTGAAACTTGACTGAAAACTCACTTTGAACAAAAGTTATGTTATTTTTGAATCACAGGTCACAAATAGTGTTTTCTCAGCGAGAGAAGGCCAAAATGAACAGTTCATGCATAACTCCTGTATTTTGATGAAAACTCACTGAAATCCACCTGTAACTTCAAGTTTATGCATCTTTCTATGCTTTCAGGTTGAAACTTGACTGAAAACTCACTTTTATAAAAAGTTATGGCATTTTTGTATCACAGGTCACAAATAGTGTTTTCTCAGCGAGAGAAGGCCAAAATGAAAACTTCATGCATAACTCCTGTATTTTGAGGAAAACTCACTGAAATCAAGCTGTCACTTCAAGTTTATGCATCTGTCTATGCTTTCAGGTTGAAACTTGACTGAAAACTCACTTTGAACAAAAGTTATGGCTGTTTTGTGTCACAGGTCACAAATAGCGTTTTCTCAGCGAGAGAAGGCCAAAATGAACACTTCATGCATAACTCCTGTATTTTGATGAAAAATCACTGAAATCAAGCTATAACTTCAAGTTTGTGCATCTTTCTATGCTTTCAGGTTGAAACTTGACTGAAAACTCACTTTGAACAAAAGTTATGGCTGTTTTGTGTCGCAGGTCACAAATAGCGTTTTCTAAGCGAGAGAAGGCCAAAATGAACACTTCATGCATAATTCCTGTATTTTGATGAAAACTCACTGAAATCCACCTGTAACTTCAAGTTTATGCATCTTTCTATGCTTTCAGGTTGAAACTTGACTGAAAACTCACTTTTAAAAAAAGTTATGGCATTTTTGTATCACAGGTCAAAAATTGTGTTTTCTCAGTGACAGAAGGCCAAAATGAACACTTCGTGCATAACTCCTGTACTTTGATGAAAACTCACTGAAATCAAGCTGGAACTTCAAGTTTATGCATCTTTCTATGCTTTCAGGTTGAAACTTGACTGAAAACTCACTTTGAACAAAAGTTATGGCTGTTTTGTGTCGCAGATCACAAATAGCGTTTTCTCAGCGAGAGAAGGCCAAAATGAACACTTCATGCATTATTCCTGTATTTTGAGGAAAACTCAATGAAATCCACCTGTAACTTCAAGTTTATGCATCTTTCTATGCTTTCAGGTTGAAACTTGACTGAAAACTCACTTTTAAAAAAAGTTATGGCATTTTTGTATCACAGGTCACAAATAGTGTTTTCTCAGCGAGAGAAGGCCAAAATGAACACTTCATGCATAACTCCTGTATTTTGATGAAAACTCACTGAATTCAAGCTGTAACTTCAAGTTTTTGCATCTTTCTATGCTTTCAGGTTAAAAATTGACTGAAAACTCACTTTGAACAAAAGTTATGGCTGTTTTGTGTCGCAGGTCACAAATAGCCTTTTCTCAGCGAGAGAAGGCCAAAATGAACACTTCATGCATAACTCCTGTATTTTGAGGAAAACTCACTTAAATCCACCTGTAACTTCAAGTTTATGCATCTTTCTATGCTTTCAGGTTGAAACTTGACTGAAAACTCACTTTTAAAAAAAGTTATGGCATTTTTGTATCACAGGTCACAAATAGTGTTTTCTCAGCGAGAAAAGGCCAAAATGAACACTTCATGCATAACTCCTGTATTTTGATGAAAACTCACTGAACTCAAGCTATAACTTCAAGTTTATGCATCTTTCTATGCTTTCAGGATGAAACTTGACTGAAAACTCACTTTGAAGAAAAGTTATCGCATTTTTGTATCACAGGTCACAAATAGTGTTTTCTCAGCGAGAGAAGGCCAAAATGAACACTTCATGCATAACTCCTGTATTTTGATGAAAACTCACTTTAATCAAGCTGTAACTTATAGTTTATGCATCTTTCTATGCTTTCAGGTTGAAACTTGACTGAAAACTCACTTTGAAGAAAAGTTATGGCTGTTTTGTGTCACAGGTCACAAATAGCGTTTTCTCAGCGAGAGAAGGCCAAAATGAACACTTCATGCATAACTCCTGTATTTTGATGAAAACTCACTGAAATCAAGCTGTAACTTCAAGTTTATGCATCTTTCTATGCTTTCAGGTTGAAACTTGACTGAAAACTCACTTTTAAAAAAAGTTATGGCATTTTTGTATCACAGGTCACAAATAGTGTTTTCTCAGCGAGAAAAGGCCAAAATGAACACTTCATGCAAAACTCCTGTATTTTGATGAAAACTCACTGAACTCAAGCTGTAACTTCAAGTTTATGCATCTTTCTATGCTTTCAGGATGAAACTTGACTGAAAACTCACTTTGAACAAAAGTTATGGCTGTTTTGTGTCGCAGGTCACAAATAGCGTTTTCTCAGCGAGAGAAGGCCAAAATGAACACTTCATGCATAACTCCTGTATTTTGAGGAAAACTCACTGAAATCAAGCTGTAACTTCAGTTTATGCATCTTTCTATGCTTTCAGGTTGAAACTTGACTGAAAACTCACTTTGAACAAAAGTTATGGCTGTTTTGTGTCACAGGTCACAAATAGCGTTTTCTCAGCGAGAGAAGGCCAAAATGAAAACTTCATGCATAACTCCTGTATTTTGAGGAAAACTCACTGAAATCAAGCTGTAACTTCAAGTTTATGCACCTTTCTATGCTTTCAGGTTGAAACTTGACTGAAAACTCACTTTGAAGAAAAGTTATCGCATTTTTGTATCACAGGTCACAAATAGTGTTTTCTCAGCGAGAGAAGGCCAAAATGAACACTTCATGCATAACTCCTGTATTTTGATGAAAACTCACTTTAATCAAGCTGTAACTTCAAGTTTATGCATCTTTCGATGCTTTCAGGTTGAAACTTGACTGAAAACTCACTTTGAAGAAAAGTTATGGCTGTTTTGTGTCACAGGTCACAAATAGCGTTTTCTCAGCGAGAGAAGGCCAAAATGAACACTTCATGCATAACTCCTGTATTTTGATGAAAACTCACTGAAATCAAGCTGTAACTTCAAGTTTATGCATGTTTCTATGCTTTCAGGTTGAAATTTGACTGAAAACTCACTTTGAACAAAAGTTATGGCATTTTTGTATCACAGGTCACAAATAGTGTTTTCTCAGCGAGAGAAGGCCAAAATGAACACTTCATGCATAACTCCTGTATTTTGATGAAAACTTACTGAAATCAAGCTGTAACTTCAAGTTTATGCATCTTTCTATGTTTTCAGGTTGAAAATTGACTGAAAACTCACTTTGAACAAAAGTTATGGCTGTTTTGTGTCGCAGGTCACAAATAGCGTTTTCTCAGCGAGAGAAGGCCAAAATGAACACTTCATGCATAACTCCTGTATTTTGAGGAAAACTCACTGAAATCAAGCTGTAACTTCAAGTTTATGCATCTTTCTATGCTTTCAGGTTGAAACTTGACTGAAAATTCACTTTTAAAAAAAGTTATGGCATTTTTGTATCACAGGTCACAAATAGTGTTTTCTCAGCGAGAAAAGGCCAAAATGAACACTTCATGCATAACTCCTGTATTTTGATGAAAACTCACTGAACTCAAGCTGTAACTTCAAGTTTATGCATCTTTCTATGCTTTCAGGATGAAACTTGACTGAAAACTCACTTTGAAGAAAAGTTATCGCATTTTTGTATCACAGGTCACAAATAGTGTTTTCTCAGCGAGAGAAGGCCAAAATGAACACTTCATGCATAACTCCTGTATTTTGATGAAAACTCACTGAAATCAAGCTGTAACTTCAAGTTTATGCATCTTTCTATGCTTTCAGGTTGAAACTTGACTGAAAACTCACTTTGAAGAAAAGTTATCGCATTTTTGTATCACAGGTCACAAATAGTGTTTTCTCAGCGAGAGAAGGCCAAAATGAACACTTCATGCATAACTCCTGTATTTTGATGAAAACTCACTTAAATCAAGCTGTAACTTCAAGTTTATGCATCTTTCTATGCTTTCAGGTTGAAACTTGACTGAAAACTCACTTTGAAGAAAAGTTATGGCTGTTTTGTGTCACAGGTCACAAATAGCGTTTTCTCAGCGAGAGAAGGCCAAAATGAACACTTCATGCATAACTCCTGTATTTTGATGAAAACTCACTGAAATCAAGCTGTAACTTCAAGTTTATGCATCTTTCTATGCTTTCAGGTTGAAACTTGACTGAAAACTCACTTTGAACAAAAGTTATGGCATTTTTGTATCACAGGTCACAAATAGTGTTTTGTCAGCGAGAGAAGGCCAAAATGAACACTTCATGCATAACTCCTGTATTTTGATGAAAACTCACTGAAATCAAGCTGTAACTTCAAGTTTATGCATGTTTCTATGCTTTCAGGTTGAAACTTGACTGAAAACTCACTTTGAACAAAAGTTATGGCATTTTTGTATCATAGGTCACAAATAGTGTTTTCTCAGCGAGAGAAGGCCAAAATGAACACTTCATGCATAACTCCTGTATTTTGATGAAAACTCAGTGAAATCAAGCTGTAACTTCAAGTTTATGCATCTTTCTATGCTTTCAGGTTGAAACTTGACTGAAAACTCACTTTGAACAAAAGTTATGGCTGTTTTGTGTCGCAGGTCACAAATAGCGTTTTCTCAGCGAGAGAAGACCAAAATGAACACTTCATGGATAACTCCTGTATTTTGAGGAAAACTCACTGAAATCCACCTGTAACTTCAAGTTTATGCATCTTTCTATGCTTTCAGGTTGAAACTTGACTGAAAACTCACTTTTAAAAAAAGTTATGGCATTTTTGTATCACAGGTCACAAATAGTGTTTTCTCAGCGAGAGAAGGCCAAAATGAACACTTCGTGCATAACTCCTGTATTTTGATGAAAACTCACTGAAATCAAGCTGGAACTTCAAGTTTATGCATCTTTCTATGCTTTCAGGTTGAAACTTGACTGAAAACTCACTTTGAACAAAAAGTTATGGCTGTTTTGTGTCGCAGGTCACAAATAGCGTTTTCTCAGCGAGAGAAGGCCAAAATGAACACTTCATGCATAACTCCTGTATTTTGAGGAAAACTCACTGAAATCCACCTGTAACTTCAAGTTTATGCATCTTTCTATGCTTTCAGGTTGAAACTTGACTGAAAACTCTCTTTGAAGAAAAGTTATGGCATTTTTGTATCACAGGTCACAAATAGTGTTTTCACAGCGAGAGAAGGCCAAAATGAACACTTCATGCATAACTCCTGTATTTTGATGAAAACTCAATGAAATCAAGCTGTAACTTCAAGTTTATGCATCTTTCTATGCTTTCAGGTTGAAACTTGACTGAAAACTCACTTTGAAGAAAAGTTATGGCTGTTTTGTATCACAGGTCACAAATAGTGTTTTCTCAGCGAGAAAAGGCCAAAATGAACACTTCATGCATAACTCCTGTATTTTGAGGAAAACTCACTGAAATCCACCTGTGACTTCAAGTTTATGCATCTTTCTATGCTTTCAGGTTGAAACTTGACTGAAAACTCACTTTGAACAAAAGTTATGGCTGTTTTGTGTCACAGGTCACAAATAGGGTTTTCTCAGCGAGAGAAGGCCAAAATGAACACTTCATGCATAACTCCTGTATTTTGAGGAAAACTCACTGAAATCCACCTGTAACTTCAAGTTTATGCATCTTTCTATGCTTTCAGGTTGAAACTTGACTGAAAACTCACTTTTATAAAAAGTTATGGCATTTTTGTGTCACAGGTCACAAATAGTGTTTTCTCAGCGAGAGAAGGCAAAAATGAACACTTCATGCATAACTCCTGTATTTTGATGAAAACTCACTGAAATCAAGCTGTAACTTCAAGTTTATGCATCTTTCTATGCTTTCAGGTTGAAACTTGACTGAAAGCTCACTTTGAACAAAAGTTATGGCTTTTTTGTGTCACAGGTCACAAATAGTGTTTTCTCAGCGAGAGAAGGCCAAAATGAACACTTCATGCATAACTCCTGTATTTTGATGAAAACTCACTGAAATCAAGCTGTAACTTCAAGTTTATGCATCTTTCTATGCTTCCAGGTTGAAACTTGACTGAAAACTCACTTTGAAAGAAAGTTATGGCTGTTTTGTGTCGCAGGTCACAAAAAGCGTTTTCTCAGCGAGAGAAGGCCAAAATGAACACTTCATGCATAACTCCTGTATTTTGATGAAAACTCACTGAAATCCACCTGTAACTTCAAGTTTATGCATCTTTCTATGCTTTCAGGTTGAAACTTTACTGAAAACTCACTTTTGAAAAAAGTTATGGCATTTTTGTATCACAGGTCACAAATAGTGTTTTCTCAGCGAGAGAAGGCCAAAATGAACACTTCATGCATAACTCCTGTATTTTGAGGAAAACTCACTGAAATCAAGCTGTAACTTCAAGTTTGTGCATCTTTCTATGCAATCAGGTTGAAACTTTACTGAAAACTCACTTTGAACAAAAGTTATGGCTGTTTTGTGTCACAGGTCACAAATAGCGTTTTCTCAGCGAGAGAAGGCCAAAATGAACACTTCATGCATAACTCCTGTATTTTGAGGAAAACTCACTGAAATCAAGCTTTAACTTCAAGTTTATGCATCTTTCTATGCTTTCAGGTTGAAACTTGACTGAAAACTCACTTTGAACAAAAGTTATGGCTGTTTTGTGTCGCAGGTCACAAATAGCGTTTTCTCAGCGAGAGAAGGCCAAAATGAACACTTCATGCATAACTCCTGTATTTTGAGGAAAACTCACTGAAATCCACCTGTAACTTTAAGTTTATGCATCTTTCTATGCTTTCAGGTTGAAACTTGACTGAAAACTCACTTTTAAAAAAAGTTATGGCATTTTTGTATCACAGGTCACAAATAGCGTTTTCTCAGCGAGAGAAGGCCAAAATGAACACTTCATGTATTTTGATGAAAACTCACTGAAATCAAGCTGTAACTTCAAGTTTATGCATCTTTCTATGCTTTCAGGTTGAAACTTGACTGAAAACTCACTTTGAACAAAAGTTATGGCTGTTTTGTGTCGCAGGTCACAAATGGCGTTTTCTCAGCGAGAGAAGGCCAAAATGAACACTTCATGCATAACTCCTGTATTTTGATGAAAACTCACTGAAATCAAGCTGTAACTTCAAGTTTATGCATCTTTCTATGCTTTCAGGTTGAAACTTGACTGAAAACTCACTTTGAACAAAAGTTATGGCTGTTTTGTGTCACAGGTCACAAATAGCGTTTTCTCAGCGAGAGAAGGCCAAGATGAACACTTCATGCATAACTCCTGTATTTTGAGGAAAACTCACTGAAATCAAGCTGTAACTTCAAGTTTATGCATCTTTCTATGCTTTCAGGTTGAAACTTGACTGAAAACTCACTTTGAACAAAAGTTATGGCTGTTTTGTGTCACAGGTCACAAATAGCGTTTTCTCAGCGAGAGAAGGCCAAAATGAACACTTCATGCATAACTCCTGTATTTTGATGAAAACTCACTGAAATCAAGCTGTAACTTCAAGTTTATGCATCTTTCTATGCTTTCAGGTTGAAAATTGACTGAAAACTCACTTTGAACAAAAGTTATGGCATTTTTGTATCACAGGTCACAAATAGTGTTTTCTCAGCGAGAGAAGGCCAAAATGAACACTTCATGCATAACTCCTGTATTTTGAGGAAAACTCACTGAAATCCACCTGTAACTTCAAGTTTATGCATCTTTCTATGCTTTCAGGTTGAAACTTGACTGAAAACTCACTTTTAAAAAAAGTTATGGCATTTTTGTATCACAGGTCACAAATAGAGTTTTCTCAGCGAGAGAAGGCCAAAATGAACACTTCATGCATAACTCCTGTATTTTGATAAAAACTCACTGAAATCAAGCTTTAACTTCAAGTTTATGCATCTTTCTATGCTTTCAGGTTGAAACTTGACTGAAAACTCACTTTGAACAAAAGTTATGGCTGTTTTGTTTCGCAGGTCACAAATAGAGTTTTCTCAGCGAGAGAAGGCCAAAATGAACACTTCATGCATAACTCCTGTATTTTGAGGAAAACTCACTGAAATCCACCTGTAACTTCAAGTTTATGCATCTTTCTATGCTTTCAGGTTGAAACTTGACTGAAAACTCACTTTCAAAAAAATTTATCGCATTTTTGTATCACAGGTCACAAATAGTGTTTTCTCAGCGACAGAAGGCCAAAATGAACACTTCATGCATAACTCCTGTATTTTGATGAAAACTGACTGAAATCAAGCTGTAACTTCAAGTTTATGCATCTTTCTATGCTTTCAGGTTGAAACTTGACTGAAAACTCACTTTGAACAAAAGTTATGGCTGTTTTGTGTCGCAGGTCACAAATAGCGTTTTCTCAGCGAGAGAAGGCCAATATGAACACTTCATGCATAAATCAAGTATTTTGAGGAAAAATCACTGAAATCCACCTGTAACTTCAAGTTTATGCATCTTTCTATGCTTTCAGGTTGAAACTTGACTGAAAACTCACTTTTAAAAAAAGTTATGGCATTTTTGTATCACAGGTCACAAATAGAGTTTTCTCAGCGAGAGAAGGCCAAAATGAACACTTCATGCATAACTCCTGTATTTTGATGAAAACTCACTGAAATCAAGCTTTAACTTCAAGTTTATGCATCTTTCTATGCTTTCAGGTTGAAACTTGACTGAAAACTCACTTTGAACAAAAGTTATGGCTGTTTTGTTTCGCAGGTCACAAATAGAGTTTTCTCAGCGAGAGAAGGCCAAAATGAACACTTCATGCATAAGTCCTGTATTTTGAGGAAAACTCACTGAAATCCACCTGTAACTTCAAGTTTATGCATCTTTCTATGCTTTCAGGTTGAAACTTGACTGAAAACTCACTTTCAAAAAAATTTATCGCATTTTTGTATCACAGGTCACAAATAGTGTTTTCTCAGCGACAGAAGGCCAAAATGAACACTTCATGCATAACTCCTGTATTTTGATGAAAACTGACTGAAATCAAGCTGTAACTTCAAGTTTATGCATCTTTCTATGCTTTCAGGTTGAAACTTGACTGAAAACTCACTTTGAACAAAAGTTATGGCTGTTTTGTGTCGCAGGTCACAAATAGCGTTTTCTCAGCGAGAGAAGGCCAATATGAACACTTCATGCATAACTCAAGTATTTTCAGGAAAACTCACTGAAATCCACCTGTAACTTCAAGTTTATGCATCTTTCTATGCTTTCAGGTTTGAAACTTGACTGAAAACTCACTTTGAACAAAAGTTATGGCTGTTTTGTGTCGCAGGTCACAAATAGCGTTTTCTCAGCGAGAGAAGGCCAATATGAACACTTCATGCATAACTCCTGTATTTTCAGGAAAACTCACTGAAATCCACCTGTAACTTCAAGTTTATGCATCTTTCTATGCTTTCAGGTTTGAAACTTGACTGAAAACTCACTTTGAACAAAAGTTATGGCTGTTTTGTGTCGCAGGTCACAAATAGCGTTTTCTCAGCGAGAGAAGGCCAAAATGAAGACTTCATGCATAACTCCTGTATTTTGATGAAAACTCACTGAAATCAAGCTGTAACTTCAAGTTTATACATCTTTCTATGCTTTCAGGTTGAAACTTGACTGAAAACTCACTTTGAACAAAAGTTGTGGCTGTTTTGTGTCGCAGGTCACAAATAGCGTTTTCTCAGCGAGAGAAGGCCAAAATGAATACTTCATGCATAACTCCTGTATTTTGAGGAAAACTCACTGAAATCCACCTGTAACT
Source organism: Aulostomus chinensis (assembly GCF_037954235.1). NCBI lineage: Eukaryota > Metazoa > Chordata > Actinopteri > Syngnathiformes > Aulostomidae > Aulostomus > Aulostomus chinensis. The sequence continues at coordinate 7,221,641 of NC_141326.1, read as the reverse complement.
TCAAGTTTATGCATCTTTCTATGCTTTCAGGTTGAAACTTGACTGTAAACTCACTTTGAACAAAAGTTATGGCTGTTTTGTGTCGCAGGTCACAAATAGCGTTTTCTCAGCGAGAGAAGGCGAAAATGAAGACTTCATGCATAACTCCTGTATTTTGATGAAAACTCACTGAAATCAAGCTGTAACTTCAAGTTTATGCATCTTTCTATGCTTTCAGGTTGAAACTTGACTGAAAACTCACTTTGAACAAAAGTTATGGCATTTTTGTATCACAGGTCACAAATAGTGTTTTCTCAGCGAGAGAAGGCCAAAATGAACACTTCATGCATAACTCCTGTATTTTGAGGAAAACTCACTGAAATCCACCTGTAACTTCAAGTTTATGCATCTTTCTATGCTTTCAGGTTGAAACTTGACTGAAAACTCACTTTTAAAAAAAGTTGTGGCATTTTTGTATAACAGGTCACAAATAGTGTTTTCTCAGCGAGAGAAGGCCAAAATGAACACTTCATGCATAACTCCTGTATTTTGAGGAAAACTCACTGAAATCAAGCTGTAACTTCAAGTTTATGCATCTTTCTATGCTTTCAGGTTGAAACTTGACTGAAAACTCACTTTTAAAAAAGTTATGGCATTTTTGTGTCACAGGTCACAAATAGTGTTTTTTCAGCGAGAGAAGGTCAAAATGAACACTTCATGCATAACTCCTGTATTTTGATGAAAACTCACTGACATCAAGCTGTAACTTCACGTTTATGCATCTTTCTATGCTTTCAGGTTGAAACTTGACTGAAAACTCACTTTGAACAAAAGTTATGGCTGTTTTTTGTCGCAGGTCACAATTAGCGTTTTCTCAGCTAGAGAAGGCCAAAATGAACACTTCATGCATAACTCCTGTATTTTGATGAAAACTCACTGAAATGAAGCTGTAACTTCAAGTTTATGCATCTTTCTATGCTTTCAGGTTGAAACTTGACTCAAAACTCACTTTAAACAAAAGTTATGGCATTTTTGTATCACAGGTCACAAATAGTGTTTTCTCAGCGAGAGAAGGCCAAAATGAACACTTCATGCATAACTCCTGTATTTTGATTAAAACTCACTGAATTCAAGCTGTAACTTCAAGTTTATGCATCTTTCTATGCTTTCAGGTTGAAACTTGACTGAAAACTCACTTTGAACAAAAGTTATGGCTGTTTTTTGTCACAGGTCACAAATAGCGTTTTCTCAGCGAGAGAAGGCCAAAATGAACACTTCATGCATAACTCCTGTATTTTGATGAAAACTCACTGAAATCAAGCTGTAACTTCAAGTTTATGCATCTTTCTATGCTTTCAGGTTGAAAATTGACTGAAAACTCACTTTGAACAAAAGTTATGGCATTTTTTTATCACAGGTCACAAATAGTGTTTTCTCAGCGAGAGAATGCCAAAATGAACATTTCATGCATAACTCCTGTATTTTGAGGAAAACTCACTGAAATCCACCTGTAACTTCAAGTTTATGCATCTTTCTATGCTTTCAGGTTGAAACTTGACTGAAAACTCACTTTTAAAAAAAGTTATGGCATTTTTGTATCACAGGTCACAAATAGTGTTTTCTCAGCGAGAGAAGGCCAAAATGAACACTTCATGCATAACTCCTGTATTTTGAGGAAAACTCACTGAAATCCACCTGTAACTTCAAGTTTATGCATCTTTCTATGCTTTCAGGTTGAAACTTGACTGAAAACTCACTTTTAAAAAAAGTTATGGCATTTTTGTGTCACAGGTCACAAATAGTGTTTTCTCAGCGAGAGAAGGCCAAAATGAACACTTCATGCATAACTCCTGTATTTTGAGGAAAACTCACTGAAATCCACCTGTAACTTCAAGTTTATGCATCTTTCTATGCTTTCAGGTTGAAACTTGACTGAAAACTCACTTTTAAAAAAAGTTATGGCATTTTTGTATCACAGGTCACAAATAGTGTTTTCTCAGTGGGAGAAGGCCAAAATGAACACTTCATGCATAACTCCTGTATTTTGATGAAAACTCACTGAAATCAAGCTGTAACTTCAAGTTTATGCATCTTTCTATGCAATCAGGTTGAAACTTGACTGAAAACTCACTTTGAACAAAAGTTATGGCTGTTTTGTGTCGCAGGTCACAAATAGCGTTTTCTCAGCGAGAGAAGGCCAATATGAACACTTCATTCAGTACTCCTGTATTTTGATGAAAACTCACTGAAATCAAGCTGTAACTTCAAGTTTATGCATCTTTCTATGCTTTCAGGTTGAAACTTGACTGAAAACTCACTTTGAACAAAAGTTATGGCTGTTTTGTGTCGCAGGTCACAAATAGCGTTTTCTCAGCGAGAGAAGGCCAATATGAACACTTCATGCATAACTACTGTATTTTGAGGAAAACTCACTGAAATCCACCTGTAACTTCAAGTTTATGCATCTTTCTATGCTTTCAGGTAGAAACTTGACTGAAAACTCACTTTGAACAAAAGTTATGGCTGTTTTGTGTCGCAGGTCACAAATAGCGTTTTCTCAGCGAGAGAAGGCCAAAATGAAGACTTCATGCATAACTCCTGTATTTTGATGAAAAGTCTCTGAAATCAAGCTGTAACTTCAAGTTTATGCATCTTTCTATGCTTTCAGGTTGAAACTTGACTGAAAACTCACTTTGAACAAAAGTTATGGCATTTTTGTATCACAGGTCACAAATAGTGTTTTCTCAGCGAGAGAAGGCCAAAATGAACACTTCATGCATAACTCCTGTATTTTGAGGAAAACTCACTGAAATCCACCTGTAACTTCAAGTTTATGCATCTTTCTATGCTTTCAGGTTGAAACTTGACTGAAAACTCACTTTTAAAAAAAGTTGTGGCATTTTTGTATCACAGGTCACAAATAGTGTTTTCTCAGCGAGAGAAGGCCAAAATGAACACTTCATGCATAACTCCTGTATTTTGAAGAAAACTCACTGAAATCAAGCTGTAACTTCAAGTTTATGCATCTTTCTATGCTTTCAGGTTGAAATTTGACTGAAAACTCACTTTTAAAAAAGTTTTGGCATTTTTGTATCACAGGTCACAAATAGTGTTTTCTCAGCGAGAGAAGGTCAAAATGAACACTTCATGCATAACTCCTGTATTTTGATGAAAACTCACTGACATCAAGCTGTGACTTCAAGTTTATGCATCTTTCTATGCTTTCAGGTTGAAACTTGACTGAAAACTCACTTTGAACAAAAGTTATGGCTGTTTTTTGTCGCAGGTCACAATTAGCGTTTTCTCAGCGAGAGAAGGCCAAAATGAACACTTCATGCATAACTCCTGTATTTTGATGAAAACTCACTGAAATCAAGATGTAACTTCAAGTTTATGCATCTTTCTATGCTTTCAGGTAGAAACTTGACTGAAAACTCAATTTGAACAAAAGTTATGGCTGTTTTGTGTCACAGGTCACAAATAGCGTTTTCTCAGCGAGAGAAGGCCAAAATGAACACTTCATGCATAACTCCTGTATTTTGATGAAAACTCACTGAAATCAAGCTGTAACTTCAAGTTTATGCATCTTTCTATGCTTTCAGGTTGAAACTTGACTCAAAACTCACTTTAAACAAAAGTTATGGCATTTTTGTATCACAGGTCACAAATAGTGTTTTCTCAGCGAGAGAAGGCCAAAATGAACACTTCATGCATAACTCCTGTATTTTGATGAAAACTCACTGAAATCAAGCTGTAACTTCAAGTTTATGCATCTTTCTATGCTTTCAGGTTGAAACTTGACTGAAAAGTCACTTTGAACAAAAGTTATGGCATTTTTGTATCACAGGTCACAAATAGTGTTTTCTCAGCGAGAGAAGGCCAAAATGAACACTTCATGCATAACTCCTGTATTTTGATGAAAACTCACTGAAATCAAGCTGTAACTTCAAGTTGATGCATCTTTCTATGCTTTCAGGTTGAAACTTGACTGAAAACTCACTTTGAACAAAAGTTATGGCTGTTTTTTGTCACAGGTCACAAATAGCGTTTTCTCAGCGAGAGAAGGCCAAAATGAACACTTCATGCATAACTCCTGTATTTTGATGAAAACTCACTGAAATCAAGCTGTAACTTCAAGTTTATGCATCTTTCTATGCTTTCAGGTTGAAACTTGACTGAAAACTCACTTTGAACAAAAGTTATGGCTGTTTTGTGTCACAGGTCACAAATAGCGTTTTCTCAGCGAGAGAAGGCCAAAATGAACACTTCATGCATAACTCCTGTATTTTGATGAAAACTCACTGAAATCAAGCTGTAACTTCAAGTTTATGCATCTTTTTATGCTTTCAGGTTGAAACTTGACTGAAAACTCACTTTGAAGAAAAGTTATGGCATTTTTGTATCACAGGTCACAAATAGTGTTTTCTCAGCGAGAGAAGGACAAAATGAACACTTCATGCATAACTCCTGTATTTTGAGGAAAACTCACTGAAATCCACCTGTAACTTCAAGTTTATGCATCTTTCTATGCTTTCAGGTTGAAACTTGACTGAAAACTCACTTTGAACAAAAGTTATGGCTGTTTTGTGTCGCAGGTCACAAATAGCGTTTTCTCAGCGAGAGAAGGCCAAAATGAAGACTTCATGCATAACTCCTATATTTTGATGAAAAGTCACTGAAATCAAGCTGTAAATTCAAGTTTATGCATCTTTCTATGCTTTCAGGTTGAAACTTGACTGAAAACTCACTTTGAACAAAAGTTATGTCATTTTTGTATCACAGGTCACAAATAGTGTTTTCTCAGCGAGAGAAGGCCAAAATGAACACTTCATGCATAACTCCTGTATTTTGATGAAAACTCACTGAAATCTAGCTGTAACTTCAAGTTTATGCATCTTTCTATGCTTTCAGGTTGAAACTTGACTGAAAACTCACTTTTAAAAAAGTTATGGCATTTTTGTATCACAGGTCACAAATAGTGTTTTCTCAGCGAGAGAAGGCCAAAATGAACACTTCATGCATAACTCCTGTATTTTGAGGAAAACTCACTGAAATCCACCTGTAACTTCAAGTTTATGCATCTTTCTATGCTTTCAGGTTGAAACTTGACTGAAAACTCACTTTTATAAAAAGTTATGGCATTTTTGTGTCACAGGTCACAAATAGTGTTTTCTCAGCGAGAGAAGGCCAAAATGAACACTTCATGCATAACTCCTGTATTTTGATGAAAACTCACTGAAATCAAGCTGTAACTTCAAGTTTATGCATCTTTCTATGCTTTCAGGTTGAAACTTGACTGAAAACTCACTTTGAACAAAAGTTATGGCTGTTTTGTGTCGCAGGTCACAAATAGCGTTTTCTCAGCGAGAGAAGGCCAAAATGAACACTTCATGCATAACTCCTGTATTTTGAGGAAAACTCACTGAAAACCACCTGTAACTTTAAGTTGATGCATCTTTCTATGCTTTCAGGTTGAAACTTGACTGAAAATTCACTTTTAAAAAAAGTTATGGCATTTTTGTATCACAGGTCACAAATAGTGTTTTCTCAGCGAGAGAAGGCCAAAATGAACACTTCATGCATAACTCCTGTATTTTGATGAAAACTCACTTAAATCAAGCTGTAACTTCAAGTTTATGCATCTTTCTATGCTTTCAGGTTGAAACTTGACTGAAAACTCACTTTGAACAAAAGCTATGGCTGTTTTGTGTCGCAGGTCACAAATAGCGTTTTCTCAGCGAGAGAAGGCCAAAATGAACACTTCATGCATAACTCCTGTATTTTGAGGAAAACTCACTGAAATAAAGCTGTAACTTCAAGTTTATGCATCTTTCTATGCTTTCAGGTTGAAACTTGACTGAAAACTCACTTTGAAAAAAAGTTATGGCTGTTTTGTGTCACAGGTCACAAATAGCGTTTTCTCAGCGAGAGAAGGCCAAAATGAACACTTCATGCATAACTCCTGTATTTTGAGGAAAACTCACTGAAATCAACCTGTAACTTCAAGTTTATGCATCTTTCTATGCTTTCAGGTTGAAAGTTGACGGAAAACTCACTTTTAAAAAAAGTTATGGCATTTTTGTATCACAGGTCACAAATAGTGTTTTCTCAGCGAGAGAAGGCCAAAATGAACACTTCATGCATAACTCCTGTATTTTGAGGAAAACTCACTGAAAACCACCTGTAACTTTAAGTTTATGCATCTTTCTATGCTTTCAGGTTGAAACTTGACTGAAAATTCACTTTTAAAAAAAGTTATGGCATTTTTGTATCACAGGTCACAAATAGTGTTTTCTCAGCGAGAGAAGGCCAAAATGAACACTTCATGCATAACTCCTGTATTTTGATGAAAACTCACTGAAATCAAGCTGTAACTTCAAGTTTATGCATCTTTCTATGCTTTCAGGTTGAAACTTGACTGAAAACTCACTTTGAACAAAACTTATGGCATTTTTGTATCACAGGTCACAAATAGTGTTTTCTCAGCGAGAGAAGGCCAAAATGAACACTTCATGCATAACTCCTGTATTTTGAGGAAAACTCACTGAAATCCACCTGTAACTTCAAGTTTATGCATCTTTCTATGCTTTCAGGTTGAAACTTGACTGAAAACTCACTTTTATAAAAAGTTATGGCATTTTTGTGTCACAGGTCACAAATAGTGTTTTCTCAGCGAGAGAAGGCCAAAATGAACACTTCATGCATAACTCCTGTATTTTGATGAAAACTCACTGAAATCAAGCTGTAACTTCAAGTTTATGCATCTTTCTATGCTTTCAGGTTGAAACTTGACTGAAAACTCACTTTGAACAAAAGTTATGGCTGTTTTCTGTCGCAGGTCACAAATAGCGTTTTCTCAGCGAGAGAAGGCCAAAATGAACACTTCATGCATAACTCCTGTATTTTGAGGAAAACTCACTGAAAACCACCTGTAACTTTAAGTTTATGCATCTTTCTATGCTTTCAGGTTGAAACTTGACTGAAAATTCACTTTTAAAAAAAGTTATGGCATTTTTGTATCACAGGTCACAAATAGTGTTTTCTCAGCGAGAGAAGGCCAAAATGAACACTTCATGCATAACTCCTGTATTTTGATGAAAACTCACTTAAATCAAGCTGTAACTTCAAGTTTATGCATCTTTCTATGCTTTCAGGTTGAAACTTGACTGAAAACTCACTTTGAACAAAAGCTATGGCTGTTTTGTGTCGCAGGTCACAAATAGCGTTTTCTCAGCGAGAGAAGGCCAAAATGAACACTTCATGCATAACTCCTGTATTTTGAGGAAAACTCACTGAAATAAAGCTGTAACTTCAAGTTTATGCATCTTTCTATGCTTTCAGGTTGAAACTTGACTGAAAACTCACTTTGAAAAAAAGTTATGGCTGTTTTGTGTCACAGGTCACAAATAGCGTTTTCTCAGCGAGAGAAGGCCAAAATGAACACTTCATGCATAACTCCTGTATTTTGAGGAAAACTCACTGAAATCAACCTGTAACTTCAAGTTTATGCATCTTTCTATGCTTTCAGGTTGAAAGTTGACGGAAAACTCACTTTTAAAAAAAGTTATGGCATTTTTGTATCACAGGTCACAAATAGTGTTTTCTCAGCGAGAGAAGGCCAAAATGAACACTTCATGCATAACTCCTGTATTTTGAGGAAAACTCACTGAAAACCACCTGTAACTTTAAGTTTATGCATCTTTCTATGCTTTCAGGTTGAAACTTGACTGAAAATTCACTTTTAAAAAAAGTTATGGCATTTTTGTATCACAGGTCACAAATAGTGTTTTCTCAGCGAGAGAAGGCCAAAATGAACACTTCATGCATAACTCCTGTATTTTGATGAAAACTCACTGAAATCAAGCTGTAACTTCAAGTTTATGCATCTTTCTATGCTTTCAGGTTGAAACTTGACTGAAAACTCACTTTGAACAAAACTTATGGCTGTTTTGTGTCGCAGGTCACAAATAGCGTTTTCTCAGCGAGAGAAGGCCAAAATGAACACTTCATGCATAACTCCTGTATTTTGATGAAAACTCACTGAAATCCACCTGTAACTTCAAGTTTATGCATCTTTCTATGCTTTCAGGTTGAAACTTGACTGAAAACTCACTTTTAAAAAAAGTTATGGCATTTTTGTATCACAGGTCACAAATAGTGTTTTCTCAGCGAGAGAAAGCCAAAATGAACACTTCATGCATAACTCCTGTATTTTGATAAAAAATCACTGAAATCAAGCTGTAACTTCAAGTTTATGCATCTTTCTATGCTTTCAGGTTGAAACTTGACTGAAAACTCACTTTGAAAAAAAGTTATGGCTGTTTTATTTCACAGGTCACAAATAGCGTTTTCTCAGCGAGAGAAGGCCAAAATGAACACTTCATGCATAACTCCTGTATTTTGAGGAAAACTCACTGAAATCCACCTGTAACTTCAAGTTTATGCATCTTTCTATGCTTTCAGGTTGAAACTTGACGGAAAACTCACTTTTAAAAAAAGTTATGGCATTTTTGTATCACAGGTCACAAATAGTGTTTTCTCAGCGAGAGGAGGCCAAAATGAACACTTCATGCATAACTCCTGTATTTTGAGGAAAACTCACTGAAATCAAGCTGTAACTTGAAGTTTGTGCATCTTTCTATGCTTTCAGGTTGAAACTTGACTGAAAACTCACTTTGAACATAAGTTATGGCATTTTTGTATCACAGGTCACAAATAGTGTTTTCTCAGCGAGAGAAGGCCAAAATTAACACTTCATGCATAACTCCTGTATTTTGATGAAAACTCACTGAAATCAAGATGTAACTTCAAGTTTTTGCATCTTTCTATGCTTTCAGGTTGAAACTTGACGGAAAACTCACTTTTAAAAAAAGTTATTGCAGTTTTTTATCACAGGTCACAAATAGTGTTTTCTCAGCGAGAGAAGGCCAAAATGAACACTTCATGCATAACTCCTGTATTTTGAGGAAAACTCACTGAAATCCACCTGTAACTTCAAGTTTATGCATCTTTCTATGCTTTCAGGTTGAAACTTGACTGAAAACTCACTTTGAACAAAAGTTATGGCATTTTTGTATCACAGGTCACAAATAGTGTTTTCTCAGCGAGAGAAGGCCAAAATGAACACTTCATGCATAACTCCTGTATTTTGATGAAAACTCACTGAAATCAAGCTGTAACTTCAAGTTTGTGCATCTTTCTATGCTTTCAGGTTGAAACTTGACTGAAAACTCACTTTGAAAAAAAGTTATGGCTGTTTTGTGTCACAGGTCACAAATAGCGTTTTCTCAGCGAGAGAAGGCCAAAATGAACACTTCATGCATAACTCCTGTATTTTGAGGAAAACTCACTGAAATCAAGCTGTAACTTGAAGTTTATGCATCTTTTTATGCTTTCAGGTTGAAACTTGACTGAAAACTCACTTTGAAGAAAAGTTATGGCATTTTTGTATCACAGGTCACAAATAGTGTTTTCTCAGCGAGAGGAGGCCAAAATGAACACTTCATGCATAACTCCTGTATTTTGAGGAAAACTCACTGAAATCAAGCTGTAACTTGAAGTTTGTGCATCTTTCTATGCTTTCAGGTTGAAACTTGACTGAAAACTCACTTTGAACATAAGTTATGGCATTTTTGTATCACAGGTCACAAATAGTGTTTTCTCAGCGAGAGAAGGCCAAAATTAACACTTCATGCATAACTCCTGTATTTTGATGAAAACTCACTGAAATCAAGATGTAACTTCAAGTTTTTGCATCTTTCTATGCTTTCAGGTTGAAACTTGACTGAAAACTCACTTTGAACAAAAGTTATGGCATTTTTGTATCACAGGTCACAAATAGTGTTTCCTCAGCGAGAGAAGGCCAAAATGAACACTTAATGCGTAACTCCTGTATTTTGATGAAAACTCACTGAAATCAAGCTTTAACTTCAAGTTTATGCATCTTTCTATGCTTTCAGGTTGAAACTTGACTGAAAACTCACTTTGAACAAAAATTATGGCCTTTTTGCATCACAGGTCACAAATAGTGTTTTCTCAGCGAGAGAAGGCCAAAATGAACACTTCATGCATAACTCCTGTATTTTTATGAAAACTCACTGAAATCAAGCTAGAACTTCAAGTTTATGCATCTTTCTATGCTTTCAGGTTGAAACTTGACGGAAAACTCACTTTTAAAAAAATTTATGGCATTTTTTTATCACAGGTCACAAATAGTGTTTTCTCAGCGAGAGAAGGCCAAAATGAACACTTCATGCATAACTCCTGTATTTTGAGGAAAACTCACTGAAATCCACCTGTAACTTCAAGTTTATGCATCTTTCTATGCTTTCAGGTTGAAACTTGACTGAAAACTCACTTTGAACAAAAGTTATGGCATTTTTGTATCACAGGTCACAAATAGTGTTTTCTCAGCGAGAGAAGGCCAAAATGAACACTTCATGCATAACTCCTGTATTTTGATGAAAACTCACTGAAATCAAGCTGTAACTTCAAGTTTGTGCATCTTTCTATGCTTTCAGGTTGAAACTTGACTGAAAACTCACTTTGAAAAAAAGTTATGGCTGTTTTGTGTCACAGGTCACAAATAGCGTTTTCTCAGCGAGAGACGGCCAAAATGAACACTTCATGCATAACTCCTGTATTTTGAGGAAAACTCACTGAAATCAAGCTGTAACTTGAAGTTTATGCATCTTTTTATGCTTTCAGGTTGAAACTTGACTGAAAACTCACTTTGAAGAAAAGTTATGGCATTTTTGTATCACAGGTCACAAATAGTGTTTTCTCAGCGAGAGAAGGCCAAAATTAACACTTCATGCATAACTCCTGTATTTTGATGAAAACTCACTGAAATCAAGCTGTAACTTCAAGTTTATGCATCTTTCTATGCTTTCAGGTTGAAACTTGACTGAAAACTCACTTTGAACAAAAGTTATGGCATTTTTGTATCACAGGTCACAAATAGTGTTTTCTCAGCGAGAGAAGGCCAAAATTAACACTTCATGCATAACTCCTGTATTTTGATGAAAACTCACTGAAATCAAGATGTAACTTCAAGTTTATGCATCTTTCTATGCTTTCAGGTTGAAACTTGACTGAAAACTCACTTTGAACAAAAGTTATGGCATTTTTGTATCACAGGTCACAAATAGTGTTTCCTCAGCGAGAGAAGGCCAAAATGAACACTTCATGCATAACTACTGTATTTTGATGAAAACTCACTGAAATCAAGCTGTAACTTCAAGTTTATGCATATTTCTATGCTTTCAGTTTGAAACTTGACTGAAAACTCACTTTGAACAAAAATTATGTCATTTTTGTATCACAGGTCACAAATAGTGTTTTCTCAGCGAGAAAAGGCCAAAATGAACACTTCATGCAAAACTCCTGTATTTTGATGAAAACTCACTGAACTCAAGCTGTAACTTCAAGTTTATGCATCTTTCTATGCTTTCAGGATGAAACTTGACTGAAAACTCACTTTGAAAAAAAGTTATGGCTTTTTTGTGTCACAGGTCACAAATAGCGTTTTTTCAGCGAGAGAAGGCCAAAATGAACACTTCATGCATAACTCCTGTATTTTGAGGAAAACTCACTGAAATCAAGCTGTAACTTGAAGTTTATGCATCTTTCTATGCTTTCAGGTTGAAACTTGACTGAAAACTCACTTTGAAGAAAAGTTATGGCATTTTTGTATCACAGGTCACAAATAGTGTTTTCTCAGCGAGAGAAGGCCAAAATGAACACTTCATGCATAACTCCTGTATTTTGATGAAAACTCACTGAAATCAAGATGTAACTTCAAGTTTTTGCATCTTTCTATGCTTTCAGGTTGAAACTTGACTGAAAACTCACTTTGAACAAAAGTTATGGCATTTTTGTATCACAGGTCACAAATAGTGTTTCCTCAGCGAGAGAAGGCCAAAATGAACACTTAATGCGTAACTCCTGTATTTTGATGAAAACTCACTGAAATCAAGCTTTAACTTCAAGTTTATGCATCTTTCTATGCTTTCAGGTTGAAACTTGACTGAAAACTCACTTTGAACAAAAATTATGGCATTTTTGCATCACAGGTCACAAATAGTGTTTTCTCAGCGAGAGAAGGCCAAAATGAACACTTCACACATAACTCCTGTATTTTGATGAAAACTCACTGAAATCAAGCTGTAACTTCAAGTTTATGCATCTTTCTATGCTTTCAGGTTGAAACTTGACTGAAAACTCACTTTGAAAAAAAGTTATGGCTGTTTTGTGTCACAGGTCACAAATAGCGTTTTCTCAGCGAGAGAAGGCCAAAATGAACACTTCATGCATAACTCCTGTATTTTGATGAAAACTCACTGAAATCAAGCTGTAACTTGAAGTTTATGCATATTTCTATGCTTTCAGTTTGAAACTTGACTGAAAACTCACTTTGAACAAAAATTATGTCATTTTTGTATCACAGGTCACAAATAGTGTTTTCTCAGCGAGAGAAGGCCAAAATGAACACTTCATGCATAACTCCTGTATTTTGAGGAAAACTCACTGAAATCAAGCTGTAACTTCAAGTTTATGCATCTTTCTATGCTTTCAGGTTGAAACTTGACTGAAAACTCACTTTTAAAAAAAGTTATGGCATTTTTGTATCACAGGTCACAAATGGTGTTTTCTCAGCGAGAGAAGGCCAAAATGAACACTTCGTGCATAACTCCTGTATTTTGATGAAAACTCACTGAAATCAAGCTGCAACTTCAAGTTTATGCATCTTTCTATGCTTTCAGGTTGAAACTTGACTGAAAACTCACTTTGAACAAAAGTTATGGCATTTTTGTGTCGCAGGTCACAAATAGCGTTTTCTCAGCGAGAGAAGGCCAAAATGAACACTTCATGCATAACTCCTGTATTTTGAGGAAAACTCAATGAAATCCACCTGTAACTTCAAGTTTATGCATCTTTCTATGCTTTCAGTTTGAAACTTGACTGAAAATTCACTTTGAACAAAAGTTATGGCATTTTTGTATCACAGGTCACAAATAGTGTTTTCTCAGCGAGAGAAGGCCAAAATGAACACTTCATGCATAACTCCTGTATTTTGATGAAAACTCACTGAAATCAAGCTGTAACTTCAAGTTTATGCATCTTTCTATGCTTTCAGGTTGAAACTTGACTGAAAACTCACTTTGAACAAAGGTTATGGCATTTTGTATCACAGGTCACAAATAGTGTTTTCTCAGCGAGAGAAGGCCAAAATGAACACTTCATGCATAACTCCTGTATTTTGATGAAAACTCACTGAAATCCACCTGTAACTTCAAGTTTATGCATCTTTCTATGCTATCAGGTTGAAACTTGACTGAAAACTCACTTTGAACAAAGGTTATGGCATTTTGTATCACAGGTCACAAATAGTGTTTTCTCAGCGAGAGAAGGCCAAAATGAACACTTCATGCATAACTCCTGTATTTTGATGAAAACTCACTGAAATCAAGCTGTAACTTCAAGTTTATGCATCTTTCTATGCTTTCAGGTTGAAACTTGACTGAAAACTCACTTTGAAAAAAAGTTATGGCTGTTTTGTGTCACAGGTCACAAATAGCGTTTTTTCAGCGAGAGAAGGCCAAAATGAACACTTCATGCATAACTCCTGTATTTTGAGGAAAACTCACTGAAATCAAGCTGTAACTTGAAGTTTATGCATCTTTCTATGCTTTCAGGTTGAAACTTGACTTAAAACTCACTTTGAAGAAAAGTTATGGCATTGTTGTATCACAGGTCACAAATAGTGTTTTCTCAGCGAGAGAAGGCCAAAATTAACACTTCATGCATAACTCCTGTATTTTGATGAAAACTCACTGAAATCAAGATGTAACTTCAAGTTTTTGCATCTTTCTATGCTTTCAGGTTGAAACTTGACTGAAAACTCACTTTGAACAAAAGTTATGGCATTTTTGTATCACAGGTCACAAATAGTGTTTCCTCAGCGAGAGAAGGCCAAAATGAACACTTCATGCGTAACTCCTGTATTTTGATGAAAACTCCCTGAAATCAAGCTGTAACTTGAAGTTTATGCATCTTTCTATGCTTTCAGGTTGAAACTTGACAGAAAACTCACTTTGAACAAAAGTTATGGCATTTTTGTATCACAGGTCACAAATAGTGTTTCCTCAGCGAGAGAAGGCCAAAATGAACACTTCATGCATAACTCTTGTATTTTGATGAAAACTCACTGAAATCAAGCTGTAACTTCAAGTTTATGCATCTTTCTATGCTTTCAGGTTGAAACTTGACTGAAAACTCACTTTGAACAAAAATTATGTCATTTTTGTATCACAGGTCACAAATAGTGTTTTCTCAGCGAGAGAAGGCCAAAATGAACACTTCATGCATAACTCCTGTATTTTGACTAAAACTCACTGAAATCAAGGTGTAACTTCAAGTTTATGCATCTTTCTATGCTTTCAGGTTGAAACTTGACTGAAAACTCACTTTGAAAAAAAGTTATGTCTGTTTTGTGTCACAGGTCACAAATAGCGTTTTTTCAGCGAGAGAAGGCCAAAATGAACACTTCATGCATAACTCCTGTATTTTGAGGAAAACTCACTGAAATCAAGCTGTAACTTGAAGTTTATGCATCTTTCTATGCTTTCAGGTTGAAACTTGACTGAAAACTCACTTTGAAGAAAAGTTATGGCATTTTTGTATCACAGGTCACAAATAGTGTTTTCTCAGCGAGAGAAGGCCAAAATTAACACTTCATGCATAACTCCTGTATTTTGAGGAAAACTCACTGAAATCAACCTGTAACTTCAAGTTTATGCATCTTTCTATGCTTTCAGGTTGAAACTTGACTGAAAACTCACTTTGAAGAAAAGTTATGGCAATTTTGTATCACAGGTCACAAATAGTGTTTTCTCACCGAGAGAAGGCAAAAATTAACACTTCATGAATAACTCCTGTATTTTGATGAAAACTCACTGAAATCAAGATGTAACTTCAAGTTTATGCATCTTTCTATGCTTTCAGGTTGAAACTTGACTGAAAACTCACTTTGAACAAAAGTTATGGCATTTTTGTATCACAGGTCACAAATAGTGTTTCCTCAGCGAGAGAAGGCCAAAATGAACACTTCATGCATAACTCCTGTATTTTGAGGAAAACTCACTGAAATCAAGCTGTAACTTGAAGTTTGTGCATCTTTCTATGCTTTCAGGTTGAAACTTGACTGAAAACTCACTTTGAACAAAAGTTATGGCATTTTTGTATCACAGGTCACAAATAGTGTTTTCTCAGCGAGAGAAGGCCAAAATTAACACTTCATGCATAACTCCTGTATTTTGATGAAAACTCACTGAAATCAAGATGTAACTTCAAGTTTATGCATCTTTCTATGCTTTCAGGTTGAAACTTGACTGAAAACTCACTTTGAACAAAAGTTATGGCATTTTTGTATCACAGGTCACAAATAGTGTTTCCTCAGCGAGAGAAGGCCAAAATGAACACTTCATGCATAACTCCTGTATTTTGATGAAAACTCACTGAAATCAAGCTGTAACTTCAAGTTTATGCATATTTCTATGCTTTCAGGTTGAAACTTGACTGAAAACTCACTTTGAACAAAAATTATGTCATTTTTGTATCACAGTTCACAAATAGTGTTTTCTCAGCGAGAGAAGGCCAAAATGAACACTTCATGCATAACTCCTGTATTTTGACTAAAACTCACTGAAATCAAGCTGTAACTTCAAGTTTATGCATCTTTCTATGCTTTCAGGTTGAAACTTGACTGAAAACTCACTTTGAAAAAAAGTTATGGCTGTTTTGTGTCACAGGTCACAAATAGCGTTTTTTCAGCGAGAGAAGGCAGAAATGAACACTTCATGCATAACTCCTGTATTTTGAGGAAAACTCACTGAAATCAAGCTGTAACTTGAAGTTTATGCATCTTTCTATGCTTTCAGGTTGAAACTTGACTGAAAACTCACTTTGAAGAAAAGTTATGCCATTTTTGTATCACAGGTCACAAATAGTGTTTTCTCAGCGAGAGAAGGCCAAATTAACACTTCATGCATAACTCCTGTATTTTGATGAAAACTCACTGAAATCAAGATGTAACTTCAAGTTTTTGCATCTTTCTATGCTTTCAGGTTGAAACTTGACTGAAAACTCACTTTGAACAAAAGTAATGGCATTTTTGTATCACAGGTCACAAATAGTGTTTCCTCAGCGAGAGAAGGCCAAAATGAACACTTCATGCGTAACTCCTGTATTTTGATGAAAACTCCCTGAAATCAAGCTGTAACTTGAAGTTTATGCATCTTTCTATGCTTTCAGGTTGAAACTTGACAGAAAACTCACTTTGAAAAAAAGTTATGGCATTTTTGTATCACAGGTCACAAATAGTGTTTCCTCAGCGAGAGAAGGCCAAAATGAACACTTCATGCATAACTCTTGTATTTTGATGAAAACTCACTGAAATCAAGCTGTAACTTCAAGTTTATGCATCTTTCTATGCTTTCAGGTTGAAACTTGACTGAAAACTCACTTTGAAAAAAAGTTATGGCTGTTTTGTGTCACAGGTCACAAATAGCGTTTTTTCAGCGAGAGAAGGCCAAAATGAACGCTTCATGCATAACTCCTGTATTTTGAGGAAAACTCACTGAAATCAAGCTGTAACTTGAAGTTTATGCATCTTTCTATGCTTTCAGGTTGAAACTTGACTGAAAACTCACTTTGAAGAAAAGTTATGGCATTTTTGTATCACAGGTCACAAATAGTGATTTCTCAGCGAGAGAAGGCCAAAATTAACACTTCATGCATAACTCCTGTATTTTGAGGAAAACTCACTGAAATCAACCTGTAACTTCAAGTTTATGCATCTTTCTATGCTTTCAGGTTGAAACTTGACTGAAAACTCACTTTGAAGAAAAGTTATGGCAATTTTGTATCACAGGTCACAAATAGTGTTTTCTCACCGAGAGAAGGCCAAAATTAACACTTCATGAATAACTCCTGTATTTTGATGAAAACTCACTGAAATCAAGCTGTAACTTCAAGTTTATGCATCTTTCTATGCTATCAGGTTGAAACTTGACTGAAAACTCACTTTGAACAAAAGTTATGGCTGTTTTGTGTCGCAGGTCACAAATAGCGTTTTCTCAGCGAGAGAAGGCCAAAAAACACTTCATGCAGAACTCCTGTATTTTGAGGAAAACTCACTGAAATCCATCTGTAACTTCAAGTTTATGCATCTTTCTATGCTTTCAGGTTGAAACTTGACTGAAAACTCACTTTTAAAAAAAGTTATGGCATTTTTGTATCACAGGTCACAAATATTGTTTTCTCAGCGAGAGAAGGCCAAAATGAACACTTCATGCATAACTCCTGTATTTTGATGAAAACTCACTGAAATCAAGCTGTAACTTCAAGTTTATGCATCTTTCTATGCTTTCAGGTTGAAACTTGACTGAAAACTCACTTTGACCAAAAGTTATGGCTTTTTTGTGTCGCAGGTCACAAATAGCGTTTTCTCAGCGAGAGAAGGCCAAAATGAACACTTCATGCATAACTCCTGTATTTTGAGGAAAACTCACTGAAATCCACCTGTAACTTCAAGTTTATGCATCTTTCTATGCTTTCAGGTTTAAACTTGACTGAAAAGTCACTTTTAAAAAAAGTTATGGCATTTTTGTGTCACAGGTCACAAATAGTGTTTTCTCAGCGAGAGAAGGCCAAAATGAACACTTCATGCATAACTCCTGTATTTTGATGAAAACTCACTGAAATCAAGCTGTAACTTCAAGTTTATGTATCTTTCTATGCTTTCAGGATGAAACTTGACTGAAAACTCACTTTGACCAAAAGTTATGGCTATTTTGTGTCGCAGGTCACAAATAGCGTTTTCTCAATGAGAGAAGGCCAAAATGAACACTTCATGCATAACTCCTGTATTTTGAGGAAAACTCACTGAAATCAAGCTGTAACTTCAAGTTTATGCATCTTTCTATGCTTTCAGGTTGAAACTTGACTGAAAACTCACTTTTAAAAAAGTTATGGCATTTTTGTATCACAGGTCACAAATAGTGTTTTCTCAGCGAGAGAAGGCCAAAAAAAACACTTCATGCATAACTCCTGTATTTTGATGAAAACTCACTGAAATCAAGCTGTAACTTCAAGTTTATGCATCTTTCTATGCTTTCAGGTTGAAACTTGACTGAAAACTCACTTTGAACAAAAGTTATGGCATTTTTGTATCACAGGTCACAAATAGTGTTTCCTCAGCGAGAGAAGGCCAAAATGAACACTTCATGCATAACTCCTGTATTTTGATGAAAACTCACTGAAATAAAGCTGTAACTTCAAGTTTATGCATCTTTCTATGCTTTCAGGTTGAAACTTGACTGAAAACTCACTTTGAAAAAAAGTTATGGCTGTTTTGTGTCACAGGTCACAAATAGCGTTTTCTCAGCGAGAGAATGCCAAAATGAACACTTCATGCATAACTCCTGTATTTTGAGGAAAACTCACTGAAATCCACCTGTAACTTCAAGTTTATGCATCTTTCTATGCTTTCAGGTTGAAACTTGACGGAAAACTCACTTTTAAAAAAAGTTATCGCATTTTTGTATCACAGGTCACAAATAGTGTTTTCTCAGCGAGAGAAGGCCAAAATGAACACTTCATGCATAACTCCTGTATTTTGATGAAAACTCACTGAAATCAAGCTGTAACTTCAAGTTTGTGCATCTTTCGATGCTTTCAGGTTGAAACTTGACTGAAAACTCACTTTGAAAAAAAGTTATGGCTGTTTTGTGTCACAGGTCACAAATAGCGTTTTCTCAGCCAAAATGAACACTTCATGCATAACTCCTGTATTTTGATAAAAACTCACTTAAATCAAGCTGTAACTTCAAGTTTATGCATCTTTCTATGCTTTCAGGTTGAAACTTGACTGAAAACTCATTTTGAAAAAAAGTTATGGCATTTTTGTATCACAGGTCACAAATAGTGTTTTCTCAGCGAGAGAAGGCCAAAATGAACACTTCATGCATAACTCCTGTATTTTGATGAAAACTCACTGAAATCAAGATGTAACTTCAAGTTTATGCATCTTTCTATGCTTTCAGGTTGAAACTTGACTGAAAACTCACTTTGAAAAAAAGTTATGGCTGTTTTGTGTCACAGGTCACAAATAGTGTTTCCTAAGCGAGAGAAGGCCAAAATGAACACTTCATGCGTAACTCCTGTATTTTGATGAAAACTCACTTAAATCAAGCTGTAACTTCAAGTTTATGCATCTTTCTATGCTTTCAGGTTGAAACTTGACTGAAAACTCACTTTGAACAAAAATTATGGCATTTTTGTATCACAGGTCACAAATAGTGTTTTCTCAGCGAGAGAAGGCCAAAATGAACACTTCATGCATAACTCCTGTATTTTGATGAAAACTCACTGAAATCAAGCTGTAACTTCAAGTTTATGCATCTTTCTATGCTTTCAGGTTGAAACTTGACTGACAACTCACTTTTAAAAAAAGTTATGGCTTTTTTGTGTCACAGGTCACAAATAGCGTTTTCTCAGCGAGAGAAGGCCAAAATGAACACTTCATGCATAACTCCTGTATTTTGAGGAAAACTCACTGAAATCCACCTGTAACTTCAAATTTATGCATCTTTCTATGCTTTCAGGTTGAAACTTGACTGAAAACTCACTTTGAACATAAGTTATGGCATTTTTTTATCACAGGTCACAAATAGTGTTTTCTCAGCGAGAGAAGGCCAAAATTAACACTTCATGCATAACTCCTGTATTTTGATGAAAACTCACTGAATTCAAGCTGTAACTTCAAGTTTATGCATCTTTCTAAGCTTTCAGGTTGAAAATTGACTGAAAACTCACTTTGAACAAAAGTTATGGCTGTTTTGTGTCGCAGGTCAAAAATAGCGTCTTCTCAGCGAGAGAAGGCCAAAATGAACACTTCATGCATAACTCCTGTATTTTGACTAAAACTCACTGAAATCAAGCTGTAACTTCAAGTTTATGCATCTTTCTATGCTTTCAGGTTGAAACTTGACTGAAAACTCACTTTGAAAAAAAGTTATGGCTGTTTTGTGTCACAGGTCACAAATAGCGTTTTTTCAGCGAGAGAAGGCCAAAATGAACACTTCATGCATAACTCCTGTATTTTGAGAAAAACTCACTGAAATCAAGCTGTTACTTGAAGTTTATGCATCTTTCTATGCTTTCAGGTTGAAACTTGACTGAAAACTCACTTTGAAGAAAAGTTATGGCATTTTTGTATCACAGGTCACAAATAGTGTTTTCTCAGCGAGAGAAGGCCAAAATTAACACTTCATGCATAACTCCTGTATTTTGATGAAAACTCACTGAAATCAAGATGTAACTTCAAGTTTTTGCATCTTTCTATGCTTTCAGGTTGAAACTTGACTGAAAACTCACTTTGAACCAAAGTTATGGCATTTTTGTATCACAGGTCACAAATAGTGTTTCCTCAGCGAGAGAAGGCCAAAATGAACACTTCATGAATAACTCCTGTATTTTGATGAAAACTCACTGAAATCAAGCTGTAACTTCAAGTTTATGCATCTTTCTATGCTTTCAGGTTGAAACTTGACTGAAAACTCACTTTGAACAAAAATTATGGCATTTTTGTATCACATGTCACAAAGTGTTTTCTCAGCGAGAGAAGGCCAAAATGAACACCTCATGCATAACTCCTGTATTTTGATGAAAACTCACTGAATTCAAGCTGTAACTTCAAGTTTATGCATCTTTCTAAGCTTTCAGGTTGAAAATTGACTGAAAACTCACTTTGAACAAAAGTTATGGCTGTTTTGTGTCGCAGGTCAAAAATAGCGTTTTCTCAGCGAGATAAGGCCAAAATGAACACTTCATGCATAACTCCTGTATTTTGAGGAAAACTCACTGAAATCCACCTGTAACTTCAAGTTTATGCATCTTTCTATGCTTTCAGGTTGAAACTTGACTGAAAACTCACTTTGAACAAAAGTTATGACATTTTTGTATCACAGGTCACAAATAGTGTTTCCTCAGCGAGAGAAGGCCAAAATGAACACTTCATGAATAACTCCTGTATTTTGATGAAAACTCACTGAATTCAAGCTGTAACTTCAAGTTTATGCATCTTTCTAAGCTTTCAGGTTGAAAATTGACTGAAAACTCACTTTGAACAAAAGTTATGGCTGTTTTGTGTAGCAGGTCAAAAATAGCGTCTTCTCAGCGAGAGAAGGCCAAAATGAACACTTCATGCATAACTCCTGTATTTTGATGAAAACTCACTGAATTCAAGCTGGAACTTCAAGTTTATGCATCTTTCTATGCTTTCAGGTTGAAACTTGATGGAAAACTCACTTTTAAAAAAAGTTATGGCATTTTTGTATCACAGGTCACAAATAGTGTTTTCTCAGCGAGAGAAGGCCAAAATGAACACTTCATGCATAACTCCTGTATTTTGACTAAAACTCACTGAAATCAAGCTGTAACTTCAAGTTTATGCATCTTTCTATGCTTTCAGGTTGAAACTTGACTGAAAACTCACTTTGAAAAAAGTTATGGCTGTTTTGTGTCACAGGTCACAAATAGCGTTTTTTCAGCGAGAGAAGGCCAAAATGAACACTTCATGCATAACTCCTGTATTTTGAGGAAAACTCACTGAAATCAAGCTGGAACTTCAAGTTTATGCATCTTTCTATGCTTTCAGGTTGAAACTTGATGGAAAACTCACTTTGAACAAAAGTTATGGCATTTTTGTATCACAGGTCACAAATAGTGTTTCCTCAGCGAGAGAAGGCCAAAATGAACACTTCATGCATAACTCCTGTATTTTGACTAAAACTCACTGAAATCAAGCTGTAACTTCAAGTTTATGCATCTTTCTATGCTTTCAGGTTGAAACTTGACTGAAAACTCACTTTGAACAAAAATTATAGCATTTTTGTATCACAGGTCACAAATAGTGTTTTCTCAGCGAGAGAAGGCCAAAATGAATACTTCATGCATAACTCCTGTATTTTGACTAAAACTCACTGAAATCAAGCTGTAACTTCAAGTTTATGCATCTTTCTATGCTTTCAGGTTGAAACTTGACTGAAAACTCACTTTGAAAAAAAGTTATGGCTTTTTTGTGTCACAGGACACAAATAGAGTTTTTTTAGCGAGAGAAGGCCAAAATGAACACTTAATGCATAACTCCTGTATTTTGAGGAAAACTCACTGAAATCAAGCTGTTACTTGAAGTTTATGCATCTTTCTATGCTTTCCGGTTGAAACTTGACTGAAAACTCACTTTGAACAAAAGTTATGGCATTTTTGTATCACAGGTCACAAATAGTGTTTTCTCAGCGAGAGAAGGCCAAAATGAACACTTCATGCATAACTCCTGTATTTTGATGAAAACTCACTGAAATCAAGATGTAACTTCAAGTTTTTGCATCTTTCTATGCTTTCAGGTTGAAACTTGACTGAAAACTCACTTTGAAGAAAAGTTATGGCATTTTTGTATCACAGGTCACAAATAGTGTTTCCTCAGCGAGAGAAGGCCAAAATGAACACTTCATGAATAACTCCTGTATTTTGATTAAAACTCACTGAAATCAAGCTGTAACTTCAAGTTTATGCATCTTTCTAAGCTTTCAGGTTGAAAATTGACTGAAAACTCACTTTGAACAAAAGTTATGGCTGTTTTGTGTAGCAGGTCAAAAATAGCGTCTTCTCAGCGAGAGAAGGCCAAAATGAACACTTCATGCATAACTCCTGTATTTTGATGAAAACTCACTGAAATCAAGCTGGAACTTCAAGTTTATGCATCTTTCTATGCTTTCAGGTTGAAACTTGATGGAAAACTCACTTTTAAAAAAAGTTATGGCATTTTTGTATCACAGGTCACAAATAGTGTTTTCTCAGCGAGAGAAGGCCAAAATGAACACTTCATGCATAACTCCTGTATTTTGACTAAAACTCACTGAAATCAAGCTGTAACTTCAAGTTTATGCATCTTTCTATGCTTTCAGGTTGAAACTTGACTGAAAACTCACTTTGAAAAAAGTTATGGCTGTTTTGTGTCACAGGTCACAAATAGCGTTTTTTCAGCGAGAGAAGGCCAAAATGAACACTTCATGCATAACTCCTGTATTTTGAGGAAAACTCACTGAAATCAAGCTGGAACTTCAAGTTTATGCATCTTTCTATGCTTTCAGGTTGAAACTTGATGGAAAACTCACTTTGAACAAAAGTTATGGCATTTTTGTATCACAGGTCACAAATAGTGTTTCCTCAGCGAGAGAAGGCCAAAATGAACACTTCATGCATAACTCCTGTATTTTGACTAAAACTCACTGAAATCAAGCTGTAACTTCAAGTTTATGCATCTTTCTATGCTTTCAGGTTGAAACTTGACTGAAAACTCACTTTGAACAAAAATTATAGCATTTTTGTTTCACAGGTCACAAATAGTGTTTTCTCAGCGAGAGAAGGCCAAAATGAATACTTCATGCATAACTCCTGTATTTTGACTAAAACTCACTGAAATCAAGCTGTAACTTCAAGTTTATGCATCTTTCTATGCTTTCAGGTTGAAACTTGACTGAAAACTCACTTTTAAAAAAAGTTATGGCATTTTTGTGTCACAGGTCACAAATAGAGTTTTTTTAGCGAGAGAAGGCCAAAATGAACACTTAATGCATAACTCCTGTATTTTGAGGAAAACTCACTGAAATCAAGCTGTTACTTGAAGTTTATGCATCTTTCTATGCTTTCAGGTTGAAACTTGACTGAAAACTCACTTTGAACAAAAGTTATGGCATTTTTGTATCACAGGTCACAAATAGTGTTTCCTCAGCGAGAGAAGGCCAAAATGAACACTTCATGCATAACTCCTGTATTTTGACGAAAACTCACTGAAATCAAGCTGTAACTTCAAGTTTATGCATCTTTCTATGCTTTCAGGTTGAAACTTGACTGAAAACTCACTTTGAACAAAAATTATAGCATTTTTGTATCACAGGTCACAAATAGTGTTTCCTCAGCGAGAGAAGGCCAAAATGAACACTTCATGAATAACTCCTGTATTTTGATGAAAACTCACTGAATTCAAGCTGTAACTTCAAGTTTATGCATCTTTCTAAGCTTTCAGGTTGAAAATTGACTGAAAACTCACTTTGAACAAAAGTTATGGCTGTTTTGTGTAGCAGGTCAAAAATAGCGTCTTCTCAGCGAGAGAAGGCCAAAATGAACACTTCATGCATAACTCCTGTATTTTGATGAAAACTCACTGAAATCAAGCTGGAACTTCAAGTTTATGCATCTTTCTATGCTTTCAGGTTGAAACTTGATGGAAAACTCACTTTTAAAAAAAGTTATGGCATTTTTGTATCACAGGTCACAAATAGTGTTTTCTCAGCGAGAGAAGGCCAAAATGAACACTTCATGCATAACTCCTGTATTTTGACTAAAACTCACTGAAATCAAGCTGTAACTTCAAGTTTATGCATCTTTCTATGCTTTCAGGTTGAAACTTGACTGAAAACTCACTTTGAAAAAAGTTATGGCTGTTTTGTGTCACAGGTCACAAATAGCGTTTTTTCAGCGAGAGAAGGCCAAAATGAACACTTCATGCATAACTCCTGTATTTTGAGGAAAACTCACTGAAATCAAGCTGGAACTTCAAGTTTATGCATCTTTCTATGCTTTCAGGTTGAAACTTGATGGAAAACTCACTTTGAACAAAAGTTATGGCATTTTTGTATCACAGGTCACAAATAGTGTTTCCTCAGCGAGAGAAGGCCAAAATGAACACTTCATGCATAACTCCTGTATTTTGACTAAAACTCACTGAAATCAAGCTGTAACTTCAAGTTTATGCATCTTTCTATGCTTTCAGGTTGAAACTTGACTGAAAACTCACTTTGAACAAAAGTTATGGCATTTTTGTATCACAGGTCACAAATAGTGTTTCCTCAGCGAGAGAAGGCCAAAATGAACACTTCATGAATAACTCCTGTATTTTGATGAAAACTCACTGAAATCAAGCTGTAACTTCAAGTTTATGCATCTTTCTAAGCTTTCAGGTTGAAAATTGACTGAAAACTCACTTTGAACAAAAGTTATGGCTGTTTTGTGTCGCAGGTCAAAAATAGCGTTTTCTCAGCGAGAGAAGGCCAAAATGAACACTTCATGCATAACTCCTGTATTTTGATGAAAACTCACTGAAATCAAGCTGTAACTTCAAGTTTATGCATCTTTCTATGCTTTCAGGTTGAAACTTGACGGAAAACTCACTTTTAAAAAAAGTTATGGCATTTTTGTATCACAGGTCACAAATAGTGTTTTCTCAGCGAGAGAAGGCCAAAATGAACACTTCATGCATAACTCCTGTATTTTGATGAAAACTCACTGAAATCAAGCTGTAACTTCAAGTTTATGCATCTTTCTATGCTTTCAGGTTGAAACTTGACTGAAAACTCACTTTGAACAAAAATTATAGCATTTTTGTATCACAGGTCACAAATAGCGTTTTCTCAGCGAGAGAAGGCCAAAATGAACACTTCATGCATAACTCCTGTATTTTGACTAAAACTCACTGAAATCAAGCTGTAACTTCAAGTTTATGCATCTTTCTAAGCTTTCAGGTTGAAAATTGACTGAAAACTCACTTTGAACAAAAGTTATGGCTGTTTTGTGTCGCAGGTCAAAAATAGCGTTTTCTCAGCGAGAGAAGGCCAAAATGAACACTTCATGAATAACTCCTGTATTTTGATGAAAACTCACTGAAATCAAGCTGTAACTTCAAGTTTATGCATCTTTCTATGCTTTCAGGTTGAAACTTGACTGAAAACTCACTTTTAAAAAAAGTTATGGCATTTTTGTATCACAGGTCACAAATAGTGTTTTCTCAGCGAGAGAAGGCCAAAATGAACACTTCATGCATAACTCCTGTATTTTGATGAAAACTCACTGAAATCAAGCTGTAACTTCAAGTTTATGCATCTTTCTATGGTTTCAGGTTGAAACTTGACTGAAAACTCACTTTGAACAAAAGTTATGGCATTTTTGTATCACAGGTCACAAATAGTGTTTTCTCAGCGAGAGAAGGCCAAAATGAACACCTCATGCATAACTCCTGTAATTTGATGAAAACTCACTGAATTCAAGCTGTAACTTCAAGTTTATGCATCTTTCTAAGCTTTCAGGTTGAAAATTGACTGAAAACTCACTTTGAACAAAAGTTATGGCTGTTTTGTGTCACAGGTCAAAAATAGCGTTTTCTCAGCGAGAGAAGGCCAAAATGAACACTTCATGCATAACTCCTGTATTTTGATGAAAACTCACTGAAATCAAGCTGTAACTTCAAGTTTATGCATCTTTCTATGCTTTCAGGTTGAAACTTGACGGAAAACTCACTTTTAAAAAAAGTTATGGCATTTTTGTATCACAGGTCACAAATAGTGTTTTCTCAGCGAGAGAAGGCCAAAATGAACACTTCATGCATAACTCCTGTATTTTGATGAAAATTCACTGAAATCAAGCTGTAACTTCAAGTTTATGCATCTTTCTATGCTTTCAGGTTGAAACTTGACTGAAAACTCACTTTGAACAAAAATTATAGCATTTTTGTATCACAGGTCACAAATAGTGTTTTCTCAGCGAGAGAAGGCCAAAATGAATACTTCATGCATAACTCCTGTATTTTGACTAAAACTCACTGAAATCAAGCTGTAACTTCAAGTTTATGCATCTTTCTATGCTTTCAGGTTGAAACTTGACTGAAAACTCACTTTGAAAAAAAGTTATGGCTTTTTTGTGTCACAGGTCACAAATAGAGTTTTTTTAGCGAGAGAAGGCCAAAATGAACACTTAATGCATAACTCCTGTATTTTGAGGAAAACTCACTGAAATCAAGCTGTTACTTGAAGTTTATGCATCTTTCTATGCTTTCAGGTTGAAACTTGACTGAAAACTCACTTTGAACAAAAGTTATGGCATTTTTGTATCACAGGTCACAAATAGTGTTTTCTCAGCGAGAGAAGGCCAAAATGAACACTTCATGCATAACTCCTGTATTTTGATGAAAACTCACTGAAATCAAGATGTAACTTCAAGTTTTTGCATCTTTCTATGCTTTCAGGTTGAAACTTGACTGAAAACTCACTTTGAACAAAAGTTATGGCATTTTTGTATCACAGGTCACAAATAGTGTTTCCTCAGCGAGAGAAGGCCAAAATGAACACTTCATGAATAACTCCTGTATTTTGATGAAAACTCACTGAAATCAAGCTGTAACTTCAAGTTTATGCATCTTTCTAAGCTTTCAGGTTGAAAACTGACTGAAAACTCACTTTGAACAAAAGTTATGGCTGTTTTGTGTCGCAGGTCAAAAATAGCGTTTTCTCAGCGAGAGAAGGCCAAAATGAACACTTCATGCATAACTCCTGTATTTTGATGAAAACTCACTGAAATCAAGCTGTAACTTCAAGTTTATGCATCTTTCTATGCTTTCAGGTTGAAACTTGACGGAAAACTCACTTTTAAAAAAAGTTATGGCATTTTTGTATCACAGGTCACAAATAGTGTTTTCTCAGCGAGAGAAGGCCAAAATGAACACTTCATGCATAACTCCTGTATTTTGATGAAAACTCACTGAAATCAAGCTGTAACTTCAAGTTTATGCATCTTTCTATGCTTTCAGGTTGAAACTTGACTGAAAACTCACTTTGAACAAAAATTATAGCATTTTTGTATCACAGGTCACAAATAGCGTTTTCTCAGCGAGAGAAGGCCAAAATGAACACTTCATGCATAACTCCTGTATTTTGACTAAAACTCACTGAAATCAAGCTGTAACTTCAAGTTTATGCATCTTTCTAAGCTTTCAGGTTGAAAATTGACTGAAAACTCACTTTGAACAAAAGTTATGGCTGTTTTGTGTCGCAGGTCAAAAATAGCGTTTTCTCAGCGAGAGAAGGCCAAAATGAACACTTCATGAATAACTCCTGTATTTTGATGAAAACTCACTGAAATCAAGCTGTAACTTCAAGTTTATGCATCTTTCTATGCTTTCAGGTTGAAACTTGACTGAAAACTCACTTTTAAAAAAAGTTATGGCATTTTTGTATCACAGGTCACAAATAGTGTTTTCTCAGCGAGAGAAGGCCAAAATGAACACTTCATGCATAACTCCTGTATTTTGATGAAAACTCACTGAAATCAAGCTGTAACTTCAAGTTTATGCATCTTTCTATGCTTTCAGGTTGAAACTTGACTGAAAACTCACTTTGAACAAAAGTTATGGCATTTTTGTATCACAGGTCACAAATAGTGTTTTCTCAGCGAGAGAAGGCCAAAATGAACACCTCATGCATAACTCCTGTAATTTGATGAAAACTCACTGAATTCAAGCTGTAACTTCAAGTTTATGCATCTTTCTAAGCTTTCAGGTTGAAAATTGACTGAAAACTCACTTTGAACAAAAGTTATGGCTGTTTTGTGTCACAGGTCAAAAATAGCGTTTTCTCAGCGAGAGAAGGCCAAAATGAACACTTCATGCATAACTCCTGTATTTTGATGAAAACTCACTGAAATCAAGCTGTAACTTCAAGTTTATGCATCTTTCTATGCTTTCAGGTTGAAACTTGACGGAAAACTCACTTTTAAAAAAAGTTATGGCATTTTTGTATCACAGGTCACAAATAGTGTTTTCTCAGCGAGAGAAGGCCAAAATGAACACTTCATGCATAACTCCTGTATTTTGATGAAAACTCACTGAAATCAAGCTGTAACTTCAAGTTTATGCATCTTTCTATGCTTTCAGGTTGAAACTTGACTGAAAACTCACTTTGAACAAAAATTATAGCATTTTTGTATCACAGGTCACAAATAGCGTTTTCTCAGCGAGAGAAGGCCAAAATGAACACTTCATGCATAACTCCTGTATTTTGACTAAAACTCACTGAAATCAAGCTGTAACTTCAAGTTTATGCATCTTTCTAAGCTTTCAGGTTGAAAATTGACTGAAAACTCACTTTGAACAAAAGTTATGGCTGTTTTGTGTCGCAGGTCAAAAATAGCGTTTTCTCAGCGAGAGAAGGCCAAAATGAACACTTCATGAATAACTCCTGTATTTTGATGAAAACTCACTGAAATCAAGCTGTAACTTCAAGTTTATGCATCTTTCTATGCTTTCAGGTTGAAACTTGACTGAAAACTCACTTTTAAAAAAAGTTATGGCATTTTTGTATCACAGGTCACAAATAGTGTTTTCTCAGCGAGAGAAGGCCAAAATGAACACTTCATGCATAACTCCTGTATTTTGATGAAAACTCACTGAAATCAAGCTGTAACTTCAAGTTTATGCATCTTTCTATGCTTTCAGGTTGAAACTTGACTGAAAACTCACTTTGAAAAAAAATTATGGCTTTTTTGTGTCACAGGTCACAAATAGAGTTTTTTTAGCGAGAGAAGGCCAAAATGAACACTTAATGCATAACTCCTGTATTTTGAGGAAAACTCACTGAAATCAAGCTGTTACTTGAAGTTTATGCATCTTTCTATGCTTTCAGGTTGAAACTTGACTGAAAACTCACTTTGAACAAAAGTTATGGCATTTTTGTATCACAGGTCACAAATAGTGTTTTCTCAGCGAGAGAAGGCCAAAATGAACACTTCATGCATAACTCCTGTATTTTGATGAAAACTCACTGAAATCAAGATGTAACTTCAAGTTTTTGCATCTTTCTATGCTTTCAGGTTGAAACTTGACTGAAAACTCACTTTGAACAAAAGTTATGGCATTTTTGTATCACAGGTCACAAATAGTGTTTCCTCAGCGAGAGAAGGCCAAAATGAACACTTCATGAATAACTCCTGTATTTTGATGAAAACTCACTGAAATCAAGCTGTAACTTCAAGTTTATGCATCTTTCTAAGCTTTCAGGTTGAAAACTGACTGAAAACTCACTTTGAACAAAAGTTATGGCTGTTTTGTGTCACAGGTCAAAAATAGCGTTTTCTCAGCGAGAGAAGGCCAAAATGAACACTTCATGCATAACTCCTGTATTTTGATGAAAACTCACTGAAATCAAGCTGTAACTTCAAGTTTATGCATCTTTCTATGCTTTCAGGTTGAAACTTGACGGAAAACTCACTTTTAAAAAAAGTTATGGCATTTTTGTATCACAGGTCACAAATAGTGTTTTCTCAGCGAGAGAAGGCCAAAATGAACACTTCATGCATAACTCCTGTATTTTGATGAAAACTCACTGAAATCAAGCTGTAACTTCAAGTTTATGCATCTTTCTATGCTTTCAGGTTGAAACTTGACTGAAAACTCACTTTGAACAAAAATTATAGCATTTTTGTATCACAGGTCACAAATAGCGTTTTCTCAGCGAGAGAAGGCCAAAATGAACACTTCATGCATAACTCCTGTATTTTGACTAAAACTCACTGAAATCAAGCTGTAACTTCAAGTTTATGCATCTTTCTAAGCTTTCAGGTTGAAAATTGACTGACAACTCACTTTGAACAAAAGTTATGGCTGTTTTGTGTCGCAGGTCAAAAATAGCGTTTTCTCAGCGAGAGAAGGCCAAAATGAACACTTCATGAATAACTCCTGTATTTTGATGAAAACTCACTGAAATCAAGCTGTAACTTCAAGTTTATGCATCTTTCTATGCTTTCAGGTTGAAACTTGACTGAAAACTCACTTTTAAAAAAAGTTATGGCATTTTTGTATCACAGGTCACAAATAGTGTTTTCTCAGCGAGAGAAGGCCAAAATGAACACTTCATGCATAACTCCTGTATTTTGATGAAAACTCACTGAAATCAAGCTGTAACTTCAAGTTTATGCATCTTTCTATGCTTTCAGGTTGAAACTTGACTGAAAACTCACTTTGAACAAAAGTTATGGCATTTTTGTATCACAGGTCACAAATAGTGTTTTCTCAGCGAGAGAAGGCCAAAATGAACACCTCATGCATAACTCCTGTAATTTGATGAAAACTCACTGAATTCAAGCTGTAACTTCAAGTTTATGCATCTTTCTAAGCTTTCAGGTTGAAAATTGACTGAAAACTCACTTTGAACAAAAGTTATGGCTGTTTTGTGTCACAGGTCAAAAATAGCGTTTTCTCAGCGAGAGAAGGCCAAAATGAACACTTCATGCATAACTCCTGTATTTTGATGAAAACTCACTGAAATCAAGCTGTAACTTCAAGTTTATGCATCTTTCTATGCTTTCAGGTTGAAACTTGACGGAAAACTCACTTTTAAAAAAAGTTATGGCATTTTTGTATCACAGGTCACAAATAGTGTTTTCTCAGCGAGAGAAGGCCAAAATGAACACTTCATGCATAACTCCTGTATTTTGACTAAAACTCACTGAAATCAAGCTGTAACTTCAAGTTTATGCATCTTTCTATGCTTTCAGGTTGAAACTTGACTGAAAACTCACTTTGAAAAAAAGTTATGGCTTTTTTATGTCACAGGTCACAAATAGAGTTTTTTTAGCGAGAGAAGGCCAAAATGAACACTTAATGCATAACTCTTGTATTTTGAGGAAAACTCACTGAAATCAAGCTGTTACTTGAAGTTTATGCATCTTTCTATGCTTTCAGGTTGAAACTTGACTGAAAACTCACTTTGAACAAAAGTTATGGCATTTTTGTATCACAGGTCACAAATAGTGTTTTCTCAGCGAGAGAAGGCCAAAATGAACACTTCATGCATAACTCCTATATTTTGATGAAAACTCACTGAAATCAAGATGTAACTTCAAGTTTTTGCATCTTTCTATGCTTTCAGGTTGAAACTTGACTGAAAACTCACTTTGAACAAAAGTTATGGCATTTTTGTATCACAGGTCACAAATAGTGTTTCCTCAGCGAGAGAAGGCCAAAATGAACACTTCATGAATAACTCCTGTATTTTGATGAAAACTCACTGAAATCAAGCTGTAACTTCAAGTTTATGCATCTTTCTAAGCTTTCAGGTTGAAAACTGACTGAAAACTCACTTTGAACAAAAGTTATGGCTGTTTTGTGTCGCAGGTCAAAAATAGCGTTTTCTCAGCGAGAGAAGGCCAAAATGAACACTTCATGCATAACTCCTGTATTTTGATGAAAACTCACTGAAATCAAGCTGTAACTTCAAGTTTATGCATCTTTCTATGCTTTCAGGTTGAAACTTGACGGAAAACTCACTTTTAAAAAAAGTTATGGCATTTTTGTATCACAGGTCACAAATAGTGTTTTCTCAGCGAGAGAAGGCCAAAATGAACACTTCATGCATAACTCCTGTATTTTGATGAAAACTCACTGAAATCAAGCTGTAACTTCAAGTTTATGCATCTTTCTATGCTTTCAGGTTGAAACTTGACTGAAAACTCACTTTGAACAAAAATTATAGCATTTTTGTATCACAGGTCACAAATAGCGTTTTCTCAGCGAGAGAAGGCCAAAATGAACACTTCATGCATAACTCCTGTATTTTGACTAAAACTCACTGAAATCAAGCTGTAACTTCAAGTTTATGCATCTTTCTAAGCTTTCAGGTTGAAAATTGACTGAAAACTCACTTTGAACAAAAGTTATGGCTGTTTTGTGTCGCAGGTCAAAAATAGCGTTTTCTCAGCGAGAGAAGGCCAAAATGAACACTTCATGAATAACTCCTGTATTTTGATGAAAACTCACTGAAATCAAGCTGTAACTTCAAGTTTATGCATCTTTCTATGCTTTCAGGTTGAAACTTGACTGAAAACTCACTTTTAAAAAAAGTTATGGCATTTTTGTATCACAGGTCACAAATAGTGTTTTCTCAGCGAGAGAAGGCCAAAATGAACACTTCATGCATAACTCCTGTATTTTGATGAAAACTCACTGAAATCAAGCTGTAACTTCAAGTTTATGCATCTTTCTATGCTTTCAGGTTGAAACTTGACTGAAAACTCACTTTGAACAAAAGTTATGGCATTTTTGTATCACAGGTCACAAATAGTGTTTTCTCAGCGAGAGAAGGCCAAAATGAACACCTCATGCATAACTCCTGTAATTTGATGAAAACTCACTGAATTCAAGCTGTAACTTCAAGTTTATGCATCTTTCTAAGCTTTCAGGTTGAAAATTGACTGAAAACTCACTTTGAACAAAAGTTATGGCTGTTTTGTGTCACAGGTCAAAAATAGCGTTTTCTCAGCGAGAGAAGGCCAAAATGAACACTTCATGCATAACTCCTGTATTTTGATGAAAACTCACTGAAATCAAGCTGTAACTTCAAGTTTATGCATCTTTCTATGCTTTCAGGTTGAAACTTGACGGAAAACTCACTTTTAAAAAAAGTTATGGCATTTTTGTATCACAGGTCACAAATAGTGTTTTCTCAGCGAGAGAAGGCCAAAATGAACACTTCATGCATAACTCCTGTATTTTGATGAAAACTCACTGAAATCAAGCTGTAACTTCAAGTTTATGCATCTTTCTATGCTTTCAGGTTGAAACTTGACTGAAAACTCACTTTGAACAAAAATTATAGCATTTTTGTATCACAGGTCACAAATAGTGTTTTCTCAGCGAGAGAAGGCCAAAATGAATACTTCATGCATAACTCCTGTATTTTGACTAAAACTCACTGAAATCAAGCTGTAACTTCAAGTTTATGCATCTTTCTATGCTTTCAGGTTGAAACTTGACTGAAAACTCACTTTGAAAAAAAGTTATGGCTTTTTTGTGTCACAGGTCACAAATAGAGTTTTTTTAGCGAGAGAAGGCCAAAATGAACACTTAATGCATAACTCTTGTATTTTGAGGAAAACTCACTGAAATCAAGCTGTTACTTGAAGTTTATGCATCTTTCTATGCTTTCAGGTTGAAACTTGACTGAAAACTCACTTTGAACAAAAGTTATGGCATTTTTGTATCACAGGTCACAAATAGTGTTTTCTCAGCGAGAGAAGGCCAAAATGAACACTTCATGCATAACTCCTGTATTTTGATGAAAACTCACTGAAATCAAGATGTAACTTCAAGTTTTTGCATCTTTCTATGCTTTCAGGTTGAAACTTGACTGAAAACTCACTTTGAACAAAAGTTATGGCATTTTTGTATCACAGGTCACAAATAGTGTTTCCTCAGCGAGAGAAGGCCAAAATGAACACTTCATGAATAACTCCTGTATTTTGATGAAAACTCACTGAAATCAAGCTGTAACTTCAAGTTTATGCATCTTTCTAAGCTTTCAGGTTGAAAACTGACTGAAAACTCACTTTGAACAAAAGTTATGGCTGTTTTGTGTCGCAGGTCAAAAATAGCGTTTTCTCAGCGAGAGAAGGCCAAAATGAACACTTCATGCATAACTCCTGTATTTTGATGAAAACTCACTGAAATCAAGCTGTAACTTCAAGTTTATGCATCTTTCTATGCTTTCAGGTTGAAACTTGACGGAAAACTCACTTTTAAAAAAAGTTATGGCATTTTTGTATCACAGGTCACAAATAGTGTTTTCTCAGCGAGAGAAGGCCAAAATGAACACTTCATGCATAACTCCTGTATTTTGATGAAAACTCACTGAAATCAAGCTGTAACTTCAAGTTTATGCATCTTTCTATGCTTTCAGGTTGAAACTTGACTGAAAACTCACTTTGAACAAAAATTATAGCATTTTTGTATCACAGGTCACAAATAGCGTTTTCTCAGCGAGAGAAGGCCAAAATGAACACTTCATGCATAACTCCTGTATTTTGACTAAAACTCACTGAAATCAAGCTGTAACTTCAAGTTTATGCATCTTTCTAAGCTTTCAGGTTGAAAATTGACTGAAAACTCACTTTGAACAAAAGTTATGGCTGTTTTGTGTCGCAGGTCAAAAATAGCGTTTTCTCAGCGAGAGAAGGCCAAAATGAACACTTCATGAATAACTCCTGTATTTTGATGAAAACTCACTGAAATCAAGCTGTAACTTCAAGTTTATGCATCTTTCTATGCTTTCAGGTTGAAACTTGACTGAAAACTCACTTTTAAAAAAAGTTATGGCATTTTTGTATCACAGGTCACAAATAGTGTTTTCTCAGCGAGAGAAGGCCAAAATGAACACTTCATGCATAACTCCTGTATTTTGATGAAAACTCACTGAAATCAAGCTGTAACTTCAAGTTTATGCATCTTTCTATGCTTTCAGGTTGAAACTTGACTGAAAACTCACTTTGAACAAAAGTTATGGCATTTTTGTATCACAGGTCACAAATAGTGTTTTCTCAGCGAGAGAAGGCCAAAATGAACA
This sequence comes from Aulostomus chinensis, assembly GCF_037954235.1. Classification (NCBI taxonomy): domain Eukaryota; kingdom Metazoa; phylum Chordata; class Actinopteri; order Syngnathiformes; family Aulostomidae; genus Aulostomus; species Aulostomus chinensis. The sequence goes on along the minus strand of NC_141326.1, from coordinate 7,186,377 downwards.
CCTCATGCATAACTCCTGTAATTTGATGAAAACTCACTGAATTCAAGCTGTAACTTCAAGTTTATGCATCTTTCTAAGCTTTCAGGTTGAAAATTGACTGAAAACTCACTTTGAACAAAAGTTATGGCTGTTTTGTGTCACAGGTCAAAAATAGCGTTTTCTCAGCGAGAGAAGGCCAAAATGAACACTTCATGCATAACTCCTGTATTTTGATGAAAACTCACTGAAATCAAGCTGTAACTTCAAGTTTATGCATCTTTCTATGCTTTCAGGTTGAAACTTGACGGAAAACTCACTTTTAAAAAAAGTTATGGCATTTTTGTATCACAGGTCACAAATAGTGTTTTCTCAGCGAGAGAAGGCCAAAATGAACACTTCATGCATAACTCCTGTATTTTGATGAAAACTCACTGAAATCAAGCTGTAACTTCAAGTTTATGCATCTTTCTATGCTTTCAGGTTGAAACTTGACTGAAAACTCACTTTGAACAAAAATTATAGCATTTTTGTATCACAGGTCACAAATAGTGTTTTCTCAGCGAGAGAAGGCCAAAATGAACACTTCATGCATAACTCCTGTATTTTGACTAAAACTCACTGAAATCAAGCTGTAACTTCAAGTTTATGCATCTTTCTATGCTTTCAGGTTGAAACTTGACTGAAAACTCACTTTGAACAAAAGTTATGGCTGTTTTTTGTCACAGGTCACAAATAGCGTTTTCTCAGCGAGAGAAGGCCAAAATGAACACTTCATGCATAACTCCTGTATTTTGAGGAAAACTCACTGAAATCAAGCTGTAACTTGAAGTTTATGCATCTTTCTATGCTTTCAGGTTGAAACTTGACTGAAAACTCACTTTTAAAAAAAGTTATGGCATTTTTGTATCACAGGTCACAAATAGTGTTTTCTCAGCGAGAGAAGGCCAAAATTAACACTTCATGCATAACTCCTGTATTTTGATGAAAACTCACTGAAATCAAGATGTAACTTCAAGTTTTTGCATCTTTCTATGCTTTCAGGTTGAAACTTGACTGAAAACTCACTTTGAACAAAAGTTATGACATTTTTGTATCACAGGTCACAAATAGTGTTTCCTCAGCGAGAGAAGGCCAAAATGAACACTTCATGAATAACTCCTGTATTTTGATGAAAACTCACTGAATTCAAGCTGTAACTTCAAGTTTATGCATCTTTCTAAGCTTTCAGGTTGAAAATTGACTGAAAACTCACTTTGAACAAAAGTTATGGCTGTTTTGTGTCGCAGGTCAAAAATAGCGTCTTCTCAGCGAGAGAAGGCCAAAATGAACACTTCATGCATAACTCCTGTATTTTGATGAAAACTCACTGAAATCAAGCTGGAACTTCAAGTTTATGCATCTTTCTATGCTTTCAGGTTGAAACTTGATGGAAAACTCACTTTTAAAAAAAGTTATGGCATTTTTGTATCACAGGTCAAAAATAGTGTTTTCTCAGCGAGAGAAGGCCAAAATGAACACTTCATGCATAACTCCTGTATTTTGACTAAAACTCACTGAAATCAAGCTGTAACTTCAAGTTTATGCATCTTTCTATGCTTTCAGGTTGAAACTTGACTGAAAACTCACTTTGAAAAAAGTTATGGCTGTTTTGTGTCACAGGTCACAAATAGCGTTTTTTCAGCGAGAGAAGGCCAAAATGAACACTTCATGCATAACTCCTGTATTTTCAGGAAAACTCACTGAAATCAAGCTGTAACTTGAAGTTTATGCATCTTTCTATGCTTTCAGGTTGAAACTTGACTGAAAACTCACTTTGAAGAAAAGTTATGGCATTTTTGTATCACAGGTCACAAATAGTGTTTTCTCAGCGAGAGAAGGCCAAAATGAACACTTCATGCATAACTCCTGTATTTTGATGAAAACTCACTGAAATCAAGCTGTAACTTCAAGTTTATGCATCTTTCTAAGCTTTCAGGTTGAAAATTGACTGAAAACTCACTTTGAACAAAAGTTATGGCTGTTTTGTGTCGCAGGTCAAAAATAGCGTTTTCTCAGCGAGAGAAGGCCAAAATGAACACTTCATGCATAACTCCTGTATTTTGATGAAAACTCACTGAAATCAAGCTGTAACTTCAAGTTTATGCATCTTTCTATGCTTTCAGGTTGAAACTTGACGGAAAACTCACTTTTAAAAAAAGTTATGGCATTTTTGTATCACAGGTCACAAATAGTGTTTTCTCAGCGAGAGAAGGCCAAAATGAACACTTCATGCATAACTCCTGTATTTTGATGAAAACTCACTGAAATCAAGCTGTAACTTCAAGTTTATGCATCTTTCTATGCTTTCAGGTTGAAACTTGACTGAAAACTCACTTTGAACAAAAATTATAGCATTTTTGTATCACAGGTCACAAATAGTGTTTTCTCAGCGAGAGAAGGCCAAAATGAACACTTCATGCATAACTCCTGTATTTTGACTAAAACTCACTGAAATCAAGCTGTAACTTCAAGTTTATGCATCTTTCTAAGCTTTCAGGTTGAAAATTGACTGAAAACTCACTTTGAACAAAAGTTATGGCTGTTTTGTGTCGCAGGTCAAAAATAGCGTTTTCTCAGCGAGAGAAGGCCAAAATGAACACTTCATGAATAACTCCTGTATTTTGATGAAAACTCACTGAAATCAAGCTGTAACTTCAAGTTTATGCATCTTTCTATGCTTTCAGGTTGAAACTTGACTGAAAACTCACTTTTAAAAAAGTTATGGCATTTTTGTATCACAGGTCACAAATAGTGTTTTCTCAGCGAGAGAAGGCCAAAATGAACACTTCATGCATAACTCCTGTATTTTGATGAAATCTCACTGAAATCAAGCTGTAACTTCAAGTTTATGCATCTTTCTATGCTTTCAGGTTGAAACTTGACTGAAAACTCACTTTGAACAAAAGTTATGGCATTTTTGTATCACAGGTCACAAATAGTGTTTTCTCAGCGAGAGAAGGCCAAAATGAACACCTCATGCATAACTCCTGTATTTTGATGAAAACTCACTGAATTCAAGCTGTAACTTCAAGTTTATGCATCTTTCTAAGCTTTCAGGTTGAAAATTGACTGAAAACTCACTTTGAACAAAAGTTATGGCTGTTTTGTGTCGCAGGTCAAAAATAGCGTTTTCTCAGCGAGAGAAGGCCAAAATGAACACTTCATGCATAACTCCTGTATTTTGATGAAAACTCACTGAAATCAAGCTTTAACTTCAAGTTTATGCATCTTTCTATGCTTTCAGGTTGAAACTTGACGGAAAACTCACTTTTAAAAAAAGTTATGGCATTTTTGTATCACAGGTCACAAATAGTGTTTTCTCAGCGAGAGAAGGCCAAAATGAACACTTCATGCATAACTCCTGTATTTTGATGAAAACTCACTGAAATCAAGCTGTAACTTCAAGTTTATGCATCTTTCTATGCTTTCAGGTTGAAACTTGACTGAAAACTCACTTTGAACAAAAATTATAGCATTTTTGTATCACAGGTCACAAATAGTGTTTTCTCAGCGAGAGAAGGCCAAAATGAACACTTAATGCATAACTCCTGTATTTTGATGAAAACTCACTAAATTCAAGCTGTAACTTCAAGTTTATGCATCTTTCTAAGCTTTCAGGTTGAAAATTGACTGAAAACTCACTTTGAACAAAAGTTATGGCTGTTTTGTGTCGCAGGTCACAAATAGCGTTTTCTCAGCGAGAGAAGGCCAAAATGAACTCTTCATGCATAACTCCTGTATTTTGATGAAAACTCACTGAAATCAAGCTGGAACTTCAAGTTTATGCATCTTTCTATGCTTTCAGGTTGAAACTTGACTGAAAACTCACTTTGAAAAAAAGTTATGGCTGTTTTGTGTCACAGGTCACAAATAGTGTTTTCTCAGCGAGAGAAGGCCAAAATGAACTCTTCATGCATAACTCCTGTATTTTGATGAAAACTCACTAAATTCAAGCTGTAACTTCAAGTTTATGCATCTTTCTAAGCTTTCAGGTTGAAAATTGACTGAAAACTCACTTTGAACAAAAGTTATGGCTGTTTTGTGTCGCAGGTCACAAATAGCGTTTTCTCAGCGAGAGAAGGCCAAAATGAACTCTTCATGCATAACTCCTGTATTTTGATGAAAACTCACTGAAATCAAGCTGGAACTTCAAGTTTATGCATCTTTCTATGCTTTCAGGTTGAAACTTGACTGAAAACTCACTTTGAAAAAAAGTTATGGCTGTTTTGTGTCACAGGTCACAAATAGCGTTTTCTCAGCGAGAGAAGGCCAAAATGAACACTTCATGCGTAACTCCTGTATTTTGATGAAAACTCACTGAAATCAAGCTGTAATTTCAAGTTTATGCATCTTTCTATGCTTTCAGGTTGAAACTTGACTGAAAACTCACTTTGAACAAAAATTATGGCATTTTTGTATCACAGGTCACAAATAGTGTTTTCTCAGCGAGAGAAGGCCAAAATGAACACTTCATGCATAACTCCTGTATTTTGATGAAAACTCACTGAAATCAAGCTGTAACTTCAAGTTTATGCATCTTTCTATGCTTTCAGGTTGAAACTTGACTGAAAACTCACTTTGAAAAAAAGTTATGGCTGTTTTGTGTCACAGGTCACAAATAGCGTTTTCTCAGCGAGAGAAGGCCAAAATGAACTCTTCATGCATAACTCCTGTATTTTGATGAAAACTCACTGAAATCAAGCTGGAACTTCAAGTTTTTACATCTTTCTATGCTTTCAGGTTGAAACTTGACGGAAAACTCACTTTTAAAAAAAATTATGGCATTTTTGTATCACAGGTCACAAATAGTGTTTTCTCAGCGAGAGAAGGCCAAAATGAACACTTCATGCATACCTCCTGTATTTTGACTAAAACTCACTGAAATCAAGCTGTAACTTCAAGTTTATGCATCTTTCTATGCTTTCAGGTTGAAACTTGACTGAAAACTCACTTTAAAAAAAAGTTATGTCTGTTTTGTGTCACAGGTCACAAATAGCCTTTTTTCAGCGAGAGAAGGCCAAAATGAACACTTCATGCATAACTCCTGTATTTTGAGGAAAACTCACTGAAATCAAGCTGTAACTTGAAGTTTATGCATCTTTCTATGCTTTCAGGTTGAAACTTGACTGAAAACTCACTTTGAAGAAAAGTTATGGCATTTTTGTATCACAGGTCACAAATAGTGTTTTCTCAGCGAGAGAAGGCCAAAATTAACACTTCATGCATAACTCCTGTATTTTGATGAAAACTCACTGAAATCAAGCTGGAACTTCAAGTTTATGCATCTTTCTATGCTTTCAGGTTGAAACTTGACTGAAAACTCACTTTGAAAAAAAGTTATGGCTGTTTTGTGTCACAGGTCACAAATAGCGTTTTTTCAGCGAGAGAAGGCAAAAAATGAACACTTCATGCATAACTCCTGTATTTTGATGAAAACTCACTGAAATCAAGCTGTAACTTGAAGTTTATGCATCTTTCTATGCTTTCAGGTTGAAACTTGACTGAAAACTCACTTTGAAGAAAAGTTATGGCATTTTTGTATCACAGGTCACAAATAGCGTTTTTTCAGCGAGAGAAGGCCAAAATGAACTCTTCATGCATAACTCCTGTATTTTGATGAAAACTCACTAAATTCAAGCTGTAACTTCAAGTTTATGCATCTTTCTAAGCTGTCAGGTTGAAAATTGACTGAAAACTCACTTTGAACAAAAGTTATGGCTGTTTTGTGTCGCAGGTCAAAAATAGCGTTTTCTCAGCGAGAGAAGGCCAAAATGAACACTTCATGCATAACTCCTGTATTTTGATGAAAACTCACTGAAATCAAGCTGTAACTTCAAGTTTATGCATCTTTCTATGCTTTCAGGTTGAAACTTGACGGAAAACTCACTTTTAAAAAAAGTTATGGCATTTTTGTATCACAGGTCACAAATAGTGTTTTCTCAGCGAGAGAAGGCCAAAAAGAACACTTCATGCATAACTCCTGTATTTTGATGAAAACTCACTGAAATCAAGCTTTAACTTCAAGTTTGTGCATCTTTCTATGCTTTCAGGTTGAAACTTGACTGAAAACTCACTTTGAACAAAAGTTATGGCATTTTTGTATCACAGGTCACAAATAGTGTTTTCTCAGCAAGAGAAGGCCAAAATGAACACTTCATGCATAACTCCTGTATTTTGATGAAAACTCACTGAAATCAAGCTGTAACTTCAAGTTTATGCATCTTTCTATGCTTTCAGGTTGAAACTTGACTGAAAACTCACTTTGAAGAAAAGTTATGGCATTTTTGTATCACAGGTCACAAATAGTGTTTTCTCAGCAAGAGAAGGCCAAAATTAACACTTCATGCATAACTCCTGTATTTTGATGAAAACTCACTGAAATCAAGCTGTAACTTCAAGTTTATGCATCTTTCTATGCTTTCAGGTTGAAACTTGACTGAAAACTCACTTTGAAAAAAAGTTATGGCTGTTTTGTGTCACAGGTCACAAATCGCGTTTTCTCAGCGAGAGAAGGCCAAAATGAACTCTTCATGCATAACTCCTGTATTTTGATGAAAACTCACTGAAATCAAGCTGGAACTTCAAGTTTTTGCATCTTTCTATGCTTTCAGGTTGAAACTTGACGGAAAACTCACTTTTAAAAAAAATTATGGCATTTTTGTATCACAGGTCACAAATAGTGTTTTCTCAGCGAGAGAAGGCCAAAATGAACACTTCATGCATAACTCCTGTATTTTGACTAAAACTCACTGAAATCAAGCTGTAACTTCAAGTTTATGCATCTTTCTATGCTTTCAGGTTGAAACTTGACTGAAAACTCACTTTAAAAAAAAGTTATGTCTGTTTTGTGTCACAGGTCACAAATAGCCTTTTTTCAGCGAGAGAAGGCCAAAATGAACACTTCATGCATAACTCCTGTATTTTGAGGAAAACTCACTGAAATCAAGCTGTAACTTGAAGTTTATGCATCTTTCTATGCTTTCAGGTTGAAACTTGACTGAAAACTCACTTTGAAGAAAAGTTATGGCATTTTTGTATCACAGGTCACAAATAGTGTTTTCTCAGCGAGAGAAGGCCAAAATTAACACTTCATGCATAACTCCTGTATTTTGATGAAAACTCACTGAAATCAAGCTGGAACTTCAAGTTTATGCATCTTTCTATGCTTTCAGGTTGAAACTTGACTGAAAACTCACTTTGAAGAAAAGTTATGGCATTTTTGTATCACAGGTCAAAAATAGCGTTTTCTCAGCGAGAGAAGGCCAAAATGAACACTTCATGCATAACTCCTGTATTTTGATGAAAACTCACTGAAATCAAACTGTAACTTCAAGTTTATGCATCTTTCTATGCTTTCAGGTTGAAACTTGACGGAAAACTCACTTTTAAAAAAAGTTATGGCATTTTTGTATCACAGGTCACAAATAGTGTTTTCTCAGCGAGAGAAGGCCAAAAAGAACACTTCATGCATAACTCCTGTATTTTGAGGAAAACTCACTGAAATCAAGCTTTAACTTCAAGTTTGTGCATCTTTCTATGCTTTCAGGTTGAAACTTGACTGAAAACTCACTTTGAACAAAAGTTATGGCATTTTTGTATCACAGGTCACAAATAGTGTTTTCTCAGCAAGAGAAGGCCAAAATGAACACTTCATGCATAACTCCTGTATTTTGATGAAAACTCACTGAAATCAAGCTGTAACTTCAAGTTTATGCATCTTTCTATGCTTTCAGGTTGAAACTTGACTGAAAACTCACTTTGAACAAAAGTTATGGCATTTTTGTATCACAGGTCACAAATAGTGTTTTCTCAGCAAGAGAAGGCCAAAATGAACACTTCATGCATAACTCCTGTATTTTGACTAAAATTCACTGAAATCAAGCTGTAACTTCAAGTTCATGCATCTTTCTATGCTTTCAGGTTGAAACTTTACTGAAAACTCACTTTGAACAAAAGTTATGGCATTTTTGTATCACAGGTCACAAATAGCGTTTTCTCAGCGAGAGAAGGCCAAAATGAACACTTCATGCATAACTCCTGTATTTTGATGAAAACTCACTGAAATCAAGCTGTAACTTCAAGTTTATGCATCTTTCTATGCTTTCAGGTTGAAACTTGACGGAAAACTCACTTTGAAAAAAAGTTATGGCTGTTTTGTGTCACAGGTCACAAATAGCGTTTTTTCAGCGAGAGAAGGCCAAAATGAACACTTCATGCATAACTCCTGTATTTTGAGGAAAACTCACTGAAATCAAGCTGTAACTTGAAGTTTATGCATCTTTCTATGCTTTCAGGTTGAAACTTGACTGAAAACTCACTTTGAAGAAAAGTTATGGCATTTTTGTATCACAGGTCACAAATAGCGTTTTCTCAGCGAGAGAAGGCCAAAATGAACACTTCATGCAGAACTCCTGTATTTTGATGAAAACTCACTGAAATCAAGCTGTAACTTCAAGTTGATGCATTTTTCTATGCTTTCAGGTTGAAACTTGACTGAAAACACACTTTGAACAAAAGTTATGGCTGTTTTGTGCCACAGGTCACAAATAGCGTTTTCTCAGCGAGAGAAGGCCAAAATGAACCCTTCATCCATAACTCCTGTATTTTGATGAAAACTCACTGAAATCAAGCTGTAACGTCAAGTTTATGCATCTTTCTAAGCTTTCAGGTTGAAAATTGACTGAAAACTCACTTTGAACAAAAGTTATGGCTGTTTTGTGTCGCAGGTCAAAAATAGCGTTTTCTCAGCGAGAGAAGGCCAAAATGAACACTTCATGCATAACTCCTGTATTTTGAGGAAAACTCACTGAAATCCACCTGTAACTTCAAGTTTATGCATCTTTCTATGCTTTCAGGTTGAAACTTGACTGTAAACTCACTTTGAAAAAAAGTTATGGCATTTTTGTATCACAGGTCACAAATAGTGTTTTCTCAGCGAGAGAAGGCCAAAATGAACACTTCATGCATAACTCCTGTATTTTGATGAAAACTCACTGAAATCAAGCTGTAACTTCAACTTTATGCATCTTTCTATGCTTTCAGGTTGAAAATTGACTGAAAACTCACTTTGAACAAAAGTTATGGCTGTTTTGTGTCGCAGGTCAAAAATAGCGTTTTCTCAGCGAGAGAAGGCCAAAATGAACACTTCATGCATAACTCCTGTATTTTGATGAAAACTCACTGAAATCAAGCTGGAACTTCAAGTTTATGCATCTTTCTATGCTTTCAGGTTGAAACTTGACTGAAAACTCACTTTGAAGAAAAGTTATGGCATTTTTGTATCACAGGTCACAAAGAGTGTTTTCTCAGCGAGAGAAGGCCAAAATGAACACTTCATGCGTAACTCCTGTATTTTGATGAAAATTCACTGAAATCAAGCTGTAACTTCAAGTTTATGCATCTTTCTATGCTTTCAGGTTGAAACTTGACTGAAAACTCACTTTGAACAAAAATTATGGCAATTTTGTATCACAGGTCACAAATAGCGTTTTCTCAGCGAGAGAAGGCCAAAATGAACTCTTCATGCATAACTCCTGTATTTTGATGAAAACTCACTGAAATCAAGCTGGAACTTCAAGTTGATGCATTTTTCTATGCTTTCAGGTTGAAACTTGACTGAAAACACACTTTGAACAAAAGTTATGGCTGTTTTGTGCCACAGGTCACAAATAGCGTTTTCTCAGCGAGAGAAGGCCAAAATGAACCCTTCATCCATAACTCCTGTATTTTGATGAAAACTCACTGAAATCAAGATGTAACGTCAAGTTTATGCATCTTTCTAAGCTTTCAGGTTGAAAATTGACTGAAAACTCAATTTGAACAAAAGTTATGGCTGTTTTGTGTCGCAGGTCAAAAATAGCGTTTTCTCAGCGAGAGAAGGCCAAAATGAACACTTCATGCATAACTCCTGTATTTTGAGGAAAACTCACTGAAATCCACCTGTAACTTCAAGTTTATGCATCTTTCTATGCTTTCAGGTTGAAACTTGACTGTAAACTCACTTTGAAAAAAAGTTATGGCATTTTTGTATCACAGGTCACAAATAGTGTTTTCTCAGCGAGAGAAGGCCAAAATGAACTCTTCATGCATAACTCCTGTATTTTGATGAAAACTCACTGAAATCAAGCTGTAACTTCAACTTTATGCATCTTTCTATGCTTTCAGGTTGAAAATTGACTGAAAACTCACTTTGAACAAAAGTTATGGCTGTTTTGTGTCGCAGGTCAAAAATAGCGTTTTCTCAGCGAGAGAAGGCCAAAATGAACACTTCATGCATAACTCCTGTATTTTGAGGAAAACTCACTGAAATCCACCTGTAACTTCAAGTTTATGCATCTTTCTATGCTTTCAGGTTGAAACTTGACTGTAAACTCACTTTGAAAAAAAGTTATGGCATTTTTGTATCACAGGTCACAAATAGTGTTTTCTCAGCGAGAGAAGGCCAAAATGAACTCTTCATGCATAACTCCTGTATTTTGATGAAAACTCACTGAAATCAAGCTGTAACTTCAACTTTATGCATCTTTCTATGCTTTCAGGTTGAAAATTGACTGAAAACTCACTTTGAACAAAAGTTATGGCTGTTTTGTGTCGCAGGTCAAAAATAGCGTTTTCTCAGCGAGAGAAGGCCAAAATGAACACTTCATGCATAACTCCTGTATTTTGAGGAAAACTCACTGAAATCAAGCTGTAACTTCAAGTTTATGCATCTTTCTATGCTTTCAGGTTGAAACTTGACTGAAAACTCACTTTGAAGAAAAGTTATGGCATTTTTGTATCACAGGTCACAAAGAGTGTTTTCTCAGCGAGAGAAGGCCAAAATGAACACTTCATGCGTAACTCCTGTATTTTGATGAAAATTCACTGAAATCAAGCTGTAACTTCAAGTTTATGCATCTTTCTATGCTTTCAGGTTGAAACTTGACTGAAAACTCACTTTGAACAAAAATTATGGCATTTTTGTATCACAGGTCACAAATAGCGTTTTCTCAGCGAGAGAAGGCCAAAATGAACTCTTCATGCATAACTCCTGTATTTTGATGAAAACTCACTGAAATCAAGCTGGAACTTCAAGTTTATGCATCTTTCTATGCTTTCAGGTTGAAACTTGACGGAAAAGTCACTTTTAAAAAAAGTTATGGCTGTTTTGTGTCACAGGTCACAAATAGTGTTTTCTCAGCGAGAGAAGGCCAAAATGAACACTTCATGCATAACTCCTGTATTTTGATGAAAACTCACTGAAATCAAGCTGTAACTTCAAGTTTATGCATTTTTCTATGCTTTCAGGTTGAAACTTGACTGAAAACACACTTTGAACAAAAGTTATGGCTGTTTTGTGCCACAGGTCACAAATAGCGTTTTCTCAGCGAGAGAAGGCCAAAATGAACACTTCATCCATAACTCCTGTATTTTGATGAAAACTCACTGAAATCAAGCTGTAACGTCAAGTTTATGCATCTTTCTAAGCTTTCAGGTTGAAAATTGACTGAAAACTCACTTTGAACAAAAGTTATGGCTGTTTTGTGTCGCAGGTCACAAATAGCGTTTTCTCAGCGAGAGAAGGCCAAAATGAACACTTCATGCAGAACTCCTGTATTTTGAGGAAAACTCACTGAAATCAAGCTGTAACTTCAAGTTTATGCATCTTTCTATGCTTTCAGGTTGAAACTTGACTGAAAACTCACTTTGAAGAAAAGTTATGGCATTTTTGTATCACAGGTCAAAAAGAGTGTTTTCTCAGCGAGAGAAGGCCAAAATTAACACTTCATGCATAACTCCTGTATTTTGATGAAAACTCACTGAAATCAAGCTGTAACTTCAAGTTTATGCATCTTTCTATGCTTTCAGGTTGAAACTTGACTGAAAACTCACTTTGAAAAAAAGTTATGGCATTTTTGTATCACAGGTCACAAATAGTGTTTTCTCAGCGAGAGAAGGCCAAAATGAACACTTCATGCATAACTCCTGTATTTTGATGAAAACTCACTGAAATCCACCTGTAACTTCAAGTTTATGCATCTTTCTATGCTTTCAGGTTGAAACTTGACTGAAAACTCACTTTGAACAAAAGTTATGGCATTTTTGTATCACATTTCACAAATAGTGTTTTCTCAGCGAGAGAAGGCCAAAATGAACACTTCATGCATAACTCCTGTATTTTGAGGAAAACTCACTGAAATCAAGCTGTAACTTCAAGTTTATGCATCTTTCTATTCTTTCAGGTTGAAACTTGACTGAAAACTCACTTTGAAAAAAAGTTATGGCATTTTTTTTATCACAGGTCACAAATAGTGTTTTCTCAGCGAGAGAAGGCCAAAATGAACACTTCATGCATAACTCCTGTATTTTGAGGAAAACTCACTGAAATCAAGCTGTAACTTCAAGTTTTTGCATCTTTCTATGCTTTCAGGTTGAAACTTGACTGAAAACTCACTTTGAAGAAAAGTTATGGCATTTTTGTATCACAGGTCACAAAGAGTGTTTTCTCAGCGAGAGAAGGCCAAAATTAACACTTCATGCATAACTCCTGTATTTTGATGAAAACTCACTGAAATCAAGCTGTAACTTCAAGTTTATGCATCTTTCTATGCTTTCAGGTTGAAAATTGACTGAAAACTCACTTTGAAGAAAAGTTATGGCATTTTTGTATCACAGGTCACAAATAGTGTTTTCTCAGCGAGAGAAGGCCAAAATGAACACTTCATGCATAACTCCTGTATTTTGATGAAAACTCACTGAATTCAAGCTGTAACTTAGAGTTTATGCATCTTTCTAAGCTTTCAGGTTGAAAATTGACTGAAAACTCACTTTGAACAAAAGTTATGGCTGTTTTGTGTCGCAGGTCAAAAATAGCGTTTTCTCAGCAAGATAAGGCCAAAATGAACACTTCATGCATAACTCCTGTATTTTGAGGAAAACTCACTGAAATCCACCTGTAACTTCAAGTTTATGCATCTTTCTATGCTTTCAGGTTGAAAATTGACTGAAAACTCACTTTGAACAAAAGTTATGGCTGTTTTGTGTCGCAGGTCAAAAATAGCGTTTTCTCAGCGAGAGAAGGCCAAAATGAACACTTCAAGCATAACTCCTTTATTTTGAGGAAAACTCACTGAAATCCACCTGTAACTTCAAGTTTATGCATCTTTCTATGCTTTCAGGTTGAAACTTGACTGAAAACTCACTTTGAAGAAAAGTTATGGCATTTTTGTATCACAGGTCACAAATAGTGTTTTCTCAGCGAGAGAAGGCCAAAATGAACACTTCATGCATAACTCCTGTATTTTGATGAAAACTCACTGAAATCCACCTGTAACTTCAAGTTTATGCATCTTTCTATGCTTTCAGGTTGAAAATTGACTGAAAACTCACTTTGAACAAAAGTTATGGCTGTTTTGTGTCGCAGGTCAAAAATAGCGTTTTCTCAGCGAGATAAGGCCAAAATGAACACTTCATGCATAACTCCTGTATTTTGAGGAAAACTCACTGAAATCCACCTGTAACTTCAAGTTTATGCATCTTTCTATGCTTTCAGGTTGAAACTTGACTGAAAACTCACTTTGAACAAAAGTTATGGCATTTTTTTTATCACAGGTCACAAATAGTGTTTTCTCAGCGAGAGAAGGCCAAAATGAACACTTCATGCAGAACTCCTGTATTTTGAGGAAAACTCACTGAAATCAAGCTGTAACTTCAAGTTTATGCATCTTTCTATGCTTTCAGGTTGAAAATTGACTGAAAACTCACTTTGAAGAAAAGTTATGGCATTTTTGTATCACAGGTCACAAATAGCGTTTTCTCAGCGAGAGAAGGCCAAAATGAACACTTCATGCATAACTCCTGTATTTTGATGAAAACTCACTGAAATCCACCTGTAACTTCAAGTTTATGCATCTTTCTATGCTTTCAGGTTGAAACTTGACTGAAAACTCACTTTGAACAAAAGTTATGGCATTTTTGTATCACATTTCACAAATAGTGTTTTCTCAGCGAGAGAAGGCCAAAATGAACACTTCATGCATAACTCCTGTATTTTGATGAAAACTCACTGAATTCAAGCTGTAACTTAGAGTTTATGCATCTTTCTAAGCTTTCAGGTTGAAAATTGACTGAAAACTCACTTTGAACAAAAGTTATGGCTGTTTTGTGTCGCAGGTCAAAAATAGCGTTTTCTCAGCGAGAGAAGGCCAAAATGAACACTTCATGCATAACTCCTGTATTTTGAGGAAAACTCACTGAAATCCACCTGTAACTTCAAGTTTATGCATCTTTCTATGCTTTCAGGTTGAAACTTGACTGAAAACTCACTTTGAAGAAAAGTTATGGCATTTTTGTATCACAGGTCACAAATAGTGTTTTCTCAGCGAGAGAAGGCCAAAATGAACACTTCATGCATAACTCCTGTATTTTGATGAAAACTCACTGAAATCCACCTGTAACTTCAAGTTTATGCATCTTTCTATGCTTTCAGGTTGAAACTTGACTGAAAACTCACTTTGAACAAAAGTTATGGCATTTTTGTATCACATTTCACAAATAGTGTTTTCTCAGCGAGAGAAGGCCAAAATGAACACTTCATGCATAACTCCTGTATTTTGATGAAAACTCACTGAAATCCACCTGTAACTTCAAGTTTATGCATCTTTCTATGCTTTCAGGTTGAAACTTGACTGAAAACTCACTTTGAACAAAAGTTATGGCATTTTTGTATCACATTTCACAAATAGTGTTTTCTCAGCGAGATAAGGCCAAAATGAACACTTCATGCATAACTCCTGTATTTTGAGGAAAACTCACTGAAATCCACCTGTAACTTCAAGTTTATGCATCTTTCTATGCTTTCAGGTTGAAACTTGACTGAAAACTCACTTTGAAAAAAAGTTATGGCATTTTTTTTATCACAGGTCACAAATAGTGTTTTCTCAGCGAGAGAAGGCCAAAATGAACACTTCATGCATAACTCCTGTATTTTGAGGAAAACTCACTGAAATCAAGCTGTAACTTCAAGTTTTTGCATCTTTCTATGCTTTCAGGTTGAAACTTGACTGAAAACTCACTTTGAAGAAAAGTTATGGCATTTTTGTATCACAGGTCAAAAAGAGTGTTTTCTCGGCGAGAGAAGGCCAAAATTAACACTTCATGCATAACTCCTGTATTTTGATGAAAACTCACTGAAATCAAGCTGTAACTTCAAGTTTATGCATCTTTCTATGCTTTCAGGTTGAAACTTGACTGAAAACTCACTTTGAAGAAAAGTTATGGCATTTTTGTATCACAGGTCACAAATAGTGTTTTCTCAGCGAGAGAAGGCCAAAATGAACACTTCATGCATAACTCCTGTATTTTGATGAAAACTCACTGAAATCCACCTGTAACTTCAAGTTTATGCATCTTTCTATGCTTTCAGGTTGAAACTTGACTGAAAACTCACTTTGAACAAAAGTTATGGCATTTTTGTATCACATTTCACAAATAGTGTTTTCTCAGCGAGAGAAGGCCAAAATGAACACTTCATGCATAACTCCTGTATTTTGATGAAAACTCACTGAAATCCACCTGTAACTTCAAGTTTATGCATCTTTCTATGCTTTCAGGTTGAAACTTGACTGAAAACTCACTTTGAACAAAAGTTATGGCATTTTTGTATCACATTTTAATAATAGTGTTTTCTCAGCGAGAGAAGGCCAAAATGAACACTTCATGCATAACTCCTGTATTTTGATGAAAACTCACTGAATTCAAGCTGTAACTTCAAGTTTATGCATCTTTCTAAGCTTTCAGGTTGAAAATTGACTGAAAACTCACTTTGAACAAAAGTTATGGCATTTTTGTATCACAGGTCAAAAATAGCGTTTTCTCAGCGAGAGAAGGCCAAAATGAACACTTCATGCATAACTCCTGTATTTTGAGGAAAACTCACTGAAATCAAGCTGTAACTTCAAGTTTATGCATCTTTCTATGCTTTCAGGTTGAAACTTGACTGAAAACTCACTTTGAAGAAAAGTTATGGCATTTTTGTATCACAGGTCACAAAGAGTGTTTTCTCAGCGAGAGAAGGCCAAAATGAACACTTCATGCGAAACTCCTGTATTTTGATGAAAATTCACTGAAATCAAGCTGTAACTTCAAGTTTATGCATCTTTCTATGCTTTCAGGTTGAAACTTGACTGAAAACTCACTTTGAACAAAAATTATGGCATTTTTGTATCACAGGTCACAAATATTGTTTTCTCAGCGAGAGAAGGCCAAAATGAACTCTTCATGCATAACTCCTGTATTTTGAGGAAAACTCACTGAAATCAAGCTGGAACTTCAAGTTTATGCATCTTTCTATGCTTTCAGGTTGAAACTTGACGGAAAACTCACTTTTAAAAAAAGTTATGGCATTTTTGTGTCACAGGTCACAAATAGTGTTTTCTCAGCGAGAGAAGGCCAAAATGAACACTTCATGCATAACTCCTGTATTTTGATGAAAACTCACTGAAATCAAGCTGTAACTTCAAGTTTATGCATTTTTCTATGCTTTCAGGTTGAAACTTGACTGAAAACACACTTTGAACAAAAGTTATCGCTGTTTTGTGCCACAGGTCACAAATAGCGTTTTCTCAGCGAGAGAAGGCCAAAATGAACACTTCATCCATAACTCCTGTATTTTGATGAAAACTCACTGAAATCCAGCTGTAACGTCAAGTTTATGCATCTTTCTAAGCTTTCAGGTTGAAAATTGACTGAAAACTCACTTTGAACAAAAGTTATGGCTGTTTTGTGTCGCAGGTCACAAATAGCGTTTTCTCAGCGAGAGAAGGCCAAAATGAACACTTCATGCAGAACTCCTGTATTTTGAGGAAAACTCACTGAAATCAAGCTGTAACTTCAAGTTTATGCATCTTTCTATGCTTTCAGGTTGAAACTTGACTGAAAAGTCACTTTGAAGAAAAGTTATGGCATTTTTGTATCATAGGTCACAAAGAGTGTTTTCTCAGCGAGAGAAGGCCAAAATTAACACTTCATGCATAACTCCTGTATTTTGATGAAAACTCACTGAAATCAAGCTGTAACTTCAAGTTTATGCATCTTTCTATGCTTTCAGGTTGAAACTTGACTGAAAACTCACTTTGAAAAAAAGTTATGGCATTTTTGTATCACAGGTCACAAATAGTGTTTTCTCAGCGAGAGAAGGCTAAAATGAACACTTCATGCATAACTCCTGTATTTTGATGAAAACTCACTGAAATCCACCTGTAACTTCAAGTTTATGCATCTTTCTATGCTTTCAGGTTGAAACTTGACTGAAAACTCACTTTGAACAAAAGTTATGGCATTTTTGTATCACATTTCACAAATAGTGTTTTCTCAGCGAGAGAAGGCCAAAATGAACACTTCATGCATAACTCCTGTATTTTGATGAAAACTCACTGAATTCAAGCTGTAACTTCAAGTTTATGCATCTTTCTAAGCTTTCAGGTTGAAAATTGACTGAAAACTCACTTTGAACAAAAGTTATGGCTGTTTTGTGTCGCAGGTCAAAAATAGCGTTTTCTCAGCGAGATAAGGCCAAAATGAACACTTCATGCATAACTCCTGTATTTTGAGGAAAACTCACTGAAATCCACGTGTAACTTCAAGTTTATGCATCTTTCTATGCTTTCAGGTTGAAACTTGACTGAAAACTCACTTTGAAAAAAAGTTATGGCATTTTTTTTATCACAGGTCACAAATAGTGTTTTCTCAGCGAGAGAAGGCCAAAATGAACACTTCATGCATAACTCCTGTATTTTGAGGAAAACTCACTGAAATCAAGCTGTAACTTCAAGTTTTTGCATCTTTCTATGCTTTCAGGTTGAAACTTGACTGAAAACTCACTTTGAAGAAAAGTTATGGCATTTTTGTATCACAGGTCACAAAGAGTGTTTTCTCAGCGAGAGAAGGCCAAAATTAACACTTCATGCATAACTCCTGTATTTTGATGAAAACTCACTGAAATCAAGCTGTAACTTCAAGTTTATGCATCTTTCTATGCTTTCAGGTTGAAAATTGACTGAAAACTCACTTTGAAGAAAAGTTATGGCATTTTTGTATCACAGGTCACAAATAGTGTTTTCTCAGCGAGAGAAGGCCAAAATGAACACTTCATGCATAACTCCTGTATTTTGATGAAAACTCACTGAAATCCACCTGTAACTTCAAGTTTATGCATCTTTCTATGCTTTCAGGTTGAAACTTGACTGAAAACTCACTTTGAACAAAAGTTATGGCATTTTTGTATCACATTTCACAAATAGTGTTTTCTCAGCGAGAGAAGGCCAAAATGAACACTTCATGCATAACTCCTGTATTTTGATGAAAACTCACTGAATTCAAGCTGTAACTTAGAGTTTATGCATCTTTCTAAGCTTTCAGGTTGAAAATTGACTGAAAACTCACTTTGAACAAAAGTTATGGCTGTTTTGTGTCGCAGGTCAAAATTAGCGTTTTCTCAGCGAGATAAGGCCAAAATGAACACTTCATGCATAACTCCTGTATTTTGAGGAAAACTCACAGAAATCCACCTGTAACTTCAAGTTTATGCATCTTTCTATGCATTCAGGTTGAAACTTGACTGAAAACTCACTTTGAAAAAAAGTTATGGCATTTTTTTTATCACAGGTCACAAATAGTGTTTTCTCAGCGAGAGAAGGCCAAAATGAACACTTCATGCATAACTCCTGTATTTTGATGAAAACTCACTGAAATAAAGCTGGAACTTCAAGTTTATGCATCTTTCTAAGCTTTCAGGTTGAAAATTGACTGAAAACTCACTTTGAACAAAAGTTATGGCTGTTTTGTGTCGCAGGTGAAAAATAGCGTTTTCTCAGCGAGAGAAGGCCAAAATGAACACTTCATGCATAACTCCTGTATTTTGAGGAAAACTCACTGAAATCCACCTGTAACTTCAAGTTTATGCATCTTTCTATGCTTTCAGGTTGAAACTTTACTGAAAACTCACTTTGAAGAAAAGTTATGGCATTTTTGTATCACAGGTCACAAATAGTGTTTTCTCAGCGAGAGAAGGCCAAAATGAACACTTCATGCATAACTCCTGTATTTTGATGAAAACTCACTGAAATCCACCTGTAACTTCAAGTTTATGCATCTTTCTATGCTTTCAGGTTGAAACTTGACTGAAAACTCACTTTGAACAAAAGTTATGGCATTTTTGTATCACATTTCACAAATAGTGTTTTCTCAGCGAGAGAAGGCCAAAATGAACACTTCATGCATAACTCCTGTATTTTGATGAAAACTCACTGAATTCAAGCTGTAACTTCAAGTTTATGCATCTTTCTAAGCTTTCAGGTTGAAAATTGACTGAAAACTCACTTTGAACAAAAGTTATGGCTGTTTTGTGTCGCAGGTCAAAAATAGCGTTTTCTCAGCGAGATAAGGCCAAAATGAACACTTCATGCATAACTCCTGTATTTTGAGGAAAACTCACTGAAATCCACCTGTAACTTCAAATTTATGCATCTTTCTATGCTTTCAGGTTGAAACTTGACTGAAAACTCACTTTGAAAAAAAGTTATGGCATTTTTTTTATCACAGGTCACAAATAGTGTTTTCTCAGCGAGAGAAGGCCAAAATTAACACTTCATGCATAACTCCTGTATTTTGAGGAAAACTCACTGAAATCAAGCTGTAACTTCAAGTTTTTGCATCTTTCTATGCTTTCAGGTTGAAACTTGACTGAAAACTCACTTTGAAGAAAAGTTATGGCATTTTTGTATCACAGGTCAAAAAGAGTGTTTTCTCGGCGAGAGAAGGCCAAAATTAACACTTCATGCATAACTCCTGTATTTTGATGAAAACTCACTGAAATCAAGCTGTAACTTCAAGTTTATGTATCTTTCTATGCTTTCAGGTTGAAACTTGACTGAAAACTCACTTTGAAGAAAAGTTATGGCATTTTTGTATCACAGGTCACAAATAGTGTTTTCTCAGCGAGAGAAGGCCAAAATGAACACTTCATGCATAACTCCTGTATTTTGATGAAAACTCACTGAAATCCACCTGTAACTTCAAGTTTATGCATCTTTCTATGCTTTCAGGTTGAAACTTGACTGAAAACTCACTTTGAACAAAAGTTATGGCATTTTTGTATCACATTTCACAAATAGTGTTTTCTCAGCGAGAGAAGGCCAAAATGAACACTTCATGCATAACTCCTGTATTTTGATGAAAACTCAATGAATTCAAGCTGTAACTTAGAGTTTATGCATCTTTCTAAGCTTTCAGGTTGAAAATTGACTGAAAACTCACTTTGAACAAAAGTTATGGCTGTTTTGTGTCGCAGGTCAAAAATAGCGTTTTCTCAGCGAGATAAGGCCAAAATGAACACTTCATGCATAACTCCTGTATTTTGAGGAAAACTCACTGAAATCCACCTGTAACTTCAAGTTTATGCATCTTTCTATGCTTTCAGGTTGAAACTTGACTGAAAACTCACTTTGAAAAAAAGTTATGGCATTTTTTTTATCACAGGTCACAAATAGTGTTTTCTCAGCGAGAGAAGGCCAAAATGAACACTTCATGCATAACTCCTGTATTTTGATGAAAACTCACTGAAATAAAGCTGGAACTTCAAGTTTATGCATCTTTCTAAGCTTTCAGGTTGAAAATTGACTGAAAACTCACTTTGAACAAAAGTTATGGCTGTTTTGTGTCGCAGGTCAAAAATAGCGTTTTCTCAGCGAGAGAAGGCCAAAATGAACACTTCATGCATAACTCCTGTATTTTGAGGAAAACTCACTGAAATCCACCTGTAACTTCAAGTTTATGCATCTTTCTATGCTTTCAGGTTGAAACTTGACTGAAAACTCACTTTGAAGAAAAGTTATGGCATTTTTGTATCACAGGTCACAAATAGCGTTTTCTCAGCGAGAGAAGGCCAAAATGAACACTTCATGCATAACTCCTGTATTTTGAGGAAAACTCACTGAAATCAAGCTGTAACTTCAAGTTTATGCATCTTTCTATGCTTTCAGGTTGAAACTTGACTGAAAACTCACTTTGAAGAAAAGTTATGGCATTTTTGTATCACAGGTCACAAATAGTGTTTTCTCAGCAAGAGAAGGCCAAAATTAACACTTCATGCATAACTCCTGTATTTTTATGAAAACTCACTGAAATCAAGCCGGAACTTCAAGTTTATGCATCTTTCTATGCTTTCAGGTTGAAACTTGACTGAAAACTCACTTTGAACAAAAGTTATGGCATTTTTGTATCACAGGTCACAAATAGTGTTTTCTCAGCGAGAGAAGGCCAAAATGAACACTTCATGCATAACTCCTGTATTTTGATGAAAACTCACTGAAATCAAGCTGGAACTTCAAGTTTATGCATCTTTCTATGCTTTCAGGTTGAAACTTGACTGAAAACTCACTTTGAACAAAAGCTATGGCTGTTTTGTATCACAGGTCACAAATAGTGTTTTCTCTGCGAGAGAAGGCCAAAATGAAAACTTCATGCATAACTCCTGTATTTTAAGGAAAACTCACTGAATTCAAGCTGTAACTTAGAGTTTATGCATCTTTCTAAGCTTTCAGGTTGAAAATTGACTGAAAACTCACTTTGAACAAAAGTTATGGCTGTTTTGTGTCGCAGGTCAAAAATAGCGTTTTCTCAGCGAGATAAGGCCAAAATGAACACTTCATGCATAACTCCTGTATTTTGAGGAAAACTCACTGAAATCCACCTGTAACTTCAAGTTCATGCATCTTTCTATGCTTTCAGGTTGAAACTTGACTGAAAACTCACTTTGAAAAAAAGTTATGGCATTTTTTTTATCACAGGTCACAAATAGTGTTTTCTCAGCGAGAGAAGGCCAAAATGAACACTTCATGCATAACTCCTGTATTTTGATGAAAACTCACTGAAATCAAGCTGTAACTTCAAGTTTATGCATCTTTCTATGCTTTCAGGTTGAAACTTGACTGAAAACTCACTTTGAAGAAAAGTTATGGCTGTTTTGTGTCGCAGGTCACAAATAGCGTTTTCTCAGCGAGAGAAGGCCAAAATGAACACTTCATGCAGAACTCCTGTATTTTGAGGAAAACTCACTGAAATCAAGCTGTAACTTCAAGTTTATGCATCTTTCTATGCTTTCAGGTTGAAACTTGACTGAAAACTCACTTTGAAGAAAAGTTATGGCATTTTTGTATCACAGGTCACAAAGAGTATTTTCTCAGCGAGAGAAGGCCAAAATTAACACTTCATGCATAACTCCTGTATTTTGATGAAAACTCACTGAAATCAAGCTGTAACTTCAAGTTTATGCATCTTTCTATGCTTTCAGGTTGAAACTTGACTGAAAACTCACTTTGAAGAAAAGTTATGGCATTTTTGTATCACAGGTCACAAATAGTGTTTTCTCAGCGAGAGAAGGCCAAAATGAACACTTCATGTATAACTCCTGTATTTTGATGAAAACTCACTGAAATCCACCTGTAACTTCAAGTTTATGCATCTTTCTATGCTTTCAGGTTGAAACTTGACTGAAAACTCACTTTGAACAAAATTTATGGCATTTTTGTATCACATTTCACAAATAGTGTTTTCTCAGCGAGAGAAGGCCAAAATGAACACTTCATGCATAACTCCTGTATTTTGATGAAAACTCACTGAATTCAAGCTGTAACTTCAAGTTTATGCATCTTTCTAAGCTTTCAGGTTGAAAATTGACTGAAAACTCACTTTGAACAAAAGTTATGGCTGTTTTGTGTCGCAGGTCAAAAAAAGCGTTTTCTCAGCGAGATAAAGCCAAAATGAACACTTCATGCATAACTCCTGTATTTTGAGGAAAACTCACTGAAATCCACCTGTAGCTTCAAGTTTATGCATCTTTCTATGCTTTCAGGTTGAAACTTGACTGAAAACTCACTTTGAAAAAAAGTTATGGCATTTTTTTTATCACAGGTCACAAATAGTGTTTTCTCAGCGAGAGAAGGCCAAAATGAACACTTCATGCATAACTCCTGTATTTTGATGAAAACTCACTGAAATCAAGCTGGAACTTCAAGTTTATGCATCTTTCTAAGCTTTCAGGTTGAAAATTGACTGAAAACTCACTTTGAAGAAAAGTTATGGCTGTTTTGTGTCGCAGGTCAAAAATAGCGTTTTCTCAGCGAGATAAGGCCAAAATGAACACTTCATGCATAACTCCGGTATTTTGAGGAAAACTCACTGAAATCCACCTGTAACTTCAAGTTTATGCATCTTTCTATGCTTTCAGGTTGAAACTTGACTGAAAACTCACTTTTAAAAAAAGTGATGGCATTTTTGTATCACAGGTCACAAATAGTGTTTTCTCAGGGAGAGAAGGCCAAAATGAACACTTCATGCATAACTCCTGTATTTTTATGAAAACTCACTGAAATCAAGCCGGAACTTCAAGTTTATGCATCTTTCTATGCTTTCAGGTTGAAACTTGACTGAAAACTCACTTTGAACAAAAGTTATGGCATTTTTGTATCACAGGTCACAAATAGTGTTTTCTCAGCGAGAGAAGGCCAAAATGAACACTTCATGCATAACTCCTGTATTTTGATGAAAACTCACTGAAATCAAGCTGGAACTTCAAGTTTATGCATCTTTCTATGCTTTCAGGTTGAAACTTGACTGAAAACTCACTTTGAACAAAAGCTATGGCTGTTTTGTATCACAGGTCACAAATAGTGTTTTCTCTGCGAGAGAAGGCCAAAATGAAAACTTCATGCATAACTCCTGTATTTTAAGGAAAACTCACTGAAATCAAGCTGTAACTTCAAGTTTATGCATCGTTCTATGATTTCAGGTTGAAACTTGACTGAAAACTCACTTTGAACAACAGTTAAAGCTGTTTTGTGTCGCAGGTCACAAATAGCGTTTTCAAAGTGAGAGAAGGCCAAAATGAACACTTCATGCATAACTCCTGTATTTTGAGGAAAACTCACTGAAATCCACCTGTAACTTCAAGTTTATGCATCTTTCTATGCTTTCAGGTGGAAACTTGACTGAAAACTCACTTTGAACAAAAGTTATGGCTGTTTTGTATCACAGGTCACAAATAGCGTTTTCTCAACGAGAGAAGGACAAAATGAACACTTCAATCAGTAGTCCTGTATTTTGAAGAAAACTCACTGAAATCCACCTGTAACTTCAAGTTTATGCATCTTTCTATGCTTTCAGGTTGAAACTTGACTGAAAACTCACTTTGAACAAAAGTTATGGCTGTTTTGTATCACAGGTCACAAATAGTGTTTTCTCAGCGAGAAAAGGCCAAAATGAACACTTCATGCAGAACTCCTGTATTTTGAGGAAAACTCACTGAAATCAACCTGTAACTTCAAGTTTATGCATCTTTCTATGCTTTCAGGTTGAAACTTGACTGAAAACTCACTTTGAACAAAAGTTATGGCTTTTTTGTATTACAGGTCACAAATAGTGTTTTCTCAGCGAGATAAGGCCAAAATGAACACTTCATGCATAACTCCTGTATTTTGAGGAAAACTCACTGAAATCAAGCTGTAACTTCAAGTTTATGCATCTTTCTATGCTTTCAGGTTGAAAATTGACTGAAAACTCACTTTGAACAAAAGTTATGGCTTTTTTGTGTCGCAGGTCACAAATAGCGTTTTCTCAGCGAGAGAAGGCGAAAATGATCACCTCATGCTTAACTCCTGTATTTTGAGGAAAACTCACTGAAATCCACCTGTAACTTCAAGTTTATGCATCTTTCTATGCTTTCAGGTTGAAACTTGACTGAAAACTCACTTTTAAAAAAAGTTATGGCATTTTTGTATCACAGGTCACAAATAGTGTTTTCTCAGCGAGAGAAGGCCAAAATGAACACTTCATGCATAACTCCTGTATTTTGATGAAAACTCACTGAAATCAAGCTGTAACTTCAAGTTTATGCATCTTTCTATGCTTTCAGGTCGAAACTTAACAGAAAATTTACTTTGAACAAAAGTTATGTTTTTTTTTATCACAGGTCACAAATCGTGTTTTCTCAGCGAGAGAAGGCCAAAATGAACACTTCATTCATAACTCCTGTATTTTAATGAAAACTCACTGAAATCAAGCTGTAACTTCAAGTTTATGCATCTTTCTATGCTTTCAGGTTGAAAATTGACTGAAAACTCACTTTGAACAAAAGTTATGGCTGTTTTGTGTCGAAGGTCACAAATAGCGTTTTCTCAGCGAGAGAAGGCCAAAATGAACACTTCATTCATAACTCCTGTATTTTGAGGAAAACTCACTGAAATCCACCTGTAACTTCAAGTTTATGCATCTTTCTATGCTTTCAGGTTGAAACTTGACTGAAAACTCACTTTGAACAAAAGTTATGGCATTTTTGTATCACAGGTCATAAATAGTGTTTTCTCAGCGAGAGAAGGCCAAAATGAACACTTCATGCATAACTCCTGTATTTTGATGAAAACTCACTGAAATCCACCTGTAACTTCAAGTTTATGCATTGTTCTATGATTTCAGGTTGAAACTTGACTGAAAACTCACTTTTAAAAAAAGTTATGGCTGTTTTGTATCACAGGTCACAAATAGTGTTTTCTCAGCGAGAGAAGGCCAAAATGAACACTTCATGCATAACTCCTGTATTTTGATGAAAACTCACTGAAATCAAGCTGGAACTTCAAGTTTATGCATCTTTCTATGCTTTCAGGTTGAAACTTGACTGAAAACTCACTTTGAACAAAAGTTATGGCTTTTTTGTATTACAGGTCACAAATAGTGTTTTCTCAGCGAGAGAAGGCCAAAATGAACACTTCATGCATAACTCCTGTATTTTGAGGAAAACTCACTGAAATCAAGCTGTAACTTCAAGTTTATGCATCTTTCTATGCTTTCAGGTTGAAACTTGACTGAAAACTAACTTTGAACAAAAGTTATGGCTGTTTTGTGTCGCAGGTCACAAATAGCTTTTTCTCAGCGAGAGAAGGCCAAAATGAACACTTCATGCATAACTCCTGTATTTTGAGGAAAACTCAATGAAATCAAGCTGTAACTTCAAGTTTATGCATCTTTCTATGCATTCAGGTTGAAACTTGACTGAAAACTCACTTTTAAAAAAAGTTATGGCATTTTTGTATCACAGGTCACAAATAGTGTTTTCTCAGCGAGAGAAGGCCAAAATGAACACTTCATGCATAACTCCTGTATTTTGATGAAAACTCACTGAAATCAAGCTGGAACTTCAAGTTTATGCATCTTTCTAAGCTTTCAGGTTGAAAATTGACTGAAAACTCACTTTGAACAAAAGTTATGGCTGTTTTGTGTCGCAGGTCAAAAATAGCGTTTTCTCAGCGAGATAAGGCCAAAATGAAAACTTCATGCATAACTCCGGTATTTTGATGAAAACTCACTGAAATCCAGCTGTAACTTCAAGTTTATGCATCTTTCTATGCTTTCAGGTTGAAACTTGACTGAAAACTCACTTTTAAAAAAGTTATGGCATTTTTGTATCACAGGTCACAAATAGTGTTTTCTCAGCAAGAGAAGGCCAAAATTAACACTTCATGCATAACTCCTGTATTTTTATGAAAACTCACTGAAATCAAGCCGGAACTTCAAGTTTATGCATCTTTCTATGCTTTCAGGTTGAAACTTGACTGAAAACTCACTTTGAACAACAGTTAAAGCTGTTTTGTGTCGCAGGTCACAAATAGCTTTTTCTCAGCGAGAGAAGGCCAAAATGAACACTTCATGCATAACTCCTGTATTTTGAGGAAAACTCACTGAAATCCACCTGTAACTTCAAGTTTATGCATCTTTCTATGCTTTCAGGTGGAAACTTGACTGAAAACTCACTTTGAACAAAAGTTATGGCTGTTTTGTATCACAGGTCACAAATAGCGTTTTCTCAACGAGAGAAGGCCAAAATGAACACTTCAATCAGTACTCCTGTATTTTGAAGAAAACTCACTGAAATCCACCTGTAACTTCAAGTTTATGCATCTTTCTATGCTTTCAGGTTGAAACTTGACTGAAAACTCACTTTGAACAAAAGTTATGGCTGTTTTGTATCACAGGTCACAAATAGTGTTTTCTCAGCGAGAAAAGGCCAAAATGAACACTTCATGCAGAACTCCTGTATTTTGAGGAAAACTCACTGAAATCAACCTGTAACTTCAAGTTTATGCATCTTTCTATGCTTTCAGGTTGAAACTTGACTGAAAACTCACTTTGAACAAAAGTTATGGCTTTTTTGTATTACAGGTCACAAATAGTGTTTTCTCAGCGAGATAAGGCCAAAATGAACACTTCATGCATAACTCCTGTATTTTGAGGAAAACTCACTGAAATCAAGCTGTAACTTCAAGTTTATGCATCTTTCTATGCTTTCAGGTTGAAAATTGACTGAAAACTCACTTTGAACAAAAGTTATGGCTTTTTTGTGTCGCAGGTCACAAATAGCGTTTTCTCAGCGAGAGAAGGCGAAAATGATCACCTCATGCATAACTCCTGTATTTTGAGGAAAACTCACTGAAATCCACCTGTAACTTCAAGTTTATGCATCTTTCTATGCTTTCAGGTTGAAACTTGACTGAAAACTCACTTTTAAAAAAAG
Organism: Aulostomus chinensis; assembly: GCF_037954235.1. Classification (NCBI taxonomy): domain Eukaryota; kingdom Metazoa; phylum Chordata; class Actinopteri; order Syngnathiformes; family Aulostomidae; genus Aulostomus; species Aulostomus chinensis. The sequence goes on along the minus strand of NC_141326.1, from coordinate 7,158,761 downwards.
TTATGGCATTTTTGTATCACAGGTCACAAATAGTGTTTTCTCAGCGAGAGAAGGCCAAAATGAACACTTCATGCATAACTCCTGTATTTTGATGAAAACTCACTGAAATCAAGCTGTAACTTCAAGTTTATGCATCTTTCTATGCTTTCAGGTCGAAACTTAACAGAAAATTTACTTTGAACAAAAGTTATGTTTTTTTTTATCACAGGTCACAAATCGTGTTTTCTCAGCGAGAGAAGGCCAAAATGAACACTTCATTCATAACTCCTGTATTTTAATGAAAACTCACTGAAATCAAGCTGTAACTTCAAGTTTATGCATCTTTCTATGCTTTCAGGTTGAAAATTGACTGAAAACTCACTTTGAACAAAAGTTATGGCTGTTTTGTGTCGAAGGTCACAAATAGCGTTTTCTCAGCGAGAGAAGGCCAAAATGAACACTTCATTCATAACTCCTGTATTTTGAGGAAAACTCACTGAAATCCACCTGTAACTTCAAGTTTATGCATCTTTCTATGCTTTCAGGTTGAAACTTGACTGAAAACTCACTTTGAACAAAAGTTATGGCATTTTTGTATCACAGGTCATAAATAGTGTTTTCTCAGCGAGAGAAGGCCAAAATGAACACTTCATGCATAACTCCTGTATTTTGATGAAAACTCACTGAAATCCACCTGTAACTTCAAGTTTATGCATTGTTCTATGATTTCAGGTTGAAACTTGACTGAAAACTCACTTTTAAAAAAAGTTATGGCTGTTTTGTATCACAGGTCACAAATAGTGTTTTCTCAGCGAGAGAAGGCCAAAATGAACACTTCATGCATAACTCCTGTATTTTGATGAAAACTCACTGAAATCAAGCTGGAACTTCAAGTTTATGCATCTTTCTATGCTTTCAGGTTGAAACTTGACTGAAAACTCACTTTGAACAAAAGTTATGGCTTTTTTGTATTACAGGTCACAAATAGTGTTTTCTCAGCGAGAGAAGGCCAAAATGAACACTTCATGCTTAACTCCTGTATTTTGAGGAAAACTCACTGAAATCAAGCTGTAACTTCAAGTTTATGCATCTTTCTATGCTTTCAGGTTGAAACTTGACTGAAAACTAACTTTGAACAAAAGTTATGGCTGTTTTGTGTCGCAGGTCACAAATAGCTTTTTCTCAGCGAGAGAAGGCCAAAATGAACACTTCATGCATAACTCCTGTATTTTGAGGAAAACTCAATGAAATCCACCTGTAACTTCAAGTTTATGCATCTTTCTATGCATTCAGGTTGAAACTTGACTGAAAACTCACTTTGAACAAAAGTTATGGCTGTTTTGTGTCGCAGGTCAAAAATAGCGTTTTCTCAGCGAGATAAGGCCAAAATGAACACTTCATGCATAACTCCGGTATTTTGATGAAAACTCACTGAAATCCAGCTGTAACTTCAAGTTTATGCATCTTTCTATGCTTTCAGGTTGAAACTTGACTGAAAACTCACTTTTAAAAAAGTTATGGCATTTTTGTATCACAGGTCACAAATAGTGTTTTCTCAGCAAGAGAAGGCCAAAATTAACACTTCATGCATAACTCCTGTATTTTTATGAAAACTCACTGAAATCAAGCCGGAACTTCAAGTTTATGCATCTTTCTATGCTTTCAGGTTGAAACTTGACTGAAAACTCACTTTGAACAAAAGTTATGGCTGTTTTGTGTCGCAGGTCACAAATAGCTTTTTCTCAGCGAGAGAAGGCCAAAATGAACACTTCATGCATAACTCCTGTATTTTGAGGAAAACTCAATGAAATCCACCTGTAACTTCAAGTTTATGCATCTTTCTATGCATTCAGGTTGAAACTTGACTGAAAACTCACTTTTAAAAAAAGTTATGGCATTTTTGTATCACAGGTCACAAATAGTGTTTTCTCAGCGAGAGAAGGCCAAAATGAACACTTCATGCATAACTCCTGTATTTTAATGAAAACTCACTGAAATCAAGCTGTAACTTCAAGTTTATGCATCTTTCTATGCTTTCAGGTTGAAAATTGACTGAACACTCACTTTGAACAAAAGTTATGGCTGTTTTGTGTCGAAGGTCACAAATAGCGTTTTCTCAGCGAGAGAAGGCCAAAATGAACACTTCATGCATAACTCCTGTATTTTGAGGAAAACTCACTGAAATCAAGCTGGAACTTCAAGTTTATGCATCTTTCTATGCTTTCAGGTTGAAACTTGACTGAAAACTCACTTTGAAAAAAAGTTATGGCATTTTTGTATCACAGGTCACAAATAGTGTTTTATCAGCGAGAGAAGGCCAAAATGAACACTTCATGCATAACTCCTGTATTTTGATGAAAACTCACTGAAATCAAGCTGTAACTTCAAGTTTATGCATCTTTCTATGCTTTCAGGTGGAAACTTAACAGAAAATTTACTTTGAACAAAAGTTATGTTTTTTTTTATCACAGGTCACAAATAGTGTTTTCTCATCGAGAGAACGCCAAAATGAACACTTCATGCATAACTCCTGTATTTTGATGAAAACTCACTGAAATCCACCTGTAACTTCAAGTTTATGCATCGTTCTATGCTTTCAGGTTGAAACTTGACTGAAAACTCACTTTGAACAAAAGTTATGGCTGTTTGTTGTCGCAGGTCACAAATAGCTTTTTCTCAGCGAGAGAAGGCCAAAATGAACACTTCATGCATAACTCCTGTATTTTGAGGAAAACTCACTGAAATCCACCTGTAACTTCTAGTTTATGCATCTTTCTATGCTTTCAGGTTGAAACTTGACTGAAAACTCACTTTTAAAAAAAGTTATGGCATTTTTGTATCACAGGTCACAAATAGTGTTTTCTCAGCGAGAGAAGGCCAAAATGAACACTTCATGCATAACTCCTGTATTTTAATGAAAACTCACTGAAATCAAGCTGTAACTTCAAGTTTATGCATCTTTCTATGCTTTCAGGTTGAAAATTGACTGAAAACTCACTTTGAACAAAAGTTATGGCTGTTTTGTGTCGAAGGTCACAAATAGCGTTTTCTCAGCGAGAGAAGGCCAAAATGAACACTTCATGCATAACTCCTGTATTTTGAGGAAAACTCACTGAAATCCACCTGTAACTTCAAGTTTATGCATCTTTCTATGCTTTCAGGTTGAAACTTGACTGAAAACTCACTTTGAAAAAAAGTTATGGCATTTTTGTATCACAGGTCATAAATAGTGTTTTCTCAGCGAGAGAAGGCCAAAATGAACACTTCATGCATAACTCCTGTATTTTGATGAAAACTCACTGAAATCCACCTGTAACTTCAAGTTTATGCATCTTTCTATGCTTTCAGGTTGAAACTTTACTGAAAACTTACTTTGAACAAAATTTGTGGCTGTTTTGTATCACAGGTCACAAATAGTGTTTTCTCAGCGAGAGAAGGCCAAAATGAACACTTCATGCATAACTCCTGTATTTTGATGAAAACTCACTGAAATCAAGCTGTAACTTCAAGTTTATGCATCTTTCTATGCTTTCAAGTCGAAACTTAACAGAAAATTTACTTTGAACAAAAGTTATTTTTTTTTTATCACAGGTCACAAATAGTGTTTTCTCAGCGAGAGAAGGCCAAAATGAACACTTCATGCATAACTCCTGTATTTTGATGAAAACTCACTGAAATCCACCTGTAACTTCAAGTTTATGCATCGTTCTATGATTTCAGGTTGAAACTTGACTGAAAACTCATTTTGAACAAAAGTTGTGGCTGTTTTGTATTACAGGTCACAATTCATGTTTTCTCAGCGAGAGAAGGCCAAAATGAACACTTCATGCAGAACTCCTGTATTTTGAGGAAAACTCACTGAAATCCACCTGTAACTTCAAGTTTATGCATCTTTCTATGCTTTCAGGTTGAAATTTGACTGAAAACTCACTTTGAACAAAAGTTATGGCTGTTTTGTATCACAGGTCACAATTCATGTTTTCTCAGCGAGAGAAGGCCAAAATGAACACTTCATGCAGAACTCCTGTATTTTGAGGAAAACTCACTGAAATCAAGCTGTAACTTCAAGTTTATGCATCTTTCTATGCTTTCAGGTTGAAATTTGACTGAAAACTCACTTTGAACAAAAGTTATGGCTGTTTTGTATCACAGGTCACAAATAGCGTTTTCTCAACGAGAGAATGCCAAAATGAACACTTCATTCATTACTCCTGTATTTTGATGAAAACTCACTGAAATCCACCTGTAACTTCAAGTTTATGCATCTTTCTATGCTTTCAGGTTGAAACTTGACTGAAAACTCACTTTGAAAAAAAATTTATGGCTGTTTTTTGTCGCAGGTCACAAATAGCTTTTTCTCAGCGAGAGAAGGCCAAAATGAACACTTCATGCATAACTCCTGTATTTTGAGGAAAACTCACTGAAATCCACCTGTAACTTCAAGTTTATGCATCTTTCTATGCTTTCAGGTTGAAACTTGACTGAAAACTCACTTTTAAAAAAAGTTATGGCATTTTTGTATCACAGGTCACAAATAGTGTTTTCTCAGCGAGAGAAGGCCAAAATGAACACTTCAGGCATAACTCCTGTATTTTAATGAAAACTCACTGAAATCAAGCTGTAACTTCAAGTTTACGCATCTTTCTATGCTTTCAGGTTGAAAATTGACTGAAAACTCACTTTTAAAAAAAGTTATGGCATTTTTGTATCACAGGTCATAAATAGTGTTTTCTCAGCGAGAGAAGGCCAAAATGAACACCTCATGCAGAACTCCTGTATTTTGAGGAAAACTCACTGAAATCCACCTGTAACTTCAAGTTTATGCATCTTTCTATGCTTTCAGGTTGAAATTTGACTGAAAACTCACTTTGAACAAAAGTTATGGCTGTTTTGTATCACAGGTCACAAATAGCGTTTTCTCAACGAGAGAATGCCAAAATGAACACTTCATTCATTACTCCTGTATTTTGATGAAAACTCACTGAAATCCACCTGTAACTTCAAGTTTATGCATCTTTCTATGCTTTCAGGTTGAAACTTGACTGAAAACTCACTTTGAACAAAAGTTATGGCTGTTTGTTGTCGCAGGTCACAAATAGCTTTTTCTCAGCGAGAGAAGGCCAAAATGAACACTTCATGCATAACTCCTGTATTTTGAGGAAAACTCACTGAAATCCACCTGTAACTTCAAGTTTATGCATCTTTCTATGCTTTCAGGTTGAAACTTGACTGAAAACTCACTTTTAAAAAAAGTTATGGCATTTTTGTATCACAGGTCACAAATAGTGTTTTCTCAGCGAGAGAAGGCCAAAATGAACACTTCATGCATAACTCCTGTATTTTAATGAAAACTCACTGAAATCAAGCTGTAACTTCAAGTTTATGCATCTTTCTATGCTTTCAGGTTGAAAATTGACTGAAAACTCACTTTGAACAAAAGTTATGGCTGTTTTGTGTCGAAGGTCACAAATAGCGTTTTCTCAGCGAGAGAAGGCCAAAATGAACACTTCATGCATAACTCCTGTATTTTGAGGAAAACTCACTGAAATCCACCTGTAACTTCAAGTTTATGCATCTTTCTATGCTTTCAGGTTGAAACTTGACTGAAAACTCACTTTTAAAAAAAGTTATGGCATTTTTGTATCACAGGTCATAAATAGTGTTTTCTCAGCGAGAGAAGGCCAAAATGAACACTTCATGCATAACTCCTGTATTTTGATGAAAACTCACTGAAATCCACCTGTAACTTCAAGTTTATGCATCTTTCTATGCTTTCAGGTTGAAACTTTACTGAAAACTTACTTTGAACAAAATTTGTGGCTGTTTTGTATCACAGGTCACAAATAGTGTTTTCTCAGCGAGAGAAGGCCAAAATGAACACTTCATGCATAACTCCTGTATTTTGATGAAAACTCACTGAAATCAAGCTGTAACTTCAAGTTTATGCATCTTTCTATGCTTTCAAGTCGAAACTTAACAGAAAATTTACTTTGAACAAAAGTTATTTTTTTTTTATCACAGGTCACAAATAGTGTTTTCTCAGCGAGAGAAGGCCAAAATGAACACTTCATGCATAACTCCTGTATTTTGATGAAAACTCACTGAAATCCACCTGTAACTTCAAGTTTATGCATCGTTCTATGATTTCAGGTTGAAACTTGACTGAAAACTCACTTTGAACAAAAGTTGTGGCTGTTTTGTATTACAGGTCACAAATCTTGTTTTCTCAGCGAGAGAAGGCCAAAATGAACACTTCATTCATAACTCCTGTATTTTAATGAAAACTCACTGAAATCAAGCTGTAACTTCAAGTTTATGCATCTTTCTATGCTTTCAGGTTGAAAATTGACTGAAAACTCACTTTGAACAAAAGTTATGGCTGTTTTGTGTCGAAGGTCACAAATAGCGTTTTCTCAGCGAGAGAAGGCCAAAATGAACACTTCATTCATAACTCCTGTATTTTGAGGAAAACTCACTGAAATCCACCTGTAACTTCAAGTTTATGCATCTTTCTATGCTTTCAGGTTGAAACTTGACTGAAAACTCACTTTGAACAAAAGTTATGGCATTTTTGTATCACAGGTCATAAATAGTGTTTTCTCAGCGAGAGAAGGCCAAAATGAACACTTCATGCATAACTCCTGTATTTTGATGAAAACTCACTGAAATCCACCTGTAACTTCAAGTTTATGCATTGTTCTATGATTTCAGGTTGAAACTTGACTGAAAACTCACTTTTAAAAAAAGTTATGGCTGTTTTGTATCACAGGTCACAAATAGTGTTTTCTCAGCGAGAGAAGGCCAAAATGAACACTTCATGCATAACTCCTGTATTTTGATGAAAACTCACTGAAATCAAGCTGGAACTTCAAGTTTATGCATCTTTCTATGCTTTCAGGTTGAAACTTGACTGAAAACTCACTTTGAACAAAAGTTATGGCTTTTTTGTATTACAGGTCACAAATAGTGTTTTCTCAGCGAGAGAAGGCCAAAATGAACACTTCATGCATAACTCCTGTATTTTGAGGAAAACTCACTGAAATCAAGCTGTAACTTCAAGTTTATGCATCTTTCTATGCTTTCAGGTTGAAACTTGACTGAAAACTAACTTTGAACAAAAGTTATGGCTGTTTTGTGTCGCAGGTCACAAATAGCTTTTTCTCAGCGAGAGAAGGCCAAAATGAACACTTCATGCATAACTCCTGTATTTTGAGGAAAACTCAATGAAATCCACCTGTAACTTCAAGTTTATGCATCTTTCTATGCATTCAGGTTGAAACTTGACTGAAAACTCACTTTGAACAAAAGTTATGGCTGTTTTGTGTCGCAGGTCAAAAATAGCGTTTTCTCAGCGAGATAAGGCCAAAATGAACACTTCATGCATAACTCCGGTATTTTGATGAAAACTCACTGAAATCCAGCTGTAACTTCAAGTTTATGCATCTTTCTATGCTTTCAGGTTGAAACTTGACTGAAAACTCACTTTTAAAAAAGTTATGGCATTTTTGTATCACAGGTCACAAATAGTGTTTTCTCAGCAAGAGAAGGCCAAAATTAACACTTCATGCATAACTCCTGTATTTTTATGAAAACTCACTGAAATCAAGCCGGAACTTCAAGTTTATGCATCTTTCTATGCTTTCAGGTTGAAACTTGACTGAAAACTCACTTTGAACAAAAGTTATGGCTGTTTTGTGTCGCAGGTCACAAATAGCTTTTTCTCAGCGAGAGAAGGCCAAAATGAACACTTCATGCATAACTCCTGTATTTTGAGGAAAACTCAATGAAATCCACCTGTAACTTCAAGTTTATGCATCTTTCTATGCATTCAGGTTGAAACTTGACTGAAAACTCACTTTTAAAAAAAGTTATGGCATTTTTGTATCACAGGTCACAAATAGTGTTTTCTCAGCGAGAGAAGGCCAAAATGAACACTTCATGCATAACTCCTGTATTTTAATGAAAACTCACTGAAATCAAGCTGTAACTTCAAGTTTATGCATCTTTCTATGCTTTCAGGTTGAAAATTGACTGAACACTCACTTTGAACAAAAGTTATGGCTGTTTTGTATCACAGGTCACAATTCATGTTTTCTCAGCGAGAGAAGGCCAAAATGAACACTTCATGCAGAACTCCTGTATTTTGAGGAAAACTCACTGAAATCAAGCTGTAACTTCAAGTTTATGCATCTTTCTATGCTTTCAGGTTGAAATTTGACTGAAAACTCACTTTGAACAAAAGTTATGGCTGTTTTGTATCACAGGTCACAAATAGCGTTTTCTCAACGAGAGAATGCCAAAATGAACACTTCATTCATTACTCCTGTATTTTGATGAAAACTCACTGAAATCCACCTGTAACTTCAAGTTTATGCATCTTTCTATGCTTTCAGGTTGAAACTTGACTGAAAACTCACTTTGAACAAAATTTATGGCTGTTTTTTGTCGCAGGTCACAAATAGCTTTTTCTCAGCGAGAGAAGGCCAAAATGAACACTTCATGCATAACTCCTGTATTTTGAGGAAAACTCACTGAAATCCACCTGTAACTTCAAGTTTATGCATCTTTCTATGCTTTCAGGTTGAAACTTGACTGAAAACTCACTTTTAAAAAAAGTTATGGCATTTTTGTATCACAGGTCACAAATAGTGTTTTCTCAGCGAGAGAAGGCCAAAATGAACACTTCATGCATAACTCCTGTATTTTGATGAAAACTCACTGAAATCCACCTGTAACTTCAAGTTTATGCATCTTTCTATGCTTTCAGGTTGAAACTTGACTGAAAACTCACTTTTAAAAAAAGTTATGGCATTTTTGTATCACAGGTCATAAATAGTGTTTTCTCAGCGAGAGAAGGCCAAAATGAACACTTCATGCATAACTCCTGTATTTTGATGAAAACTCACTGAAATCCACCTGTAACTTCAAGTTTATGCATCTTTCTATGCTTTCAGGTTGAAACTTGACTGAAAACTCACTTTGAACAAAAGTTATGGCTGTTTTGTGTCGCAGGTCACAAATAGCTTTTTCTCAGCGAGAGAAGGCCAAAATGAACACTTCATGCATAACTCCTGTATTTTGAGGAAAACTCACTGAAATCAAGCTGTAACTTCAAGTTTATGCATCTTTCTATGCTTTCAGGTTGAAACTTGACTGAAAACTCACTTTTAAAAAACGTTATGGCATTTTTGTATCACAGGTCACAAATAGTGTTTTCTCAGCGAGAGAAGGCCAAAATGAACACTTCATGCATAACTCCTGTATTTTAATGAAAACTCACTGAAATCCACCTGTAACTTCAAGTTTATGCATCTTTCTATGCTTTCAGGTTGAAAATTGACTGAAAACTCACTTTGAACAAAAGTTATGGCTGTTTTGTGTCGAAGGTCACAAATAGCGTTTTCTCAGCGAGAGAAGGCCAAAATGAACACTTCATGCATAACTCCTGTATTTTAATGAAAACTCACTGAAATCAAGCTGTAACTTCAAGTTTACGCATCTTTCTATGCTTTCAGGTTGAAAATTGACTGAAAACTCACTTTTAAAAAAAGTTATGGCATTTTTGTATCACAGGTCATAAATAGTGTTTTCTCAGCGAGAGAAGGCCAAAATGAACACTTCATGCAGAACTCCTGTATTTTGAGGAAAACTCACTGAAATCCACCTGTAACTTCAAGTTTATGCATCTTTCTATGCTTTCAGGTTGAAATTTGACTGAAAACTCACTTTGAACAAAAGTTATGGCTGTTTTGTATCACAGGTCACAAATAGCGTTTTCTCAACGAGAGAATGCCAAAATGAACACTTCATTCATTACTCCTGTATTTTGATGAAAACTCACTGAAATCCACCTGTAACTTCAAGTTTATGCATCTTTCTATGCTTTCAGGTTGAAACTTGACTGAAAACTCACTTTGAACAAAAGTTATGGCTGTTTGTTGTCGCAGGTCACAAATAGCTTTTTCTCAGCGAGAGAAGGTCAAAATGAACACTTCATGCATAACTCCTGTATTTTGAGGAAAACTCACTGAAATCAAGCTGTAACTTCAAGTTTATGCATCTTTCTATGCTTTCAAGTCGAAACTTAACAGAAAATTTACTTTGAACAAAAGTTATTTTTTTTTTATCACAGGTCACAAATAGTGTTTTCTCAGCGAGAGAAGGCCAAAATGAACACTTCATGCATAACTCCTGTATTTTGATGAAAACTCACTGAAATCCACCTGTAACTTCAAGTTTATGCATCGTTCTATGATTTCAGGTTGAAACTTGACTGAAAACTCACTTTGAACAAAAGTTGTGGCTGTTTTGTATTACAGGTCACAAATCGTGTTTTCTCAGCGAGAGAAGGCCAAAATGAACACTTCATTCATTACTCCTGTATTTTGATGAAAACTCACTGAAATCCACCTGTAACTTCAAGTTTATGCATCTTTCTATGCTTTCAGGTTGAAATTTGACTGAAAACTCACTTTGAACAAAAGTTATGGCTGTTTTGTATCACAGGTCACAAATAGCGTTTTCTCAATGAGAGAATGCCAAAATGAAAACTTCATTCATTACTCCTGTATTTTGATGAAAACTCACTGAAATCCACCTGTAACTTCAAGTTTATGCATCTTTCTATGCTTTCAGGTTGAAACTTGACTGAAAACTCACTTTGAACAAAAGTTATGGCTGTTTTGTGTCGCAGGTCACAAATAGCTTTTTCTCAGCGAGAGAAGGCCAAAATGAACACTTCATGCATAACTCCTGTATTTTGAGGAAAACTCACTGAAATCAAGCTGTAACTTCAAGTTTATGCATCTTTCTATGCTTTCAGGTTGAAACTTGACTGAAAACTCACTTTTAAAAAACGTTATGGCATTTTTGTATCACAGGTCACAAATAGTGTTTTCTCAGCGAGAGAAGGCCAAAATGAACACTTCATGCATAACTCCTGTATTTTGATGAAAACTCACTGAAATCCACCTGTAACTTCAAGTTTATGCATCGTTCTATGCTTTCAAGTCGAAACTTAACAGAAAATTTACTTTGAACAAAAGTTTTTTTTTTTTATCACAGGTCACAAATAGTGTTTTCTCAGCGAGAGAAGGCCAAAATGAACACTTCATGCATAACTCCTGTATTTTGATGAAAACTCACTGAAATCCACCTGTAACTTCAAGTTTATGCATCGTTCTATGATTTCAGGTTGAAACTTGACTGAAAACTCACTTTGAACAAAAGTTGTGGCTGTTTTGTATTACAGGTCACAAATCGTGTTTTCTCAGCGAGAGAAGGCCAAAATGAACACTTCATGCAGAACTCCTGTATTTTTAGGAAAACTCACTGAAATCCACCTGTAACTTCAAGTTTATGCATCTTTCTATGCTTTCAGGTTGAAATTTGACTAAAAAATCACTTTGAACAAAAGTTATGGCTGTTTTGTATCACAGGTCACAAATAGCGTTTTCTCAATGAGAGAATGCCAAAATGAACACTTCATTCATTACTCCTGTATTTTGATGAAAACTCACTGAAATCCACCTGTAACTTCAGGTTTATGCATCTTTCTATGCTTTCAGGTTGAAACTTGACTGAAAACTCACTTTGAACAAAAGTTATGGCTGTTTTGTGTCGCAGGTCACAAATAGCTTTTTCTCAGCGAGAGAAGGCCAAAATGAACACTTCATGCATAACTCCTGTATTTTGATGAAAACTCACTGAAATCCACCTGTAACTTCAAGTTTATGCATCGTTCTATGATTTCAGGTTGAAACTTGACTGAAAACTCAGTTTTAAAAAAAGTTATGGCTGTTTTGTATCACAGGTCACAAATAGTGTTTTCTCAGCGAGAGAAGGCCAAAATGAACACTTCATGCATAACTCCTGTATTTTGATGAAAACTCACTGAAATCCACCTGTAACTTCAAGTTTATGCATCTTTCTATGCTTTCAGGTTGAAACTTGACTGAAAACTCACTTTTAAAAAAAGTTATGGCATTTTTGTATCACAGGTCATAAATAGTGTTTTCTCAGCGAGAGAAGGCCAAAATGAACACTTCATGCATAACTCCTGTATTTTGATGAAAACTCACTGAAATCCACCTGTAACTTCAAGTTTATGCATCTTTCTATGCTTTCAGGTTGAAACTTGACTGAAAACTCACTTTGAACAAAAGTTATGGCTGTTTTGTGTCGCAGGTCACAAATAGCTTTTTCTCAGCGAGAGAAGGCCAAAATGAACACTTCATGCATAACTCCTGTATTTTGAGGAAAACTCACTGAAATCAAGCTGTAACTTCAAGTTTATGCATCTTTCTATGCTTTCAGGTTGAAACTTGACTGAAAACTCACTTTTAAAAAACGTTATGGCATTTTTGTATCACAGGTCACAAATAGTGTTTTCTCAGCGAGAGAAGGCCAAAATGAACACTTCATGCATAACTCCTGTATTTTAATGAAAACTCACTGAAATCCACCTGTAACTTCAAGTTTATGCATCTTTCTATGCTTTCAGGTTGAAAATTGACTGAAAACTCACTTTGAACAAAAGTTATGGCTGTTTTGTGTCGAAGGTCACAAATAGCGTTTTCTCAGCGAGAGAAGGCCAAAATGAACACTTCATGCATAACTCCTGTATTTTAATGAAAACTCACTGAAATCAAGCTGTAACTTCAAGTTTACGCATCTTTCTATGCTTTCAGGTTGAAAATTGACTGAAAACTCACTTTTAAAAAAAGTTATGGCATTTTTGTATCACAGGTCATAAATAGTGTTTTCTCAGCGAGAGAAGGCCAAAATGAACACTTCATGCAGAACTCCTGTATTTTGAGGAAAACTCACTGAAATCCACCTGTAACTTCAAGTTTATGCATCTTTCTATGCTTTCAGGTTGAAATTTGACTGAAAACTCACTTTGAACAAAAGTTATGGCTGTTTTGTATCACAGGTCACAAATAGCGTTTTCTCAACGAGAGAATGCCAAAATGAACACTTCATTCATTACTCCTGTATTTTGATGAAAACTCACTGAAATCCACCTGTAACTTCAAGTTTATGCATCTTTCTATGCTTTCAGGTTGAAACTTGACTGAAAACTCACTTTGAACAAAAGTTATGGCTGTTTGTTGTCGCAGGTCACAAATAGCTTTTTCTCAGCGAGAGAAGGCCAAAATGAACACTTCATGCATAACTCCTGTATTTTGAGGAAAACTCACTGAAATCAAGCTGTAACTTCAAGTTTATGCATCTTTCTATGCTTTCAAGTCGAAACTTAACAGAAAATTTACTTTGAACAAAAGTTATTTTTTTTTTATCACAGGTCACAAATAGTGTTTTCTCAGCGAGAGAAGGCCAAAATGAACACTTCATGCATAACTCCTGTATTTTGATGAAAACTCACTGAAATCCACCTGTAACTTCAAGTTTATGCATCGTTCTATGATTTCAGGTTGAAACTTGACTGAAAACTCACTTTGAACAAAAGTTGTGGCTGTTTTGTATTACAGGTCACAAATCGTGTTTTCTCAGCGAGAGAAGGCCAAAATGAACACTTCATGCAGAACTCCTGTATTTTGAGGAAAACTCACTGAAATCCACCTGTAACTTCAAGTTTATGCATCTTTCTATGCTTTCAGGTTGAAATTTGACTGAAAACTCACTTTGAACAAAAGTTATGGCTGTTTTGTATCACAGGTCACAAATAGCGTTTTCTCAATGAGAGAATGCCAAAATGAACACTTCATTCATTACTCCTGTATTTTGATGAAAACTCACTGAAATCCACCTGTAACTTCAAGTTTATGCATCTTTCTATGCTTTCAGGTTGAAACTTGACTGAAAACTCACTTTGAACAAAAGTTATGGCTGTTTTGTGTCGCAGGTCACAAATAGCTTTTTCTCAGCGAGAGAAGGCCAAAATGAACACTTCATGCATAACTCCTGTATTTTGAGGAAAACTCACTGAAATCAAGCTGTAACTTCAAGTTTATGCATCTTTCTATGCTTTCAGGTTGAAACTTGACTGAAAACTCACTTTTAAAAAACGTTATGGCATTTTTGTATCACAGGTCACAAATAGTGTTTTCTCAGCGAGAGAAGGCCAAAATGAACACTTCATGCATAACTCCTGTATTTTGATGAAAACTCACTGAAATCCACCTGTAACTTCAAGTTTATGCATCGTTCTATGATTTCAGGTTGAAACTTGACTGAAAACTCACTTTGAACAAAAGTTGTGGCTGTTTTGTATTACAGGTCACAAATCGTGTTTTCTCAGCGAGAGAAGGCCAAAATGAACACTTCATGCAGAACTCCTGTATTTTGAGGAAAACTCACTGAAATCCACCTGTAACTTCAAGTTTATGCATCTTTCTATGCTTTCAGGTTGAAATTTGACTGAAAACTCACTTTGAACAAAAGTTATGGCTGTTTTGTATCACAGGTCACAAATAGCGTTTTCTCAATGAGAGAAGGCCAAAATGAAAACTTCATTTATTACTCCTGTATTTTGATGAAAACTCACTGAAATCCACCTGTAACTTCAAGTTTATGCATCTTTCTATGCTTTCAGGTTGAAACTTGACTGAAAACTCACTTTGAACAAAAGTTATGGCTGTTTTGTGTCGCAGGTCACAAATAGCTTTTTCTCAGCGAGAGAAGGCCAAAATGAACACTTCATGCATAACTCCTGTATTTTGAGGAAAACTCACTGAAATCAAGCTGTAACTTCAAGTTTATGCATCTTTCTATGCTTTCAGGTTGAAACTTGACTGAAAACTCACTTTTAAAAAACGTTATGGCATTTTTGTATCACAGGTCACAAATAGTGTTTTCTCAGCGAGAGAAGGCCAAAATGAACACTTCATGCATAACTCCTGTATTTTAATGAAAACTCACTGAAATCAAGCTGTAACTTCAAGTTTATGCATCTTTCTATGCTTTCAGGTTGAAAATTGACTGAAAACTCACTTTGAACAAAAGTTATGGCTGTTTTGTGTCGAAGGTCACAAATAGCGTTTTCTCAGCGAGAGAAGGCCAAAATGAACACTTCATGCATAACTCCTGTATTTTAATGAAAACTCACTGAAATCAAGCTGTAACTTCAAGTTTACGCATCTTTCTATGCTTTCAGGTTGAAAATTGACTGAAAACTCACTTTTAAAAAAAGTTATTGCATTTTTGTATCACAGGTCATAAATAGTGTTTTCTCAGCGAGAGAAGGCCAAAATGAACACTTCATGCAGAACTCCTGTATTTTGAGGAAAACTCACTGAAATCCACCTGTAACTTCAAGTTTATGCATCTTTCTATGCTTTCAGGTTGAAATTTGACTGAAAACTCACTTTGAACAAAAGTTATGGCTGTTTTGTATCACAGGTCACAAATAGCGTTTTCTCAACGAGAGAATGCCAAAATGAACACTTCATTCATTACTCCTGTATTTTGATGAAAACTCACTGAAATCCACCTGTAACTTCAAGTTTATGCATCTTTCTATGCTTTCAGGTTGAAACTTGACTGAAAACTCACTTTGAACAAAAGTTATGGCTGTTTGTTGTCGCAGGTCACAAATAGCTTTTTCTCAGCGAGAGAAGGCCAAAATGAACACTTCATGCATAACTCCTGTATTTTGAGGAAAACTCACTGAAATCAAGCTGTAACTTCAAGTTTATGCATCTTTCTATGCTTTCAAGTCGAAACTTAACAGAAAATTTACTTTGAACAAAAGTTATTTTTTTTTTATCACAGGTCACAAATAGTGTTTTCTCAGCGAGAGAAGGCCAAAATGAACACTTCATGCATAACTCCTGTATTTTGATGAAAACTCACTGAAATCCACCTGTAACTTCAAGTTTATGCATCGTTCTATGATTTCAGGTTGAAACTTGACTGAAAACTCACTTTGAACAAAAGTTGTGGCTGTTTTGTATTACAGGTCACAAATCGTGTTTTCTCAGCGAGAGAAGGCCAAAATGAACACTTCATGCAGAACTCCTGTATTTTGAGGAAAACTCACTGAAATCCACCTGTAACTTCAAGTTCATGCATCTTTCTATGCTTTCAGGTTGAAATTTGACTGAAAACTCACTTTGAACAAAAGTTATGGCTGTTTTGTATCACAGGTCACAAATAGCGTTTTCTCAATGAGAGAAGGCCAAAATGAACACTTCATTTATTACTCCTGTATTTTGATGAAAACTCACTGAAATCCACCTGTAACTTCAAGTTTATGCATCTTTCTATGCTTTCAGGTTGAAACTTGACTGAAAACTCACTTTGAACAAAAGTTATGGCTGTTTTGTGTCGCAGGTCACAAATAGCTTTTTCTCAGCGAGAGAAGGCCAAAATGAACACTTCATGCATAACTCCTGTATTTTGAGGAAAACTCACTGAAATCAAGCTGTAACTTCAAGTTTATGCATCTTTCTATGCTTTCAGGTTGAAACTTGACTGAAAACTCACTTTTAAAAAAAGTTATGGCATTTTTGTATCACAGGTCACAAATAGTGTTTTCTCAGCGAGAGAAGGCCAAAATGAACACTTCATGCATAACTCCTGTATTTTAATGAAAACTCACTGAAATCAAGCTGTAACTTCAAGTTTATGCATCTTTCTATGCTTTCAGGTTGAAAATTGACTGAAAACTCACTTTGAACAAAAGTTATGGCTGTTTTGTGTCGAAGGTCACAAATAGCGTTTTCTCAGCGAGAGAAGGCCAAAATGAACACTTCATGCATAACTCCTGTATTTTGAGGAAAACTCACTGAAATCCACCTGTAACTTCAAGTTTATGCATCTTTCTATGCTTTCAGGTTGAAACTTGACTGAAAACTCACTTTTAAAAAAAGTTATGGCATTTTTGTATCACAGGTCATAAATAGTGTTTTCTCAGCGAGAGAAGGCCAAAATGAACACTTCATGCATAACTCCTGTATTTTGATGAAAACTCACTGAAATCCACCTGTAACTTCAAGTTTATGCATCTTTCTATGCTTTCAGGTTGAAACTTTACTGAAAACTTACTTTGAACAAAAGTTGTGGCTGTTTTGTATTACAGGTCACAAATAGTGTTTTCTCAGCGAGAAAAGGCCAAAATTAACACTTCATGCAGAACTCCTGTATTTTGAGGAAAACTCACTGAAATCCACCTGTAACTTCAAGTTTATGCATCTTTCTATGCTTTCAGGTTGAAATTTGACTGAAAACTCACTTTGAACAAAAGTTATGGCTGTTTTGTATCACAGGTCACAAATAGCGTTTTCTCAACGAGAGAATGCCAAAATGAACACTTCATTCAGTACTCCTGTATTTTGATAAAAACTCACTGAAATCCACCTGTAACTTCAAGTTTATGCATCTTTCTATGCTTTCAGGTTGAAACTTGACTGAAAACTCACTTTGAACAAAAGTTATGGCTGTTTTGTGTCGCAGGTCAAAAATAGCTTTTTCTCAGCGAGAGAAGGCCAAAATGAACACTTCATGCATAACTCCTGTATTTTGAGGAAAACTCACTGAAATCCACCTGTAACTTCAAGTTTATGCATCTTTCTATGCTTTCAGGTTGAAACTTGACTGAAAACTCACTTTTAAAAAAAGTTATGGCATTTTTGTATCACAGGTCACAAATAGTGTTTTCTCAGCGAGAGAAGGCCAAAATGAACACTTCATGCATAACTCCTGTATTTTAATGAAAACTCACTGAAATCAAGCTGTAACTTCAAGTTTACGCATCTTTCTATGCTTTCAGGTTGAAAATTGACTGAAAACTCACTTTTAAAAAAAGTTATGGCATTTTTGTATCACAGGTCATAAATAGTGTTTTCTCAGCGAGAGAAGGCCAAAATGAACACTTCATGCAGAACTCCTGTATTTTGAGGAAAACTCACTGAAATCCACCTGTAACTTAAAGTTTATGCATCTTTCTATGCTTTCAGGTTGAAATTTGACTGAAAACTCACTTTGAACAAAAGTTATGGCTGTTTTGTATCACAGGTCACAAATAGCGTTTTCTCAACGAGAGAATGCCAAAATGAACACTTCATTCATTACTCCTGTATTTTGATGAAAACTCACTGAAATCCACCTGTAACTTCAAGTTTATGCATCTTTCTATGCTTTCAGGTTGAAACTTGACTGAAAACTCACTTTGAACAAAAGTTATGGCTGTTTTGTGTCGAAGGTCACAAATAGCGTTTTCTCAGCGAGAGAAGGCCAAAATGAACACTTCATGCATAACTCCTGTATTTAATGAAAACTCACTGAAATCAAGCTGTAACTTCAAGTTTATGCATCTTTCTATGCTTTCAGGTTGAAACTTGACTGAAAACTCACTTTGAACCAAAGTTATGGCTGTTTTGTGTCGAAGGTCACAAATAGCGTTTTCTCAGCGAGAGAAGGCCAAAATGAACACTTCATGCATAACTCCTGTATTTTGAGGAAAACTCACTGAAATCCACCTGTAACTTCAAGTTTATGCATCTTTCTATGCTTTCAGGATGAAACTTGACTGAAAACTCACTTTGAAAAAAAGTTATGGCATTTTTGTGTCGCAGGTCACAAATAGCTTTTTCTCAGCGAGAGAAGGCCAAAATGAACACTTCATGCATAACTCCTGTATTTTGAGGAAAACCCACTGAAATCCACCTGTAACTTCAAGTTTATGCATCTTTCTATGCTTTCAGGTTGAAACTTGACTGAAAACTCACTTTTAAAAAAAGTTATGGCATTTTTGTATCACAGGTCATAAATAGTGTTTTCTCAGCGAGAGAAGGCCAAAATGAACACTTCATGCATAACTCCTGTATTTTGATGAAAACTCACTGAAATCCACCTGTAACTTCAAGTTTATGCATCTTTCTATGCTTTCAGGTTGAAACTTTACTGAAAACTTACTTTGAACAAAATTTGTGGCTGTTTTGTATCACAGGTCACAAATAGTGTTTTCTCAGCGAGAGAAGGCCAAAATGAACACTTCATGCATAACTCCTGTATTTTGATGAAAACTCACTGAAATCAAGCTGTAACTTCAAGTTTATGCATCTTTCTATGCTTTCAAGTCGAAACTTAACAGAAAATTTATTTTGAACAAAAGTTATGTTTTTTGTATCACAGGTCACAAATAGTGTTTTCTCAGCGAGAGAAGGCCAAAATGAACACTTCATGCATAACTCCTGTATTTTGATGAAAACTCACTGAAATCCACCTGTTAATTCAAGTTTATGCATCTTTCTATGCTTTCAGGTTGAAATTTGACTGAAAACTCACTTTGAACAAAAGTTATGGCTGTTTTGTATCACAGGTCACAAATAGTGTTTTCTCAACGAGAGAAGGCCAAAATGAACACTTCATTTATTACTCCTGTATTTTGATGAAAACTCACTGAAATCCACCTGTAACTTCAAGTTTATGCATCTTTCTATGCTTTCAGGTTGAAACTTGACTGAAAACTCACTTTGAACAAAAGTTATGGCTGTTTTGTGTCGCAGGTCACAAATAGCTTTTTCTCAGCGAGAGAAGGCCAAAATGAACACTTCATGCATAACTCCTGTATTTTGAGGAAAACTCACTGAAATCCACCTGTAACTTCAAGTTTATGCATCTTTCTATGCTTTCAGGTTGAAACTTGACTGAAAACTCACTTTTAAAAAAAGTTATGGCATTTTTGTATCACTGGTCACAAATAGTGTTTTCTCAGCGAGAGAAGGCCAAAATGAACACTTCATGCATAACTCCTGTATTTTAATGAAAACTCACTGAAATCAAGCTGTAACTTCAGGTTTATGCATCTTTCTATGCTTTCAGGTTGAAAATTGACTGAAAACTCACTTTGAACAAAAGTTATGGCTGTTTTGTGTCGAAGGTCACAAATAGCGTTTTCTCAGCGAGAGAAGGCCAAAATGAACACTTCATGCATAACTCCTGTATTTTGAGGAAAACTCACTGAAATCCACCTGTAACTTCAAGTTTATGCATCTTTCTATGCTTTCAGGTTGAAACTTGACTGAAAACTCACTTTTAAAAAAAGTTATGGCATTTTTGTATCACAGGTCATAAATAGTGTTTTCTCAGCGAGAGAAGGCCAAAATGAACACTTCATGCATAACTCCTGTATTTTGATGAAAACTCACTGAAATCCACCTGTAACTTCAAGTTTATGCATCTTTCTATGCTTTCAGGTTGAAACTTTACTGAAAACTTACTTTGAACAAAAGTTGCGGCTGTTTTGTATTACAGGTCACAAATAGTGTTTTCTCAGCGAGAAAAGGCCAAAATTAACACTTCATGCAGAACTCCTGTATTTTGAGGAAAACTCACTGAA
Source organism: Aulostomus chinensis (assembly GCF_037954235.1). Classification (NCBI taxonomy): domain Eukaryota; kingdom Metazoa; phylum Chordata; class Actinopteri; order Syngnathiformes; family Aulostomidae; genus Aulostomus; species Aulostomus chinensis. Next base: position 7,138,477 of record NC_141326.1, on the reverse strand, counting down.
ATCCACCTGTAACTTCAAGTTTATGCATCTTTCTATGCTTTCAGGTTGAAATTTGACTGAAAACTCACTTTGAACAAAAGTTATGGCTGTTTTGTATCACAGGTCACAAATAGCGTTTTCTCAACGAGAGAATGCCAAAATGAACACTTCATTCAGTACTCCTGTATTTTGATGAAAACTCACTGAAATCCACCTGTAACTTCAAGTTTATGCATCTTTCTATGCTTTCAGGTTGAAACTTGACTGAAAACTCACTTTGAACAAAAGTTATGGCTGTTTTGTGTCGCAGGTCAAAAATAGCTTTTTCTCAGCGAGAGAAGGCCAAAATGAACACTTCATGCATAACTCCTGTATTTTGAGGAAAACTCACTGAAATCCAGCTGTAACTTCAAGTTTATGCATCTTTCTATGCTTTCAGGTTGAAACTTGACTGAAAACTCACTTTTAAAAAAAGTTATGGCATTTTTGTATCACAGGTCACAAATAGTGTTTTCTCAGCGAGAGAAGGCCAAAATGAACACTTCATGCATAACTCCTGTATTTTAATGAAAACTCACTGAAATCAAGCTGTAACTTCAAGTTTACGCATCTTTCTATGCTTTCAGGTTGAAAATTGACTGAAAACTCACTTTTAAAAAAAGTTATGGCATTTTTGTATCACAGGTCATAAATAGTGTTTTCTCAGCGAGAGAAGGCCAAAATGAACACTTCATGCAGAACTCCTGTATTTTGAGGAAAACTCACTGAAATCCACCTGTAATTTAAAGTTTATGCATCTTTCTATGCTTTCAGGTTGAAATTTGACTGAAAACTCACTTTGAACAAAAGTTATGGCTGTTTTGTATCACAGGTCACAAATAGCGTTTTCTCAACGAGAGAATGCCAAAATGAACACTTCATTCATTACTCCTGTATTTTGATGAAAACTCACTGAAATCCACCTGTAACTTCAAGTTTATGCATCTTTCTATGCTTTCAGGTTGAAACTTGACTGAAAACTCACTTTGAACAAAAGTTATGGCTGTTTTGTGTCGAAGGTCACAAATAGCGTTTTGTCAGCGAGAGAAGGCCAAAATGAACACTTCATGCATAACTCCTGTATTTTAATGAAAACTCACTGAAATCAAGCTGTAACTTCAAGTTTATGCATCTTTCTATGCTTTCAGGTTGAAACTTGACTGAAAACTCACTTTGAACAAAAGTTATGGCTGTTTTGTGTCGAAGGTCACAAATAGCGTTTTCTCAGCGAGAGAAGGCCAAAATGAACACTTCATGCATAACTCCTGTATTTTGAGGAAAACTCACTGAAATCCACCTGTAACTTCAACTTTATGCATCTTTCTATGCTTTCAGGTTGAAACTTGACTGAAAACTCACTTTGAAAAAAAGTTATGGCATTTTTGTGTCGCAGGTCACAAATAGCTTTTTCTCAGCGAGAGAAGGCCAAAATGAACACTTCATGCATAACTCCTGTATTTTGAGGAAAACCCACTGAAATCCACCTGTAACTTCAAGTTTATGCATCTTTCTATGCTTTCAGGTTGAAACTTGACTGAAAACTCACTTTTAAAAAAAGTTATGGCATTTTTGTATCACAGGTCATAAATAGTGTTTTCTCAGCGAGAGAAGGCCAAAATGAACACTTCATGCATAACTCCTGTATTTTGATGAAAACTCACTGAAATCCACCTGTAACTTCAAGTTTATGCAACTTTCTATGCTTTCAGGTTGAAACTTTACTGAAAACTTACTTTGAACAAAATTTGTGGCTGTTTTGTATCACAGGTCACAAATAGTGTTTTCTCAGCGAGAGAAGGCCAAAATGAACACTTCATGCATAACTCCTGTATTTTGATGAAAACTCACTGAAATCCACCTGTAACTTCAAGTTTATGCATCGTTCTATGATTTCAGGTTGAAATTTGACTGAAAACTCACTTTGAACAAAAGTTATGGCTGTTTTGTATCACAGGTCACAAATAGTGTTTTCTCAACGAGAGAAGGCCAAAATGAACACTTCATTTATTACTCCTGTATTTTGATGAAAACTCACTGAAATCCACCTGTAACTTCAAGTTTATGCATCTTTCTATGCTTTCAGGTTGAAACTTGACTGAAAACTCACTTTGAACAAAAGTTATGGCTGTTTTGTGTCGCAGGTCACAAATAGCTTTTTCTCAGCGAGAGAAGGCCAAAATGAACACTTCATGCATAACTCCTGTATTTTGAGGAAAACTCACTGAAATCCACCTGTAACTTCAAGTTTATGCATCTTTCTATGCTTTCAGGTTGAAACTTGACTGAAAACTCACTTTTAAAAAAAGTTATGGCATTTTTGTATCACAGGTCACAAATAGTGTTTTCTCAGCGAGAGAAGGCCAAAATGAACACTTAATGCATAACTCCTGTATTTTAATGAAAACTCACTGAAATCAAGCTGTAACTTCAAGTTTATGCATCTTTCTATGCTTTCAGGTTGAAAATTGACTGAAAACTCACTTTGAACAAAAGTTATGGCTGTTTTGTGTCGAAGGTCACAAATAGCGTTTTCTCAGCGAGAGAAGGCCAAAATGAACACTTCATGCATAACTCCTGTATTTTGAGGAAAACTCACTGAAATCCACCTGTAACTTCAAGTTTATGCATCTTTCTATGCTTTCAGGTTGAAACTTGACTGAAAACTCACTTTTAAAAAAAGTTATGGCATTTTTGTATCACAGGTCATAAATAGTGTTTTCTCAGCGAGAGAAGGCCAAAATGAACACTTCATGCATAACTCCTGTATTTTGATGAAAACTCACTTAAATCCACCTGTAACTTCAAGTTTTTGCATCTTTCTATGCTTTCAGGTTGAAACTTTACTGAAAACTTACTTTGAACAAAAGTTGTGGCTGTTTTGTATTACAGGTCACAAATAGTGTTTTCTCAGCGAGAAAAGGCCAAAATTAACACTTCATGCAGAACTCCTGTATTTTGAGGAAAACTCACTGAAATCCACCTGTAACTTCAAGTTTATGAATCTTTCTATGCTTTCAGGTTGAAATTTGACTGAAAACTCACTTTGAACAAAAGTTATGGCTGTTTTGTATCACAGGTCACAAATAGTGTTTTCTCAGCGAGAGAAGGCCAAAATGAACACTTCATGCAGAACTCCTGTATTTTGAGGAAAACTCACTGAAATCCACCTGTAACTTCAAGTTTATGCATCTTTCTATGCTTTCAGGTTGAAACTTGACTGAAAACTCACTTTGAACAAAAGTTATGGCTGTTTTGTATCACAGGTCACAAATAGCGTTTTCTCAACGAGAGAATGCCAAAATGAACACTTCATTCAGTACTCCTGTATTTTGATGAAAACTCACTGAAATCCACCTGTAACTTCAAGTTTATGCATCTTTCTATGCTTTCAGGTTGAAACTTGACTGAAAACTCACTTTGAACAAAAGTTATGGCTGTTTTGTGTCGCAGGTCACAAATAGCTTTTTCTCAGCGAGAGAAGGCCAAAATGAACACTTCATGCATAACTCCTGTATTTTGAGGAAAACTCACTGAAATCCACCTGTAACTTCAAGTTTATGCATCTTTCTATGCTTTCAGGTTGAAACTTGACTGAAAACTCACTTTTAAAAAAAGTTATGGCATTTTTTTATCACAGGTCACAAACAGTGTTTTCTCAGCGAGAGAAGGCCAAAATGAACACTTCATTCATAACTCCTGTATTTTAATTAAAACTCACTGAAATCAAGCTGTAACTTCAAGTTTATGCATCTTTCTATGCTTTCAGGTTGAAAATTGACTGAAAACTCACTTTGAACAAAAGTTATGGCTGTTTTGTGTCGAAGGTCACAAATAGCGTTTTCTCAGCGAGAGAAGGCCAAAATGAACACTTCACTCATAACTCCTGTATTTTGAGGAAAACTTACTGAAATCCACCTGTAACTTCAACTTTATGCATCTTTCTATGCTTTCAGGTTGAAACTTGACTGAAAACTCACTTTGAACAAAAGTTATGGCATTTTTGTATCACAGGTCATAATAGTGTTTTCTCAGCGAGAGAAGGCCAAAATGAACACTTCATGCATAACTCCTGTATTTTAATGTAAACTCACTGAAATCAAGCTGTAACTTCAAATTTATGCATCGTTCTATGATTTCAGGTTGAAAATTGACTGAAAACTCACTTTGAACAAAAGTTATGGCTGTTTTGTGTCGAAGGTCACAAATAGCGTTTTCTCAGCGAGAGAAGGCCAAAATGAACACTTCATGCATAACTCCTGTATTTTGAGGAAAAATCACTGAAATCCAGCTGTAACTTCAAGTTTATGCATCTTTCTATGCTTTCAGGTTGAAACTTGACTGAAAACTCACTTTTAAAAAAAGTTATGGCATTTTTGTATCACAGGTATTAAATAGTGTTTTCTCAGCGAGAGAAGGCCAAAATGAACACTTCATGCATAACTCCTGTATTTTGATGAAAACTCACTGAAATCCACCTGTAACTTCAAGTTTATGCATCTTTCTATGCTTTCAGGTTGAAACTTTACTGAAAACTTACTTTGAACAAAATTTGTGGCTGTTTTGTATCACAGGTCACAAATAGTGTTTTCTCAGCAAGAGAAGGCCAAAATGAACACTTCATGCATAACTCCTGTATTTTGATGAAAACTCACTGAAATCAAGCTGTAACTTCAAGTTTATGCATCTTTCTATGCTTTCAAGTCGAAACTTAACAGAAAATTTACTTTGAACAAAAGTTGTGGCTGTTTTGTATTACAGGTCACAAATCGTGTTTTCTCAGCGAGAGAAGGCCAAAATGAACACTTCATGCATAACTGCTGTATTTTGAGGAAAACTCACTGAAATCCACCTGTAACTTCAAGTTTATGCATCTTTCTATGCTTTCAGGTTGAAATTTGACTGAAAACTCACTTTGAACAAAAGTTATGGCTGTTTTGTATCACAGGTCACAAATAGTGTTTTCTCAACGAGAGAAGGCCAAAATGAACACTTCATTTATTACTCCTGTATTTTGATGAAAACTCACTGAAATCCACCTGTAACTTCAAGTTTATGCATCTTTCTATGCTTTCAGGTTGAAAATTGACTGAAAACTCACTTTGAACAAAAGTTATGGCTGTTTTGTGTCGAAGGTCACAAATAGCGTTTTCTCAGCGAGAGAAGGCCAAAATGAACACTTCATGCATAACTCCTGTATTTTGATGAAAACTCACTTAAATCCACCTGTAACTTCAAGTTTATGCATCTTTCTATGCTTTCAGGTTGAAACTTTACTGAAAACTTACTTTGAACAAAAGTTGTGGCTGTTTTGTATTACAGGTCACAAATAGTGTTTTCTCAGCGAGAAAAGGCAAAAATTAACACTTCATGCAGAACTCCTGTATTTTGAGGAAAACTCACTGAAATCCACCTGTAACTTCAAGTTTATGCATCTTTCTATGCTTTCAGGTTGAAACTTGACTGAAAACTCACTTTTAAAAAAAGTTATGGCTGTTTTGTATCACAGGTCACAAATAGTTTTTTTTCAGCGAGAGAAGGCCAAAATGAACACTTCATGCATAACTCCTGTATTTTAATGAAAACTCACTGAAATCAAGCTGTAACTTCAAGTTTATGCATCTTTCTATGCTTTCAGGTTGAAAATTGACTGAAAACTCACTTTGAACAAAAGTTATGGCTGTTTTGTGTCGAAGGTCACAAAAAGCGTTTTCTCAGCGAGAGAAGGCCAAAATGAACACTTCATGCATAACTCCTGTATTTTGAGGAAAACTCACTGAAATCCACCTGTAACTTCAAGTTTATGCATCTTTCTATGCTTTCAGGTCGAAACTTGACTGAAAACTCACTTTTAAAAAAAGTTATGGCATTTTTGTATCACAGGTCATAAATAGTGTTTTCTCAGCGAGAGAAGGCCAAAATGAACACTTCATGCATAACTCCTGTATTTTGATGAAAACTCACTTAAATCCACCTGTAACTTCAAGTTTATGCATCTTTCTATGCTTTCAGGTTGAAACTTCACTGAAAACTTACTTTGAACAAAAGTTGTGGCTGTTTTGTATTACAGGTCACAAATAGTGTTTTCTCAGCGAGAAAAGGCCAAAATTAACACTTCATGCAGAACTCCTGTATTTTGAGGAAAACTCACTGAAATCCACCTGTAACTTCAAGTTTATGCATCTTTCTATGCTTTCAGGTTGAAATTTGACTGAAAACTCACTTTGAACAAAAGTTATGGCTGTTTTGTATCACAGGTCACAAATAGTGTTTTCTAAGCGAGAGAAGGCCAAAATGAACACTTCATGCAGAACTCCTGTATTTTGAGGAAAACTCACTGAAATCCACCTGTAACTTCAAGTTTATGCATCTTTCTATGCTTTCAGGTTGAAACTTGACTGAAAACTCACTTTTAAAAAAAGTTATGGCATTTTTGTATCACAGGTCACAAATAGTGTTTTCTCAGCGAGAGAAGGCCAAAATGAACACTTCATTCATAACTCCTGTATTTTAATTAAAACTCACTGAAATCAAGCTGTAACTTCAAGTTTATGCATCTTTCTATGCTTTCAGGTTGAAAATTGACTGAAAACTCACTTTGAACAAAAGTTATGGCTGTTTTGTGTCGAAGGTCACAAATAGCGTTTTCTCAGCGAGAGAAGGCCAAAATGAACACTTCACTCATAACTCCTGTATTTTGAGGAAAACTTACTGAAATCCACCTTTAACTTCAAGTTTATGCATCTTTCTATGCTTTCAGGTTGAAACTTGACTGAAAACTCACTTTGAACAAAAGTTATGGCATTTTTGTATCACAGGTCATAATAGTGTTTTCTCAGCGAGAGAAGGCCAAAATGAACACTTCATGCATAACTCCGGTATTTTGATGAAAACTCACTGAAATCAAGCTGTAACTTCAAGTTTATGCATCGTTCTATGATTTCAGGTTGAAACTTGACTGAAAACTCACTTTGAACAAAAGTTGTGGCTGTTTTGTAATACAGGTCACAAATCGTGTTTTCTCAGCGAGAGAAGGCCAAAATGAACACTTCATGCAGAACTCCTGTATTTTGAGGAAAACTCACTGAAATCCACCTGTAACTTCAAGTTTATGCATCTTTCTATGCTTTCAGGTTGAAACTTGACTGAAAACTCACTTTGAACAAAAGTTATGGCTGTTTTGTATCACAAGTCACAAATAGTGTTTTCTCAGCGAGAAAAGGCCAAAATGAACACTTCATGCAGAACTCCGGTATTTTGAGGAAAACTCACTGAAATCCACCTGTAACTTCAAGTTTATGCATCTTTCTATGCTTTCAGGTTGAAACTTGACTGAAAACTCACTTTGAACAAAAGTTATGGCTGTTTTGTATCACAGGTCACAAATAGCGTTTTCTCAACGAGAGAATGCCAAAATGAACACTTCATTCAGTACTCCTGTATTTTGATGAAAACTCACTGAAATCCACCTGTAACTTCAACTTTATGCATCTTTCTATGCTTTCAGGTTGAAACTTGACTGAAAACTCACTTTGAACAAAAGTTATGGCTGTTTTGTGTCGCAGGTCACAAATAGCTTTTTCTCAGCGAGAGAAGGCCAAAATGAACACTTCATGCATAACTCCTGTATTTTGATGAAAACTCACTGAAATCAAGCTGTAACTTGAAGTTTATGCATCTTTCTATGCTTTCAGGTTGAAACTTGACTGAAAACTCACTTTGAAAAAAAGTGATGGCTGTTTTGTGTCGCAGGTCACAAATAGCGTTTTCTCAGCGAGAGAAGGCCAAAATGAACACTTCATGCATAACTCCTGTATTTTGATGAAAACTCACTGAAATCAAGCTGTAACTTCAACTTTATGCATCTTTCTATGCTTTCAGGTTGAAACTTGACTGAAAACTCACTTTGAACAAAAGTTATGGCATTTTTGTATCACAGGTCACAAATAGTGTTTTCTCAGCGAGAGAAGGCCAAAATGAACACTTCATGCATAACTCCTGTATTTTGATGAAAACTCACTGAATTCAAGCTGTAACTTCAAGTTTATGCATCTTTCTAAGCTTTCAGGTTGAAAATTGACTGAAAACTCACTTTGAACAAAAGTTATGGCTGTTTTGTGTCGCAGGTCAAAAATAGCGTTTTCTCAGCGAGAGAAGGCCAAAATGAACACTTCATGCATAACTCCTGTATTTTGATGAAAACTCACTGAAATCAAGCTGGAACTTCAAGTTTATGCATCTTTCTATGCTTTCAGGTTGAAACTTGACGGAAAACTCACTTTTAAAAAAAGTTATGGCATTTTTGTATCACAGGTCACAAATAGTGTTTTCTCAGCGAGAGAAGGCCAAAATGAACACTTCATGCATAACTCCTGTATTTTGAGGAAAACTCACTGAAATCAAGCTGTAACTTCAAGTTTGTGCATCTTTCTATGCTTTCAGGTTGAAAATTGACTGAAAACTCACTTTGAACAAAAGTTATGGCATTTTTGTATCACAGGTCACAAATAGTGTTTTCTCAGCAAGAGAAGGCCAAAATGAACACTTCATGCATAACTCCTGTATTTTGATGAAAACTCACTGAAATCAAGCTGTAACTTCAAGTTTATGCATCTTTCTATGCTTTCAGGTTGAAACTTGACTGAAAACTCACTTTGAAAAAAAGTTATGGCTGTTTTGTGTCACAGGTCACAAATTGCGTTTTTTCAGCGAGAGAAGGCCAAAATGAACACTTCATGTATAACTCCTGTATTTTGATGAAAACTCACTGAAATCAAGCTGGAACTTAAAGTTTATGCATCTTTCTATGCTTTCCGGTTGAAACTTGACTGAAAACTCACTTTGAAGAAAAGTTATGGCTGTTTTGTGTCGCAGATCAAAAATAGCGTTTTCTCAGCGAGAGAAGGCCAAAATGAACACTTCATGCATAACTCCTGTATTTTGATGAAAACTCACTGAAATCAAGCTGTAACTTCAAGTTTGTGCATCTTTCTATGCTTTCAGGTTGAAACTTGACTGAAAACTCACTTTGAACAAAAGTTATGGCATTTTTGTATCACAGGTCACAAATAGTGTTTTCTCAGCAAGAGAAGGCCAAAATGAACACTTCATGCATAACTCCTGTATTTTGAGGAAAACTCACTGAAATCAAGCTGTAACTTGAAGTTTATGCATCTTTCTATGCTTTCAGGTTGAAACTTGACTGAAAACTCACTTTGAAGAAAAGTTATGGCATTTTTGTATCACAGGTCACAAATAGTGTTTTCTCAGCGAGAGAAGGCCAAAATTAACACTTCATGCATAACTCCTGTATTTTGATGAAAACTCATTGAAATCAAGATGTAACTTCAAGTTTTTGCATCTTCCTATGCTTTCAGGTTGAAACTTGACTGAAAACTCACTTTGAACAAAAGTTATGGCTGTTTTGTATCACAGGTCACAAAGAGTGTTTTCTCAGCGAGAGAAGGCCAAAATGAACACTTCATGCGTAACTCCTGTATTTTGATGAAAACTCACTGAAATCAAGCTGTAACTTCAAGTTTATGCATCTTTCTATGCTTTCAGGGTGAAACTTGACTGAAAACTCACTTTGAACAAAAATTATGGCATTTTTGTATCACAGGTCACAAATAGCGTTTTCTCAGCGAGAGAAGGCCAAAATGAACTCTTCATGCATAACTCCTCTATTTTGATGAAAACTCACTGAATTCCGCCTGTAACTTCAAGTTTATGCATCTTTCTAAGCTTTCAGGTTGAAAATTGACTGAAAACTCACTTTGAACAAAAGTTATGGCTATTTTGTGTCGCAGGTCAAAAATAGCGTTTTCTCAGCGAGAGAAGGCCAAAATGAACACTTCATGCATAACTCCTGTATTTTGATGAAAACTCACTGAAATCAAGCTGGAACTTCAAGTTTATGCATCTTTCTATGCTTTCAGGTTGAAACTTGACTGAAAACTCACTTTGAAAAAAAGTTATGGCATTTTTTTTATCACAGGTCACAAATAGTGTTTTCTCAGCGAGAGAAGGCCAAAATGAACACTTCATGCATAACTCCAGTATTTTGATGAAAACTCACTGAAATCAAGCTGGAACTTCAAGTTTATGCATCTTTCTAAGCTTTCAGGTTGAAAATTGACTGAAAACTCACTTTGAACAAAAGTTATGGCTGTTTTGTGTCGCAGGTCAAAAATAGCGTTTTCTCAGCGAGAGAAGGCCAAAATGAACACTTCATTCATAACTCCTGTATTTTGAGGAAAACTCACTGAAATCCACCTGTAACTTCAAGTTTATGCATCTTTCTATGCTTTCAGGTTGAAACTTGACTGAAAACTCACTTTGAAAAAAATTTATGGCATTTTTGTATCACAGGTCACAAATAGTGTTTTCTCAGCGAGAGAAGGCCAAAATGAACACTTCATGCATAACTCCTGTATTTTGATGAAAACTCACTGAAATCAAGCTGTAACTTCAACTTTATGCATCTTTCTATGCTTTCAGGTTGAAAATTGACTGAAAACTCACTTTGAACAAAAGTTATGGCTGTTTTGTGTCGCAGGTCACAAATAGCGTTTTCTCAGCGAGAGAAGGCCAAAATGAACACTTCATGCAGAACTCCTGTATTTTGAGGAAAACTCACTGAAATCAAGCTGTAACTTCAAGTTTATGCATCTTTCTATGCTTTCAGGTTGAAACTTGACTGAAAACTCACTTTGAAGAAAAGTTATGGCATTTTTGTATCACAGGTCACAAATAGTGTTTCCTCAGCGAGAGAAGGCCAAAATGAACACTTCATGCATAACTCCTGTATTTTGATGAAAACTCACTGAAATCAAGCTGTAACTTCAAGTTTGTGCATCTTTCTATGCTTTCAGGTTGAAACTTGACTGAAAACTCACTTTGAACAAAAGTTATGGCATTTTTGTATCACAGGTCACAAATAGTGTTTTCTCAGCAAGAGAAGGCCAAAATGAACACTTCATGCATAACTCCTGTATTTTGAGGAAAACTCACTGAAATCAAGCTGTAACTTGAAGTTTATGCATCTTTCTATGCTTTCAGGTTGAAACTTGACTGAAAACTCACTTTGAAGAAAAGTTATGGCATTTTTGTATCACAGGTCACAAATAGTGTTTTCTCAGCGAGAGAAGGCCAAAATTAACACTTCATGCATAACTCCTGTATTTTGATGAAAACTCATTGAAATCAAGATGTAACTTCAAGTTTTTGCATCTTCCTATGCTTTCAGGTTGAAACTTGACTGAAAACTCACTTTGAACAAAAGTTATGGCTGTTTTGTATCACAGGTCACAAAGAGTGTTTTCTCAGCGAGAGAAGGCCAAAATGAACACTTCATGCGTAACTCCTGTATTTTGATGAAAACTCACTGAAATCAAGCTGTAACTTCAAGTTTATGCATCTTTCTATGCTTTCAGGGTGAAACTTGACTGAAAACTCACTTTGAACAAAAATTATGGCATTTTTGTATCACAGGTCACAAATAGCGTTTTCTCAGCGAGAGAAGGCCAAAATGAACTCTTCATGCATAACTCCTCTATTTTGATGAAAACTCACTGAATTCCGCCTGTAACTTCAAGTTTATGCATCTTTCTAAGCTTTCAGGTTGAAAATTGACTGAAAACTCACTTTGAACAAAAGTTATGGCTATTTTGTGTCGCAGGTCACAAATAGCGTTTTCTCAGCGAGAGAAGGCCAAAATGAACACTTCATGCATAACTCCTGTATTTTGATGAAAACTCACTGAAATCAAGCTGGAACTTCAAGTTTATGCATCTTTCTATGCTTTCAGGTTGAAACTTGACTGAAAACTCACTTTGAAAAAAAGTTATGGCATTTTTTTTATCACAGGTCACAAATAGTGTTTTCTCAGCGAGAGAAGGCCAAAATGAACACTTCATGCATAACTCCTGTATTTTGATGAAAACTCACTGAAATCAAGCTGGAACTTCAAGTTTATGCATCTTTCTAAGCTTTCAGGTTGAAAATTGACTGAAAACTCACTTTGAACAAAAGTTATGGCTGTTTGTGTCGCAGGTCAAAAATAGCGTTTTCTCAGCGAGAGAAGGCCAAAATGAACACTTCATGCATAACTCCTGTATTTTGAGGAAAACTCACTGAAATCCACCTGTAACTTCAAGTTTATGCATCTTTCTATGCTTTCAGGTTGAAACTTGACTGAAAACTCACTTTGAAAAAAAGTTATGGCATTTTTGTATCACAGGTCACAAATAGTGTTTTCTCAGCGAGAGAAGGCCAAAATGAACACTTCATGCATAACTCCTGTATTTTGATGAAAACTCACTGAAATCAAGCTGTAACTTCAACTTTATGCATCTTTCTATGCTTTCAGGTTGAAAATTTACTGAAAACTCACTTTGAACAAAAGTTATGGCTGTTTTGTGTCGCAGGTCACAAATAGCGTTCTTCCTCAGCGAGAGAAGGCCAAAATGAACACTTCATGCAGAACTCCTGTATTTGAGGAAAACTCACTGAAATCAAGCTGTAACTTCAAGTTTATGCATCTTTCTATGCTTTCAGGTTGAAACTTGACTGAAAACTCACTTTGAAGAAAAGTTATGGCATTTTTGTATCACAGGTCACAAAGAGTGTTTTCTCAGCGAGAGAAGGCCAAAATTAACACTTCATGCATAACTCCTGTATTTTGATGAAAACTCACTGAAATCAAGCTGTAACTTCAAGTTTATGCATCTTTCTATGCTTTCAGGTTGAAACTTGACTGAAAACTCACTTTGAAGAAAAGTTATGGCATTTTTGTATCACAGGTCACAAATAGTGTTTTCTCAGCGAGAGAAGGCCAAAATGAACACTTCATGCATAACTCCTGTATTTTGATGAAAACTCACTGAAATCCACCTGTAACTTGAGTGTATGCATCTTTCTATGCTTTCAGGTTGAAACTTGACTGAAAACTCACTTTGAACAAAAGTTATGGCATTTTTGTATCACATTTCACAAATAGTGTTTTCTCAGCGAGAGAAGGCCAAAATGAACACTTCATGCATAACTCCTGTATTTTGATGAAAACTCACTGAATTCAAGCTGTAAATTCAAGTTTATGCATCTTTCTAAGCTTTCAGGTTGAAAATTGACTGAAAACTCACTTTGAACAAAAGTTATGGCTGTTTTGTGTCGCAGGTCAAAAACAGCGTTTTCTCAGCGAGATAAGGCCAAAATGAACACTTCATGCATAACTCCTGTATTTTGAGGAAACTCACTGAAATCCACCTGTAACTTCAAGTTTATGCATCTTTCTATGCTTTCAGGTTGAAACTTGACTGAAAACTCACTTTGAAGAAAAGTTATGGCATTTTTGTATCACAGGTCACAAAGAGTGTTTTCTCAGCGAGAGAAGGCCAAAATTAACACTTCATGCATAACTCCTTTATTTTGATGAAAACTCACTGAAATCAAGCTGGAACTTCAAGTTTATGCATCTTTCTATGCTTTCAGGTTGAAACTTGACTGAAAACTCACTTTGAAGAAAAGTTATGGCATTTTTGTATCACAGGTCACAAATAGTGTTTTCTCAGCGAGAGAAGGCCAAAATGAACACTTCATGCATAACTCCTGTATTTGATGAAAACTCACTGAAATCCACCTGTAACTTCAAGTTTATGCATCTTTCTATGCTTTCAGGTTGAAACTTGACTGAAAACTCACTTTGAACAAAAGTTATGGCATTTTTGTATCACATTTCACAAATAGTGTTTTCTCAGCGAGAGAAGGCCAAAATGAACACTTCATGCATAACTCCTGTATTTTGATGAAAACTCACTGAATTCAAGCTGTAACTTCAAGTTTATGCATCTTTCTAAGCTTTCAGGTTGAAAATTGACTGAAAACTCACTTTTAAAAAAAGTTATGGCATTTTTGTATCACAGGTCATAAATAGTGTTTTCTCAGCGAGAGAAGGCCAAAATGAACACTTCATGCAGAACTCCTGTATTTTGAGGAAAACTCACTGAAATCCACCTGTAACTTCAAGTTTATGCATCTTTCTATGCTTTCAGGTTGAAATTTGACTGAAAACTCACTTTGAACAAAAGTTATGGCTGTTTTGTATCACAGGTCACAAATAGCGTTTTCTCAACGAGAGAATGCCAAAATGAACACTTCATTCATTACTCCTGTATTTTGATGAAAACTCACTGAAATCCACCTGTAACTTCAAGTTTATGCATCTTTCTATGCTTTCAGGTTGAAACTTGACTGAAAACTCACTTTGAACAAAAGTTATGGCTGTTTGTTGTCGCAGGTCACAAATAGCTTTTTCTCAGCGAGAGAAGGCCAAAATGAACACTTCATGCATAACTCCTGTATTTTGAGGAAAACTCACTGAAATCCACCTGTAACTTCAAGTTTATGCATCTTTCTATGCTTTCAGGTTGAAACTTGACTGAAAACTCACTTTTAAAAAAAGTTATGGCATTTTTGTATCACAGGTCACAAATAGTGTTTTCTCAGCGAGAGAAGGCCAAAATGAACACTTCATGCAGAACTCCTGTATTTTGAGGAAAACTCACTGAAATCCACCTGTAACTTCAAGTTTATGCATCTTTCTATGCTTTCAGGTTGAAATTTGACTGAAAACTCACTTTGAACAAAAGTTATGGCTGTTTTGTATCACAGGTCACAAATAGCGTTTTCTCAACGAGAGAAGGCCAAAATGAACACTTCATGCATAACTACTGTATTTTAATGAAAACTCACTGAAATCAAGCTGTAACTTCAAGTTTATGCATCTTTCTATGCTTTCAGGTTGAAAATTGACTGAAAACTCACTTTGAACAAAAGTTATGGCTGTTTTGTGTCGAAGGTCACAAATAGCGTTTTCTCAGCGAGAGAAGGCCAAAATGAACACTTCATGCATAACTCCTGTATTTTGAGGAAAACTCACTGAAATCCACCTGTAACTTCAAGTTTATGCATATTTCTATGCTTTCAGGTTGAAACTTGACTGAAAACTCACTTTTAAAAAAAGTTATGGCATTTTTGTATCACAGGTCATAAATAGTGTTTTCTCAGCGAGAGAAGGCCAAAATGAACACTTCATGCATAACTCCTGTATTTTAATGAAAACTCACTGAAATCAAGCTGTAACTTCAAGTTTATGCATCTTTCTATGCTTTCAGGTTGAAACTTGACTGAAAACTCACTTTGAACAAAAGTTATGGCTGTTTGTTGTCGCAGGTCACAAATAGCTTTTTCTCAGCGAGAGAAGGCCAAAATGAACACTTCATGCATAACTCCTGTATTTTGAGGAAAACTCACTGAAATCCACCTGTAACTTCAAGTTTATGCATCTTTCTATGCTTTCAGGTTGAAACTTGACTGAAAACTCACTTTTAAAAAAAGTTATGGCATTTTTGTATCACAGGTCATAAATAGTGTTTTCTCAGCGAGAGAAGGCCAAAATGAACACTTCATGCATAACTCCTGTATTTTGATGAAAACTCACTGAAATCCACCTGTAACTTCAAGTTTATGCATCTTTCTATGCTTTCAGGTTGAAACTTTACTGAAAACTTACTTTGAACAAAATTTGTGGCTGTTTTGTATCACAGGTCACAAATAGTGTTTTCTCAGCGAGAGAAGGCCAAAATGAACACTTCATGCATAACTCCTGTATTTTGATGAAAACTCACTGAAATCAAGCTGTAACTTCAAGTTTATGCATCTTTCTATGCTTTCAAGTCGAAACTTAACAGAAAATTTACTTTGAACAAAAGTTATGTTTTTTTATCACAGGTCACAAATAGTGTTTTCTCAGCGAGAGAAGGCCAAAATGAACACTTCATGCATAACTCCTGTATTTTGATGAAAACTCACTGAAATCCACCTGTAACTTCAAGTTTATGCATCGTTCTATGATTTCAGGTTGAAACTTGACTGAAAACTCACTTTGAACAAAAGTTGTGGCTGTTTTGTATTACAGGTCACAAATCGTGTTTTCTCAGCGAGAGAAGGCCAAAATGAACACTTCATGCAGAACTCCTGTATTTTGAGGAAAACTCACTGAAATCCACCTGTAACTTCAAGTTTATGCATCTTTCTATGCTTTCAGGTTGAAATTTGACTGAAAACTCACTTTGAACAAAAGTTATGGCTGTTTTGTATCACAGGTCACAAATAGTGTTTTCTCAACGAGAGAAGGCCAAAATGAACACTTCATGCAGAACTCCTGTATTTTGAGGAAAACTCACTGAAATCCACCTGTAACTTCAAGTTTATGCATCTTTCTATGCTTTCAGGTTGAAATTTGACTGAAAACTCACTTTGAACAAAAGTTATGGCTGTTTTGTATCACAGGTCACAAATAGCGTTTTCTCAACGAGAGAAGGCCAAAATGAACACTTCATTTATTACTCCTGTATTTTGATGAAAACTCACTGAAATCCACCTGTAACTTCAAGTTTATGCATCTTTCTATGCTTTCAGGTTGAAACTTGACTGAAAACTCACTTTGAACAAAAGTTATGGCTGTTTTGTATCACAAGTCACAAATAGTGTTTTCTCAGCGAGAAAAGGCCAAAATGAACACTTCATGCAGAACTCCGGTATTTTGAGGAAAACTCACTGAAATCCACCTGAAACTCCAAGTTTATGCATCTTTCTATGCTTTCAGGTTGAAACTTGACTGAAAAGTCACTTTGAACAAAGTGATGGCATTTTTGTATCACATTTCACAAATAGTGTTTTCTCAGCGAGAGAAGGCCAAAATGAACACTTCATGCATAACTCCTGTATTTTGATGAAAACTCACTGAATTTAAGCTGTAACTTCAAGTTTATGCATCTTTCTAAGCTTTCAGGTTGAAAATTGACTGAAAACTCACTTTGAACAAAAGTTATGGCTGTTTTGTGTCGCAGGTCAAAAACAGCTTTTTCTCAGCGAGATAAGGCCAAAATGAACACTTCATGCATAACTCCTGTATTTTGAGGAAAACTCACTGAAATCCACCTGTAACTTCAAGTTTATACATCTTTCTATGCTTTCAGGTTGAAACTTGACTGAAAACTCACTTTTAAAAAAAGTTATGGCATTTTTTTTATCACAGGTCACAAATAGTGTTTTCTCAGCGAGAGAAGGCCAAAATGAACACTTCATGCATAACTCCTGTATTTTGATGAAAACTCACTGAAATCAAGCTGGAACTTCAAGTTTATGCATCTTTCTAAGCTTTCAGGTTGAAAATTGACTGAAAACTCACTTTGAACAAAAGTTATGGCTGTTTTGTGTCGCAGGTCAAAAATAGCGTTTTCTCAGCGAGATAAGGCCAAAATGAACACTTCATGCATAACTCCTGTATTTTGAGGAAAACTCACTGAAATCCACCTGTAACTTCAAGTTTATGCATCTTTCTATGCTTTCAGGTTGAAACTTGACTGAAAACTCACTTTTAAAAAAAGTTATGGCATTTTTGTATCACAGGTCACAAATAGTGTTTTCTCAGCGAGAGAAGGCCAAAATGAACACTTCATGCATAACTCCTGTATTTTGATGAAAACTCACTGAAATCAAGCTGTAACTTCAACTTTATGCATCTTTCTATGCTTTCAGGTTGAAAATTGACTGAAAACTCACTTTGAAGAAAAGTTATGGCTGTTTTGTGTCGCAGGTCACAAATAGCGTTTTCTCAGCGAGAGAAGGCCAAAATGAACACTTCATGCAGAACTCCTGTATTTTGAGGAAAACTCACTGAAATCAAGCTGTAACTTCAAGTTTATGCATCTTTCTATGCTTTCAGGTTGAAACTTGACTGAAAACTCACTTTGAAGAAAAGTTATGGCATTTTTGTATCACAGGTCACAAAGAGTGTTTTCTCAGCGAGAGAAGGCCAAAATTAACACTTCATGCATAACTCCTGTATTTTGATGAAAACTCACTGAAATAAAGCTGGAACTTCAAGTTTATGCATCTTTCTATGCTTTCAGGTTGAAACTTGACTGAAAACTCACTTTGAAGAAAAGTTATGGCATTTTTGTATCACAGGTCACAAATAGTGTTTTCTCAGCGAGAGAAGGCCAAAATGAACACTTCATGCATAACTCCTGTATTTTGATGAAAACTCACTGAAATCCACCTGTAACTTCAAGTTTATGCATCTTTCTATGCTTTCAGGTTGAAACTTGACTGAAAACTCACTTTGAACAAAAGTTATGGCATTTTTGTATCACATTTCACAAATAGTGTTTTCTCAGCGAGAGAAGGCCAAAATGAACACTTCATGCATAACTCCTGTATTTTGATGAAAACTCACTGAATTCAAGCTGTAACTTCAAGTTTATGCATCTTTCTAAGCTTTCAGGTTGAAAATTGACTGAAAACTCACTTTGAACAAAAGTTATGGCTGTTTTGTGTCGCAGGTCAAAAATAGCGTTTTCTCAGCGAGATAAGGCCAAAATGAACACTTCATGCATAACTCCTGTATTTTGAGGAAAACTCACTGAAATCCACCTGTAACTTCAAGTTTATGCATCTTTCTATGCTTTCAGGTTGAAACTTGACTGAAAACTCACTTTGAAAAAAAGTTATGGCATTTTTTTTATCACAGGTCACAAATAGTGTTTTCTCAGCGAGAGAAGGCCAAAATGAACACTTCATGCATAACTCCTGTATTTTGATGAAAACTCACTGAAATCAAGCTGGAACTTCAAGTTTATGCATCTTTCTAAGCTTTCAGGTTGAAAATTGACTGAAAACTCACTTTGAACAAAAGTTATGGCTGTTTTGTGTCGCAGGTCAAAAATAGCGTTTTCTCAGCGACAGAGGGCCAAAATTAACACTTCATGCATAACTCCTGTATTTTGAGGAAAACTCACTGAAATCCACCTGTAACTTCAAGTTTATGCATCTTTCTATGCTTTCAGGTTGAAACTTGACTGAAAACTCACTTTTAAAAAAAGTTATGGCATTTTTGTATCACAGGTCACAAATAGTGTTTTCTCAGCGAGAGAAGGCCAAAATGAAAATTTCATGCATAACTCCTGTATTTTGATGAAAACTCACTGAAATCAAGCTGGAACTTCAAGTTTATGCATCTTTCTATGCTTTCAGGTTGAAACTTGACTGAAAACTCACTTTGAAAAAAAGTTATGGCATTTTTTTTATCACAGGTCACAAATAGTGTTTTCTCAGCGAGAGAAGGCCAAAATGAACACTTCATGCATAACTCCTGTATTTTGATGAAAACTCACTGAAATCAAGCTGGAACTTCAAGTTTATGCATCTTTCTAAGCTTTCAGGTTGAAAATTGACTGAAAACTCACTTTGAACAAAAGTTATGGCTGTTTTGTATTACAGGTCACAAATAGTGTTTTCTCAGCGAGAGAAGGCCAAAATGAACACTTCATGCATAACTCCTGTATTTTGATGAAAACTCACTGAAATCAAGCTGGAACTTCAAGTTTATGCATCTTTCTATGCTTTCAGGTTGAAACTTGACTGAAAACTCACTTTGAACAAAAGCTATGGCTGTTTTGTATCACAGGTCACAAATAGTGTTTTCTCAGCGAGAGAAGGCCAAAATGAAAACTTCATGCATAACTCCTGTATTTTAAGGAAAACTCACTGAAATCAAGCTGTAACTTCAAGTTTATGCATCGTTCTATGATTTCAGGTTGAAACTTGACTGAAAACTCACTTTGAACAACAGTTAAGGCTGTTTTGTGTCGCAGGTCACAAATAGCGTTTTCAAAGTGAGAGAAGGCCAAAATGAACACTTCTTGCATAACTCCTGTATTTTGAGGAAAACTCACTGAAATCCACCTGTAACTTCAAGTTTATGCATCTTTCTATGCTTTCAGGTGGAAACTTGACTGAAAACTCACTTTGAACAAAAGTTATGGCTGTTTTGTATCACAGGTCACAAATAGCGTTTTCTCAACGAGACAAGGCCAAAATGAACACTTCAATCAGTACTCCTGTATTTTGAAGAAGACTCACTGAAATCCACCTGTAACTTCAAGTTTATGCATCTTTCTATGCTTTCAGGTTGAAACTTGACTGAAAACTCACTTTGAACAAAAGTTATGGCATTTTTGTATCACAGGTCACAAATAGCGTTTTCTCAATGAGAGAAGGCCAAAATGAACACTTCATGCAGAACTCCGGTATTTTGAGGAAAACTCACTGAAATCCACCTGTAACTTCAAGTTTATGCATCTTTCTATGCTTTCAGGTTGAAACTTGACTGAAAACTCACTTTTAAAAAAAGTTATGGCATTTTTGTATCACAGGTCACAAATAGTGTTTTCTCAGCGAGAGAAGGCCAAAATGAACACTTCATGCATAACTCCTGTATTTTGATGAAAACTCACCAAAATCAAGCTGGAACTTCAAGTTTATGCATCTTTCTATGCTTTCAGGTTGAAACTTGACTGAAAACTCACTTTGAACAAAAGTTATGGCTTTTTTGTATTACAGGTCACAAATAGTGTTTTCTCAGCGAGAGAAGGCCAAAATGAACACTTCATGCATAACTCCTGTATTTTGAGGAAAACTCACTGAAATCAAGCTGGAACTTCAAGTTGATGCATCTTTCGAAGCTTTCAGGTTGAAAATTGACTGAAAACTCACTTTGAACAAACGTTATGGCTGTTTTGTGTCGCACGTCAAAAATAGCGTTTTCTCAGCGAGAGAAGGCCAAAATGAACACTTCATGCATAACTCCTGTATTTTGAGGAAAACTCACTGAAATCAAGCTGTAACTTCAAGTTTATGCATCTTTCTATGCTTTCAGGTTGAAAATTGACTGAAAACTCACTTTGAACAAAAGTTATGGCTTTTTTGTGTCGCAGGTCACAAATAGCGTTTTCTCAGCGAGAGAAGGCGAAAATGAAAACTTCATGCATAACTCCTGTATTTTGAGGAAAACTCACTGAAATCCACCTGAAACTTCAAGTTTATGCATCTTTCTATGCTTTCAGGTTGAAACTTGACTGAAAACTCACTTTTAAAAAAAGTTATGGCATTTTTGTATCACAGGTCACAAATAGTGTTTTCTCAGCGAGAGAAGGCCAAAATGAACACTTCATGCATAACTCCTGTATTTTGATGAAAACTCACTGAAATCAAGCTGGAACTTCAAGTTTATGCATCTTTCTATGCTTTCAGGTTGAAACTTGACTGAAAACTCACTTTGAACAAAAGCTATGGCTGTTTTGTATCACAGGGAACAAATAGTGTTTTCTCAGCGAGAGAAGGCCAAAATGAAAACTTCATGCATTACTCCTGTATTTTAAGGAAAACTCACTGAAATCAAGCTGTAACTTCAAGTTTATAAATCTTTCTAAGCTTTCAGGTTGAAAATTGACTGAAAACTCACTTTGAACAAAAGTTATGGCTGTTTTGTGTCGCAGGTCACAAATAGCGTTTTCTCAGCGACAGAAGGCCAAAATGAACACTTCTTGCATAACTCCTGTATTTTGAGGAAAACTCACTGAAATCCACCTGTAACTTCAAGTTTATGCATCTTTCTATGCTTTCAGGTTGAAACTTGACTGAAAACTCACTTTGAACAAAAGTTATGGCATTTTTGTATCACAGGTCACAAATAGTGTTTTCTCAGCGAGAGAAGGCCAAAATGAACACTTCATGCATAACTCCTGTATTTTGAGGAAAACTCACTGAAATCAAGCTGGAACTTCAAGTTGATGCATCTTTCTAAGCTTTCAGGTTGAAAATTGACTGAAAACTCACTTTGAACAAAAGTTATGGCTGTTTTGTGTCGCACGTCAAAAATAGCGTTTTCTCAGCGAGAGAAGGCCAAAATGAACACTTCATGCATAACTCCTGTATTTTGAGGAAAACTCACTGAAATCAAGCTGTAACTTCAAGTTTATGCATCTTTCTATGCTTTCAGGTTGAAAATTGACTGAAAACTCACTTTGAACAAAAGTTATGGCTTTTTTGTGTCGCAGGTCACAAATAGCGTTTTCTCAGCGAGAGAAGGCGAAAATGAACACTTCATGCATAACTCCTGTATTTTGAGGAAAACTCACTGAAATCCACCTGAAACTTCAAGTTTATGTATCTTTCTATGCTTTCAGGTAGAAACTTGACTGAAAACTCACTTTGAACAAAAGTTATGGCATTTTTGTATCACAGGTCACAAATAGTGTTTTCTCAGCGAGAGAAGGCCAAAATGAACACTTCATGCATAACTCCTGTATTTTGAGGAAAACTCACTGAAATCAAGCTGGAACTTCAAGTTGATGCATCTTTCTAAGCTTTCAGGTTGAAAATTGACTGAAAACTCACTTTGAACAAAAGTTATGGCTGTTTTGTGTCGCACGTCAAAAATAGCGTTTTCTCAGCGAGAGAAGGCCAAAATGAACACTTCATGCATAACTCCTGTATTTTGAGGAAAACTCACTGAAATCAAGCTGTAACTTCAAGTTTATGCATCTTTCTATGCTTTCAGGTTGAAAATTGACTGAAAACTCACTTTGAACAAAAGTTATGGCTTTTTTGTGTCGCAGGTCACAAATAGCGTTTTCTCAGCGAGAGAAGGCGAAAATGAACACTTCATGCATAACTCCTGTATTTTGAGGAAAACTCACTGAAATCCACCTGAAACTTCAAGTTTATGTATCTTTCTATGCTTTCAGGTTGAAACTTGACTGAAAACTCACTTTTAAAAAAAGTTATGGCATTTTTGTATCACAGGTCACAAATAGTGTTTTCTCAGCGAGAGAAGGCCAAAATGAACACTTCATGCATAACTCCTGTATTTTGATGAAAACTCACTGAAATCAAGCTGGAACTTCAAGTTTATGCATCTTTCTATGCTTTCAGGTTGAAACTTGACTGAAAACTCACTTTGAACAAAAGCTATGGCTGTTTTGTATCACAGGTCACAAACAGTGTTTTCTCAGCGAGAGAAGGAAAAAATGAACACTTCATGCAGAACTCCTGTATTTTGATGAAAACGCACTGAAATCAAGCTGTAACTTCAAGTTTATGCATCTTTCTATGCTTTCAGGTCGAAACTTAACAGAAAATTTACTTTGAACAAAAGTTATGGCTGTTTTGTATCACAGGTCACAAATCGCGTTTTCTCAGCGAGAGAAGGCCAAAATGAACACTTCATGCATAACTCCTGTATTTTGATGAAAACTCACTGAATTCAAGCTGTAACTTCAAGTTTATGCATCTTTCTAAGCTTTCAGGTTGAAAATTGACTGAAAACTCACTTTGAACAAAAGTTATGGCTGTTTTTTGTCGCAGGTCAAAAATAGCGTTTTCTCAGCGAGATAAGGCCAAAATGATCACTTCATGCATAACTCCTGTATTTTGATGAAAACTCACTGAAATCCACCTGTAACTTCAAGTTTATGTATCGTTCTATGATTTCAGTTTGAAACTTGACTGAAAACTCACTTTGAAAAAAAGTTGTGGCTGTTTTGTATTACAGGTCACAAATCGTGTTTTCTCAGCGAGAGAAGGCCAAAATGAACACTTCATGCAGAACTCCTGTATTTTGAGGAAAACTCACTGAAATCCACCTGTAACTTCAAGTTTATAAATCTTTCTAAGCTTTCAGGTTGAAAATTGACTGAAAACTCACTTTGAACAAAAGTTATGGCTTTTTTGTGTCGCAGGTCACAAATAGCGTTTTCTCAGCGAGAGAAGGCGAAAATGAACACTTCATGCATAACTCCTGTATTTTGAGGAAAACTCACTGAAATCCACCTGAAACTTCAAGTTTATGTATCTTTCTATGCTTTCAGGTTGAAACTTGACTGAAAACTCACTTTGAACAAAAGTTATGGCATTTTTGTATCACAGGTCACAAATAGTGTTTTCTCAGCGAGAGAAGGCCAAAATGAACACTTCATGCATAACTCCTGTATTTTGAGGAAAACTCACTGAAATCAAGCTGGAACTTCAAGTTGATGCATCTTTCTAAGCTTTCAGGTTGAAAATTGACTGAAAACTCACTTTGAACAAAAGTTATGGCTGTTTTGTGTCGCACGTCAAAAATAGCGTTTTCTCAGCGAGAGAAGGCCAAAATGAACACTTCATGCATAACTCCTGTATTTTGAGGAAAACTCACTGAAATCAAGCTGTAACTTCAAGTTTATGCATCTTTCTATGCTTTCAGGTTGAAAATTGACTGAAAACTCACTTTGAACAAAAGTTATGGCTTTTTTGTGTCGCAGGTCACAAATAGCGTTTTCTCAGCGAGAGAAGGCGAAAATGAACACTTCATGCATAACTCCTGTATTTTGAGGAAAACTCACTGAAATCCACCTGAAACTTCAAGTTTATGTATCTTTCTATGCTTTCAGGTTGAAACTTGACTGAAAACTCACTTTTAAAAAAAGTTATGGCATTTTTGTATCACAGGTCACAAATAGTGTTTTCTCAGCGAGAGAAGGCCAAAATGAACACTTCATGCATAACTCCTGTATTTTGATGAAAACTCACTGAAATCAAGCTGGAACTTCAAGTTTATGCATCTTTCTATGCTTTCAGGTTGAAACTTGACTGAAAACTCACTTTGAACAAAAGCTATGGCTGTTTTGTATCACAGGGAACAAATAGTGTTTTCTCAGCGAGAGAAGGCCAAAATGAAAACTTCATGCATAACTCCTGTATTTTAAGGAAAACTCACTGAAATCAAGCTGTAACTTCAAGTTTATAAATCTTTCTAAGCTTTCAGGTTGAAAATTGACTGAAAACTCACTTTGAACAAAAGTTATGGCTGTTTTGTGTCGCAGGTCACAAATAGCGTTTTCTCAGCGACAGAAGGCCAAAATGAACACTTCTTGCATAACTCCTGTATTTTGAGGAAAACTCACTGAAATCCACCTGTAACTTCAAGTTTATGCATCTTTCTATGCTTTCAGGTTGAAACTTGACTGAAAACTCACTTTGAACAAAAGTTATGGCATTTTTGTATCACAGGTCACAAATAGTGTTTTCTCAGCGAGACAAGGCCAAAATGAACACTTCATGCATAACTCCTGTATTTGGAGGAAAACTCACTGAAATCCACCTGTAACTTCAAGTTTATGCATCTTTCTATGCTTTCAGGTTGAAACTTGACTGAAAACTCACTTTGAACAAAAGTTATGGCATTTTTGTATCACAGGTCACAAATAGTGTTTTCTCAGCGAGAGAAGGCCAAAATGAACACTTCATGCATAACTCCTGTATTTTGATGAAAACTCACTGTAATCCACCTGTAACTTCAAGTTTATGCATCTTTCTATGCTTTCAGGTTGAAACTTGACTGAAAACTCACTTTTAAAAAAAGTTATGGCATTTTTGTATCACAGGTCACAAATAGTGTTTTCTCAGCGAGAGAAGGCCAAAATGAACACTTCATGCATAACTCCTGTATCTTAATGAAAACTCACTGAAATCAAGCTGTAACTTCAAGTTTATGCATCTTTCTATGCTTTCAGGTTGAAAATTGACTGAAAACTCACTTTGAACAAAAGTTATGGCTGTTTTGTATCGAAGGTCACAAATAGTGTTTTCTCAGCGAGAGAAGGCCAAAATGAACACTTCATGCATAACTCCTGTATTTTGAGGAAAACTCACTGAAATCCACCTGTAACTTCAAGTTTATGTATCTTTCTATGCTTTCAGGTTGAAACTTGACGGAAAACTCACTTTTAAAAAAAGTTATGGCATTTTTGTATCACAGGTCATAAATAGTGTTTTCTCAGCGAGAGAAGGCCAAAATGATCACTTCATGCATAACTCCTGTATTTTGAGGAAAACTCACTGAAATCCACCTGTAACTTCAAGTTTATAAATCTTTCTAAGCTTTCAGGTTGAAAATTGACTGAAAACTCACTTTGAACAAAAGTTATGGCTGTTTTGTGTCGCAGGTCACAAATAGCGTTTTCTCAGCGACAGAAGGCCAAAATGAACACTTCTTGCATAACTCCTGTATTTTGAGGAAAACTCACTGAAATCCACCTGTAACTTCAAGTTTATGCATCTTTCTATGCTTTCAGGTTGAAACTTGACTGAAAACTCACTTTGAACAAAAGTTATGGCATTTTTGTATCACAGGTCACAAATAGTGTTTTCTCAGCGAGAGAAGGCCAAAATGAACACTTCATGCATAACTCCTGTATTTTGAGGAAAACTCACTGAAATCAAGCTGGAACTTCAAGTTGATGCATCTTTCTAAGCTTTCAGGTTGAAAATTGACTGAAAACTCACTTTGAACAAAAGTTATGGCTGTTTTGTGTCGCACGTCAAAAATAGCGTTTTCTCAGCGAGAGAAGGCCAAAATGAACACTTCATGCATAACTCCTGTATTTTGAGGAAAACTCACTGAAATCAAGCTGTAACTTCAAGTTTATGCATCTTTCTATGCTTTCAGGTTGAAAATTGACTGAAAACTCACTTTGAACAAAAGTTATGGCTTTTTTGTGTCGCAGGTCACAAATAGCGTTTTCTCAGCGAGAGAAGGCGAAAATGAACACTTCATGCATAACTCCTGTATTTTGAGGAAAACTCACTGAAATCCACCTGAAACTTCAAGTTTATGTATCTTTCTATGCTTTCAGGTTGAAACTTGACTGAAAACTCACTTTTAAAAAAAGTTATGGCATTTTTGTATCACAGGTCACAAATAGTGTTTTCTCAGCGAGAGAAGGCCAAAATGAACACTTCATGCATAACTCCTGTATTTTGATGAAAACTCACTGAAATCAAGCTGGAACTTCAAGTTTATGCATCTTTCTATGCTTTCAGGTTGAAACTTGACTGAAAACTCACTTTGAACAAAAGCTATGGCTGTTTTGTATCACAGGGAACAAATAGTGTTTTCTCAGCGAGAGAAGGCCAAAATGAAAACTTCATGCATAACTCCTGTATTTTAAGGAAAACTCACTGAAATCAAGCTGTAACTTCAAGTTTATAAATCTTTCTAAGCTTTCAGGTTGAAAATTGACTGAAAACTCACTTTGAACAAAAGTTATGGCTGTTTTATGTCGCAGGTCACAAATAGCGTTTTCTCAGCGACAGAAGGCCAAAATGAACACTTCTTGCATAACTCCTGTATTTTGAGGAAAACTCACTGAAATCCACCTGTAACTTCAAGTTTATGCATCTTTCTATGCTTTCAGGTTGAAACTTGACTGAAAACTCACTTTGAACAAAAGTTATGGCATTTTTGTATCACAGGTCACAAATAGTGTTTTCTCAGCGAGACAAGGCCAAAATGAACACTTCATGCATAACTCCTGTATTTGGAGGAAAACTCACTGAAATCCACCTGTAACTTCAAGTTTATGCATCTTTCTATGCTTTCAGGTTGAAACTTGACTGAAAACTCACTTTGAACAAAAGTTATGGCATTTTTGTATCACAGGTCACAAATAGTGTTTTCTCAGCGAGAGAAGGCCAAAATGAACACTTCATGCATAACTCCTGTATTTTGATGAAAACTCACTGAAATCCACCTGTAACTTCAAGTTTATGCATCTTTCTATGCTTTCAGGTTGAAACTTGACTGAAAACTCACTTTTAAAAAAAGTTATGGCATTTTTGTATCACAGGTCACAAATAGTGTTTTCTCAGCGAGAGAAGGCCAAAATGAACACTTCATGCATAACTCCTGTATCTTAATGAAAACTCACTGAAATCAAGCTGTAACTTCAAGTTTATGCATCTTTCTATGCTTTCAGGTTGAAAATTGACTGAAAACTCACTTTGAACAAAAGTTATGGCTGTTTTGTATCGAAGGTCACAAATAGTGTTTTCTCAGCGAGAGAAGGCCAAAATGAACACTTCATGCATAACTCCTGTATTTTGAGGAAAACTCACTGAAATCCACCTGTAACTTCAAGTTTATGTATCTTTCTATGCTTTCAGGTTGAAACTTGACGGAAAACTCACTTTTAAAAAAAGTTATGGCATTTTTGTATCACAGGTCATAAATAGTGTTTTCTCAGCGAGAGAAGGCCAAAATGATCACTTCATGCATAACTCCTGTATTTTGATGAAAACTCACTGAAATCCACCTGTAACTTCAAGTTTATGTATCGTTCTATGATTTCAGTTTGAAACTTGACAGAAAACTCACTTTGAAGAAAAGTTATGGCATTTTTGTATCACAGGTCACAAATAGTGTTTTCTCAGCGAGAGAAGGCCAAAATGAACACTTCATGCATAACTCCTGTATTTTTATGAAAACTCACTGAAATCAAGCTGGAACTTCAAGTTTATGCATCTTTCTATGCTTTCAGGTTGAAACTTGACTGAAAACTCACTTTGAACAAAAGTTATGGCTGTTTTGTGTCGCAGGTCACAAATAGCTTTTTCTCAGCGAGAGAAGGCCAAAATGAACACTTCATGCATAACTCCTGTATTTTGAGGAAAACTCACTGAAATCCACCTGTAACTTCAAGTTTATGCATCTTTCTATGCTTTCAGGTTGAAACTTGACTGAAAACTCACTTTTAAAAAAAGTTATGGCATTTTTCTATCACAGGTCACAAATAGTGTTTTCTCAGCGAGAGAAGGCCAAAATGAACACTTCATGCATAACTCCTGTATTTTGATGAAAACTCACTGAAATCAAGCTGGAACTTCAAGTTTATGCATCTTTCTATGCTTTCAGGTTGAAACTTGACTGAAAACTCACTTTGAACAAAAGTTATGGCTGTTTTGTGTCGCAGGACACAAATAGCGTTTTCTCAGCGACAGAAGGCCAAAATGAACACTTCATGCATAACTCCTGTATTTTGAGGAAAACTCACTGAAATCCACCTGTAACTTCAACTTTATGCATCTTTCTATGCTTTCAGGTTGAAACTTGACTGAAAACTCACTTTGAACAAAAGTTATGGCATTTTTGTATCACAGGTCACAAATAGTCTTTTCTCAGCGAGAGAAGGCCAAAATGAACACTTCATGCATAACTCCTTTATTTTAATGAAAACTCACTGAAATCAAGTTGTAACTTCAAGTTTATGCATCTTTCTATGCTTTCAGGTTGAAAATTGACTGAAAACTCACTTTGAAAAAAAGTTATGGCTGTTTTGTGTCGCAGGTCACAAATAGCGTTTTCTCAGCGAGAGAAGGCCAAAATGAACACTTCATGCATAACTCCTGTATTTTGAGGAAAACTCACTGAAATCCACCTGTAACTTCAAGTTTATGCATCTTTCTATGCTTTCAGGTTGAAACTTGACTGAAAACTCACTTTGAACAAAAGTTATGGCATTTTTGTATCACAGGTCACAAATAGTGTTTTCTCAGCGAGAGAAGGCCAAAATGAACACTTCATGCATAACTCCTGTATTTTGATGAAAACTCACTAAAATCAAGCTGGAACTTCAAGTTTATGCATCTTTCTATGCTTTCAGGTTGAAACTTGACTGAAAACTCACTTTGAACTAAAGTTATGGCATTTTTGTATCACAGGTCACAAATAGTGTTTTCTCAGCGAGAGAAGGCCAAAATTAACACTTCATGCATAACTCCTGTATTTTGATGAAAACTCACTGAAATCAAGCTGTAACTTCAACTTTATGCATCTTTCTATGCTTTCAGGTTGAAACTTGACTGAAAACTCACTTTGAACAAAAGTTCTGGCATTTTTGTATCACAGGTCACAAATAGTGTTTTCTCAGCGAGAGAAGGCCAAAATGAACACTTCATGCAGAACTCCTGTATTTTGAGGAAAACTCACTGAATTCAAGCTGTAACTTCAAGTTTATGCATCTTTCTATGCTTTCAGGTCGAAACTTAACAGAAAATTTACTTTGAACAAAAGTTATGTTTTTTTTTTATCACAGGTCACAAATAGTGTTTTCTCAGCGAGAGAAGGCCAAAATGAACACTTCATGCAGAACTCCTGTATTTTGAGGAAAACTCACTTCAATCCACCTGTAACTTCAAGTTTATGCATCGTTCTATGATTTCAGGTTGAAACTTGACTGAAAACTCACTTTGAACAAAAGTTGTGGCTGTTTTGTATTAAAGGTCACAAATCGTGTTTTCTCAGCTAGAGAAGGCCAAAATGAACACTTCATGCATAACTCCTGTATTTTGAAGAAAACTCACTGAAATCCACCTGTAACTTCAAGTTTATGCATCTTTCTATGCTTTCAGGTTGAAACTTGACTGAAAACTCACTTTGAACAAAAGTTATGGCTGTTTTGTTTCGCAGGTCACAAATAGCTTTTTCTCAGCGAGAGAAGGCCAAAATGAACACTTCATGCAGAACTCCTGTATTTTGAGGAAAACTCACTGAAATCCACCTGTAACTTCAAGTTTATGCATCTTTCTATGCTTTCAGGTTGAAACTTGACTGAAAACTCACTTTGAACAAAAGTTATGGCATTTTTGTATCACAGGTCACAAATAGTCTTTTCTCAGCGAGAGAAGGCCAAAATGAACACTTCATGCATAACTCCTTTATTTTAATGAAAACTCACTGAAATCAAGTTGTAACTTCAAGTTTATGCATCTTTCTATGCTTTCAGGTTGAAAATTGACTGAAAACTCACTTTGAACAAAAGTTATGGCTGTTTTGTGTCGCAGGTCACAAATAGCGTTTTCTCAGCGAGAGAAGGCCAAAATGAACACTTCATGCAGAACTCCTGTATTTTGAGGAAAACTCACTGAAATCCACCTGTAACTTCAAGTTTATGCATCTTTCTATGCTTTCAGGTTGAAACTTGACTGAAAACTCACTTTTAAAAAAAGTTATGGCATTTTTGTTTCACAGGTCACAAATAGTGTTTTCTCAGCGAGAGAAGGCCAAAATGAACACTTCATGCATAACTCCTGTATTTTGATGAAAACTCACTAAAATCAAGCTGGAACTTCAAGTTTATGCATCTTTCTATGCTTTCAGGTTGAAACTTGACTGAAAACTCACTTTGAACTAAAGTTATGGCATTTTTGTATCACAGGTCACAAATAGTGTTTTCTCAGCGAGAGAAGGCCAAAATTAACACTTCATGCATAACTCCTGTATTTTGATGAAAACTCACTGAAATCAAGCTGTAACTTCAACTTTATGCATCTTTCTATGCTTTCAGGTTGAAACTTGACTGAAAACTCACTTTGAACAAAAGTTCTGGCATTTTTGTATCACAGGTCACAAATAGTGTTTTCTCAGCGAGAGAAGGCCAAAATGAACACTTCATGCATAACTCCTGTATTTTGAGGATAAACTCACTGAATTCAAGCTGTAACTTCAAGGTTATGCATCTTTCTATGCTTTCAGGTCGAAACTTAACAGAAAATTTACTTTGAACAAAAGTTATGTTTTTTTTTATCACAGGTCACAAATAGTGTTTTCTCAGCGAGAGAAGGCCAGAATGAACACTTCATGCATAACTCCTGTATTTTGAGGAAAACTCACTTCAATCCACCTGTAACTTCAAGTTTATGCATCGTTCTATGATTTCAGGTTGAAACTTGACTGAAAACTCACTTTGAACAAAAGTTGTGGCTGTTTTGTATTAAAGGTCACAAATCGTGTTTTCTCAGCTAGAGAAGGCCAAAATGAACACTTCATGCATAACTCCTGTATTTTGAAGAAAACTCACTGAAATCCACCTGTAACTTCAAGTTTATGCATCTTTCTATGCTTTCAGGTTGAAACTTGACTGAAAACTCACTTTGAACAAAAGTTATGGCTGTTTTGTTTCGCAGGTCACAAATAGCTTTTTCTCAGCGAGAGAAGGCCAAAATGAACACTTCATGCATAACTCCTGTATTTTGATGAAAACTCACTGAAATCCACCTGTAACTTCAAGTTTATGCATCTTTCTATGCTTTCAGGTTGAAACTTGACTGAAAACTCACTTTGAACAAAAGTTATGTTATTTTTGTTTCACAGGTCACAAATAGTGTTTTCTCAGCGAGAGAAGGCCAAAATGAACACTTCATGCATAACTCCTGTATTTTGATGAAAACTCACCAAAATCAAGCTGGAACTTCAAGTTTATGCATCTTTCTATGCTTTCAGGTTGAAACTTGACTGAAAACTCACTTTGAACAAAAGTTATGGCATTTTTGTATCACAGGTCACAAATCGTGTTTTCTCAGCGAGAGAAGGCCAAAATGAACATTTCATGCAGAACTCCTGTATTTTGAGGAAAACTCACTGAAATCCACCTGTAACTTCAAGTTTATGCATCTTTCTATGCTTTCAGGTTGAAACTTGACTGAAAACTCACTTTTAAAAAAAGTTATGGCATTTTTGTATCACAGGTCACAAATAGTGTTTTCTCAGCGAGAGAAGGCCAAAATGAACACTTCATGCATAACTCCTGTATTTTGAGGAAAACTCACTGAAATCAAGCTGTAACTTCAAGTTTATGCATCTTTCTATGCTTTCAGGTTGAAAATTGACTGAACACTCACTTTGAACAAAAGTTATGGCTGTTTTGTGTCGAAGGTCACAAATAGCGTTTTCTCAGCGAGAGAAGGCCAAAATGAACACTTCATGCATAACTCCTGTATTTTGAGGAAAACTCACTGAAATCAAGCTGTAACTTCAAGTTTATGCATCTTTCTATGCTTTCAGGTTGAAACTTGACTGAAAACTCACTTTTAAAAAAAGTTATGGCATTTTTGTATCACAGGTCACAAATAGTGTTTTCTCAGCAAGAGAAGGCCAAAATGAACACTTCATGCATAACTCCTGTATTTTGATGAAAACTCACTGAAATCAAGCTGTAACTTCAAGTTTATGCATCTTTCTATGCTTTCAGGTCGAAACTTAACAGAAAATTTACTTTGAACAAAAGTTATGTTTTTTTTATCACAGGTCACAAATAGTGTTTTCTCAGCGAGAGAAGGCCAAAATGAACACTTCATGCATAACTCCTGTATTTTGATGAAAACTCACTGAAATCCACCTGTAACTTCAAGTTTATGCATCGTTCTATGATTTCAGGTTGAAACTTGACTGAAAACTCACTTTGAAAAAAGTTGTGGCTGTTTTGTATTACAGGTCACAAATAGTGTTTTCTCAGCGAGAGAAGGCCAAAATGAACACTTCATGCAGAACTCCTGTATTTTGAGGAAAACTCACTGAAATCCACCTGTAACTTCAAGTTTATGCATCTTTCTATGCTTTCAGGTTGAAATTTGACTGAAAACTCACTTTGAACAAAAGTTATGGCTGTTTTGTATCACAGGTCACAAATAGTGTTTTCTCAGCGAGAGAAGGCCAAAATGAACACTTCATGCAGAACTCCTGTATTTTGAGGAAAACTCACTGAAATCCACCTGTAACTTCAAGTTTATGCATCTTTCTATGCTTTCAGGTTGAAATTTGACTGAAAACTCACTTTGAACAAAAGTTATGGCTGTTTTGTATCACAGGTCACAAATAGCGTTTTCTCAACGAGAGAATGCCAAAATGAACACTTCATTCATTACTCCTGTATTTTGATGAAAACTCACTGAAATCAAGCTGTAACTTCAAGTTTACGCATCTTTCTATGCTTTCAGGTTGAAAATTGACTGAAAACTCACTTTGAACAAAAGTTATGGCTGTTTTGTGTCGAAGGTCACAAATAGCGTTTTCTCAGCGAGAGAAGGCCAAAATGAACACTTCATGCATAACTCCTGTATTTTGAGGAAAACTCACTGAAATCCACCTGTAACTTCAAGTTTATGCATCTTTCTATGCTTTCAGGTTGAAACTTGACTGAAAACTCACTTTTAAAAAAAGTTATGGCATTTTTGTATCACAGGTCATAAATAGTGTTTTCTCAGCGAGAGAAGGCCAAAATGAACACTTCATGCAGAACTCCTGTATTTTGAGGAAAACTCAATGAAATCCACCTGTAACTTCAAGTTTATGCATCTTTCTATGCTTTCAGGTTGAAATTTGACTGAAAACTCACTTTGAACAAAAGTTATGGCTGTTTTGTATCACAGGTCACAAATAGCGTTTTCTCAACGAGAGAATGCCAAAATGAACACTTCATTCATTACTCCTGTATTTTGATGAAAACTCACTGAAATCCACCTGTAACTTCAAGTTTATGCATCTTTCTATGCTTTCAGGTTGAAACTTGACTGAAAACTCACTTTGAAAAAAGTTATGGCTGTTTTTTGTCGCAGGTCACAAATAGCTTTTTCTCAGCGAGAGAAGGCCAAAATGAACACTTCATGCATAACTCCTGTATTTTGATGAAAACTCACTGAAATCCACCTGTAACTTCAAGTTTATGCATCTTTCTATGCTTTCAGGTTGAAACTTGACTGAAAACTCACTTTTAAAAAAAGTTATGGCATTTTTGTATCACAGGTCACAAATAGTGTTTTCTCAGCGAGGGAAGGCCAAAATGAACACTTCATGCATAACTCCTGTATTTTAATGAAAACTCACTGAAATCAAGCTGTAACTTCAAGTTTATGCATCTTTCTATGCTTTCAGGTTGAAAATTGACTGAAAACTCACTTTGAACAAAAGTTATGGCTGTTTTGTGTCGAAGGTCACAAATAGTGTTTTCTCAGCGAGAGAAGGCCAAAATGAACACTTCATGCATAACTCCTGTATTTTGAGGAAAACTCACTGAAATCAAGCTGTAACTTCAAGTTTATGCATCTTTCTATGCTTTCAAGTCGAAACTTAACAGAATATTTACTTTGAACAAAAGTTATGTTTTTTTTATCACAGGTCACAAATAGTGTTTTCTCAGCGAGAGAAGGCCAAAATGAACACTTCATGCAGAACTCCTGTATTTTGATGAAAACTCACTGAAATCCACCTGTAACTTCAAGTTTATGCATCGTTCTATGATTTCAGGTTGAAACTTGACTGAAAACTCACTTTGAACAAAAGTTGTGGCTGTTTTGTATTACAGGTCACAAATCGTGTTTTCTCAGCGAGAGAAGGCCAAAATGAACACTACATGCAGAACTCCTGTATTTTGAGGAAAACTCACTGAAATCCACCTGTAACTTCAAGTTTATGCATCTTTCTATGCTTTCAGGTTGAAATTTGACTGAAAACTCACTTTGAACAAAAGTTATGGCATTTTTGTATCACAGGTCACAAATAGTGTTTTCTCAGCGAGAGAAGGCCAAAATGAACACTTCATGCAGAACTCCTGTATTTTGAGGAAAACTCACTGAAATCCACCTGTAACTTCAAGTTTATGCATCTTTCTATGCTTTCAGGTTGAAACTTGACTGAAAACTCACTTTTAAAAAAAGTTATGGCTGTTTTTTGTCGCAGGTCACAAATAGCTTTTTCTCAGCGAGAGAAGGCCAAAATGAACACTTCATGCATAACTCCTGTATTTTGAGGAAAACTCACTGAAATCCACCTGTAACTTCAAGTTTATGCATCTTTCTATGCTTTCAGGTTGAAACTTGACTGAAAACTCACTTTGAACTAAAGTTATGGCATTTTTGTATCACAGATCACAAATAGTGTTTTCTCAGCGAGAGAAGGCCAAAATGAACACTTCATGCATAACTCCTGTATTTTAATGAAAACTCACTGAAATCAAGCTGTAACTTCAAGTTTACGCATCTTTCTATGCTTTCAGGTTGAAAATTGACTGAAAACTCACTTTGAACAAAAGTTATGGCTGTTTTGTGTCGAAGGTCACAAATAGCGTTTTCTCAGCGAGAGAAGGCCAAAATGAACACTTCATGCATAACTCCTGTATTTTGAGGAAAACTCAATGAAATCCACCTGTAACTTCAAGTTTATGCATCTTTCTATGATTTCAGGTTGAAATTTGACTGAAAACTCACTTTGAACAAAAGTTATGGCTGTTTTGTATCACAGGTCACAAATAGCGTTTTCTCAACGAGAGAATGCCAAAATGAACACTTCATTCATTACTCCTGTATTTTGATGAAAACTCACTGAAATCCACCTGTAACTTCAAGTTTATGCATCTTTCTATGCTTTCAGGTTGAAACTTGACTGAAAACTCACTTTGAACAAAAGTTATGGCTGTTTTGTGTCGAAGGTCACAAATAGCGTTTTCTCAGCGAGAGAAGGCCAAAATGAACACTTCATGCATAACTCCTGTATTTTGAGGAAAACTCACTGAAATCCACCTGTAACTTCAAGTTTATGCATCTTTCTATGCTTTCAGGTTGAAACTTGACTGAAAACTCAGTTTTAAAAAAAGTTATGGCATTTTTGTATCACAGGTCACAAATAGTGTTTTCTCAGCGAGAGAAGGCCAAAATGAACACTTCATGCATAACTCCTGTATTTTAATGAAAACTCACTGAAATCAAGCTGTAACTTCAAGTTTATGCATCTTTCTATGCTTTCAGGTTGAAAATTGACTGAAAACTCACTTTGAACAAAAGTTATGGCTGTTTTGTGTCGAAGGTCACAAATAGCGTTTTCTCAGCGAGAGAAGGCCAAAATGAACACTTCATGCATAACTCCTGTATTTTGAGGAAAACTCACTGAAATCAAGCTGTAACTTCAAGTTTATGCATCTTTCTATGCTTTCAAGTCGAAACTTAACAGAATATTTACTTTGAACAAAAGTTATGTTTTTTTTATCACAGGTCACAAATAGTCTTTTCTCAGCGAGAGAAGGCCAAAATGAACACTTCATGCATAACTCCTTTATTTTAATGAAAACTCACTGAAATCAAGTTGTAACTTCAAGTTTATGCATCTTTCTATGCTTTCAGGTTGAAAATTGACTGAAAACTCACTTTGAAAAAAAGTTATGGCTGTTTTGTGTCGCAGGTCACAAATAGCGTTTTCTCAGCGAGAGAAGGCCAAAATGAACACTTCATGCATAACTCCTGTATTTTGAGGAAAACTCACTGAAATCCACCTGTAACTTCAAGTTTATGCATCTTTCTATGCTTTCAGGTTGAAACTTGACTGAAAACTCACTTTGAACTAAAGTTATGGCATTTTTGTATCACAGATCACAAATAGTGTTTTCTCAGCGAGAGAAGGCCAAAATGAACACTTCATGCATAACTCCTGTATTTTAATGAAAACTCACTGAAATCAAGCTGTAACTTCAAGTTTACGCATCTTTCTATGCTTTCAGGTTGAAAATTGACTGAAAACTCACTTTGAACAAAAGTTATGGCTGTTTTGTGTCGAAGGTCACAAATAGCGTTTTCTCAGCGAGAGAAGGCCAAAATGAACACTTCATGCATAACTCCTGTATTTTGAGGAAAACTCAATGAAATCCACCTGTAACTTCAAGTTTATGCATCTTTCTATGCTTTCAGGTTGAAATTTGACTGAAAACTCACTTTGAACAAAAGTTATGGCTGTTTTGTATCACAGGTCACAAATAGCGTTTTCTCAACGAGAGAATGCCAAAATGAACACTTCATTCATTACTCCTGTATTTTGAGGAAAACTCACTGAAATCCACCTGTAACTTCAAGTTTATGCATCTTTCTATGCTTTCAGGTTGAAACTTGACTGAAAACTCACTTTGAACAAAAGTTATGGCTGTTTTGTGTCGAAGGTCACAAATAGCGTTTTCTCAGCGAGAGAAGGCCAAAATGAACACTTCATGCATAACTCCTGTATTTTGAGGAAAACTCACTGAAATCCACCTGTAACTTCAAGTTTATGCATCTTTCTATGCTTTCAGGTTGAAACTTGACTGAAAACTCAGTTTTAAAAAAAGTTATGGCATTTTTGTATCACAGGTCACAAATAGTGTTTTCTCAGCGAGAGAAGGCCAAAATGAACACTTCATGCATAACTCCTGTATTTTAATGAAAACTCACTGAAATCAAGCTGTAACTTCAAGTTTATGCATCTTTCTATGCTTTCAGGTTGAAACTTGACTGAAAACTCACTTTTAAAAAAAGTTATGGCATTTTTGTATCACAGGTCATAAATAGTGTTTTCTCAGCGAGAGAAGGCCAAAATGAACACTTCATGCAGAACTCCTGTATTTTGAGGAAAACTCAATGAAATCCACCTGTAACTTCAAGTTTATGCATCTTTCTATGCTTTCAGGTTGAAATTTGACTGAAAACTCACTTTGAACAAAAGTTATGGCTGTTTTGTATCACAGGTCACAAATAGCGTTTTCTCAACGAGAGAATGCCAAAATGAACACTTCATTCATTACTCCTGTATTTTGATGAAAACTCACTGAAATCCACCTGTAACTTCAAGTTTATGCATCTTTCTATGCTTTCAGGTTGAAACTTGACTGAAAACTCACTTTGAAAAAAGTTATGGCTGTTTTTTGTCGCAGGTCACAAATAGCTTTTTCTCAGCGAGAGAAGGCCAAAATGAACACTTCATGCATAACTCCTGTATTTTGATGAAAACTCACTGAAATCCACCTGTAACTTCAAGTTTATGCATCTTTCTATGCTTTCAGGTTGAAACTTGACTGAAAACTCACTTTTAAAAAAAGTTATGGCATTTTTGTATC
Organism: Aulostomus chinensis; assembly: GCF_037954235.1. NCBI lineage: Eukaryota > Metazoa > Chordata > Actinopteri > Syngnathiformes > Aulostomidae > Aulostomus > Aulostomus chinensis. The sequence continues at coordinate 7,100,057 of NC_141326.1, read as the reverse complement.
ACAGGTCACAAATAGTGTTTTCTCAGCGAGGAAGGCCAAAATGAACACTTCATGCATAACTCCTGTATTTAATGAAAACTCACTGAAATCAAGCTGTAACTTCAAGTTTATGCATCTTCTATGCTTTCAGGTTGAAAATTGACTGAAAACTCACTTTGAACAAAAGTTATGGCTGTTTTGTGTCGAAGGTCACAAATAGTGTTTTCTCAGCGAGAGAAGGCCAAAATGAACACTTCATGCATAACTCCTGTATTTTGAGGAAAACTCACTGAAATCAAGCTGTAACTTCAAGTTTATGCATCTTTCTATGCTTTCAAGTCGAAACTTAACAGAATATTTACTTTGAACAAAAGTTATGTTTTTTTTAATCACAGGTCACAAATAGTGTTTTCTTAGCGAGAGAAGGCCAAAATGAACACTTCATGCAGAACTCCTGTATTTGATGAAAACTCACTGAAATCCACCTGTAACTTCAAGTTTATGCATCGTTCTATGATTTCAGGTTGAAACTTGACTGAAAACTCACTTTGAACAAAAGTTGTGGCTGTTTTGTATTACAGGTCACAAATCGTGTTTTCTCAGCGAGAGAAGGCCAAAATGAACACTACATGCAGAACTCCTGTATTTTGAGGAAAACTCACTGAAATCCACCTGTAACTTCAAGTTTATGCATCTTTCTATGCTTTCAGGTTGAAATTTGACTGAAAACTCACTTTGAACAAAAGTTATGGCTGTTTTGTATCACAGGTCACAAATAGTGTTTTCTCAGCGAGAGAAGGCCAAAATGAACACTTCATGCAGAACTCCTGTATTTTGAGGAAAACTCACTGAAATCCACCTGTAACTTCAAGTTTATGCATCTTTCTATGCTTTCAGGTTGAAACTTGACTGAAAACTCACTTTTAAAAAAAGTTATGGCTGTTTTTTGTCGCAGGTCACAAATAGCTTTTTCTCAGCGAGAGAAGGCCAAAATGAACACTTCATGCATAACTCCTGTATTTTGAGGAAAACTCACTGAAATCCACCTGTAACTTCAAGTTTATGCATCTTTCTATGCTTTCAGGTTGAAACTTGACTGAAAACTCACTTTGAACTAAAGTTATGGCATTTTTGTATCACAGATCACAAATAGTGTTTTCTCAGCGAGAGAAGGCCAAAATGAACACTTCATGCATAACTCCTGTATTTTAATGAAAACTCACTGAAATCAAGCTGTAACTTCAAGTTTACGCATCTTTCTATGCTTTCAGGTTGAAAATTGACTGAAAACTCACTTTGAACAAAAGTTATGGCTGTTTTGTGTCGAAGGTCACAAATAGCGTTTTCTCAGCGAGAGAAGGCCAAAATGAACACTTCATGCATAACTCCTGTATTTTGAGGAAAACTCAATGAAATCCACCTGTAACTTCAAGTTTATGCATCTTTCTATGCTTTCAGGTTGAAATTTGACTGAAAACTCACTTTGAACAAAAGTTATGGCTGTTTTGTATCACAGGTCACAAATAGCGTTTTCTCAACGAGAGAATGCCAAAATGAACACTTCATTCATTACTCCTGTATTTTGATGAAAACTCACTGAAATCCACCTGTAACTTCAAGTTTATGCATCTTTCTATGCTTTCAGGTTGAAACTTGACTGAAAACTCACTTTGAACAAAAGTTATGGCTGTTTTGTGTCGAAGGTCACAAATAGCGTTTTCTCAGCGAGAGAAGGCCAAAATGAACACTTCATGCATAACTCCTGTATTTTGAGGAAAACTCACTGAAATCCACCTGTAACTTCAAGTTTATGCATCTTTCTATGCTTTCAGGTTGAAACTTGACTGAAAACTCAGTTTTAAAAAAAGTTATGGCATTTTTGTATCACAGGTCACAAATAGTGTTTTCTCAGCGAGAGAAGGCCAAAATGAACACTTCATGCATAACTCCTGTATTTTAATGAAAACTCACTGAAATCAAGCTGTAACTTCAAGTTTATGCATCTTTCTATGCTTTCAGGTTGAAAATTGACTGAAAACTCACTTTGAACAAAAGTTATGGCTGTTTTGTGTCGAAGGTCACAAATAGCGTTTTCTCAGCGAGAGAAGGCCAAAATGAACACTTCATGCATAACTCCTGTATTTTGAGGAAAACTCACTGAAATCAAGCTGTAACTTCAAGTTTATGCATCTTTCTATGCTTTCAAGTCGAAACTTAACAGAATATTTACTTTGAACAAAAGTTATGTTTTTTTTATCACAGGTCACAAATAGTGTTTTCTCAGCGAGAGAAGGCCAAAATGAACACTTCATGCAGAACTCCTGTATTTTGATGAAAACTCACTGAAATCCACCTGTAACTTCAAGTTTATGCATCGTTCTATGATTTCAGGTTGAAACTTGACTGAAAACTCACTTTGAACAAAAGTTGTGGCTGTTTTGTATTACAGGTCACAAATCGTGTTTTCTCAGCGAGAGAAGGCCAAAATGAACACTACATGCAGAACTCCTGTATTTTGAGGAAAACTCACTGAAATCCACCTGTAACTTCAAGTTTATGCATCTTTCTATGCTTTCAGGTTGAAATTTGACTGAAAACTCACTTTGAACAAAAGTTATGGCTGTTTTGTATCACAGGTCACAAATAGTGTTTTCTCAGCGAGAGAAGGCCAAAATGAACACTTCATGCAGAACTCCTGTATTTTGAGGAAAACTCACTGAAATCCACCTGTAACTTCAAGTTTATGCATCTTTCTATGCTTTCAGGTTGAAACTTGACTGAAAACTCACTTTTAAAAAAAGTTATGGCTGTTTTTTGTCGCAGGTCACAAATAGCTTTTTCTCAGCGAGAGAAGGCCAAAATGAACACTTCATGCATAACTCCTGTATTTTGAGGAAAACTCACTGAAATCCACCTGTAACTTCAAGTTTATGCATCTTTCTATGCTTTCAGGTTAAAACTTGACTGAAAACTCACTTTTAAAAAAAGTTATGGCATTTTTGTATCACAGATCACAAATAGTGTTTTCTCAGCGAGAGAAGGCCAAAATGAACACTTCATGCATAACTCCTGTATTTTAATGAAAACTCACTGAAATCAAGCTGTAACTTCAAGTTTACGCATCTTTCTATGCTTTCAGGTTGAAAATTGACTGAAAACTCACTTTGAACAAAAGTTATGGCTGTTTTGTGTCACAGGTCACAAATAGCGTTTTCTCAACGAGAGAAGGCCAAAATGAACACTTCATTCATTACTCCTGTATTTTGATGAAAACTCACTGAAATCCACCTGTAACTTCAAGTTTATGCATCTTTCTATGCTTTCAGGTTGAAACTTGACTGAAAACTCACTTTGAACAAAAGTTATGGCTGTTTTGTTTCGCAGGTCACAAATAGCTTTTTCTCAGCGAGAGAAGGCCAAAATGAACACTTCATGCATAACTCCTGTATTTTGAGGAAAACTCACTGAAATCCACCTGTAACTTCAAGTTTATGCATCTTTCTATGCTTTCAGGTTGAAACTTGACTGAAAACTCACTTTGAACAACAGTTATGGCTGTTTTTTGTCGCAGGTCACAAATAGCTTTTTCTCAGCGAGAGAAGGCCAAAATGAACACTTCATGCATAACTCCTGTATTTTGAGGAAAACTCACTGAAATCCACCTGTAACTTCAAGTTTATGCATCTTTCTATGCTTTCAGGTTGAAACTTGACTGAAAACTCACTTTTAAAAAAAGTTATGGCATTTTTGTATCACAGGTCACAAATAGTGTTTTCTCAGCGATAGAAGGCCAAAATGAACACTTCATGCAGAACTCCTGTATTTTGATGAAAACTCACTGAAATCCACCTGTAACTTCAAGTTTATGCATCTTTCTTTGCTTTCAGGTTGAAATTTGACTGAAAACTCACTTTGAACAAAAGTTATGGCTGTTTTGTATCACAGGTCACAAATAGCGTTTTCTCAACGAGAGAAGGCCAAAATGAACACTTCATTCAGTACTCCTGTATTTTGATGAAAACTCACTGAAATCCACCTGTAACTTCAAGTTTATGCATCTTTCTATGCTTTCAGATTGAAACTTGACTGAAAACTCACTTTGAACAAAAATTATGTTTTTTTTTTTTATCACAGGTCACAAATAGTGTTTTCTCAGCGAGAGAAGGCCAAAATGAACACTTCATGCATAACTCCTGTATTTTGAGGAAAACTCACTTCAATCCACCTGTAACTTCAAGTTTATGCATCTTTCTATGCTTTCAGGTTGAAACTTGACTGAAAACTCACTTTGAACAAAAGTTATGGCATTTTTGTATCACATGTCAAAAATCGTGTTTTCTCTGTGAGAGAAGGCCAAAATGAACACTACATGCAGAACTCCTGTATTTTGAGGAAAACTCACTGAAATCCACCTGTAACTTCAAGTTTATGCATCTTTCTATGCTTTCAGGTTGAAATTTGACTGAAAACTCACTTTGAACAAAAGTTATGGCTGTTTTGTATCACAGGTCACAAATAGTGTTTTCTCAGCGAGAGAAGGCCAAAATGAACACTTCATGCAGAACTCCTGTATTTTGAGGAAAACTCACTGAAATCAAGCTGTAACTTCAAGTTTATGCATCTTTCTATGCTTTCAAGTCGAAACTTAACAGAATATTTACTTTGAACAAAAGTTATGTTTTTTTTTTATCACAGGTCACAAATAGTGTTTTCTCAACGAGAGAAGGCCAAAATGAACACTTCATTCATTACTCCTGTATTTTGATGAAAACTCACTGAAATCCACCTGTAACTTCAAGTTTATGCATCTTTCTATGCTTTCAGGTTGAAACTTGACTGAAAACTCACTTTGAACAAAAGTTATGGCTGTTTTGTGTCGCAGGTCACAAATAGCTTTTTCTCAGCGAGAGAAGGCCAAAATGAACACTTCATGCATAACTCCTGTATTTTGAGGAAAACTCACTGAAATCCACCTGTAACTTCAAGTTTATGCATCTTTCTATGCTTTCAGGTTGAAACTTGACTGAAAACTCACTTTTAAAAAAAGTTATGGCATTTTTGTATCACAGGTCACAAATAGTGTTTTCTCAGCGAGAGGAGGCCAAAATGAACACTTCATGCATAACTCCTGTATTTTAATGAAAACTCACTGAAATCAAGCTGTAACTTCAAGTTTATGCATCTTTCTATGCTTTCAGGTTGAAAATTGACTGAAAACTCACTTTGAACAAAAGTTATGGCTGTTTTGTGTCGAAGGTCACAAATAGCGTTTTCTCAGCGAGAGAAGGCCAAAATGAACACTTCATGCATAACTCCTGTATTTTGAGGAAAACTCACTGAAATCCACCTGTAACTTCAAGTTTATGCATCTTTCTATGCTTTCAGGTTGAAACTTGACTGAAAACTCACTTTTAAAAAAAGTTATGGCATTTTTGTATCACAGGTCACAAATAGTGTTTTCTCAGCGAGAGAAGGCCAAAATGAACACTTCATGCATAACTGCTGTATTTTAATGAAAACTCACTGAAATCAAGCTGTAACTTCAAGTTTATGCATCTTTCTATGCTTTCAGGTTGAAAATTGACTGAAAACTCACTTTGAACAAAAGTTATGGCTGTTTTGTGTCGAAGGTCAAAAATAGCGTTTTCTCAGCGAGAGAAGGCCAAAATGAACACTTCATGCATAACTCCTGTATTTTGAGGAAAACTCACTGAAATCAAGCTGTAACTTCAAGTTTATGCATCTTTCTATGCTTTCAAGTCGAAACTTAACAGAATATTTACTTTGAACAAAAGTTATGTTTTTTTTATCACAGGTCACAAATAGTGTTTTCTCAGCGAGAGAAGGCCAAAATGAACACTTCATGCAGAACTCCTGTATTTTGATGAAAACTCACTTAAATCCACCTGTAACTTCAAGTTTATGCATCTTTCTATGCTTTCAGGTTGAAATTTGACTGAAAACTCACTTTGAACAAAAGTTATGGCTCTTTTGTATCACAGGTCACAAATAGCGTTTTCTCAACGAGAGAAGGCCAAAATGAACACTTCATTCATTACTCCTGTATTTTGATGAAAACTCACTGAAATCCACCTGTAACTTCAAGTTTATGCATCTTTCTATGCTTTCAGGTTGAAACTTGACTGAAAACTCACTTTGAAAAAAAGTTATGGCTGTTTTGTGTCGCAGGTCACAAATAGCTTTTTCTCAGCGAGAGAAGGCCAAAATGAACACTTCATGCATAACTCCTGTATTTTGAGGAAAACTCACTGAAATCCACCTGTAACTTCAAGTTTATGCATCTTTCTATGCTTTCAGGTTGAAACTTGACTGAAAACTCACTTTGAACAAAAGTTATGGCTGTTTTGTGTCGAAGGTCACAAATAGCGTTTTCTCAGCGAGAGAAGGCCAAAATGAACACTTCATGCATAACTCCTGTATTTTGAGGAAAACTCACTGAAATCCACCTGTAACTTCAAGTTTATGCATCTTTCTATGCTTTCAGGTTGAAACTTGACTGAAAACTCACTTTCAAAAAAAGTTATGGCATTTTTGTATCACACGTCATAAATAGTGTTTTCTCAGCGAGAGAAGGCCAAAATGAACACTTCATGCATAACTCCTGTATTTTGAGGAAAACTCACTGAAATCCACCTGTAACTTCAAGTTTATGCATCTTTCTATGCTTTCAGGTTGAAACTTTACTGAAAACTTACTTTGAACAAAAGTTGTGGCTGTTTTGTATTACAGGTCACAAATAGTTTTTTCTCAGCGAGAAAAGGCCAAAATTAACACTTCATGCAGAACTCCTGTATTTTGAGGAAATCTCACTGAAATTCACCTGTAACTTCAAGTTTATGCATCTTTCTATGCTTTCAGGTTGAAACTTGACGGAAAACTCACTTTGAACAAAAGTTATGGCTGTTTTGTATCACAGGTCACAAATAGTGTTTTCTCAGCGAGAGAAGGCCAAAATGAACACTTCATGCAGAACTCCTGTATTTTGAGGAAAACTCACTGAAATCCACCTGTAACTTCAAGTTTATGCATCTTTCTATGCTTTCAGGTTGAAACTTGACTGAAAACTCACTTTGAACAAAAGTTATGGCTGTTTTGTGTCGCAGGTCAAAAATAGCTTTTTCTCAGCGAGAGAAGGCAAAAATGAACACTTCATGCATAACTCCTGTATTTTGAGGAAAACTCACTGAAATCCACCTGTAACTTCAAGTTTATGCATCTTTCTATGCTTTCAGGTTGAAACTTGACTGAAAACTCACTTTGAACAAAAGTTATGGCTGTTTTGTGTCGCAGGTCACAAATAGCGTTTTCTCAGCGAGAGAAGGCCAAAATGAACACTTCACTCATAACTCCTGTATTTTGAGGAAAACTTACTGAAATCCACCTCTAACTTCAAGTTTATGCATCTTTCTATGCTTTCAGGTTTAAACTTGACTGAAAACTCACTTTGAACAAAAGTTATGGCATTTTTGTATCACAGGTAATAATAGTGTTTTCTCAGCGAGAGAAGGCCAAAATGAACACTTCATGCATAACTCCTGTATTTTGATGAAAACTCACTGAAATCAAGCTGTAACTTCAAGTTTATGCATCTTTCTATGCTTTCAGGTTGAAACTTGACTGAAAACTCACTTTGAACAAAAGTTATGGCTGTTTTGTATCACAGGTCACAAATAGTGTTTTCTCAGCGAGAAAAGGCCAAAATGAACACTTCATGCAGAACTCCGGTATTTTGATGAAAACTCACTGAAATCCACCTGTAACTTCAAGTTTATGCATCTTTCTATGCTTTCAGGTTGAAACTTGACTGAAAACTCACTTTGAACAAAAGTTATGGCTGTTTTGTATCACAGGTCACAAATAGCGTTTTCTCAACGAGAGAATGCCAAAATGAACACTTCATTCAGTACTCCTGTATTTTGATGAAAACTCACTGAAATCCACCTGTAACTTCAAGTTTATGCATCTTTCTATGCTTTCAGGTTGAAACTTGACTGAAAACTCACTTTGAACAAAAGTTATGGCTGTTTTGTGTCGCAGGTCACAAATAGCTTTTTCTCAGCGAGAGAAGGCCAAAATGAACACTTCATGCATAACTCCTGTATTTTGAGGAAAACTAACTGAAATCCACCTGTAACTTCAAGTTTATGCATCTTTCTATGCTTTCAGGTTGAAACTTGACTGAAAACTCACTTTGAACAAAAGTTATGGCATTTTTGTATCACAGGTCACAAATAGTGTTTTCTCAGCGAGAGAAGGCCAAAATGAACACTTCATGCATAACTCCTGTATTTTGATGAAAACTCACTGAAATCAAGCTGGAACTTCAAGTTTATGCATCTTTCTATGCTTTCAGGTTGAAACTTGACTGAAAACTCACTTTGAACAAAAGTTATGGCATTTTTGTATCACAGGTCACAAATAGTGTTTTCTCAGCGAGAGAAGGCCAAAATGAACACTTCATGCATAACTCCTGTATTTTGATGAAAACTCACTGAAATCCACCTGTAACTTCAAGTTTATGCATCTTTCTATGCTTTCAGGTTGAAACTTGACTGAAAACTCACTTTTAAAAAAAGTTATGGCATTTTTGTATCACAGGTCACAAATAGTGTTTTCTCAGCGAGAGAAGGCCAAAATGAACACTTCATGCATAACTCCTGTATTTTAATGAAAACTCACTGAAATCCACCTGTAACTTCAAGTTTATGCATCTTTCTATGCTTTCAGGTTGAAAATTGACTGAAAACTCACTTTGAACAAAAGTTATGGCTGTTTTGTATCGAAGGTCACAAATAGTGTTTTCTCAGCGAGAGAAGGCCAAAATGAACACTTCATGCATAACTCCTGTATTTTGATGAAAACTCACTGAAATCCACCTGTAACTTCAAGTTTATGCATCTTTCTATGCTTTCAGGTTGAAACTTGACGGAAAACTCACTTTTAAAAAAAGTTATGGCATTTTTGTATCACAGGTCATAAATAGTGTTTTCTCAGCGAGAGAAGGCCAAAATGAACACTTCATGCATAACTCCTGTATTTTGATGAAAACTCACTGAAATCCACCTGTAACTTCAAGTTTATGCATCGTTCTATGATTTCAGTTTGAAACTTGACTGAAAACTCACTTTGAACAAAAATTGTGGCTGTTTTGTATTACAGGTCACAAATCGTGTTTTCTCAGCGAGAGAAGGCCAAAATGAACACTTCATGCAGAACTCCTGTATTTTGAGGAAAACTCACTGAAATCCACCTGTAACTTCAAGTTTATGCATCTTTCTATGCTTTCAGGTTGAAACTTGACTGAAAACTCACTTTGAACAAAAGTTATGGCTGTTTTGTATCACAGGTCACAAATAGTGTTTTCTCAGCGAGAAAAGGCCAAAATGAACACTTCATGCAGAACTCCGGTATTTTGAGGAAAACTCACTGAAATCCACCTGTAACTTCAAGTTTATGCATCTTTCTATGCTTTCAGGTTGAAACTTGACTGAAAACTCACTTTGAACAAAAGTTATGGCTGTTTTGTGTCGCAGGTCACAAATAGTGTTTTCTCAGCGAGAGAAGGCCAAAATGAACACTTCATGCAGAACTCCTGTATTTTGATGAAAACTCACTGAAATCAAGCTGTAACTTCAAGTTTATGCATCTTTCTATGCTTTCAGGTTGAAACTTGACTGAAAACTCACTTTGAACAAAAGTTATGGCTGTTTTGTGTCGCAGGTCACAAATAGCGTTTTCTCAGCGAGAGAAGGCCAAAATGAACACTTCATGCATAACTCCTGTATTTTGAGGAAAACTAACTGAAATCCACCTGTAACTTCAAGTTTATGCATCTTTCTATGCTTTCAGGTTGAAACTTGACTGAAAACTCACTTTTAAAAAAAGTTATGGCTGTTTTGTATCACAGGTCACAAATAGTGTTTTCTCAGCGAGAGAAGGCAAAAATGAACACTTCATGCAGAACTCCTGTATTTTGATGAAAACTCACTGAAGTCAAGCTGTAACTTCAAGTTTATGCATCTTTCTATGCTTTCAGGTCGAAACTTAACAGAAAATTTACTTTGAACAAAAGTTATGGCTGTTTTGTATCACAGGTCACAAATATTTTTTTCTCAGCGAGAGAAGGCCAAAATGAACACTTCATGCATAACTCCTGTATTTTGATGAAAACTCACTGAATTCAAGCTGTAACTTCAAGTTTATGCATCTTTCTAAGCTTTCAGGTTGAAAATTGACTGAAAACTCACTTTGAACAAAAGTTATGGCTGTTTTGTGTCGCAGGTCAAAAATAGCGTTTTCTCAGCGAGATAAGGCCAAAATGAACACTTCCTGCATAACTCCTGTATTTTGAGGAAAACTCACTGAAATCCATCTGTAACTTCAAGTTTATGCATCTTTCTATGCTTTCAGGTTCAAACTTGACTGAAAACTCACTTTGAACAAAAGTTATGGCTGTTTTGTATCACAGGTCACAAATAGTGTTTTCTCAGCGAGAAAAGGCCAAAATGAACACTTCATGCAGAACTCCGGTATTTTGAGGAAAACTCACTGAAATCCATCTGTAACTTCAAGTTTATGCATCTTTCTATGCTTTCAGGTTCAAACTTGACTGAAAACTCACTTTGAACAAAAGTTATGGCTGTTTTGTATCACAGGTCACAAATAGCGTTTTCTCAACGAGAGAATGCCAAAATGAACACTTCATTCAGTACTCCTGTATTTTGATGAAAACTCACTGAAATCCACTTATAACTTCAAGTTTATGCATCTTTCTATGCTTTAAGGTTGAAACTTGACAGAAAACGCACTTTGAAGAAATGTTATGGCATTTTTGTATCACAGGTCACAAATAGTGTTTTCTCAGCGAGAGAAGGCCAAAATGAACACTTCATGCATAACTCCTGTATTTTTATTAAAACTAACTGAAATCAAGCTGGAACTTCAAGTTTATGCATCTTTCTGTGCTTTCAGGTTGAAACTTGACTGAAAACTCACTTTGAACAAAAGTTATGGCTGTTTTGTGTCGCAGGTCACAAATAGCTTTTTCTCAGCGAGAGAAGGCCAAAATGAACACTTCATGCATAACTCCTGTATTTTGAGGAAAACTCACTGAAATCAAGCTGTAACTTCAACTTTATGCATCTTTCTATGCTTTCAGGTTGAAACTTGACTGAAAACTCACTTTGAACAAAAGTTCTGGCATTTTTGTATCACAGGTCACAAATAGTGTTTTCTCAGCGAGAGAAGGCCAAAATTAACACTTCATGCAGAACTCCTGTATTTTGATGAAAACTCACTGAAATCAAGCTGTAACTTCAAGTTTATGCATCTTTCTAAGCTTTCAGGTTGAAAATTGACTGAAAACTCACTTTGAACAAAAGTTATGGCTGTTTTGTGTCGCACGTCAAAAATAGCGTTTTCTCAGCGAGAGAAGGCCAAAATGAACACTTCATGCATAACTCCTGTATTTTGAGGAAAACTCACTGAAATCAAGCTGTAACTTCAAGTTTATGCATCTTTCTATGCTTTCAGGTTGAAAATTGACTGAAAACTCACTTTGAACAAAAGTTATGGCTGTTTTGTGTCGCAGGTCACAAATAGCATTTTCTCAGCGAGAGAAGGCCAAAATGAACACTTCATGCATAACTCCTGTATTTTGAGGAAAACTCACTGAAATCCACCTGTAACTTCAAGTTTATGCATCTTTCTATGCTTTCAGGTTGAAACTTGACTGAAAACTCACTTTTAAAAAAAGTTATGGCATTTTTGTATCACAGGTCACAAATAGTGTTTTCTCAGCGAGAGAAGGCCAAAATGAACACTTCATGCATAACTCCTGTATTTTGATGAAAACTCACTGAAATCAAGCTGTAACTTCAAGTTTATGCATCTTTCTAAGCTTTCAGGTTGAAAATTGACTGAAAACTCACTTTGAACAAAAGTTATGGCTGTTTTGTGTCGCAGGTCAAAAATAGCGTTTTCTCAGCGAGAGAAGGCCAAAATGAACACTTCCTGCATAACTCCTGTATTTTGAGGAAAACTCACTGAAATCCACCTGTAACTTCAAGTTTATGCATCTTTCTATGCTTTCAGGTTGAAACTTGACTGAAAACTCACTTTGAACAAAAGTTATGGCTGTTTTGTGTCGAAGGTCACAAATAGCGTTTTCTCAGCGAGAGAAGGCCAAAATGAACACTTCATGCATAACTCGTGTATTTTGAGGAAAACTCACTGAAATCCACCTGTAACTTCAAGTTTATGCATCGTTCTATGATTTCAGGTTGAAACTTGACTGAAAACTCACTTTGAACAAAAGTTGTGGCTGTTTTGTATTACAGGTCACAAATCGTGATTTCTCAGCGAGAGAAGGCCAAAATGAACACTTCATGCATAACTCCTGTATTTTGAGGAAAACTAACTGAAATCGACCTGTAACTTCAAGTTTATGCATCTTTCTATGCTTTCAGGTTGAAACTTGACTGAAAACTCACTTTTAAAAAAAGTTATGGCATTTTTGTATCACAGGTCACAAATAGTGTTTTCTCAGCAAGAGAAGGCCAAAATGAACACTTCATGCATAACTCCTGTATTTTGATGAAAACTCACTGAAATCGACCTGTAACTTCAAGTTTATGCATCTTTCTATGCTTTCAGGTTGAAACTTGACTGAAAACTCACTTTGAACAAAAGTTATGGCTTTTTTGTATCACAGGTCACAAATAGTGTTTTCTCAGCGAGAGAAGGCCAAAATGAACACTTCATGCATAACTCCTGTATTTTGATGAAAACTCACTGAAATCAAGCTGTAACTTCAAGTTTATGCATCTTTCGAAGCTTTCAGGTTGAAAATTGACTGAAAACTCACTTTGAACAAAAGTTATGGCTGTTTTGTGTCCCAGGTCAAAAATAGCGTTTTCTCAGCGAGAGAAGGCCAAAATGAACACTTCATGCAGAACTCCTGTATTTTGATGAAAACTCACTGAAATCAAGCTGTAACTTCAAGTTTATGCATCTTTCTATGCTTTCAGGTTCAAACTTGACTGAAAACTCACTTTTAAAAAAAGTTATGGCATTTTTGTATCACAGGTCACAAATAGTGTTTTCTCAGCGAGAGAAGGCCAAAATGAACACTTCATGCATAACTCCTGTATTTTAATGAAAACTCACTGAAATCAAGCTGTAACTTCAAGTTTATGCATCTTTCTATGCTTTCAGGTTGAAAATTGACTGAAAACTCACTTTGAACAAAAGTTATGGCTGTTTTGTGTCGCAGGTCACAAATAGCGTTTTCTCAGCGAGAGAAGGCCAAAATGAACACTTCATGCATAACTCCTGTATTTTGAGGAAAACTCACTGAAATCCACCTGTAACTTCAAGTTTATGCATCTTTCTATGCTTTCAGGTTGACACTTGACTGAAAACTCACTTTTAAAAAAAGTTATGGCATTTTTGTATCACAGGTCACAAATGGTGTTTTCTCAGCGAGAGAAGGCCAAAATGAACACTTCATGCATAACTCCTGTATTTTGATGAAAACTCACTGAAATCAAGCTGTAACTTCAAGTTTATGCATCTTTCTATGCTTTCAGGTCGAAACTTGACAGAAAATTTACTTTGAACAAAAGTTGTGGCTGTTTTGTATGACTGTTCACAAATAGTGTTTTCTCAGCGAGAGAAGGCCAAAATGAACACTTCATGCAGAACTCCTGTATTTTGAGGAAAACTCACTGAAATCCACCTGTGACTTCAAGTTTATGCATCTTTCTAAGCTTTCAGGTTGAAATTTGACTGAAAACTCACTTTGAACAAAAGTTATGGCTGTTTTGTATCACAGGTCACAAATAGTGTTTTCTCAGCGAGAAAAGGCCAAAATTAACACTTCATGCAGAACTCCGGTATTTTGAGGAAAACTCACTGAAATCCACCTGTAACTTCAAGTTTATGCATCTTTCTTTGCTTTCAGGTTGAAACTTGACTGAAAACTCACTTTGAACAAAAGTTATGGCTGTTTTGTGTCACAGGTCACAAATAGCGTTTTCTCAACGAGAGAAGGCCAAAATGAACACTTCATTCAGTACTCCTGTATTTTGATGAAAACTCACTGAAATCCACCTGTAACTTCAAGTTTATGCATCTTTCTATGCTTTCAGATTGAAACTTGACTGAAAACTCACTTTGAACAAAAATTATGTTTTTTTTTTTTTATCACAGGTCACAAATAGTGTTTTCTCAGCGAGAGAAGGCCAAAATGAACACTTCATGCATAACTCCTGTATTTTGAGGAAAACTCACTTCAATCCACCTGTAACTTCAAGTTTATGCATCTTTCTATGCTTTCAGGTTGAAACTTGACTGAAAACTCACTTTGAACAAAAGTTATGGCATTTTTGTATCACAGGTCACAAATAGTGTTTTCTCAGCGAGAGAAGGCCAAAATGAACACTTCATGCATAACTCCTGTATTTTGATGAAAACTCACTGAAATCAAGCTGGAACTTCAAGTTTATGCATCTTTCTATGCTTTCAGGTTGAAACTTTACTGAAAACTCACTTTGAACAAAAGTTATGGCTGTTTTGTGTCACAGGTCAAAAATCGCATTTTCTCAGCGAGAGAACGCCAAAATCAACACTTCATGCAGAACTCCTTTTTTGTTGAGGAAAACTCACTGAAATCCACCTGTAACTTCAAGTTTATGCATCTTTCTATGCTTTCAGGTTGAAACTTCACTGAAAACTCACTTTGAACAAAACTTATGGCTGTTTTGTATCACAGGTCACAAATAGCGTTTTCCCAGGGAGATAAGGCCAAAATGAAAACTTCATGCAGAACTCCTGTATTTTTACGAAAACTGTTAGAAATCCACCTGTAACTTTAAGTTTATGCATCTTTCTATGCTTTCAGGTTTAAACTTGACTGAAAACTCACTTTGAAAAAAGTAATGGCTGTTTTGGATCACAGGTCACAAATAGCGTTTTCTCAGCAAGAGAACGCCAAAATGAACACTTCATGCAGAATTCTTATATGTTGAGGAAAACTGACTGAAATCCATCTGTGACTTCAAGTTTATGCATCTTTCAATGTTTTCAGGTTCAAATTTCCCTTGAAAGACATAAAAACAGTTATCTCTTTGATGATCACGGTTTACAAAGTGTTTTCAAATCAAAAGAAAGGATTTATAAACATTGAGTGCAAAACTCCTATATTTTGAGTAAAACTTCCTGAAAGGTGGATTTCAGGATTTTTTTACACAAAATAAAGCAGTTATGCAAGAAGTTTTCATTTTTGCCTTCTCTCACTGAGAAACCCTATTTTTGACCTGTGATCAGAAAAGCCATAACTGTTGTTAAAAATTACTTTCAGTGAAATTTCAAACCTCAAATAGTAAGATGCATAAACTTGAAGATATAGGTGGATTTCAGTCAGTTTCCTCAAAATTAAGGAGTTCTACATGAAGAGTTAATTTATGCTTTCTCCCACTTAGAAACATCTATGTATGACTGCTGATCAAACAAGCCATAACTTTTGTTCCAAATACCTTTCCAGTTAATTTTCAACCAGAAAAATTAGAAAGATGCATGAACTTGAAGTTGTAAGTGGATTTCAGTCAGATTTCCTCAAAATGAAGGAGTTCTGCATGAAGAGTTCATTTTGACTTTCTCTCGCTGAGAAAATACTTTTTGTGACATGTGATCAAAAAAGCCACAACTTTTTTTTAAAGTGACTTTCAGTGAAATTTCAACCTGGAAATAGAAAGATGCATGACTTGAAGTTACAAGTGGATTTTCGACAGTTTTCCTCAAAATGAATTAGTTCTGCATGAAAAGTTAGTTTTGGCTTTTTCTAGCTGAGAAAACGCTATTTGTGACCTTTGATCAAAAAAGCCATAACTTTTGTTAAAAATATAAATAGAAAGATGCATATACTTGACGTCGCAAATGGATTTAATTCAGTTTTCCTAAAAAAAAAGGAGTTCTGCTTTAAGTATTCATTTTGGACTTCTCTCTCTGAGGAAATGCTTTTTGTGACCTGTGATCCAAAAAGCCATAACTTTATTAATTTTTCTTTCCAGTGAAATTTCAACATGAAAACATAAAAAGATGCATATAATTGATGTCGCAAGTGGATTTAATTCACTCACAATTCCCGCACACATACACAGCAAGTTTTAACACCAAACAAAGAGGTGTAGCCATTCTGATTCATAAAAACGTCAGGTATAATTGGAACACCATTTTTGGACCCGGAAGGTAGGTTTGTAATAGTCTTCATATCAATACACAACACAGAGTTACGTATTGCCAGTATATATGGTCCAAATGTTGATGACCCCTCCTTCTTCCACAGCTTTTTCACTGTACTTTCAGCCCACTCAGACCTAGCACTTGTAGTAAGAGGGGACTTCAACCTGGTATTCAACCCACAAGTGGACAGAATCAGTAGAGTAGCTAGTCAGCGCAATTGCCAATCGTCCGACTTATTATGTCGGACGATTGGCAAGTATATTGACGATAAGCAGTATATGAGTGATTTCGGTCTTCGTGATGCTTGGCGCTCATGCCACCCCACGCTTAAGAAATACACCTACTACTCGCCAGTCCACCACTCCTACTCCCGTTTAGACCACTTTTTAATTAGTAACTCAATTGTAAAGGATGTCTTTGACACCAAGATTCACCCTATTGCCGTTAGAAAGAAAGCTCTCGAAGCAGAATTAAATGAAAAAATTAAAGCCTCGGAGACAACTTCTGCCACCTCCCAGGAGGAACACCTCCCGAGAGAATTCAGGGAATTGAAACTAAAACTAAATGATTTACTCGACATCAAAACACAATTTCAGCTGCAGAGACTACTCTTGGAGAATTTTGAACATACCAATAAATCCAGCAGATTTTTAGCAAACCAACTAAAACAGAACAAAGAAAGAGCAACAATATCCTCCATTAAGGACTCCAATGGGGAAACAACCTGTGACCCAGAGGAAATTAATTACATTTTTAGGGAATTCTAAAAAAGACTTTCCTCATCCTAGATTAACCCATCCAAATCTAGCATCGAAACCTTTCTGAGCACAATTCACTTGCCAAAATGAAATCAAGACCAAATAATAAATCTGGAGTCAACTATCTCAATCGAGGAACTTCAAGAAGCCCTAAAACAAATGCCAAATAAGAAAGCCCTAGGACCGGATGGCTTTCAGAATTCTACAAAGAGTTTTGGCCTGAGCTTGCACCAATATTCTACAAAATATTCACTGAAATACAGGAATCCTTGACCCTTCTACTCGACATGAACCGTGCGATTATTAGCCTTCTCCTTAAACCGGACAAAGACCCAGCACTTCCATCAAGCTATCATCCAACATCGCTTATAAATGCAGATATTAAAGTCATCTGCAAGGCGCTAGCTAGAAGGCTCGAAAAAGTAACACCTCACATAATACATCCTGACCAGACCGGGTTTATTAAAGGATGGCACTCTACCAACAACACACGTAGACTTATCAACATGATAGACGACAGTAACAGTCATAGCAAGGATGCCATAATTGTCTCCTTAGATTCAGAAAAAGCATTCGACAGGGTAAATTGGAATTATCTCCTCACCACATTACAAAAGTTTGGGTTTGGAGATAACTTTGTGAACTGGATCAAAACATTTTACCGCACTCCCAGTGCTTGTGTCAGAACAAATGATCAAACTTCTCGAAGCTTCTCTCTCCAAAGAGGAACCAGACAGGGTTGTCCACTTTCCCCTTCCCTTTTTGCTATATTCATAGAGCCACTTGCAGCTGCAGTCTGGCAAAACAAAAACATCAAGGGAATTGATAGAACAAATGTGAACCATAAGATAAGCCTTTATGCTGATGATGTATTATTTTTCCTACGGAATGCACAATCGTCTCTCCCTGAAACAATAGCACTCATTGATAAATTCTCAACCATTTCTGACTACTCAATTAATTGTAGAAAGTCAACTGTTCTTCCCATCAACTCAGGTTTCGAGAGTACGCTCACTGCACCACTACGGCCAGGAAACATTAAATACCTGGGCATCAACATCTCTGCCAAACTGTCTGACTTGACACGGCTAAATCATACTGCCCTAATTAAAGAAAAAGAGGATGACCTCACCCGGTGTCGATGTGAGGGTCTAAGAGCAGAGGATGTTGTTATGATGCCATGTGAAGCCCTTTGAGACAAACTGTTTGTGAAAATGGGCTATACAAATAAAATTGCCTTGCCTTGCCGGTGGCGAACACTACCCATATCACTTATGGGAAGAATAGCAACAGTGAAAATGATGATCTTGCAAAAAATCAACATTTTTTTCGCGATGGTTCCGACCCAACCTCCCCAGACTTGGTTCAAAACACTTGACTCTAACATCTCCAAATTTCTCTGGAAAGCTAAACCACCAGGTATAAGCTTAAAGACTTTACAAAAGAGTAAAGACTATGGTGGCTTGGAACTACCAAATTTTTATAAGTACTACTTGGCCAATAGATTACAATACATACAAAAATGGTTAAAGCCAAACTCATTAGACCAAGCATGGCTTGATATTGAACAAACATTCTGCAAAGAAATCCAAATCTCTGATCCCCCTTTAATCAGCCCTGTTATCAAGCATCACAGCTGCTTTAAGTATATTAGCATCAGCAACACCCTCATAGCCTGGTGGGAATTTCTCAAGAGCAATGGGCTATCTAACACCCCTTGCAGGCTCACACCTATCTGGAATAATCCTGACATCCTGCAAAATAAAAAATCAACACATTTTGCTGCATGGACCAATAAAGGGATTACAGATCTAGAGCATATCGTCCAAGACAAAGAATTCATAGAATTCAACCAAATTACAGCAAATTATGGTATTAACAAAAACAAATTTCTGGAATATCTTCAGCTCAAATCTATAATACAGGCATGGTTTGACCTTACCCAGTTAGACTTAGAGCTTCCACCCAGAATAACAGATTTTTTGCAACTTTCACCCCCTAAGCTACTGTCTAATATTAACTCAATAGTTTCTAAAACAGAACTTATAATCTCTATTCCTTCCTCCAAATGGGAGAAAGATCGGTCGATCAACCCACAACCTAACTTTTGGATAAAAATCTGCTCCAACACATTTAGAATGATTCTGAGTGGTAACCTACAATTAATAAATTACAAGGTTCTCCACAGAACACACTATACAGGACAAAGGATGTTCCAGATGGGCCTCACACAAACAAACATTTGTCCATATTGTGGAACCACAATAGCAATAACATTAGTTGAAAGGGACTTTCAGTGAAATTTTCTCCTGAAAACATATAAAGATGCAAAACCTTGAAGTAACAGGTGCATTTCAATCAGTTTTCCTCAAAATAAAGGAGTTCTGCATGAAGTGTTCATTTTGGCCTTCTCTCGCTGAGAAAACGCTATTTGTGACCTGTGATCAAAAAGCTGTAACTTTCTGTAATTACAAAGCCATAACTTTTATTCCAAATGACTTTCCAGTGACATTTTTACCTCAAAACATATAAAGATGCATAAACTCAAGTTACAGGTGGATTTCAGTCAGTTTTCCTCCAAATAGAGTTCTGCATGAAGTGTTCATTTTGGCACTCTCTTTCTGAGATACCGCTATTTGTGACATGTGATCAAGAAAGCCATAACTTTATATATATATATATATATATATATATATATATATATATATATATATATATATATATATATATATATATATATATATAAAACGAGCAAACATAATAGGGTCTTCTTCTGAAGTACCTTCAGGCTCAGGCCCTAATAATAATACAGCTAGTTTGTGTGAGCAAGGCAAGAGGGGAGGGGCTGCTGCACTGTGGCTCACTGGCTGCGGCGGCGCATTTGTAAATCAAGGAGGCAGGTAGAGTATCGATTATATGGAAAAGTCATTTGTACTGTTTTGCCTTTTCAAAATTGATATTTGATCGATAAACCAATATTTTTGACAACACTAATAGAAAGTTCTATAAACTTAAATTAACAAATGGATTCTATTCCTCAGAATAACGTTTTTCTACATCACATGATCCCAACGCAATCGCATTTGTTTTGGCTTTCTCTTAATTTGAAAACAGTACTTTTGATAGATCTTCACATCGGCCATGGATTTTGTGGAAAAATTACTTTACAAGGGGCAGTGATCTTGAAAAAAATCAAACTGCAAATATTCATGAATATTAAGACGAATTTCATTTAGCGTTCCTAAAAATACTGCATCTAGTTTCACCATCAGAGCAAATTTCCATCTTCGGCTGCAATGGATGTCAATAACTCCTAAGTTTGACTTTATGCACTCCTAATTAAATTTGCGGTTTCACCAAGCAGACAGTTCAATGTAAGTCTAAAGGCAAGTTCACACCAAACATGCAAATTTGAACGCTGGATCATATGTTTTTATTTGTGTGATTCATGCGAACTGCGACTTTGTGCGACTGGTTGGGCAAACTCCCATGCCACCTCCAGCACCCTAGCAAGGGTGAAGAGCTGATCCACCATTCCACGGCCGGTACAAAAACCACATTGCTCCTCCTAAATTTGAGGTTCAACGACCACCCTGACCCTCCAGTACTCTGGTGAAGACCTTTCCAAGGGGACTAAGGAGTTTGACCCCCAGTAGATGGAACACACCCTCTGGTCCCCTTTTTTCCTAAAATGGAGTTTGGCAACACATGTTCATTTTGTCCTTTGCTGGCTGAGAAAATGCTAATTTTGACATGGACTCACAATGGCAATAACATTTTTGCAAATTCATAATTTGTCTGTTTTAGTAAAAACTGGTCTGACCCCAGGGCCCTGACCTGGTTCTGGGAGTGTCTTTCATAATTTTTCCACAATCGTAAATTTGTTGTTAGAACATTTTCTGATAGTTAAGTTGACACTCATATGCGTAGCTGTGTTTAGACCATGTGAAGGTCACATCAGTGCAGGACTTGCTAACTCAGTATTGGTGGGTAGTGCCCACCATTACAAGTATGACTGTTTACAAGAGGTTGGACATAGATGTTCTGGGGGAGCTGACTCAACCTCATCTCACAGCAAAACTTGTACATCTGCAGTGTATGTCCAGTAAAGTGTCCAGTGTAAGCCATCTCTGAGTCTCCAGCTTGTTTCTTGTGTCTGATGAATTCCTTCACCACACAAAACTACTCTATAACTCTGAAGTCAAATTAATTTGAAAATACACTGAACTCCAGCTAAAGTTCAAGGTTCCCCATCAAGTTTGTTCTGGGACACATTTTGGTGGCATGTTGTTGCATTGTTGGAGGTCAAGTGTAAGAATTGCTGCTTTCATCTCTCTTCTATTTTTTTTTTGGTTTGCTACATGCTGTTTTTTTGTCCTCAATCACAGTCTGCCCACTTAAGAGCTTTACAGCAGCAAGCTGGGCTCCAGCAGTTTGGGTAGATGTAAGCACTACCTCATCCGAGCTATGGGGTTGGCTGCCAGGGTGTTGAACTGTGGCGGTGCCTTTGGAGTGGCAGACCGGTGTGGTGGTCCCCATCTTTCAGAAAGGGGACCAGAGGGTGTGTTCCAAATATCGGAGGAGTTACACTCCTCAGTCTCCCTGGAAAGGTCTACCCCAGGGTACTTGAGAGGAGGGTCAGGGCTGTTGAACCTCAGATCAAGAAGGAGCAATGTGGTTTTCATACTGGCCGTGGGACTGTGGATCAGCTCTTCACCCTCGCTAGGGTGCTGGAGGGGGCATGGGAGTTTGCCCAACCAGTCTACAAGTGTTTTGTGGATCTGGAGACAGCTTATGAAAGTGTTCCCAAAAGCACCCTGTGGGGGGGGGGGGGGGGTACTCTAGGATATGTGGTGGATGGTCCCTTACAAAAGGCCGTTCTGTCCTACTACCAGAGGAGTGAGAGTCTGGTTTGTGTTGCTGGCAGTAAGTTCGACTTGTTACCAGTGAGGGTTGGACTCCACCAAGGCTGCCCTTTGTCACCAGTTATTTTCATAACTTTTATGGACAAAATTTCTAGGCACAGACCACAGATGGAGGGGGTCGAGTTTGGAGGTGGGAGGATGTCGTCTATGTTTTTGGCGGATGACGTGGTCCTCTTTGCTCCATCAAGCCATGAACTCCAGTCCTCTTGCTGGGACAGTTCGCAGCCGAATGTGAAGTGGCTGGGATGAGAATCAGTATTTCCAAGTCTGAGGCCAAGGTCCTCAGCCAGAAAAGGGTGGCCTGCCCACTCCAGGTCAGGGGGGAAGTCCTGCCTCAGGTGGAGGTTTTTTTTCAAACAATATTTTTGTATTCAAATTTCATTAAATTTTCAGAACACAGAAAAATTGAAAAAAAGAACACATACATGACAGCTAAAATATACTGAGCTGGTAACAGATCTCATGAGAAGAAAAGAAAAAAGATTCATCGAGAGACTAAGTAAGGCAGCAGCAACATAAAAACAGCAGCCCAGTATACAGACATACATGATGCATCACTCCATGGGCAGGAAAGTGTAATTTTAAATTAAACTCAGTTTATACATGTGGATGAGGGAATGCATAGCCAGGCCAGTGTCAGAATGGGGGTAAGTTATTCACAGGAGACGAGGGAGGACGCCACTCCACTTTACATTGCCACTTCACATTGCCCCCTGTATATCAGATCTACTGCACCATCTGGGAGGTGGTTTAGAAAAGGTTCCCACAACTTGTCAAAAGTCCTTTCATTTCCTTTCAAGACTGAACTTAATGCTCCATCGGCTGCACTTTGAAGATCTCTCCATACCACTGGTAGACTGTTGGAGGTCTGGGCTTGATGCATCTAGTCAAGTCATTTTTTTCAGCACCACATCAGAAAAAAGTTATCTCATGACACTTTAAAAGTACAGCAGGTCTTGTCCACATTCCCTCTATAAATTTACACCCCACAATTCTCCATGAGCAAGCACATCAGGCAACAGCGGTGACGAAAACCTTCCTTTTAACAGGCAGGAGCATTGAGCAGATCCAGGCTCAATGGGGACGTCCTTCTGCTTTGACCGGTTGGGGGGAAGAGAGCAGGAGAGTGGTGCAGAGACAAAGACAGACCATGGAGAGAGACAGAAAGAAGGAAGAGAGGGACAGAGATAAAGAGAGAGAGAAAGGGAAGAGACTGATGGACAGACAGGGACGTCAGCAGGTGGTGCTATGGGTGGTAGCTTGAGCCTCTTCAGGGGCCTCATGTGTCAATACTTGTGTGGATCTAATACTTAAAAAAACGGCGGTTGCAAGACTCCCAAATGTTGCGCATGCAGAAAAAAAGTCTGGATGCATCAATCCATGCAAGAATCCACGCACGTTTCCTTGATACATCCCAATAAGCATGGAACTGATTGCAGATGTTGGAGTGACTCGGCCCTCCCCCATTACGGCCACCGATAAATACGCAAATTTATTGAAATAGGGTGTCCGCTGTCCACGCTTGCAAAACAATGTCAAAGTAAAAGAGGTTCACGATGTGTGGGCTGGAGGTGCTGGTTGGGGAGGTGGATGGAGAGACAGCTAATTTTGTTTGGCAGCTTGTCCAGTGGTGTAAAAAAAAAAACATTGTGATTGGGATAAGGTGTGTGAGAGGGTGAACACAGTGGGTTTGGAGATTAAAAAAGTGGTCCGACCTCAAAGTGGAGGTCAAGCGGTGTACAGCTGCCCTCCGGAGGAGTGTTGGCCAGCTCCTGCCTGCAGCCTCTCTCCAACAGTACTGTTGGACAGAATGTGCAAGTTCTGTGTTGAACCAGGCCACCTCGCAACAATGTTGAGCAGATTCTTCTGCACATCACAGATGATCTGCTCATTGATGGAGTAGAAACCTCATGGGACGGTGCGTTTATGGCAAAATGAGTGCAGTCAATGGCTCCGATTACATTAGAGAATCTGGCTATTGCTGCAAATTGCCCTTTAATATTGGCCTGTTCAACTGCACCATTAGGGAATTTAATGTACCAGCAGGAGAGGGGGATGATCAGGTCCACCACCATGGGCATGGCCCGGCTGAGGGTCAACTGGCTCACCCCGGAGTGGCCCGCCATCTCCTGCTGGAAGGAGCCAGTGGCCAAGAAGCCCAGCATGCTCAGCACCAGTGTCGGCACTGGCACAGCTCAGCTCCTGGCGGTTCTGCGCTGGAGCGCCTGTCGCAGCTCCTCACAAATTTGCAGGAGGATGGCCCGTGGTTGCCAGAACTCACTCATCAGTCACTCGTCAGAATAGTGGAGCAAGTCCTCCCAAGCCCTGAAATGTTGCTCCTTTCTTATTGCACCATTTACCACGTCCTCCAACAGCGCAAGTGCTGCCATTGTTGAAAGTTGCATATTCACCACAATCGTGAAGGCTCTGTTATAGCTACTTAAGTAATGTTTTTGTTTGTCTTTGTGTTGATGGCTTTTTTGTACCCGATGTATGTGCGGTTGTCAAATAATGTCAGTTACCAAACTATTATTTTACTCTTTATTTCTTTTCACCAGGAGAAAAATCTTAATTTTTGGGGAAAATGGCTGATTGCAATGGTAAGCAATTTATTTGATTATGTATTGTTGTCTTTAACTGATACAATGATAAATGACTAGTATGCTTTTAAACATTTTTTGTTTAAAAAAAGTAATGACTGTAGTTGCGGATGTTGAAATCGTACCTCCCAAACCACAATCCCTTCTCAAGCAAGGCATGTAAAACAATTTAACCAACATTCCCATATGGTTTTTAAGGTTTATATTAATTAATTCATAAAGTAATTGCTAACAGACACTGCAGAAGTAGCACGGCCCAAAAACAGGCTCAGTTTAAAGAGAAGTAGAATGCCCGGAGCACAAGGGTGAGTATCTGACCGAAACCACCTGTCATGTATGAAAATTCACCTGGAAAATTCAGCCTGCTTTGTGACACATTTAATTTTAAAAATATAGACCCATGAAGAAGAAGAATTGTACAACTATGAGAAACACCCTGGGCGAAGGCTATGCTGGTAGGTAACGTGTGTGTGCGCGCGCGCGTGTGTGTGTGTTCTTTTAAAATTATGTTATATCCAGCCAATATGGTATATGCTTCCTTAAGGGAACAATTTTTTTTCTCTTCATAGATCCAACTGGACTGTCTCATCTGCAGTGGGAGGATGAGATGATTGAAAGACACCCTGCTCCCACATCCAACATCAATTCGCCATCTCTGACATCAGATGTGGACAGAGGGCAAAGGCTTACAGAATCTACTGCGACACTAATGGGTTTGATGGCGCTGGAGACTGTACAGTACTTTTGAAAAATCGTGAAGAGATTTTCACCCAGGATTTTGAACCATCACAAGACGTGAGAGGATCAAGAACTTTTAAATGGTAGGCGTCACACCATACCATCATAACAACCACAACATATTGAACAGGCTGTCATTACACAGGGGTTTGAACTCATCGCTAGTAGCAGTATTAACACACCAAACATCCCTTCTACAAGCGTTGCCAGACAAAATGGCTATGGTCAAGCGGATGTGAGGAAAATCAGGCCTTTTAATGCTGTAGAACTGTGTCAGAAAGTTGATTTCAGGAATGTAGTTGTCGATAGCCCCGACCATGTGCCATCCATTGTTAGAGATGAACAGTGTTGCCAGGTGTACGATAATTATCGTATTTGTACGATAATTTTGCCCTTTGTACGATGTAAGATCAATAATCCCAAAAAAAGGACAAATATACAATAATTTGACCATTCCGTGAATGTGTGGTTGTAATCGGTTGTAATCCGCCTGTCGCAATGGCCACAGACCATCTGGTGGATGTTATCAAAGACATATTTAGTGATTCAAAAACTGCACAAAACATGTCACTTGGCCGCACAAAGGCAACTGCCATAGCAAAGCATGTTATTGGTGACTGCTATTTTGAGAGTCTGTCAGAAATCCTGATGACAAAAAAATTCAGCATCCTGATTGATGAATCAACCGACATTGGAAATGTCAAAACACTCTGTGTTGTGGTTTGTTTTTTTGATGAGGGTACAAACAGGGTTCAGACCTGCTTTTGGAAGCTGGTGCAGACCTTTTCAGAAGAAAACAGGCATTTTATCAGAGAAGGAGCCACTGCAGAAAGGCTGTACGAAGAAATGATGAAATCATTCACAGAGGCAGGCATCCCACTTCAAAACATTGTGGGGTTTGGGTAGGATGGCTGTAATACCATGATGGGCCAACACAACTCTGTCTCCAGTCGTCTAAGAAACGATTTGCCAGGAATCAGCATACATCGCTGCATCTGTCACTCCTTACACCTGCGTGTCAGTGAGGCGTGCATTGCCAGAGCGAAGATTTAGCCAGAGACATCTATGGATATTTTAAAAACAATGCTAAATGTGTGGCTGAACTTCATGAATTTCAGGATTTTTGCCATGTTGAACCCCACAAAATGCTGAAGCCCTCCCAGACACAGTGGCTGTCATGGAAGGAAGTTGTCAAAAGTATATCTGCCCAGTGGGAAGCCCTCCAGCTTTTTTTCACTGACCAGTGGGTTGATTCCAGATTGAATGCTTCTGAGAATATTTATCATGCACTCAATGATGAGTCTCTCTGGCTGTTGTTGGGAAAACTGCAACCTCTCTGATTAAAATTACTTACCCAGTCTGTGTGTCTCTGGGGTCTGTGGGAATTTTGGGATTGGACACTTGGTGAGGAGTCAGTAAAATTCTCAGACCTATGTTTCCTCATCGGACTACCTTTGGATAGCGTAGAAGCATATGAGGAGAGATAACTGAGGAGGACAAGATCCACTGACACCTCTATAAGTGTGTGTGGCAACATTTTTAATTGTGTTGTGTGATTGTAATTGTGGAAGACCATGGCAAACAATGATAAACTAAACTGTGAACAGTGGGAGGTGTGGTGGAAAGGTCTAATATCGCAGGCGATATCTCACTATTGTGGTGATGACAAGGGAATGAAAACATTGAGACAGGACATGAATACACTAAACAATGTAAAGGACAGAAGTGGTGGGGAGTCGGTGGACTCCAGGGTATTAGGGACAGATTGTGTGGATGAGAAGGCGGCGTATGATGAAGTGATGGATCATGACAATGTGAAACCCGGCAGACTGAGTCGGAAGAAGCATGCTAAAGCAGGTCAGAAGAAAGATGAGTGGAGAGCAATGCTGATGGCCATGGCAGCTGGAACCAGGTGTCACATACAGACCCTGAAAGGGACGCAGGAGAAACCTCCTCCGTACTCAGGTCCTTCGGCACCTCCAGCGCCTGCAGCAGTGTTGCAGATGCCTGTTATTTCGGTGAAGGGAGATGTACAGGTGGAGTTTGAGGAAGAGGAGGATGAGGCCTCCGGTGGACAGGGACAGTCAGAATACAATGAGGTGAGAGAGCAGTTAGAAGAAGCCAGAAGGAGACCAGAAGAAGAGAGACTGAGAAATGAAGGTGGAAACAGGGAAAGTCGAGAGGACAGGGAAAAGAGAGAGAGAGATGAGCAAGCATATAGAGACATAGAAGAAGAATATGGTGGTGGACTACTGCAGAATAATGGTGACAAACCACAGAAGGACAAAACTGACCATGACGCAGCTGACAAACCCGCCCCTACGAAAAGAAAAGCTGATCTACAGTTGAACCCAGACTGTTTGGAAACCCCCTACTGAGACCTGAGCCCCCTAAAAAGTGTGCAAAGCCCAGTACTGATGAAAGATGGATGTCAGTCAGAAAACTACAGACAAGAACAGGAGTAGAATATCACTCGCCTCACTCCAGAGGATGGGATCCCAGAGTAATGCTACCTGACAGACCTCCACTGGCACCAAAACCACGTGATAAAGATCACAAACCTATGCCAGGAAAACTAAAATGTGACATTGTTTTCGAGCGCAAAGACTCTGATGATGACGTGCCAACACGAAAAAGCCACCCACCCAGTAGACCAGGAAGCCATTCTGCTAGCCCTGTGTCTGATCACACATGCAGTAAATCTACTGGCGGGAGTAGCAAAACAACGACGTTCGCTATGCCGCTGATACAACAACCGGGAGGTGGGGAAGTGATATACAAACCGTGGCCACTCGCCGACAGAGACACATTGGTTAGATGCCTCCCCAGTTTATGGGATGAGGGTGCAGGACCCTGGCTGACAAAGTAACACTCTCCATAGGGGACATGAGAGCCCTGGTAGGAGCGTGTACTTCAGTATCACGTGTACTAGACATCGACACAGAAGCTGAAACTAATGGTGCACCTGATAACATGCCTTACACACAAAGAGCGAGAGTATGGGGAAATGAGAAGGGTGTTTCCGCCCTCGTGCACAGCCCATCACACAGTGTTTTCCAGACGGCCTGGTGAGTCTCCCTCCTCCTTCATAAACCGATGCGAGGATGAGTAGGAGAACAGAAGAAGTGAAAGACCAAATCATTCCCCACTAGCAGCCACTCAATTTAAAATGGCTCTGTTAGCAGGAGTGTCACAGAAGGTGCGCAGTGAGATGGAAAATGATCCTCATTGCAGTGGAGATAACTTGGCACAGTGGTGCAGAGTGTTTACTCACAGGCTCAGACAAGAAGACAGTGACTCAGCTAAATCTAATAAAGAATTAGAGGACTTGAAGATACAACTGACTACACTCCAAATAGCACAAGCCAGAGGACAAGTAACCGGTGCTAAGAAGTCTGCCAAAGCAGAGAAACAGATGGTGCAACAGCAGGCCGCACCTGCACCTGCACCACCGGCACCAGTAATGCCTGCACCTGTAGTAGCAGCCTTACCGTACTATCCACTGCAGTACCAGTGGGCTCCACCTGGACCCAAGCCTCAGTACTATCAGGCCCCTCCCCAACGAGGAGGAGGCAGGGGGCGTGGTTTCTCTCAACAGAGAAGAGAAGGCAGTGGTCGGGGAGGTGGGAACGGTAACCAGGGGCCGCCGCAGGGGGAGGGATGTTATGTCTGCGGGGCACTAGATCATTGGGCACGAAACTGTCCTAACAAACCTCCATCCCAGAGGGGACGTGGGCGTGGTCAGGGAGGACCAGCACAGGAAACATCAGGCACAACAAAAACACCTGACTCCACAACAATACCAGATGCCTCAGTGGGAAAGGGATGACTGGTACCCACCGCCACAATAGGGGTGCCCGGTTCCAACAGCAGGGGGATTGGCTGACCTCCTGTTAAGGGTGAGAATAGAGGGATTAGCTGTTGACATGCTGGTGGACACAGGAGCAAAATATTCTACGATAAATCTTAGCCTCCCAGAAGCTCTTATCTCTGACAGAAAAGTGGAACTAGTGGGTTTTAATGGACAGCCAACTGCCATCCCATTTACCCAACCCCTCCGAACGGCAGTCAGTGGACAAACTTTGCAGCATTAGTTTGTGCACTCTCCATCCTGTCCTATTCCCCTGATGGGAAGAGACTTGTTGACTAAATGCAATGCTTCTATTTTGTGTGGTGAAACGGGACTGGAAATATCTTTCCCTAATGGAATAAAGATGACACCTACCAACTCGGTGCTGGCCTCCTCAGTGACTGGACAATGGTTGATGCATGAACCTGATGTCAAAGAGAAAGTTAACGCTATCATCTATTGGGCAGAGCTGTGTCTAGATGAACCTGGTCCCCAAAGTCTGATGACTCTTTTCCATCAATGGTGCCCATGGATTAACTCCATGCACCACTATGATCCTCCTACTGATCCGTATCATTGTACTCTCCTCTATGATCAATATCAGATTAATGAGGTATATGAAGAGGCGTTTGGTCAGGTGAATGGTTCACATTGGATGCTGCAGTCGGATTGTATATATGTAAATAAAAGAGGAGTGGCAGCCCGTGTAGTATTGACCCCCGAACAAGATGAATGGTTTCAAATGTCAGATACCTCAGTCCCACATATCTCACTGTTTGTGGGAGCTAGAGTGGATACTAAGGATCTCGGACAAATGACCAAAGTGGCCCATTTAGCGACCGACTGGAAACAGACACAGGTGGCTTATCATATTAAACCTCCCTAGAGACTTATCGCATCACTCATCACACTGTGACCCTATCGGTGTTGCAACAGTGTGAGTTGACAAGACAACATGGACGTGAAAATTCAGATAGTGACATGACTACAGAACTACTCAGTATCATATCGCCTTCGGTGTGGTCAGAAAAAAAACAGATGTAGGACACTGTGACCCTGAAACACCAGTAACATTTGAAGTGTCACCTGGACTGCCCGTTTAGATATCACAATATCCACCTAAGCCCGGTGCTGTCGGGCCCATCACTCAGATTATCAAGGACCTTGAAAAAAAAGGTGTTCTGGAGGCTTCCACCTCTACTTTGAACACTCCTATTGTACCTGTAGGGAAACCCAACGGAGATTGGAGAATGGCTCATGACTTGAGAGCTGTTAATGCATGTGTTATCACGCCTCCTATCCCGGTTCCAAATCCGCACACTGCCCTGTCTCAACTATCTCCAACACAACAGTTTTTCACAGTGATTGATCTAGCAAACGCATTCTTTTCAATACCTCTGCCAGTTGAACTGCGCAAGTACTTTGCATTCACATGGAACGGACACAGATATCAGTACACGGTGGTTCTACCTCAGGGATTCTCTCTTTCACCTGGCCTGTGCAATAGTGCGCTACATGAACATTTATCTAAAATCCTTCACCTCCCGCCAGGTTGCATGTTACTACAGTATGTAGATGATCTTCTCATTGCCGCACCCACTGAATCTGAGTGTCTACAAGCCACCCAGGCATGCCTGAAATCCCTAGCCTTAGGAGGCTTTAAAGCGTCAAAATCCAATTTACAATGTGCGCGCTCCCAAGTAACATTTTTGGGAAGATTAGTCACCGGTAACGCCACTTCCATTTCTGCAGAGCATCGTAACACCATTCTGAGATAGCCCAAGCCTCAAACAGTTTGTGACATGATGTTATTTCTGGGCTTCACAGGCTACAGCCGTCATATTAGCAACTACACCCACAAGACAACCCAGCTTCGCCGGCTAGTTAACGAACAAGGACTGAAGAATAGATTTAATCCCTTGATGTGGACACCAGAAGCAGAGGACTAATTTGTTTGAGTGAAACATGAACTAGCAATGGAAACCGCTCTTACAGCACCAAATTAGTCTCAGACTTTTTACCTGTTAGGACTACTAGTCCAAGTGAGTAGTAGGACCCAAAAAGGTTAACACCAAGCACAGAAACAAGGAGTCATTGAACAGAAAAAAGATTTAATAATAACCAAAAACAAAACCACAATAACAACCAAAACAATACCAAGTCCTAACTAAACACAAAATCAGCCCTAAACTAAATAATCTACTACACCATGGCGAGCGGGTAGGAAAAACAAACAAACAAACTCTATGGATAAGCTAACTAAGGACGGAACCACACTGGGAACGATACAAGAGCAAACAACACTACAAACACTGGGATTTAACAAAAACAAGGAAACTAGTACAAGGAAACTATGGCAAGGTAGGTGATCTAGCAAAACGCTAGGACACATGAAAAGTGGGGTGAATTTTCATGGCCGCTGGGAGAGTAAGCCGCATAGCCGAGGGGGAAATAATCCTTTCAATAGGAAACGGTCCAATAAACCGGAGAGCCAACTTACGTTACTTGACCCTGAGAGGGATGTTTTTAGATGATAGCCGAACCTGTTGCCCTGCCTGGTACGTGGGCGCCGATGTGCCCTGCCTATCCGCCACCCTCTTGTTGGCATCGGCTGTGCGTAGTAGGGCAGCTCTAGTGTCCTTCCACACCTGGCGGCACCGACGCAGATGCTCCTGGACCGACGGTACAGCGATCCGACCCTCCTGCACGGGAAAGAGCGGTGGCTGGAACCCCAGCCCGGCCTTGAAGGGAGAGAGGTTGGAGGCTGAGGAGGTCAGAGCATTGTATGCGTACTTGATCCATGGGAGGTGCTCCACCCAGTCGGAGGGGTTCTGCGCCGCCACACAATGCAGCATAGCTTCCAGGTCTTGGTTGGCCTGCTCCGTCTGCCCATTGGTCTGCGGGTGGTAGCCTTAGGATAGGCTGGCAGAAGCACCAAGAGCGGCACAGAAGCACTTCCAGACCTGAAAGATTAACTGTGGGCCTCTGTCAGACACAATATCCACAGGGATTCCATGAATGCGGAAAACCTGTAGGACTAACTGGTTCGCCGTTTCTCTAGCCGACGGTAACGCAGACAACACCACAAAGTGAACTGATTTAGAGAATCGGTCCACTATGATGAGAATGGTGTTGTTACCTTTAGTGTCCCACAGTCCCGTGACGAAGTCCACCGCTATGTGCAACCACGGGCGGTGGGGAACCAGGAGAGGCTGGAGAAGGCCGGAGGGAGCCTGATGCGATGACCTGCCCTGTGCACACATCGTGCAGGCCGCGACAAACTCCCGGACGTCCTCCATGGACGGCCACCAGAATTTCCTCCGAAAGAAGGACAGCGTTCGGGTCGAACCGAGTTGGCAAGCCAGCTTCGATGTATGCCCCCACTGCAGGACCTGAGAGCGCACTCCCGCCGGGATGAACAGAGTGTGGGGCAGGGTCCAGCTCCGCCAGCAAGGCGTTGCGCACTACGGCCTCCACGTACCAGGAGACCGCAGCCAGCACTCGCTCAGAGGGCAGGACGGTTTCCGGCCGCTCCTCCGCGTCAAGCTCCGGTCACATGAACCGTCGGGACAAGGCATCAGCCTTGGTATTCCGGGAGCTGGGGCGGTAGGTTTGCGTGAAGTTGAACCTACCGAAGAACATAGCCCACCTAACCTGGCGGGAATTTAGTCTTTTCACCATCTGGATGTATGACACGTTCTTGTGGTTGGTCCGCACCACAAACGGCTGCTCCGCCCCCTCCAGCCAGTGCCGCCACTCCTCCAGTGCCAGTTTAACCGCCAACAGCTCCTGGTTCCCCACGTCGTAGTTCTTCTTGGCAGGGCTCAGTTTACGGGAGAAGTAGGCGCAGGGGTGAAGGTGCTGGTCCGGAGCGGTGCGCTGAGAAAGCACCGCCCCGACCCCGGTGTCTGAGGCGTCCACCTCCACCACAAACTGCGTGGTGGGATCCGGCTGAACAAGCACAGGGGCCGCGGTGAACAGAGTCTTCAAGGTCTGGAAGGCTTGCTCTGCCTCCTCCGGCCAGTAGAAAGCCAGTTTGGTGGAGGTGAGGCGAGTCAGTAGCGCCACCACCCAGCTGAAGTCTTGAATGAAGCGCCGGTAGAAATTTGGGAACCCCAAGAACCGCTGGAGCTGCTTACGGTTGGACGGGGTGGGCCACTCGGCCACCACCTGCACCTTGAGCAAGGGGTACTTATTCTTAATAGTAATGCTGTTAAGTCCCTGGAAGTCGATGCACGGACGGAGTGACTTGTCTTTCTTCTCGACAAAGAAAAATCCTGCCCCTCGTGGCGAGGATGAAGGGCGCATAATGCCACCCACCAGCGACTTACTGATGTACCTCTCCATAGCCTCCCGCTCAGGTCTAGACAGGTTGTACAGACAGCTAGCAGGCAGCAGAGGGCCCTGCAGGAGGTCAATGGAGCAGTCATAAGGCTGGTGCAGGGGTAAGGATAGCCTTACTGAAGGCCTCGGCTAGGTCACGGTAGACTGGCGGTACAGCGGACAGATCCGGGGGAATGGCGGCCTCAGGGATCTCAGAGCTCGCCAAAGGGGGAATGGCTGAGCGCATGCAAGTGGCGAGACAAAACGCGCTCCAGCATAGAATTTTACCGGCTGACCAATCAATGTGTGGGTTGTGGGCCTTGAGCCAGGAGTGGCCCAAGACCAGATGAGCCGATGGCGCAGACAAGATTTTAAACTGTATCATCTCGTGATGGTTACCAGATACGACCATCTGCAAGGGAGTGGTCTGATGGGAGATTGTAGCGAGGAGCTTACCATCTAGTGCGTTAACATTTATGTCCTCGGAAAGAGGGATAAGGGGAATGTCGGCTTGATGCGCAAACTCTGAGTCGTCTGAGCTGTCCTCAGCCCCAGAGTCTACGAGGACGCACAAGTAAGCGTGGCCTGCAGCTCAAAACAAGAACGCGTGGGCGTGATGGAATTCGTCTGGCCCGACAGTGTGCCCACTTTCACTGCCGGGCGGGTTCTTTTGGCTGAATGGGGCACTGGGCAACCCTGTGTGAGGCCTCTGCAGTAGTCTAGTCTAGTCTAGTCCAGTCTACCATTCCGCAGTAAAGGAAGACCCCAGAATGGAGCCGGTGCAGCCTTTCCGCTGGAGTGAGATGGGCGCGACCCAACTGCATGGGCTCCTCCCCAAGGCAGGGAGTCTGGGGCGGTGGGTGCTCCGCAACCGGGTGCCCCAGACTGTCCCCCACTTGGACTCGCCTGGCCCCCTTACGGCGGCGTTCGCGCAACTGGTTGTCTAAACGTCTGTGTAGGTTCTCATTCATTCAGATCATCGTAGATCGAAGCGAAGTAAAATCTGGTCAACTGGAAAACTTACGTCCAGTTGACCAGATTTTACTTCGCTTCGATCTGGTTGTCTAAACGGATGGCCAGTGATACTAATGCCTCGAAATCCGTCGGTCTTTCTCGAGACGCTAGTTCGTCTGTAACCCTATCACTAAGCCCCTTGATAAAAGCAGCATTTAACGCCTCCTCGTTCTAGCCTGCATCATTCGCCAAGGTCCGGAACTGAACAGTATAATCCGCCATGGGCCAAGACCCTTGGCAGAGATCCATCAGCCAGGTCGAGGCGTTGCCACGATGGTCAGGGTGATCAAAGACAGAGCAGAACTGGTTAATAAACCCCTCATAGGTTAACGAGTCAAAGTCTGACCGACCACTCAGCGCCTCCGCCCAAGTTAAGGCCCTCCCCCTAAGTAGTCCAATCGGAAAATAGATCTTTGCCCGATCTGTGGCAAAGGCTTGGGGCCGCTGAGAGTAGATTAGCTGACACTGGAAGAGAAACCTGCGACATCTATCAAACTCACCAGAGTAGGGGTCCGGATTGGTGGTGGGGACTTCCCGGGCGGGACTGGGGTCTGCCTAGGGCAGGTGCCGGAGCCAGCGCTGGAACTTGCACTCTGGGGACTGGGAGCGCGATGGTGAGACCCGCCACCTGCGCACTTAACTGACTCACCTGGGCTGTGAGTTGCTGAGTGGTATCGAATAACGAGTGTAAAGCTTGGTCGTGGTTAGTTAGCCACTCACCCTGCTTACCCTTGCAAGGAACATGATACAAGCAAAACTATAGCGGCTAAGGGAAATCAAGCTGCAGATATGGCTGCAAAGCAAGCAGCAGGGTATTCCCTGACATACCAAATGATGACAACAGAGACCAGCATGTCCGACCTAAAACCCAGATGGACTGTGACTGAGTTGATTGAGCTACAAGACAAAGCCGCACCAGAGGAGAAGTCAATGTGGTTGGCTAGAGGAGCCAGGAAAGGTATAGAGAAAAAAATATGTTCGGCAAATGGTTGTGAATTATTACGAGCGTTCTCTCTGGCATCTTGGTTGCATTTGCATTATTGATTATTGTTGGTTGTTGTTGTATCCCACTAATCAGATCTATGTGTGAGCGTGTGATTTCAGCAGCAGTGGAGAAGGAAGTTAATATGCAGAATGGGCCTCCTTTAGCATACCAGATGCTGTGACGAAGGCAGACCTCTCCAGGCTGGAGAAGCTGATCAGCCAGCTCAGTTGTTGGGATGAAGCTGGACCCTCTGGCAACAGTAGCAGAGAGGAGAACTCTGGACAAACTGCTGGACATCCTAGACAATGTCAGCCACCCTCTGCATACTGTCACCACCAGCCGGAGAAGCCTTTTCAACCAGAGGCTGCTCCTCCCCAAGTGCAGGACCAACAGACTGAAGAACTCCCTTATCCCCCGAGCCATCAAACTGTTAAACTCCTCACTGGAGGGGGGGAGGGCCAACAGAAGGACTGTAGGAGAGGGCTGAGCACCAATAACCTGCCCTGATAACAACCGGACACTCATGTGCAATAAAAGAGAATGTATATTATTAGTAGTAGTAGTAGTAGTAGTAGTAGTAGTAGTAGTAGTAGTAGTGTTACTACTACTGCTATTATTACTATTATACTATTATTATTATAGTATATTGTCATTATATCATTATATCATATTATGTCATTATTATTGCTATAATAATAACAATTAATATTATAATTATTATTATTCCTGCTACTATGCACATACACAAAATCACATTCAGGTATACACAGGCACACGCACATGTATATATACTGTATGTAGATAGATAGATAGATAGATAGATAGATAGATAGATAGATAGATAGATAGATATAGTCTTCGTTTTTTTTTCTTTTCTATTTTTCTATACAGTTCTATTTATGTCTATTCTTTTTACCTTCATGGCAACAGTTCTCTGAATGTGTAGGACATTGCAATTTCCCTGGCGGAACATCCAAAAGGGATTAATAAAGTAATCTGTCTGTCTGTCTGTCAAAAAAAAAATTAAATTGAGAAATGCTTTGACTTTGATGATACCCTCGTGGTCCACATTGCATGCCTGTCCCCTGCCACAGCGACCAATTCAAGAGCACGAGGTGAGTATCCCTCTGTTTCCACTCATGAGACTATTGCCACATCCGATTGCCTCAACAGATGCTGACCATCTCCAAGCCATCGATGACCAGTGTAAGGGAAATTCTGCTTGTAGATCATTGAGAGTTGCTAATTCTCTGAAGAATCACGAACTCAGTGTGATGAATCAAGTCTCTTTAATCCGTGCAGCATGGGGAGAAGACTGCTGAGTGTTCTCTGCTGATCTGTACAATGACAACCCAGTCTCATGTCAAAACATAAAAAGGCTAGGTTTGTCCACAGTGCAAAACATATCAGTTCTACGATAAAGGCCTAAAAATTGTGAAATGTGTACGTTTTTTTCCCCTTATTATTTTCTATTGGAGCGCTGGTAGGTCATGTGACTCTTTCATGCGGGCCTCTCAAAACAAAAAACATGGCGGCCGCTCCTGTCATTTTTCGGAGGGAAGGGCCTTATTCCAAGATAGTTTTAATTTAAGAAAGCATTCTGATGACATTTCTAGTGAGAAATATGCATTTGTTTTCATAATCTTCACTCAGTTCTTGTGTATAATCTTTGGTTTGTTCGTTATTACGATGAATCTTTCACCTCTCGGAAGAGAGTCATTACAGTGTCACATTTCTGCTGTTGCTGTGGTGGTTGCTAAGGACGCCACTAGCGTCATTCCAAGTATTCTGCAGTTGTTATGCTTAAAACCACGGAAACCTAAATGGCGTTTATGTCATTGTATTTTGTCGTTACATTGCGTCGTTATCTGAGTTGATAATATATTTGTGGGATTGTTGACTAATGAAAATAATATAAAACATATTGCCCCAGGAATTACGATCAAAATATAAAATAGCTACGCTTGTTTGTGTGATTGTTGACTACAGCTGTTCAATAAAAATAATTCCATATATCCGCTTCCGCGGAAGTCGGCCGATTTTCTTCTGTGAGAAAATCTGGAAGTTGTCGCTCACTCCGAGGAAAAAAAACAAATACTTTTAATACTTTATCTTTTGATTAATAAGACAATCCACAAATTCATATAATTTCTGGATGTTTATTCTACCTACAAAGTACATTTGTAACCATTATAGATCTAACAATCAGCATTAAGAATATAAACAATGATTCAAACTAATGGGCGCTGTCTGCTGACGTCACATCCGTCACGTAGGCTAACGCATGCACTCATAGGTGGCCTTTTAGTTCTACCATTTCACGCTATATTTACAGATTTATTATTGAGTACTTATGTCTGGGTTAATCAAGGATATAATTAAAGAAATCCAAATTATTTGGCACGTCAAGTTTATCCTAACTGTTCTTCAAATATTGTGCTGGTAATGTCATGTAATTTCTTTTCAAATGTAATTTTTTTTCATTCCGATATGTGTATTTTTACTGCTCCAACAAAGCTGTTCCTCTTCTGGGGTAACTCAATCATTCAGGCAATCAATAACTGTATGTCTCTGATGCATGTACAGTGTGTACTGCATTACAACAGATGCGATCTTATGGAGGACAGAACAACATACTAAAATTTCAACTTCCTAGGTTAAAAGAGTAAAAACTATCCCCTTGTGAAACTGGGCAAAATCAGGGTCTGTGACTTCTGCACTCTGGGAGCCTTTTGGAGCAGAATTGAGGATCAAATCTGGGTTCTGGTATTTCTACTTGGGCAACATACACCAAACTTTACACACATAATATAATGCCCCAACACACAAGCCCCAAAGACAGCAGCAGTTGTTTGTTTTTTTTCATAAAGGAGTTGCACTGTCATTACTACTATACCTCTGGCAACAAACATGGAAGGGGCTTTGGGGTCTTGTGTTTCAGCTCTGTAACTTCTAGATGGCTGAAAATGTCAGAATCAGTCCTCTCACTGACATCAATCATTGATGTGACTTTTGGTGGCTTCAGCTCAAATGAAACCAGGGAAGCAGGACCAGACTTTGAGGAGCCCCTTAGGGTTAGTGGATGCCCCAGGACTGTGCTTGGGCCCCTGAGCACCGAGATGGCTGAAATTCACAGCACATGCTACTCTTGGGCATTATATTATGTGTGTAAAGTTTGGTGTATGTTGCCCAAGTAGAAATACCAGAACCCAGATTTGATCCTCAATTCTGCTCCAAAAGGCTCCCAGAGTGCAGAAGTCACAGACCCTGATTTTGCCCAGTTTCACAAGGGGATAGTTTTTTTCTCTTTGAACCTAGGAAGTTGAAATTTTAGTATGTTGTTCTGTCCTCCATAAGGATCGCATCTGTGGTGGTTTGACCCCCCTAAATCCTTTCTGCTGTCCGTAAAGGGCGTGGCAAAGTCCAGTAAAGTCTATCAATTAAGCATCATAACTTGGTCAAAGTTGCTCCAAATGAGATAAGATTTCTGGGATGAGTTCACACCTCTGCCAGAAACCAATATTAAAAATTTTGAAGCCCCACCTCCTTCCTGAAGCAACTTCCTGTTTGGGAGGGGGTTATACAATTATTCTACCAGATTATGATTTAATAAATTTTAGACGCCTAACAGTTCAAGTTTCAGGTCTGTATCCACTGTAGAGGCCAAATGAGAGCAAAAGAGCAACAGGGTAAAAGGGTCAATAGGCCTCATGTCTCAGCCAGGCCTCAAAGGGTTAAGTGAGCCTTTTGGAGCTCCTTTGAAAAAAGGCCTGAAACCAATCTTGTTCCACGACAAACATGAAGAATGATCTTTGGGAACATTTTCACATCTTTAAGACCGCCTTGACTCCTTTTTATAGCAGGTGTCACTGAACAGCACAAAGCCTGCCATTTCAGCCCATCAGGCCTCATTTCCTGATCAATTATTATTGTTTGAAACAAAGCTTAATATAAATTATTTATTTTTATTGTAATCATTTTGAACACCTGATAAGAGAAACACAATAAAAACATTTGAAAAGGAAGGATCAAGGTGTTGTTGTACTGCAATACCTACTGTACAGCATCAGAGACATTCAGTTATTGATTGCCTGAATGATTGAGTTACCCAGAAGAGGAACAGCTTTGTTGGAGCAGTAAAAATACACATTTCAGAACGAAAAAAATTACATTTGAAAAGAAACTACATGACATTACCAGCATAATATATGAAGAACAGTAAGGATAAATTTAACTTGCCAAATAGTTTGGATTTCTTTAATTATATCCTTGATTAACCCAGACATCAGTGTGGTTTGTTCCACTCAATAATAAATCTGTAAATATAGCATGAAATGATAGAACTAAAAGGCCACCTCTGAGTGCATGCGTTTGCCTATGTGACGAATGTGACGTCAGCAGACAGCGCCCATTAGTTTGAATCATTGTTTATATTCTTAATGCTGATTGTTAGATCTATAATGGTTACAAATGTACTTTGTAGGTAGAATAAACATCCAGAAATTAAACGAATTTGTAGATTGCCTTATTAATTCAAAGATAAAGTATTAAAAATATTTGTTTTATTTTTCCTTGGAGTGCGCGACAACTTCCGGATTTTCTCACAGAAGAACGGGGGGCCGACTTCCACGGAAGTGGATATATGGAATTATTTTTATTGAACAGCTGTAGTCAACAATCACACAAACAAGCGTAGCTATTTTATATTTTGATCGTAATTCCTGGGGCTACATGTTTTATATTATTTTTATTAGTCAACAATCCCACAAATATATTATCAACTCAGATAACGACGCAATGTAACGACAAAATACAATGACATGAACGCCATTTAGGTTTCCGTGGTTTTAAGCATAACAACTGTAGAAAACTTGGAATGACGCGAGTGGCATCCTTAGCAACCGCCATAGCAACAGCAGAAACGTGACACTGTAATGCCTCTCTTCCGAGAGGTGAAAGATTCATCGTAATAACGAACAAACCAAAGATTATACACAAGAACTGAGTGAAGATTATGAAAACAAATGCATATTTCTCACTAGAAATGTCATCAGAATGCTTTCTTAAATTAAAACTATCTTGGAATAAGGCCCTTCCCTCCGAAAAATGACAGGAGCGGCCGCCATGTTTTTTGTTTTGAGAAGCCCGCATGAAAGAGTCACATGACCTACCAGCGCTCCAATAGAAAATAATAGGGGGAAAAAAACATACACATTTCACAATTTTTAGGCCTTTATCGTAGAACTGATACGTTTTGCACTGTGGACAAATGTAGCCTTTTCACGTTTTGACATGAGACTGGGTTGACAATGACCCACCCTTTTATACTATTCAACAACAAAGGGGCACATGATATCCACATCAAAATCAAAGCAATGACTATAGGGTATAGGAAATAACACCTGTTAAATATTTGCTTCTCAACTCCCCCCTTCATCCTGTGTGCCTTGAGGTCAGGGTGGCCACAGGAACTCATAAAATACTTCCTGACACTGCTACCTCTGACCTGTGACCTATCTATAAAGTCAATTCCTACATTCCTCCCTTTTGACATAACGTGTCAACAACACATATTTAGGAATTACATTAAATCTTAATTCTGACAAATCATTGATCACAGACCCAAAGAGAGAAGAAGGAAAAAAAACAAAAAAACAAAACCAGAGCAAAAACAAAACCAAAGCAAACCATACTTACACAAACTCATGATCCACTGTTTTATCTCGGCTGTTTTGATGTCATCTTCTCCTGGGGTCTCCTAATGCTGTACTGGTGGCATACCAATGCCACTCCTCCCTTTTGTGTGTCCTTGCTCCCTCGATGATAAGTGTCCATTGACATCATTAAGAGGAAAAAATGTTATTCTTGATAGGTAAGGGTAGTTGCAACATGGGGGAGACAGGTGAGAGAGCAGCAGATTTTGCAACAGTATCTGAGGCTGCATTATCCTGTGACACTGGGTCAGCTGACCATTTGCATACTGCTATTGAGGCTGGTAGCAGTCATGCAGACAGAAGATTAATAATAAGAGATCTGTGAGCGATGGGTTTACCTGTAGAGGTAGGAAACCACGGTTTTTCCACAATGCATGGAAGTTATGGCAAACATGAAATGCATATTGAGAATGAGAATGTAGACTGTCATAGCTTGTCCTTTACCTGGAATGAAAGCCAAGGTTGGTGCAAACAATTCACACAAAGTTTAACGTTTACCATTGAAAGTGCAAGCAAACCAGAATTGTGAGTCAGGGTGAACAGGAATGAAACCAACAAGAATCTGCCGGAACCTGTAACATTGGCGTTGACAGTTGGAGCTGGATGTTGAACAGCTTTATTTACTGCCCTCAAATCTTGGACTGGTCTCCAACTTCCATTTGGTGTCTTTACAGGCAAGATGGGGGTGTTACATGGTGAATCAGGGCATTCCACGATGGCACTTAGATTTATGAGAGACTGAATGACAGGAGCAATACCTTCATTTGCTTCAGGGCTTTGTGGATACTGTCTTTTACAGGGTCTGTAAGTTGACTTTGGCTTGACAATAACAGGGGATGCACCTTTTATGTTCCCAAAATCAAACGTACTCTGAGCCCACAAAATATCAGGCACTGTTGAAAGCAATGCTTCCTCTTCAGCAGTCAATGGCATAAGCTTAACCTC
The DNA here is from genome assembly GCF_037954235.1 of Aulostomus chinensis. Classification (NCBI taxonomy): domain Eukaryota; kingdom Metazoa; phylum Chordata; class Actinopteri; order Syngnathiformes; family Aulostomidae; genus Aulostomus; species Aulostomus chinensis. The sequence goes on along the minus strand of NC_141326.1, from coordinate 7,057,963 downwards.
AGGTGTTTCTGATATGTCAATATCACAAGGATTTATAAGATAACAATAATCACTCCCAAGACAGCAAATGGGATGTAAACCATCCACACCACATTTTACTTTAATACCTGTAGGATCACAATGCACTTCAATCTTAAGTGCACACATGAGGTCTCTACCCAGTAAATTTATAGGACACACATCAGAGAGGAGAAATGAATGTTCCCCTGTATAATTCCCAAAACATATTGTTAATGGTTCAGAGATCGGTTCAAATCCTGGAATGCTTGATGCCCCTACTGTTTTCAAGAATCTTGTTGTTTTAGGAGCATTCGGGAGAATTTTAGATTGGATTACAGAGACCTCTGCGCCTGAATCGACAAGGAATGTCACATCAACATTGTGCACTTTGAGACTCAATTTAGGTGGTGGTTTAGCTTCTGATGTTAATTGCATGCATTGATGATATGTGATAACTGGTTTATCATTATTGCTATTAGTGTCAGGGTGTGTACTTATTTTAATGTCTCCCTTCCCTTCCTGTCCTCTTGGTTTCTAATTTACTTACCGTAAATTCTGGACTATAAGCCACGACTTTTTTTCGACGCTTCATGCCGCGCGGCTTATACTCCGGTGCGTCTTATACGAGGATTTTACCTTCATACTGGGGTGTGGCGGGCAGCGGCAGCGGCCAGTAATTCCCTATTGTTCCTGATGGTAGCTCCAAGTACCGTACTTAGGGAAATTCCTAGCCAAATGTTATGGTAATTTCTCTAAGTACTGTACTTGGAGCGTCCAGTCCATGCCGCGGTGCAGTGTAAAAAGAGCATCACACGATATTTTCAGTTATTTGTACTCACCCTCAAGATGGAGAGCAGAAGAAGGAATGCTTATGATGCAGCTTTCAAGTTAAAGGCAATCAATCTGGCGGTTAAAGATGGAAATAGAGCTGCAGCACGTAAGTTTGGCATAAATGAATCGATGGTGAGACGCTGGAGGCGGCAAAATGACGAACTGACCCAATGCAAAAACCATCACAACCCTATGCACCAACTTTCAGCCTCCTCCACCTTACGGTTCCAAAGTCACTAACCCTAACCCTAACCCTTAAAGGGGCTTATTCGACAAAAACTCCGCCCCCTTTTCTCCAATCAACTTGAAAGTTTCACCAATCACTCCACCAACCATCAGAACCCTATGCACCAACTTTCAGCTTCCTCCATTTTACGGTTCCAAAGTTCCTTACCCTAACCCTAACCCTAAGCCTAAAACCTAACCCTAACCTAACCCTAACCCTAACCCTAACCCTAATAGAGGCTTATTCGCAAAAAACTCTGCCCACTTTTCTCCAATCAACTTGAGAATGTCACCAATCACTCCGCCGACCATCAGAACCCTATGCACCAACTTTCAGCCTCCTACATCTTACAGTTCCAAAGTCCCTAACCCGAACCCTAACACTAATAGGGGCTCATTCACCAAAAACTCCGCCCCCTTTTCTCCAATCAACTTGAAAATTTCACCAATCACTCCGCCGACCATCAGAACCCTATGCACCAACTTTCAGCCTCCTCCACCCTACGGTTCCAAAGTCCCTGATCCTAACCCTTACCCTAACCCTAACCTAACTCTAACCTTAACCCTAATAGGGGCTCCTTCGCCAAAACTCCGCCCCCTTCTCTCCAATCAACTTGAAAATTTCACAAATCAGTCCGCCGACCATTAGAACCCTATGTACCAACTTTCAACCTCCTCCGCCTTATGGTTCAAAAGTCATTATCCCTAACCCTAATAGGGGCTCATTCGTCAAAATCTCCGCCCCCTTTTCTCCAATCAACTTGGAAATTTCACCAATCACTCCGCCGACCATCAGAACCCTATGCACCAACTTTCAGCCTCCTACGCCTTACGGTTCCAAAGTAACTACCCCTAACCCTAACCCTAACCCTAACCCTAATAGGGGCTTATTCTCCAATAACTCCGCCCCCTTTTCTCCAAACAATTTGAAAATTTCACCAATCAATCCGATAACCACCAGAACCCTATGCACCAACTTTCAGCCTCCTCAACATTTTGGCTCCAAAGTCCGTAACCCTAACCCTTACCCTAACCTAACCCTAACCCTAATAGGGGCTTATTCGCAAATAATTCCGCCCCCTTTTCTCCAATCAACTTGACAATTTCACCAATAGCTCCGCCGACCATCACAACCCTATGCACAAACTTTCAGCTTCCTCCACCTTACGGTTCCAAAGTCACTAACCCTAACCCTAACCCTAAAAGGGGCTTATTCGCCAAAAAACTCCGCCCCCTTTTCTCCAATCAACTTGAAAGTTTCACCAATCACTCCACCAACCATCAGAACCCTATGCACCAACTTTCAGCTTCCTCCACCTTACGGTTCCAAAGTCCCTAACCCTAACCCTAACCCTAACCTAACCCTAACCCTAATAGGGGCTTATTCGCCAAAAACTCTGCCCACTTTTCTCCAATCAACTTGAGAATTTCACCAATCACTCCGCCGACCATCAGAACCCTATGCACCAACTTTCAGCCTCCTACATCTTACAGTTCCAAAGTCCCTAACCCGAACCCTAACACTAATAGGGGCTCATTCACCAAAAACTCCGCCCCCTTTTCTCCAATCAACTTGAAAATTTCACCAATCACTCCGCCGACAATCAGAACCCTATGCACCAACTTTCAGCCTCCTCAACCCTACGGTTCCAAAGTCCCTGATCCTAACCCTTACCCTAACCCTAACCTAACTCTAACCTTAACCCTAATAGGGGCTCCTTCGCCAAAACTCCGCCCCCTTCTCTCCAATCAACTTGAAAATTTTACAAATCAGTCCGCCGACATTAGAACCCTATGTACCAACTTTCAACCTCCTCCGCCTTATGGTTCAAAAGTCATTATCCCTAACCCTAATAGGGGCTCATTCGTCAAAATCTCCGCCCCCTTTTCTCCAATCAACTTGGAAATTTCACCAATCACTCCGCCGACCATCAGAACCCTATGCACCAACTTTCAGCCTCCTACGCCTTACGGTTCCAAAGTACCTACCCCTAACCCTAACCCTAACCCTAACCCTAATAGGGGCTTATTCTCCAATAACTCCGCCCCCTTTTCTCCAAACAATTTGAAAATTTCACCAATCAATCCGATAACCACCAGAACCCTATGCACCAACTTTCAGCCTCCTCCACATTTTGGCTCCAAAGTCCGTAACCCTAACCCTTACCCTAACCTAACCCTAACCCTAATAGGGGCTTATTCGCAAATAATTCCGCCCCCTTTTCTCCAATCAACTTGAAAATTTCACCAATAACTCCGCCAACCATCACAACCCTATGCACCAACTTTCAGCCTCCTAATCCTTATGGTTCCAAAGTCACTAACCCTAACCCTAACCCTACTAGGGGCTTATTCGCCAAAAACTGCGCCCCCTTTACTCCAATCAATTTGAAAATTTCACCAATCAATCCGACTACCATCAGAACCCCATGCATCAACTTTCAGCCTCCTCCACCTTACGGTTCCAAAGTCCCTAACCCTAAGCCTAACCCTAATAGGGGCTTATTCGACAATAACTCCTCCCCCTTTTTTCCAATCAACTTGAATATTTCACCAATCACTCCGCCGACCATCACAAACGTCTGCAGACACTTTCAGTCTCCTCCAGCTTACGGTTCCAAAGTCCCTAACCCTAAACCCTAACCCTAACTCTAACCTAACTCTAATCCTAACCCTAAACCTAATAGGGGTTTATTAGCCTAAAACCCCGCTTCCTTTTCTCCAATCAACTTGAAAATTTCACCAATCACTCTGCGAACCATCAGAACCCTATGCACCAACTTTCAGTCTCCTCCAGCTTACGGTTCCAAAGTCCCTAACCCTAAACCTAACCCTAACCCGAACCCTAACCCGAACCCTAACCCTAACCCTAACCGTATTAGGGGCTTATTCGCTAAAAACTCCACCCCCTTTTCTCCAATCAACTTAAAAATGTCACCAATTAATCCGCTGACCATCAGAACCCTATGCACCAACTTTAAGCCTCCTACACCTTACAGTTCAAAGTCCCCAAGTCTAACCCTAACCCAAAACCCTAACACTAACCCTAACCCTAACCCTCACCCTAACCTAACCCTAACCCTAACCCTAACCCTAAAAGGGGTTTATTCGCCAAAAACACCACCCCCTTTTCTCCAATCAACTTGAAAATTTCACCAATCATTCCGACGACCATCAGAACCCTAGGCAACAACTTTCAGCCTCCTCCACCTTACGGTTCCAAAATCCCTAACCCTAACCCCAACCCTAATAGGGGCTTATTCGACAAACACTCTGCCCACTTTTCTCCAATCAACTTGAAAATTTCACAAATAGCTCCGCGTACCATCAGAACCCTATGCACCAACTTTTAGCCTCCTCCACCTTTTGGTTCCAAAGTCCCTAACCCTAAACCTTACCCTAACCCTTACCCTAACCCTAACCCTAACCCTAATAGGGGCTTATTCGACAAAAACTCCACCCCCTGTTCTCCAATCAACTTGAAATTTCACCAATCACTTTGACTACAATTACAACCCTATGCACCAACTTTCAACCTCCTCCGCCTTACAGTTCCAAAGTCATTATCCCTAACCCTAACACTAAAAGGGGCTTATTCACCCAAAACTCCGCCCCCTTTTCTTCAATCAACTTGAAAATTTCACCAATCACTCCGCCGACCATCAGAACCCTATGCACCAACTTTCAGCTCCCTCCACCTTACGGTTCCAAAGTTCCTTACCCTAACCCTAACCCTAACCATAACCCTAACCCTAACCCTAACCCTAATAGGGGCTTATTCGACAAAAACTCTGCCCACTTTTCTCCAATCAACTTGAGAATTTCACCAATCACTTCGACTACCATTAGAACCCTATGCACCAACTTTCAGCTTCCTCCACCTTACGGTTCCAAAGTTCCTCACCCTAACCTGAACCCTAACCCTTACCCTAACCCTAACCCTATTAGGGGCTTGTTCACTAAAAACTCCGCCCCCTTTTCTTCAATCAACTTAAAAATTTTACCAATCAATCCACTGACCATCAGAACCCTATGCACCAACTTTCAACCTCCTCCACCTTACGGTTCCAAAGTCATTATCCCTAACCCTAACCCTAATATGGACTTATTTACCAAAAACTCCGCCCCATTTTCTCCAACCAACTTGATAATTTCACCAAGCACTCCGCCGACCATCAGAACCCTGTGCACCAACTTTCAGCCTCCTCAACCTTACGGTTCCAAAGTCCCTAACCCTAACCCTAACCCTAATAGGGGCTAATTCGCCCCAAACTTCGCCCCCTTTTCTCCAATCAACTTGAAAATTTCACCAATCACATCGACTACCATCAGAACCCTCTGCACCAACTTTCAGCCTCCTCAACCTTACAGTTCCAAAGTCCCTAACCCTAACCCTAACCCTAAACCCTAAGCCTAAACCTAACCCTAATAGGGGCTTATTCGCCAATAATTCCGCCCCCTTTTTTCCAATCAACTTGAAAATTTTACTAATCAATCCGACAACCATCAGAACCCTATGCACCAACTTTAAGCCTCCTACACCTTACAGTTCCAAAATCCCTAAGCCTAACCCTAACCCTAAACCCTAACCCTAACCCTAACCCTCACCCGAACCTAACCCTAACCCTAATAGAGGCTTATTCGTCAAAAACTCTGCCCAGTTCTCCAATCTACTTGAGAATTTCACCAATCACCCCCTAACCCTAACCCTAATAGATGCTTATTCGCAAAAAATCCGCCCCGTTTTCTCCGATCAACTTGAAAATTTCACCAATCACTCCGCTTATCATCAGAACCCTATGCATCCACTTTCAGCTTCCTACACCTTACGGTTCCGAAGTCCCTAACCCTAAACCTAACCTAACCCTAACCCTAACCCTATTAGGGGCTTATTCGCTAAAAACTCCACCTCCTTTTCTCCATCAACTTAAAAATTTCACCAATCACTTCGACTACCATCAGAACCCTATGCACCAACTTTCAGCCTCCTCCGCCTTATGTTTCCAAAGTCATTATCCCTAACCGTAACCCTAATAGGGGCTAATTCGCCTAAAACTCCGCCCCCTTTTCTTCAATCAACTTGAAAATTTCACCAATCACTCCGACTACCATCAGAACCCTATGCACCAACTTTCAGCTTCCTCCACCTTACGGTTCCAAAGTCCCTAACCCTAAACCTAACCCTAACCCTAATAGGGGCTTATTCGCCAAAAACTCCGCCCCCTTCTCTCCAATCAACTTGAAAATTTCACCAATAACTCCGCCGTCCATCACAACCCTATGCACCAACTTTCAGCCTCCTAATCCTTATGGTTCCAAAGTCACTAACCCTAACCCTAACCCTAATAGGGGCTTATTCGACAAAAACTCTGCCCACTTTTCTCCAATCAACTTGAGAATTTCACCAATCACTTCGACTACCATTAGAACCCTATGCACCAACTTTCAGCTTCCTCCACCTTACGGTTCCAAAGTTCCTCACCCTAACCCTAACCCTAACCTGAACCCTAACCCTTACCCTAACCCTAACCCTATTAGGGGCTTGTTCACTAAAAACTCCGCCCCCTTTTCTCCAATCAACTTAAAAATTTTACCAATCAATCCACTGACCATCAGAACCCTATGCACCAACTTTCAACCTCCTCCACCTTACGGTTCCAAAGTCATTATCCCTAACCCTAACCCTAATATGGACTTATTTACCAAAAACTCCGCCCCATTTTCTCCAACCAACTTGATAATTTCACCAAGCACTCCGCCGACCATCAGAACCCTGTGCACCAACTTTCAGCCTCCTCAACCTTACGGTTCCAAAGTCCCTAACCCTAACCCTTACCCTAATAGGGGCTAATTCGCCAATAATTCCGCCCCCTTTTTTCCAATCAACTTGAAAATTTCACTAATCAATCCGACAACCATCAGAACCCTATGCACCAACTTTAAGCCTCCTACACCTTACAGTTCCAAAATCCCTAAGCCTAACCCTAACCCTAAACCCTAACCCTAACCCTAACCCTCACCCGAACCTAACCCTAACCCTAATAGAGGCTTATTCGCCAAAAACTCTGCCCAGTTCTCCAATCTACTTGAGAATTTCACCAATCACCCCCTAACCCTAACCCTAATAGATGCTTATTCGCAAAAAATCCGCCCCGTTTTCTCCGATCAACTTGAGAATTTCACCAATCACTCCGCTTATCATCAGAACCCTATGCATCCACTTTCAGCTTCCTACACCTTACGGTTCCGAAGTCCCTAACCCTAAACCTAACCTAACCCTAACCCTAACCCTAACCCTAATAGGTGCTTATTCGCCAAAAACTCTGCCCCCTTCTCTCCAATCAACTTGAAAATTTCACCAATAACTCCGCCGACCATCAGAACCCAATGCACCAACTTTCAGCCTCCTAATCCTTATGGTTCCAAAGTCACTAACCCTAACCCTAACCCTAATAGGGGCTTATTCACAAGTAACTCCGCCCCCTTCTCTCCAATCAACTTGAAAATTTCACCAATCACTCCACCGACCATCAGAACCCTCTGCACCAACTTTCAGCCTCTTCAACCTGAGGGTTCCACAGTCACTAACCCTAACCCTAACCCTAACCTAAGCCTAAACCTAACCCTAATAGGGGCTTATTCGCCAAAAACTCCGCCCCCTTTTCTCCAATCAACTTGAAAATTTCATTAATCAATCCGCACTCACACCACCACCCTATGCACCAACTTTTAACCTCCTCCACCATATGGTTCCAAAGTCATTATCCCTAACCCTAACCCTAATAGGGGCTTATTCGCCAAAAATTCCGCCCCCTTTTCTTCAATCAACTTGAAAATTTCACAAATAGTTCCGCGTACCATCAGAACCCTATGCACCAACTTTCAGCCTCCTCCACCTTACGGTTCCAAAGTTCCTAACCCTAACCCGAAAACTTAACCCTTACCCTAACCCTAACCCTAATAGGGGCTTAGTCGCCCCAAAACTCCGCTCCCTTTTCTCCAATCAACTTGAAAATTTCACCAATAACTCCGCCGACCATCAGAACCCTATGCACCAACTGTCAGCCTCCTCCACCTTTTGGTTCCAAAGTCCCTAACCCTAAACCTTACCCTAATCCTAACCCTAACCCTAAACCCTAACCCTAACCCTAACCCTAACCAAAACCCTAACCCTAACTCTAACTCTAATAGGGGCTTATTCGCCAGAAACTCCGCCCCCTTTTCTCCAATTAACTTGAAATTTTCACCAATCACTCTGCCGACCATCAGAACCCTATGCACCAACTGTCAGCATCCTCCACCTTACAGTTCCAAAGTCAATAAACCCTAACCCTAACCCTAATAGGGGCTTATTCGCTAATAACTCCACCCTCTTTTGTCCAATTAACTTGAAAATTTTACCAATCAGTCAGACAACCATCAGAACCCTATGCACCAACCTTCAGTGTCCTCCACCTTATGGTTCCAAAATCCCAAACCCTAATCCAAACCCTAACCCTAAACCCTAACCATAACCCTAACCCTAAACCCTAACCCTAACCTAACCCTTACCCTAACCCTAATCCTAACCCTCATAGAGGCTTATTCGCTAAAAACTCCGCCCCGTTTTCTCCAATCACCTTGAAAATTTCACCAATCACTCCAACTACCATCAGAACCCTATGCACCAACTTTCAGCGTCCTCCACCCTACAGTTCATAAGTCCCTAACGCTAACCTTAGCCCTAACCCTAACCCTAACCCTAATAGGGGCTTATTTACCTAAAACTCCGCCCCATTTTCTCCAATCAACTTGAAAGTTTCACCAATCACTCTGACTACCATCAGAAGCCTATGCACCAACATTGAGCCTCCTCCACCTTAGGGTTCCAAAGTCTATAACCCTAACCCTAACGCTAATAGTGGCTTATTCGCCAATAACTCCGCCACCTTTTCTCCAATCAACTTGAAAATTTCACCAATCACTCCGATCACAATCAGAACCCTTTGCACCAACTTTCAGCTTCCTCCACCTTATGATTCAAAAGTTCCTAAACCTAACCCTAACCCTAACCCTAACCCTTACCCTAACCCTTACCTTAACCCTAACCCTAATAGGCGCTTATTCACTAAAAACTCCGCTCCCTTTTCTCCAATCAACTTGAAAATTTCACCAATCACTTCAGACTACCATCAGAACCCCATGCATGAACTTTCAGCTACCTCATTCTTAAAGTTCCAAAGTCACTAACACTGTCCCTAATAGGGGCTTATTAGCCAATAACTCCACCCCCTTTTTTTTCCAATTAACTTGAAAATTTTACCAATCACTCAGCCGACCATCAGAACCCTATGCACCAACTTTCAGCCTCCTCCATATTACGGTTCCGAGGTCCCTAACCCTAACCCTAACCCTAATAGGGGCTCATTCGCCAAAAACTTCGCCCCCTTTTCTCCAATGAACTTGAAAATTTCACCAATCACTCTGACTACCATCAGAACCCTATGCACCAACTTTCAACCTCCTCCACCTTACGGTTCCAAAGTCCCTAACCATAACCCTAACCCTAACTCTTAACCCTAATCCTAATAGGGGATTATTCGCATATAACTCCGCCCCCTTTTCTCAAATCAACTTAAAAATTTTACCAATCACTCCGACTACCATCAGAACCCTCTGCATCAACTTTCAGCTTCCTCATACTTACGGTTCCAAAGTCATTAACCCTAACCCTAATAGGGGCTTATTAGCCAATAACTCCACCCCATTTTCTCCAATCAACTTGAAAATTCACCAATCACTCCGCCGTTCATCAGAACCCTATGCACCAACTTTCAGCCTCCTCCACCTTACGGTTCCAAAGTCCCTAACCCTAACCCTAACCCTAACCCTAAACTCTAATCCTAACCCTAATAGGGGCTTATTCGCCAAAAACTCCGCCCCCTTTTCTCCAATCAACTTTAAAATTTCACCAATCATTCCGACTGCCATCAGAACCCTATGCCCCAACTTTCAGCTACCTCATTCCTACGGTTCCAAAGTCCCTAACCCTAACCCTAAACCTAAACCTAAACCTAAACCCTAAATCTAACCCTAACCCTAATAGGGGCTGATTCGCCAAAAACTCCGCCCCTTTTGTCCAAATCAACTTGAAAATTTCACCAATCCATCCGCCAACCATCAGAACCCTATGCACCAACGTTCAGCCTCCTCCACCTTACGGTTCCAAAGTCATTACCCCTAACCCTAACCCTAATAGGGGCTTATTCGGCAAAACTCCGCCCCCTTTCCTCCAATCAACTTAAAAATTTCACCAATCACTCCACCGACCATCCGAACCTTATGCACCAACTTCCAGCCTCCTCCACCTTACGGTTCCAAAGTCCCTAACCCTAACCCTAACCCTAACTCTTAACCTAAACCCTTACCCTTACAGGACTCATCGGTTTTCCTCCACCTCAAGGAGGAAAGACACTCCTTCCAGGACGACCATGTCCAAATCCTCGACAGAGAGGACAGATGGTTTGAAAGAGGAGTTAAAGAAGCCATCCACGTCAGGATAGAGAAACCATCTTTGAACAGAGGAGGTGGACTGCAACATTTCCTTTCACCTATTTACAACCAAGTCCTTTCAAAGCTTCCCCAAAGAGTTCAGCTGAAAGACCCATGTGGAACGGCTGCTGCCAGCACAGCCCATTAGCATCTGAGTGGTTGGTGAAACTCCCTAACAACCACCCCTGAAACTCCCTGACACCGCACAACGACTGTTGTTTGGGGAGGCCAGGTGAGGCTCGGAAGGGTCGTTTCCACCACAATAGCACTGACCACTCCCACATAGGTTTATAAGCTGGAGTTTCCACACTCTCCACTAGAACTGAAGAAGCCTCTCGGATGAGAGGTGAACGTCTTCAAGATAAACTTACATCCAGTGGACCAGATTTTACTTCGCTTCGATCTACGATGACCTGGATGAATGAGAACTTACACAATGAGAACTTACCGCCCCCTTTTCTCCCTTACCCTTACCCTAACCCTAATAGGGGCTTATTCGCCAAAAACTCCGCCCCCTTGGCTCCAATCAACTTGAAAATTTCACCAATCAGTCCGCCAACCAACAGAACCCTATGCACCAACTTTCAGCCTCCTCCACCTTACGTTTCCAAAGTCCCTAACCCTAACCCAAACCCTAACCCTAACCCTAATAGGGGCTTATTCGCATATAACTCCGCCCCCTTTTCTCCAATCAACTTGAAAATTTCACCAATCACTCCGACTACCATCAGAACCCTATGCATCAACTTTCAGCTACCTCATACTTACGGTTCCAAAGTCACTAACCCTAACCCTAATAGGGGCTTATTAGCAAATAACTCCGCCCCCTTTTCTCCAATCAACTTGAAAATTTCACCAATCACTCCACCGTCCATCAGAACCCTATGCACCAACTTTCAGCCTCCTCCACCTTACGGTTCCAAAGTCCCTAACCCTAACCCTACCCTAATAGGGGCTTATTAGCCAATAACTCCGCCCCCTTTTCTCCAATCAACTTGAAAATTTCACCAATCACTCCGCCGACCATCAGAACCCTATGCACCAACTTTCAGCCTCCTACACTTTACGGTTCCAAAGTGCCCCACTTTGGGTGGGGTTGTACTTTTACCTTATACCTAACCCTAACCCTAACCCATCAGAACCCTATGCACCAACTTTCAGCCTCCTACACCTTACGGTTCCAAAGTGCACCACTTTGGGTAGGGTGTTACTCTTACCTCATACCTTTTTGTTCTTACCCTTTCTATACTTCCCTTCTTGATCTTAATGTGCTGCTCAATGCTCTTTCCTGCCTCCGCTTTTTCCTTTGGTTGTCTTACTGGAAGTCCAGTAGCACATTTACTTGAGGTATGTCCATAGCCTTCGCACTTATATCATCTCAACTTGCCATCCGTTTGTCTTGGACCCACAGGCTGTGGATTCTTTCTTTTCCTTCCTCTGCCTGTCTGCCGACACAGGTAGCCATGACTTTGTTTTTAAAATCGCCTTGGAGACCATTCACCAGTGCAGTCTTCAACAGGTCGCTGTATGCCTCATTGTCTGCATCTATGCCAGAGTGAGCTGAAAAGACAGTTTGCAAGCGTGCACGATAATCAGCAGTTGACTCACCCTCCTTCTGTTTTGTGTTGTGAATTTCAGGCCAGCATACTCTGAGGGGGAAAGCTGCACACACTGCACTATACAGCATATTCATCATTCCGGCAAAGTCCCGTGTTCCAACTGCAGGGCTTGTGGACCACTGTGCAGTTCAAATGTTGGCCCATCGGAGCTTGAAACATTTGCGACAAACTGCCTTGACCTCCTGCAGGGTTGGATTTTACATAGACAACAACTGATGCATAGCTGTTACCCATTTCTCACCTCCAGTCTTTTGTGGATAAGGGAGCTCCTCAGCAATTTCCTTCAGTTCATCTGGATGCCATGGCCTGTACACAAACACCTCTGGATCCCAATGTGCATGTGCATCATCCCCCGTTGGTCACGGTTGGGGGTTGGGAAACATCCTCATAGGCATTTGGGGTACACCCCCTTTATCTTCTTGACTCTGTAACCAGTCCCGTAAATTCTGGACTATAAGCCGCGACTTTTTTTTGACGCTCCATGCCCAGCGGCTTATACTCAGGTGTGTCTTTTTCGAGGATTTTACCTTCACCCTGGGGTGTGGCGGGCAGCGGCAGCGGGCAGTAATTCCCTATTGTTCCTGATGGTAGCTCCATGTACCGTACTTAGAGAAATTACCATAACATTTAGCTAGGAATTTCCCTAAGTACTGTACTTGGAGCGTCCAGTCCATGCCGCGGTGCAGTGTAAAAAGAGCATCACACGATATTTTCAGTCATTTGTACTCACCCTCAAGATGGAGAGCAGAAGAAGGAATGCTTCTGATGCAGCTTTCAAGTTAAAGGCAATCAATCTGCCGGTTAAAGATGGAAATAGAGCTGCAGCACGTAAGTTTGGCATAAACGAATCAATGGTGAGACGCTGGAGGCGGCAACGTGACGAACTGACCCAATGCAAAAAGACGACAAAAGCTTTCAGAGGTCATAATAGCAGATGGCTCGAACTTGAAAACGCTCTGGAAGACTGGGTCAACACGCAGAGAACGGGCGGCCGAGGTGTTTCCACCGTGCACCGCAGCTTATTTACCGGTGCGGCTTATACGTGTACAAAGTTGTTGTTTTTTCCCTAAAATAAGCATCTGCGGCTATAATAACGGTGCGCTCTATCGTCTGGAATTTACGGTAGTTGAACGATGCTGCTATAGGTTTCCTGGGAGAAACAATGTCAGTCTGCTGAGTTTTTGGAGTCAGAGAGAGAACAGACAGGTCAGGGTACAAATCTCTGTGTTCCTCCTTTTCTGCAGAAGTTCCTTGTTGGGGGTCAGTTGCCACTGAGGTCCTCTGTGGAGAAGTGTTTTCTGGAGGAGGGGCTGCAGGCGTGGAGACAGCATACGGAGGAGGCAGAGCCCTTTCCTGATTTCTAGCCCGCCATTTTTTCTCCTTTCTTTCACACATACTCTCTCCTTTCATTTCTTGCTTCAACATCAATCCTGTTACCGACTTAGCTTCTCTTATCTCTGCTTCTCTTTCCCACTTCTGATAAGCTTGCCAGTCCATCTTTTTCTTCCCTACTTTTTTTCATTTCATGTTTTCTTCTAACAATACTTGACATCTTCTTAAACAATCAGTGCTCAATGTGCCTTTCAATGGAAACACCTCCTGAGTAACATAGTGCCAAAGTGGAACACCCTCAGCCACATTTATTCCCCATTTTTCTGCCATTATTTTAGCAGGAACTGTAAAAGGGTCAGGCAATGGTTTTAGTTTCCCCGTTTTGTGCTCCATAATTCTACCCGACTCACTACTGGGACAGGAGTGCTTTAGACTCTCTATGGGCTTATAAGTCACACAGATTTATTCCACAATCACCCTGATCTTCTCATACAAGTATGGTTGGATCTTATCATTCACACACGACCTTTGAGTAACTTGTTCAGCCGGGTAGTTTGTATGACAAATTCCGAGCCACGTGCCCCTTTAGTATGTATGTACTGAATGAGTCACATCCATCGTCATCTTCCGCTTATTCCTACACATTAAGGGTCGCGGGGGGGCTGGAGCCTATCCCAGCATCAACGGGCGAGAGGCAGGGTACACCAGTCCATCGCAGGGCCAACATAGAGAGACGAACAACCATTCACTCATTCACTCTCACATTCATACCTACGGTCAATTTAGAGTATCAATCAGCATAGTCCCCAAATTGCATATCTTTGGACGGTGGGAGGAAGCCGGAGTACCCGGAGAGAACCCACGCAGGCACGGGGAGAACATGCAAACTCCACACAGAAAGATCCCACGCCCGAGCCGGGACTCGAACCCGGAACCTTCCTGCTGTGAGGCCACAGTGCTAACCACTGCACCACCGTGCAGCCTGAATGAGTCACAACAAAGTTTATTTCTTATTATTCTCATAGGTTCTTCACTCATACCCCCAATTTATTGTGATGGGACACCCTATATTATGATATATAATGTTAGTATGTTATTACTTCCTATCTATCCTATATTTAATGACCTTAGCATTAACCGCTCTTCTTTCCATGTCAGATTATATCTATAAGGATTATCAAGAGCTCCTTACTATTTCTTAATAACACATAAGACATACCACATACATAGACAAACACACAATGTTGTAACCATATATATACATATATACGTACATTTATACATATAAACATATATATATATATAAATATATATATAAAATGAGCTCTTTTCACGTGAATCACGAATTCAACAGCCTCTTGCTGCACAGATATCGCTCGTCTTTTTTAGTTTTTTGTTTTTCTTTCTTTTTACCTCCAACTTCCAAGACTACACAAGAATTACATGGGAAACATAAACTCAGATCTCATCAACCTTCCAAGACTACACAAGAATTACATGGAAGGGGCTTCCCAGACTACACAAGAATTACATGGAAGCGTTCCCAAGACTACACAAGAATTACATGGGAACTCACGGTTGCGACCACACAGGAATTACACAACTCATGTAGAGATTAATTCCTAACACCGTACTTACTCATTAAAAAATAGATGGAGCGATGCAGGCGGCGGTTGGAGCTCTGGTGGATCTGTGGAAACACTGCGAGACACCGAGGCCAAACTACAAAGTGCAACAAGTAATGGTAATGACAGTTCCAGAAATGTTCAGGGAGGAGAGAGAGGGAGAGGGGGAGAGGAAAGGAGAGAAGGGAAGTGCTCCATGTAACCTGATGTGTCCCCCAGCAGTCTAAGCCTATAGCAGCATAGCTATCAATGGTTCAGAGCTACCTGAACCAGTCCTAACTGAAGGCTCTGTCATAAAGGAAAGTCTTAAGCCTGGACTGAAACATAGTTAAAGTGTCTGCCGCTCTGACCCATGGAGAGAGCTGGTTCCACAGTGGAGGAGCCCGGTAACTAAAGGCTCTACCTCCCAGTCTGTTTTTAGTGATACTGGGAATCACTAAAAACCTGCATTCTGGGAGCAGAGTGCTCTGGTGGGACAGTCGGGGCTAATGAGTTCTTTCAAATAGGATGGAGCTTTATCATTGAGAGCCTTATAAGTCAGCAGAAGGATTTTGAAGTCGATTCTAGATCCTACAGGAAGCCAGTGATGAGAAGCTAAAGTGGGAGAGATGTGTTCTCTCTTCTTAACTCCCGTCAAAACCCTCACTGCAGCATTCTGGACCAGCTGGAGACTCTTTAAAGAGTATTTAGGACATCCTGACAAGAGAGAGTTGCAGGAGTCCAGCCTAGAAGTGCATGCACCAGTTTCTCAGCATCACTCTGGGAAAGGATATTCCTAATCTTAGCGATCCTTCGCAGATGGAAGAAGGTGGTCCTAGTCACATGCATTATGTGGGAGCTGAAGGAAAGGTCCTGGTCAAAAATTACTCCAAGGTTCCTTGCAGTTGTACTCGGGGTCGAGGTGATGCCATCTAGTGTAGTGATCCGCTATGGTGTTCCCTGAATCCAGACTGGAAGGCTGTCCTCCATTACTGGCAATCTTTGTTCTAATATTCACAATATTCACAATCTTTTCAGTAAAGAAAGATAGGAAGTCGTTACTGCTGAGAGTTGGGGGGATGCATGGCTCAACAGCATTATGGTTCTTGGTGAGCCTGCCCACGGTGTTGAAGAGGAACCTGGGGTTGTTCTTATTCTTTTCTATTAGGGATGAGGAGTAAGCACTTCTGGCATTACGGAGTTCTTTTTTATATATTAATAAACTATCCTTCCAGGCTTGGTGAACTTCCTCATGCTGGCTGGAATGTGTCTTCCTTTCCAATTGTCTGGTCTTCTGTTTTAAGGTACGCAGCTGTGGGCTGTACCAGGGAACTTTTCTTTTTTGGTTGATAACCTTCTTTTTCAGGGGAGCTACGGCATCAAGTGTCCCAAGGAGTGCTCCTGCAGTGCTGTCCACAAGATAGTCTACCTGGGTGGGGGTGAAATCAGCATAACTGCCCATTATATTACTACAAGATGTGGCAGCAAGTTCTGCTGGAATAAGCTCCTTAAATCTAGAAACAGCAGTGTCAGATAGACATCTACTGAAGTGGGATTTTTTCCCAGGTAGGATATAATTTGTTAGAGTAAATTCAAATGTAATTAAGGAGTGATCAGACAAGACGGGGTTCTGAGGAAGAACTGTGATGAGGTCAGCTTCTATTCCATAAGTGAGTACTAAATCAAGGATGTGATTAAAAGTGTGAGTGGGTTTGTTTACCCTCTGACAGAAGCCAACAGAATCAAGAAGTGACTTAAATGCAGTGGCCAGACAATCATCAGCGACGTCCACATGGATGTTAAAGTCACCCACTGGAATGGCTTTGTCTGAGTTCAATGCCAAGTTAGACAGAAAGTCTGGGAATTCTCCTAAGAACTCAGAATAAGGTGTAGGAGGACGATACACCACAGCAAGTAAGAGTGGTTTCTGAGCTTTCCAGTCGGGGTGGGAAAAGCTGAGAGTAAGGCTCTCAAATGAGTTAAATGAACTATTAGGTTGAAGGTTAATAAGCAAATTTGACTGATAAATGCAGCTACTCCTCCTCCTCTGCCAGTGGTACAAGGTACATGGTAGTTAATGTAACCAGGAGGGGAAGATTCATTTAAACTAGCATATTCATCTTGCTGCACCCAGGTTTCAGTAAGTGCTAATCCACCAATTTGATAATTTGTAATTAAATCGTTCACTAGGAGAGACTTGGATGGGAGAGATCGAATATTAAGCAAACCACATTTAATAGTTGTATTGGGTTGATTTGCTGGAGCAGATTCCAGAAAACACAAGATGAGATGTAGATTTCCTGTGCGAGCACATGCAAATAACTGTTGGTGGACGGTAAACTTGATGCAGAATTCAGGAGAATTTACGGGTACGCATCATCAGTAGTGTTCCCCTGGGTCACGGGGTGTTTCGGCCCTTTACACTATACACCCTCCCCAGGGGCGGCCAGCTGTAGGGTGATCAGACCTCAGCTTGCGTCCCAAGCCCAATTAGTCATGAGAGTCACCTTGTTGACAAGTGGTGGACATCTCAGGGGACTATGCATGGCAGGGGCGTCCTGTTCCCTGAGTCAGGCCTAAGCCAACCGCATACCTTCTGTCCGACTACTTGGCGGCCCAGCTGGGGTCACTCCTCTTCAGCCAGAGCCACTGGCTGCTTCTTTCTGCGGCCTCCGATGCCGCCTTGACGGCTGCCCGCAGGTTCTTGCCCTTAACTCCCAAGTCCCTCTGCAGTTTTGTGGTGGATGTTCCCACAAACCCTCTACACCCAACCTCCACCGGACGGTGTTCCAGCCACGTTGCCTTGCTTCGGCAGCTAAGTCAGCATACCGCAGATGCTTCCGCTCATAAGCCTCCTCCATGGAATCCTCCCAGGGTACGGTAAGCTCGATTATGTACACCTTCTTTATGGAGGGAGACCAGAGCACCAGGTCAGGCCTCAAGGTCGTGGTGGCAATCTCTGAGGGGAACACCAGCTGACTGCCAATGTCTGCCAGCATTTTCCAGTCACGTGCAGGGGACAGCTGGCTTCTCTCTGATGGAGTTGAGTTGCTCCTGGTAGCTGTAGCCCCTTCACGGACAAAGGCCGTTGCCCATGGTGTTAAGGTATTAGGCGTTGGCAGCGCGAGGGCATTGGTGCTAGCTCGTTTTTCCTCCAGTGTAGCGGCAAGGGTCTTTAGGACTTGGTTATGGCGCCAAGTGTAACGTCCTTGAGTCAAGCTGGTTTTGCACCCGGTGAGTATATGCCAGAGGGAGGCTGGCGTGGAGCACAGGACGCACCCAGGATCTTCACCAAACCACTGGTGGCAATTAGTTGGTGTTGGGAGAACGTCATATGTGGCCCTGATGGCGAAGCTCAGACTCCTTGCTTCCATGGCCCAAATGTCCTTCCAGCTCAACCTCCTCCTTTCAACACTCTCCCACCGTGTCCAAGGACAACTGCCTTGGCCCATCTGGCCATCTCCTCCTGACGCCGCACTTCCTCCACTACCATCTTCCTCCGCACTGGAGCAGTGGCGTTCCTCCAGGCTGGGCGGCTAGTTGTTAGTCCCAGGCCTCCTCTTCCTTGCTGGACGTTCCCTACGATGTCAGCATGTCGAAGAGCTGCTGTTGCCTCCTCCACTGCTCTTGCTGGTCTCCACTTGCACCCAGTGGCCAGCGTCGGTGCATTTTCTCTGATCACCGGGTCTTTGGATTCGTTCAAGGTCATCTGCAGGCGTGTTTTGGCGCACTTGAACTCCTCTGCCAGGCGTGAGGGGTAGCTTGAGCACGCTGTCTCCGTAGAGGCTTGTGGTTGTGAGGCAGCGCAGGACTCCAAGCCACTTCTTGACGTGGACCGTGACTTGCCTCTCTAGCTTCTCTACCGTTGAGATGGGCACCTCATAGACTGCCAGGGGCCACAACACCCGGGGTAGCAGACCAAACTGGAAGCACCAGACCTTTATCTTCCCAGGCAGTTGGGTTTTGTCAATCGCCTGTAGGCCCTCTTTAATGTCAATATGGAGTTGCTTCACCTGGTCTTTGTCTTTCAGGCTTGCATCGTATAGTCTTCCAAGGGTTTTGACTGGCTGCTCAAATATAGTGGGGATTGGGCCGTCACCGATGAAGAACTGTAAGTCAGTAAGCACTCCCTTCACCACTGAGATGCTCCGTGACTTAGATGGTTTGAACTTCATCCAGGCCCAGCTGATGTTCTCCTCCAGTTTTCTGAGTAACCTCCTGGTGCATGGGACGGTGGTAGTCAGGGTGGTGATGTCGTCCATGTAGGCTCTGAGGGGAGGGAGGCACCGGCCAGAGTCTAATCTTTGTCCTCCGACAACCCATTTTGAGACTCGGATGATGACCTCCATCGCCAAGGTGAAAGTGAAAATTAGTCATGAGAGTCACCTTGTTGACAATTGGCGGACATCTCAGGGGACTATGCATGGCAGGGGCGTCCTGTTCCCTGAGTCAGGCCTAAGCCGACCGCATACCTTAGGTGGTTTTAATTTTAACTAAGTTGCTATAAATTACTCCTCCAGATTTGGGTCTAGGCTTATATAGCCTCGGGGCAGCACACTTTATATAGGCTGGGTGGATGACAACACGAAGGAACCAGCAGAGGGGTGTGTTAAACTGCAGCTCTGCCTGCTGGTCTGAACTCTGGGTGCTTGTCAGGGATTAGTATGGCGAATAAATTGGCCTATGTTCATAGATAAGAGAGATGCACCATCCAAAGTAGGATGGACGCCATCTCTCCGAATCAGACCAGGCCCCAGAAGAAGCTCCAATTGTCTATATAAGCCACGTTGTTATCTAAACACCACCTAGACATCCAGCGATGGAATGAACGCATGTGGCTAAACATGTCGTCACTCGCTAAATTGGGCAGCGGGCCAGAGAAAACTACAGAGTCCAACATTGTTTTAGTGTAGTTGCACACCGAAGCCATGTTAACTTTAGTTAATTCCGAAAAGGCCCTCGTGTGTGATAAATGCAGTAATATCACGGCTGTCTGGGTGGAGCAACATCTGGTGATATGCAGAGGCAAGGTCAATAGTGGAAAAAAAACAGCAGCCCCCCGCAGATTGGCGAGCAGTTCGTCCATGTGTGGTAAGGGGTAGCAGTCACAGACAATTGATTTGTTTGGCTCTCTCAAGTCAACACACATCCAAGGTTTTCCTCCTCCTCGTCTCTGGGTGACAACGATGGGAGAGACCCATGGTGACACATCAATACGCTCAATGATGCCCCTGGCTTGGAGATCCTTAAGCTGCTCAGTAACAGCCTCCCTCACTGAGAAAGGAAGCCTCCTCAGCTTCTGTTGAACTGGAATGGCATGTGGCTTCAGTTGTATTTTGTGCACAAATCCTTTTGCACATCCAACTTCTTGTACCTGAGCCTCAGGAGCAACCAGTGGTGGTGCAACAGGTACTGTTGACTCTGGGTCAGTGGACACATTAGGTTTTGCAGAAGGAATTACTTTTTTACCCTCAATACACATGTGCAGAGCAACAAACAGATTCAACCCAAGCAGAACAGCACCTGACTCAACAACCATAAATGAGCATTTAGCTGAATGTCCTTCATGCGTCACTGTTCCATATAATTGTCCAATGTTGTGCCAACTCAACCAGATTAAGAGATTAATTCAGAGATGTGACAATTAATCCACCTGATGGAAAGGCTTTTGGCCTTTGAGGCCTGACACCCCTTTCCAAAGCCTGCATTTGAGTGACCACATGTTCTTGAAACAAAGGGTAATAAAAGGGCCATTAAAAGGGGGTCTCAATCTGGCCATTGACCCCCCCAAGAACTTGTGCTTGTTTGACTGGAAGTTCGCGTGATGCACTGCTATTGGCTGAGAGCCAGTACCATCCCACATCATCTGCCTCACCATATAAAACTTAAGCGCAAAGACGGTTCGCTCCCTTCGGTGCTTTTCAAGCTCTTCAGTTCGCTTCAACCTCTTCGGCTCTCCTCTTCGGACCTTGAGCTGGCAGCGACGACAGACAATTCCGCAAAGGACACCTCTCCCCCCGTCTACTCGTCCAGAGAAGCCACCGTCGAGCCACACAATCTGTGTGACCTGGTCCCTGGTGAAAGAAAGCTCATTCCAGCTTCTTCACCCTTTCTACCAGTCAACTCCAGCAAATCCTGCAGGCTGCCCTGCCGCTGCTCTGCTGCCCTCCGAATCGAGCCGAGCTCTGGATCAACGGAGATCGAATCCCTTACCGCTCCACCGGGTCAAGAAAGGATTCCTTTAACTAGGCATTTTCTGGGCAGAGAAATAGCTTAGTTGTGTTTGTATAATGTCTATGGATGTTCTGTTTATGTGACAGAAGTCCTGTAATTAGCAGATACTATTACATAGAATTATACGGTATTTATTGATGGGTATTTATTAATAACCGTAACATTTCAAGAAGGTGCTACCTGTTATTAATTCTGCACGTGTGTTAACACACACATTTTTGGGCTCACCTCTGTCCTTTCCTCTCTCTATCTCTCTCTCGCTCTCTTCCACTAAGCGCTTAGCTTAGTAATTAATACTCCACATTTTATACCTCCACGGTGCTAACTAGCGGCTTGCTAGCCTCAGCTAACTAGCCTAGCTGCTAGCCCCACTGCGATGCTAACTGGTTGCTAGGCAACCAGGCTCCCCCCTCTCCTCCTCATTCTCTCTTCCACTTACACGCACACACTCCCTCATTCACACGCTCACACACACGCACACTCACACATATTATCACTTTGTATCTTTTGGTTTGATAAACCGTTATACCAACGTGTTGCTGATTAACTGATGCACTGTGTTAATAAATACATTTTTATTATAAGAGAGAAGTCGTAGTGTCTTTTGTGTATGAACTTGTGGTCACGTGTCTAAGCAATAGCCAGTGCTCAGATCTCATCCTTCCAACACCAGAGCTGTCCCTAGGTAGTTAATGTTACAGAATATTGACTGTTTAGTAGATAAACTCTGTTCAAGACTGATAACTTTTACAAGTTTGGTCATATTATAGTTTCCCTGAACTCATCAGGGTGGTGTCCCAAAAAATAATATTTAATATTAATTAGTAACTTATTTAATAATTGATAATTATATCCATAATTATCGGTTATTACTATTTTTGACCAATTCGCTCTTCAGCCCACAACACCAATAACGTGTTGGGGTTTTTTTTATTTGAGTATGTGCACATGGTCACAGTAAGCTCAGCAAGTTCACATTTAGGAAAGAGGTTCTGGTATAGTCTCACAGGAAGAATAGAAACAGATGAGCCTGTATCAACAATTAGCTCAATCTCATGAGAATGTCCATTAGCATCAACATGTACAGTACAGAGAATCTTATCCTGCACAGCATAATTCATGTAAAGCACAGTCAGTTCATTTATCAGTACCTCAAACACCTCTTTTTGGCCAGACCGACAAACTTTGGGCGTTACATAGTCCGGTCTCGATCTGCAAGGCTGATGTCGCAGCCTTAGCCAGGGTCAGGTCTGATTCCAGCAGCAGTCTGTCCCGTATGCGTGTACTGGCAACACGTTCTGTCAGTTGATCACGAAGCATCTGCTCCTCCATGTCTCCAAACTCACAAGCAGCAGCGATTTGGCGTAGTGCAGCCAGAAACTCGTTTACCATCTCATCCGGTCTATGTGCTCTCTGATGAAATTTGTGATGTTCCGCTATCACGTTAACTTTGTGAACGAAGTGCTTTTTCAGTCCCTCCACAGCGGCAGCGTAAGTGTCCCCTGTATCCGGCAAGGCATAAAACAGTCTCTGTCCCTCCGTGCCAAGTGCATGGAGAAGAACGGCGCATCTTTTAGCATCAGGCCAGCTATCCCCCGTAGCATCAATAACTAGCATGTAGTTCTCAAACATCTTCAACCACATAGTAAAAGCGATAGCAGGCTCACCTGGGCATGGCATGAAAGGTGCAGGCAAGGGCACGGAAACGGCCATCCTCATCGTCAAAATGTAGTGTTCAGTATTTATAAATTAAAAGAACTTCTGTGTGCCTCAGTCTACGTGCTTTATTCACTCTTCTCATCTCCAATGCAACACATTCCTGCATTGCCCCCATGTTCACATCTGCATGATAGCATGACACAACAAATATGCATGTGGTCTCATTGCTAATACTAATTGCACATTAGACATAAAGTGAACTCAAGTCATGCAGCAGCCCACAATGAACCAGCCAGCTACCTTCCCTCAAAGGGGTATCAGCCTAACCCCCAGGTCCCCACCAGCTATGCTGTCACCAGTGCCCCAAGCACCCATTTCAAGTCCCTTAACACCACACACCATGAACAATATAAAGCCCCCTACAGCCGAGCAGACCCCCCAAGGCACAGAGTCCGAAAAAATTCCCCAGTTGCAAATGTCACAAGCAGCTGCCCACCACGCTCATGTTCCCCTGCACTCACCTGCCATCAGTGCATGGGGCCCCACTACAACTGCACCCACTTCCCTGAATGTTGCCAGTGCAGCCTTCAACTACACACCTACTCCCCACACCCAAGCCCCACTGTATTTAAAGCAGCCTACTTCAGTCCCTCAAGTCAGCATGTACCCTGATGCAGTCCCCCAACACACCCTTCTGCCTCCACCCCCCTTCCAGCACCTGCATGCACCTCTGAATGCCCCTGTCAGAACCACAGCCACCCCAAGCTTCCCGCTGGCAGCCTATGGCGGTTTCCTGCAGACCCACCAGGTGAAGAATGTTCAAGTTTTCACTGGTAACGCTGACAGCAAGATGCTTATAGAGGACTGGATTCGAGACATGCAATATCTCCTGGAGGCAATAGAGCTTCCCCCCCACCTCCGCTTCTCCACTGTGGTACGTCACCTGAGTGGTGAAGCCAGAAAACTGATCCTGAATCTACCCCCCCCCCCCCATAACCAAACCCCTGAGAAAGCATTCGAGGAACTGAGGGCAGAGTATGGTGACACACAAGGCTCCTTGAACCACTCACAGACTTTTATGAGCGTGGCCAGATGCCAGGTGAGTCTGCCTGCTATTATCCAATAGCGCTGGAGGCAACACTGCGAGCAGTAGAAGAGACCCAAAGAGGCAGCAAGCCTTTCCCTGACCGTGACAGTAAACTCACCCGACAGTTTCTAAGAGGAATAAATGACGAGGAGGTGTACACAAGGATTGCCCCAATGAAACCTCGGCTTCAAGATGAGCTCAGAAATCTGGCAAAGGAAACAAGAAAGTTCCAGTCACCAAACAAATCCAAGAAGACATACGCTCAGGTCGAGGTTGCATCCGAGTGTAATTTAAATATGAAGACAGAGAAACTTAAACATGCATCAGAGTGGTCAGAGTTAACAGAGCTGGTCAAGAAATTAGCCCTTTGCCAAGAGGAGCAGATGGCTAAGCTGACACACCTTGAAGCGAAAATTTCTACCCCCTTCTTTGCCCATGGTCCCCCACCAAGAGTCCGGCCACCCCCCGAACCAACAACCCAGAATTCAGCTGTCACATGCCACCGGTGTGGGAAGCAAGGACACATAGCCCGGATGTGCAGAGCAGTGTTCCCAGATCACAATCAGACAGGGGCTCACCAACTCCATTCTATGACTCCTGCAGAAGGAACCGCACCTCACTCAGCTCGGCCTTTAAACGGCTAGAGCCCATGGTCGCCGGGGCAACTATGGGCGAGCAGCAAGACCCCCCAAACCAGGTGGGCGAGATTGGCGATAGAGAAGAGGACACCCCTATAGTGGGCCCCAGAAATGAGGGGGAGGTGGAAGTCAATGGGATGAAATACAGAGCACTAATTGACTCTGGCTCTCAGATAACCAGTATTACTCACAAATACTGGCGCAACTACCCCATCCTCCAGAAACAAAGACTCCAGCCCTCTAAAATTCCCATTGAAGGTGCAGCTGGTCAAAGTGTACTTTACCATGGTGTCCTTCACATCAACTTGACTGTGTTGGGCAAAGAGTTTGAGAATGTGCCCGCTTTTGTTGTAACTGATTCGGAGTATCGCTCCTTTGTCCCTCTGCTGGTGGGCACTAATGTCCTCCGTGCCTCCAGAAGCCATCTCCAAGCAACGTTTGGCCAGCAGTTTCTCCACCGGGTCAAGCAGAGCCATCCAGAGTGGTACACCTCTCTGCTGGAAGTTGGGAGCACTGAACTTCATGACGTGGTGGGCCCTGCTGTGTACACTGGCCGCAAAGTACGCATTCCAGGAAAAGAGATGGATCTCCTGTGCAAGATAAAGGCTGGCCCACAAAGAAAGTCTTACACTGCAATGATTGAAGGCCACTCCTTCCTGCAGCTCCCCCAAGACCTCTTAGTCGCCAAAATCCTTGCGGATGTAAAGAGAGGATGTGCCCCTGTAAGAGTGATGAACCTGTCCCAGCATGCTATTACCATCAAGCCACACACACACATCTGGCCAAAGTGTCCCTGGTGAACAGCGTGGTGGATTTTTCAGACAAAAAGCAGGGCCAATGTCATGAGGGTGGGGGCGAGGAGGTGTGCATGAGTCTGGACCAGGTCGTGGCGAGTTGTGGAGTGGACCTAAGTGAAGCAGCAGTCGAGAATGAGCGCCAGCGCTCCCTCCTTAAAGACCTGGTGGAGAGGAATATAAATGTGTTCTCCCAGCATCCCATGGATTATGGCCATACAAAAACAGTGCAGCACGAAATCCCTCTGGTTGACGCCAAGCCTTTTCGGCTCCCTTATCATAAGATCCCCCCATCACAGTGGCAAGATGTGAGACAGCTGTTGATTGAGATGGAGGCTGCAGGAGTCATCAGGCCCAGTAAGAGTCCGTATGCTTCACCTGTAGTGGTTGTGACCAAGAAAGACGGCTCTTCAAGGTTATGTATTGACTACAGAAAGTTAAACTCCTACAGCACAAGAGACGCTTTCCCCCTGCCCAGAATAGAAGAGGCCCTGGAAGCTCTGGGGCAAGCAATGTTTTTCTCTACACTGGACCTCACGTCAGGTTACTGGCAGGTGGAGGTGGCGGAGCATGACAAGCACAAAATGGCATTCAGCACACCGATGGGGCTGTTCGAGGCTAATAGGATGCCTTTTGGACTGCAGAACGCACCCTCAACCTTTCAAAGACTCATGATATGCTGTTTTGGAGATCTGAACTTCACACACCTGTTGATTTACCTGGATGACATCATCATATTTTCTAAAACCTTTGATAAGCATCTAGAGAGACTGCAGCTGGTGTTTGATCGTCTCCAGGAGCATGGCTTGAAGTTGAAGCTGTCCAAATGTCAACTGATGAGACAGGAGGTGCAGTATCTGGGTCACTTGGTGTCTGCTGAAGGAGTCCGGACAGACCCAGAGAAGATCAGCAGGGTTAAAGGCTGGGCGAGACCCACAAACCGCAAGGAAGTGCTGCAATTCCTGGGGTTTGCTGGGTATTACCGGCGTTATGTAAGTGGATACTCTGCCCTGGCTGCTCCCTTATACCGCCTCACTGCTGGTGACCCGAGGAAGAAAAAGAGGGGTGGGAAGAAAAGCCCGGCACCTGACCCACCTTTTTTGTGGACTGATGATTGTGAGGAGGCTTTCCAGACCCTGAAAGAAAGGCTGACCACCGCTCCAGTGTTGGGCTATCCTGATTACAGCCTGCCATTTGTCCTTCAGACAGACGCATCAGGAGAGGGACTCGGCGCCATCTTGGTTCAGGTCCAGGCTGGGGCAGAGAGGGTCATAGCCTTCGCCAGCAGAGGAGTCCAGCTGAGACAAGGTACCCTGTACACAAACTCGAGTTTCTTGCTTTAAAGTGGGCGGTGACGGACAAATTCTATGACCACCACTATGGGCGTAGATTCTCAGTCATGACAGATAATAACCCACTCAAGTATGTCATGTCTTCTGCGAAGCTGGATGCTACAGGCCAGCGGTGGGTGTCTCAGCTGGCTGCCTTTGATTTTGACGTCCAGTACAGGAGAAGCCAGAGCAATGCTAACGCAGACGCCCTCTCTCGTATTTCCAACCAGGAGGTCACCGAGGTCCTGCAGACATGCCCTCAGCAGGTGAGGCCCATTGAGCCCAGGGGTGGTGTGGAACAGCACACACAGGACCCAATAAGCCCCACAAACCAGAGCACGTCTGCCTCAGAGAAACCCCAGTCTGAACCCCCTAGACCCACTGAGCCTTATGTAGATGTGGGGATGGAGTCACTGCCGGCCATGACGAAGCAGGAGATCCGTGCAAGCCAGAAGGAAGATCCTGTCATAGGCCCTGTCCTGCACTACACGAGTATGAACCAGAAACCAAGCCACAGTGAGAGGATCAGCGGTGGCTGGCAGGTGCGCCTTCTCTTAAAGGAGTGGAAGAGGTTAATGATTAGAGATGGTATTGCCATCATCCGAGACAGCCAAAGGGGAGTCATGGAGCAGCTAGTACTGCCAGAGAAACTGCATGAATCAGTCAAGATGGCACTTCACAATGACTCAGGGCACTTAGGTTTTGAGAGGACTGTGCAGCTGTTTCGAGAGAGATTTCATTGGCCACGGATGTTCCAGGAGATCAAGGCCTGGTGTGAGCAGTCTGAAAGGTGCTGCCTGAGAAAGACTCCAACAGCAGGTGTCAGGGCACCTCTGGTCAGCATTCACAGCAGTGCCCCCATGGAGCTTGTATGTGTGGATTTCCTGACCCTAGAGAGGTCAAAGGGCGGCATGGAAAATGTCCTCATCGTCACTGATCACTTCTCACGCTATGCACAGGCATACCCCACTAAAGACCAAAAGGCCAGTACTGTAGCTAGAGTGCTGTGGAGAAACTTTTTCTGTCGCTTTGGTTTCCCGGTAAAATTGCATGCGGACCAATTTTGAAAGTGCTGTTGTGAAGGAGCTTTGTAAGTGTATTGGCATCACTAAGACCCACACCACTCCCTACCACCCCCAGGGCAACGGGACCACGGAAAGGTTTAACCGCACCCTCATGAACATGCTTGGGAAGTTGGAGCCTCACCTGAAGCCGCGGTGGCATGAATTTGTCGATGCAATGACTCACGCCTAAAACTGCACACGTCACGACTCTACTGGTTACACGCCATACTACCTGATGTTTGGCAGGCATCCGAGGCTCCCTGTTGACCTGATTTTCAGGCTCCAGACCAACACTGAGCTGTGTGAATACAGTGAGTTTGTCCAGACTCTGCACGATTGTCTGTCACAGGCCTATGCCCATGCTAATCAGACCTCTCATCAAGCCAAGGGACAACAAAAAAAATATTATGATCAGAGAGCTAAGAGTCAAGTTTTTCAGCCAGGTGACAGAGTCCTGGTGAAAGTGTGTCATGTGGAGGGGCGGCAGAAACTGCGAGACAAGTGGGAGCCTCATCCATATGTCGTGGTGAAGAAGCAGCCCTGCATACCTGTGTATGTGGTGAGACCAGAACACAGCAATACAGAGAGAGTGGTCCACCGCAATCTCCTTACACAGTGTATGTTTCTTCCTGTGGAGCAGTTGGGTGAGGAGACAAGAGGAGAGATCGAGCCAGATGCAGAAGAGGATTTGAGGATGGAGGATACAGAGGACATGGGAGAGCAGGCCGATGAAGTGACAATACTGGGGGAGGAGCCAGATCGGATAGAGGACCTGGAAGTGGAAAACATGGAGGAAAATGTGGAGATGTGTGTACCTGGGACAATAAATGGACACCGTGAACACACAGAACTGGAGGCAGTGGATACGGGGATAGAACCAGTGAGTGGAGGTGAGGAGGGACATGTGACCACCAGGGATTCCAGTCTGCCTTCCAGACCCACTGTTTCGAGGAGGAATGTGCCGAGAAATCGACGTCCCCCAAAGAAGCTGTCCTGTGAGTTGCGAGCTGTGGAGCCAGAAGAGGATCAGCAGAAGATAGATAGAGGATGGAAGTTGTGGCAGAGGGCCAAAGCAAGAAGAGCAGTAGGACACACATAATGTTAATTTTTGCTGTTCTCTTTGTTTATGTTTAATATGTGGTCTTTATTTTATTTATTTTGTTCTGATGACTGAGACGCCATCAATTAAAGAAGAGGTGGATGTAGGGCAGTTACCTAATTATGCCCATAGAGGGCAGCTGTATTGTTTTTGTACTCAGCAGTTATGGCCGTTCGTCCTTGTGGGCCACCGTAGTTTTAGGTATTTGCCTGCGCGAGCACCATCTTGGGTTAATACCCCTATTTCTGCTGTAAGGTATAATAAATGGCGTTGGTCTGAGCCATAAACCTAACGACTGCCCTGCGTCCGACTTGTCCCTCCACCACACCCCCATCCAATCATATCACAACGCAGAGTCCGGGTGTGGAGTGGCACAGCTCCCCGCGCAGGTTGGGTTACATATACATACTGTATTTCAACAGTTTATCAAAAGACTATCCTTTCTGCATGTGGTAAAGAAAAAACACACAGTGTTGGCCGCAGGTGGTAGCTCGGCGACTTTGAACCTGCTTTTTGGAATAAGACACAATTATAGAGTTATTCCACAAAAATGTGTTTATCTCGGGGGCAAAAATATCATGTGTATTTCCAAAACTATCGAAAAAACATTTGTTCTTGTCCTCTGTGATGAGGATCTAGCCAGTGCTCTCCGGGCACGTGTGACGGATTTCTGTTAACAATTGTCGTTGCAGGAAGCCGTGTAATTTTTCTTTTTGGGAGCTCATCGCATGCCAATACAGCGAGAAAACACCGGTCTCTCCTTGCTATTTTTTTTAACAACTCCATCAACTTGGCAGTGGTCATGATTCTCAGTAGTAGTCAAGCAGCACCTGTCTTCTGTTTGATATCTCATTGACTGAATCAGACACTGAATAACAAATGAGGTTGACAGTTCTGGCAAGGGGGGTTTCTGAATCGCACCATCGCACATTTCCACCGTGGCCCTCATCAGGCACCAGGTTGAAACAAAACAGGGTGTAGCCAGACCCAAATTCAGTTCTGTTTATGGCAAGTGACCTGTCCTTTAGGTGTCATCCCGAAGTTTGAAAAAGTTGAAAGTACTCTCTGGCATAATGACCATTTGGGAAATGTGGTTGAAATGGTTTTGACGGGTAGGGTGTCCCATCAATGTACAGACTAATAAACTCAGTGTTGTAATTCTGAAAATTAAATGGGTTCCTGATATATGACCCTGTGTAAACTTCGTTATCAACAAAGCCTATAATAACAAAATTCGGAACCTGTCCATTGTAAAGGTTTTCCTGATTGCAGACTCCAATTCCCTGAGGGATGGAAAATGTCTTTAAAGCCACTCTGTTGATTGCGTATTTTACATTTGTGTGCTGTAACATCCTGCTGTGGGCTAGTCTAAAAGCGGGAGATGGAGACTTTTTTTTACAAATACGCTGGCTGACACAATTTGGGCTTTATTCAGCACGTCATCAGACAAAACTGGTCCATAGAGCGCATAAACTTAAAAGAAATGTCAGTTCCATTGAGCATAAGTTTCTCTTGAAAAAACAAATCTGCATGGATCGGGGCTATGAGCTCAACAATTGTACTGTTGACAGTAAACGCTCCTCTGTATACAAGTCCATAATAAGGACCTGTCACAGATGTGTCGTCCATATGATTATGCGCGTCTTTACGAAATAACACTTTGCCAAACTTTCCCTGTTATAATTGATTATACATTCAATTATTCCCCGGTATGGGTATGTGTTGGAGCTCTGTGTGATCAACCTATCACCTATTTTTACGACAACTTGTGAGAATAAACTGTATCCAGGGTAGTTAATCAAGCCCACATCAGACTGGCCATATATAGGCGTACCGTCCGGATTTTGGATCCGCACTTCCACGAAGAGATACCAGTCATTCAAATCCAGGTAATCCTTGCCGCACACCGAAATATAAAACTCCAAGGGTCCTGTGTCTGTGATAGCTGAGACAGGAGTAATTTGCATATTTGAAGATTTCTCAATAGATGTCTCTGTGTATGGAACTGAGAACAGATCGAGCTCAGTTTTCACACACTCTCCCGACTGGCTATGAATCAGTGACATTTTGTTAAAATATATCTCTTATCAGCGGTCTGCCACGAGTTGCAGATGCTCTTCTCCTCTTGGCTGTTGTCGTCTTTCTGGAACAATCCGATGTTTTATTTCTTTTCTTTTTTTGTGGGGCGGAGATACTTTGTCTTGGTCGTTCGGTGCGTACAATAAGACCATTTCCTTCCTTTCGCCCCGACATGCTACTTTTCGCTATGTTTGAAACCACATCTCCACAATGATAGTGGCTGCTGTCTTTAAATGAGGCTTTGCTATATTTAAACCCCTCCTCAACAAGGGCAGAGCCATCCTGAATAAACTGCGAAACATTCCACCCAGACCGTTACCATATTGAGTGCTCGTTCCTATGAACACTGGCATCGTGCCGCCTGCGTGGTTCATGTAATATGACATATATCTCCCGTCGTCACTGACATGAGGGGTGTACATAGCGGTATCCATTTTTTTTTTAAACTTGTTCTTTGCGGGTCTAAAGTGTAGTTTCACGATCACCTTCCCATACATAAACAGGATGTGCTCGTTTTGATCGTTTTTAAATGATATCTCTATGTGGTCTATAACAGATTTGGAGAGCGACATGTAGTGTGGCTTGTCAAAAGTCAATGTGGGCATGTGCCTGTGCTCGTCAGATACATATATACACTGCAAGAGTGGAACGTGGCTGTCATGACCAGCTGGTAATCCACAATATCGCTATAAATAAAAAATATTGTATCGTCCACCATGAATGTCTGCTGGATGGGGGGCTATGTGTTTCTTTGAAACAGCCGGTGAAAAAATCTCAAACTCCTCGTCAGGGATAAAACCCAGTATTTCAGCTAGTCGCCTTCTCAGCGTGACGGTAGTATTTTGAAAGGAGCCATCTTGCAGTTTGTTTGTAATTGATTTAAACCATCCTATGTAAATCCTATTGATGATGTTGTACGCAAAGTGTATGAGTCCATATGCAGTGTACATGTTGAGCTTTGCATTAATCTCATTTAAAATTTGGGAGACTGAATCATAATATCCCACAGTTAGAAGAAGGTCTTTCTTTTCCACAACCTTTGTCCTATGATTAGTTGTGGTCACAGAGATGCGGGTGTCGGAAGCGGGGAAACTTGACGAAATCCTGGGGTATTGGACTTCGTAACACTCACTTTGTATGGTTCATTTAAAACAACAGGTCTAGCCAGTTTTGTCCTGTAGTTCCATATCTTTTTATAAGGATAAACATGCGATGACGCATTACTTGGTAACGTGGTGTTAAAGCCATTCTTTTCATCCATCTCCTACCGTGTCAAAATGCCAAGTGATTGACAAGGCGCTAGGGCTCTGACGTTTATGAAACATCGACAATATCACTGGCAGCAATCCAACTATTCAATTTGTCAGGCCACCCCAACCACTTTACCAGGACTAAGTTTCTACCCGCCTCTTTCTTCCTGTCCAGTATTTCGTCAATTTTAAAACATTTGTTTATATCCACTATCACATACTGCAACTCCTGTGCATAAAATGTTCCTTTAACCTGCTCTCCCACCATATCTGTTAATCTGTACATGGGCAGGTCTCTGGCCACGCATTCTGTCACAGTAAAATATTCATCTGTAAAAGTCTGTTCATAGCCCTTTCTAAACACACTGCGCAGCTTTGATATTCGCACAGTATCCCCTACCTTATATTTAAAATCTGCAATTCTGGAATTCGGGGATGTTTTGTACAAGTTGTGAAAGACTATGGCCTCATTTTCACTGTTCACATCACAAGGAGCCATTTTAATTGATCTGTGAAAAGATTTGTTTTACGCATCAACCAGCTCCTGGATCACATCCACATATTGCCTCAAATTGACAGATGTTAAATACCTCCACATGCTTGTCTTTCATGTTCTGTTAAACCGCTCCACCACGCTAGCCTTGGTCTCATTCAGGGTGGAAAAATGGACGATGTTATGCATCTTTATCAGCCGCTGAAAGTGTTTGTTATAAAACTCTGTTCCCGGATCCGTCTGAAGTTTTACAGGAACCCGCCCTTTACTCAAAATGTCATTAAACGCCTTTGTCATAGAAACCCCGTTTTTAGTTTTTAGACACCGGACCCACGCGTGTTTACTGAACACATCTATGCATGTCAGCAAATATCGCACATTGTCATTGTCTTCAGAATACTCGCCCATATCAACCAGATCTGCTTGAAATTGCTTGTCAATACTACTGACCAGTACTCTATTTCTGCGAGTGCATTTAGCAGCTCTGGCATGTAGTGTGTATGCATCCTGATCCCACTAAAAAAGTTTTGACTGTGTCTAAGTCTGGGGTAGTAGCCCCAAACTCCCTAGCTGCCTTGCGCAGACTGTTTACACAACGAACACCCCCTGGGTGTGCAGGATCATAATAAATATTGTGCAGTATGGTGTTCATTGCCTAGCCAGGTCACAAATGAGGAAGTGTTGGGTTAAACAACGTGGTTTTATTTTTAAAATCCACACACAAAGATAAAATCTAAAGAAAGATATTTAGAATAATAATAATGAAAGAGTGAATGCTAGTTAGAAGAAAGACATTAAAAAAATAATAAAAAGAGTGAAAACCATTTTACATCTGCAAATCAGAACAATTTTTAAGCAAGTAATGGTTTGGGTTGCCAAGTGTGTGAGATCATCATCAGATCACCAAATAACGGCCAGAAGTTTCCATGCTCGCTGACTTTGTCGCTCTGCTCATTGAGTTTGGCCATCAAGTCGCCACCCTGCACCAATTCATCCAATATAAACTCCACTGCTCCTGCAATTTTCACAGGGTCACCAAGTATGTGTTTCAGAAACAGGTAATTTCTGATTGTTGTCATGAAATTGTCGTTCCACAATTTTTTTTCTTAAATGTGGTAAGGCAGTGTGGAACTCCAAGCCACTTTTTGATGGAGGTTGTGACTCCTTTTTCCAGCCTCTCTAAAGTAGAGATGGGGACCTCATAAACCGCCAGGGGCCACAACGCACAAGGTAGCAAACCAAATTGGAAGCACCAAGTTTTCAGCTTCCTGGGGAGTTAGTTGGGTTGGGAGTTGGGTGTGGTCAATAGACCGCAGGCCAGCATTGATGTCCTTGCACAGTTGTTTCACCTGGTCTCTATTTTTCAGGCTTGCATTGTAGCACCTTCCAAGGCTTTTGACAGGCTGCTCAGACACCGTGGGGATTGGGTCGTCACTAATGAAGAACTGCAAGTCAGCAAGCACTCCCTGCACAACTGAGATGCAGCGTGACTTTGATGGTTTGATCTTCATGTGGGCCCAGCCGATGTTCTCCTCAAGCTTTCTGAGCAGTCTCCTGGTGCATGGGACGGTGGTAGTCAAGATAGTGATGTCGTCCATGTAGGCTCTGAGGGGAGGGAGGCGTACGCAGGTGCCAAGTCTTTGTCCCCCTACAACCCATTTTGAGGCTCGAATGATGATCTCCATCGCCATGGTGAACGCCAAGAGAGAGACTGTGCATCCGGCCATGATACCTACTTTCAGGCACTGCCATGAGGTGGTAAATTCAGGAGTTGTGAAGCAAAACTGCAAGTCCTGAAAGTAGGATTTGACCACGGTTGCGATTAGTGTCCGGGATGTTGAAGAATTTTAAGGCAGACCAGAGGAGCTCATGGGGGACAGAACCGAAGGAGTTGGCAAGGTCCAGGAAGATCACATGGAGGTCCCCTTTCTCCTGCTTTGTCCTCTGGATCTGGTGCCAGATCATGCTGGCCTGTTCTAGGCAACCAGAGAAGCCTGGTATACCTGCTTTCTGTACAGATGTATCAATGATCTTATTTCTTCGCAGATACTCAGTGATCCTCTATGCAATGACACCAAAGAAGACCTTGCCCTCCACGTTGACCAGGGAGATTGGGCGGAACTGGCTGATGTCCGTTGCGTCCTTCTCCTTTGGGATAAAGACCCCACCAGCCCTGCACCATGCTTTAGGTATGGTCCTCTTCTGCCATACTATCCTCATAAGGCTTCAAAGAAACCTTCAAACGTCTGGTGCATTTTTGTACACTTAACTGTAAGAGACTCCGTTTGGCCCAGGAGCCGATGCTGTTCTTGCTCGATGAACAATTTTCTCCACCTCTTTCCAGGCTGGGGGTCAGTCTCAAATTGATGTTCTGGGGGATTGATTGGTGGAATGTCTGAGGGTATGGTCAGGCTTTCAAAATGCTTTAGATCAGAGTGTGTTGTTCTCTAATGCTCCTCCAGGTCACTCTTTGTTGTTTTAAGCACCCCACTTTTTTCCTTGGTGAAGAGAGTCTTTAGGAACTTGAAGGGATCCTTATTTATTATCCTTATCCGTGTTCTTGTTTGTTCTTTCTTCCTTCTTTGCTTCCGTAAATTCTCTGCTCTGCGGAGGGATGCTAGACGGATTTTAATGTCAGCTTGGAGAGTGTTTTAGGCCCCTGTCTCTCTTCCCTCAAGCACTTTTTCCTTCCCTGGTGGATCCTCAACCCGCGGAGTGATGTTACTTTCTTCCATCCACAGGCACATACCTGCAGTTTGTGGTCTGCTGTTGTGTCAGTAGTCATGCTGATAGCTGCGGTACTGTACTGCGCTGCGGTACTGTACTGCGCTGTCTTTACTTGTAGTCATTTCTGGTGTAGTCTTTACCATGTTGTCAGCCGATGAGTCTTCAAGCTCTGTATGATTCAGACTAGGGCTGCACGATATTGGAAAAAACTTCCATTGCAATTTTTTCTTACCCTGCTGTATATATTGCGATATTAAAAAATACAGGAATTTTCACCAGACGACCTGATAGTGCATGTTATGCTGCAATGCTGCCATCTAACAATGAGTGACAAACAGGTTAAATATTTCACCTTTTACTCAACAATTTAAAACAATTGAAACAGCAAAACTCAACATCTTTCTTTTTATCAAAAATGAAGAAAATAAATAAATAAGAGCAGCTCTGTATCAGATTTCTGAGTGGTAGTAGAAAATAAGTAAACATGCTTTAACAAAACAATAACAAAAATAAATAAATAAAGTAAGAGCAGCTTTGAATCTTTTTTTTTTTATCTAGAGAACAGGTCAACACAGCTGAGCCAAGGCGCTCACACTCGTTATTTTGCTACTCACCTACACAGTAATTTGATGGCCGTGTGTGTGTGTGTGTTTCACTCAAGTTTTGAGGTTTTCGGCCAAGAATACCAGTCTATCTACCAAATAACAAAATATTTAACCTGTTTGTCACTCATTGGTAGATGGCAGTCTATCTACCATTTCAGGTTTTAAAGAGGAGTGCTGGCAAGTGACAATGTTGCCACTTACACTGAAAAGCCTCTGACGGGGAGCTTGTTGCGGGAATGCAGAGATACTTGTGGGCAAGCTTGGTAAGATGTGGAAAGTTCACTTGGTGTTTTTTCCACCAAGTAAGTGGATCGTCCTCTTTGTCTATGGAAGCTGTTAGCAGATAGTTGTTAAGCTCTGCTTCCACAGCATCCTTGAGTGGTGGAGAGGAATCACCTGCTTCTACACCCCTGCTCCCTTTTTCTTTGAAAAAACTGCCCAAGGACCTCTTAGCTCTCTTTTCCTGGGGTGTGGCAGCTGCCTTGCGTTCGACCTCAGAGCTGCAGTGGGGTGTCTCCTGGGTCTCCATCATCTCCGCTGTCACTCTGGCAGTGACTTGGGACTTCTTGTCTGCACTGACAAAATCCATCTTGAACCTGGGGTCCAAACGAGAAGCTATATCAAGCAGCTCCTGAGTAGGTTCATCCTCATATTTCTCTTTGATGTAGTTCAACATCTTATCCTTCATCTTCTTTGTTAGCTCTGTGTCTTCCTCCTGCACAGCCAGGATCGAGTTATTTAAGAGGTGAAGAACAGGCTTCACATAGGACACACTGACATATAGTTGTCTCCTGAAAGTGCATCAGTAAACTCCAACACTGGGCCCAGTGACCTGCTGACAGATTCAAGGACATTGATATCTTGTTTAAGTTGAAATTAAATGGCGCATCTTCTTGTCCACAGACAAGACCTGTGTTATGGCCTTCTGCTGCTCCAGTATCCTACTGATCATCATCTGTTGACAGTCCCATCTTATCTGGCATTCTGATAGGAGGGAATGAGTGGGTAGATTGAGGTCCGTCTGGGCTTTTTGAGGAGCACTTCTGGCCTTCCAGCTGTGAGAGAAGTGACCGGTGAGCTTCTTGCACATCCCCACAGTACGCTCAATACGTCCATCTTGTTTGACTGCACTTCCTATGGTATAATAAAAACAATAAACATTTATCATTTCATACAGCCTATATTTTGAATAATAACATGCTCATGTTTTCTAACTTGTAAAGCTATGGTATTTAAACATGAATTGCATCACTTTTGCATGTTGTGTTACATATTATTAAAATGAAATTAATTCATTCAATTCTACAGTTCTACAATTTCATTTAGCAGACGCTTTTGTCCAAAGCGACGTACAACACAAGCAAGAATTCAGACTTAAGGAAAAACCCATAGTAAGCGCAAAAGTGCTACAGTTGTGATTTGGTCACAGGTATTGCCATCTAGTGGCAGAAGAAGTGTCTGGCTAGAGATTTAGAGCAGCGCTGGGCTGGAAGCACCAGGCGTCTTTCGCCTGCAGAGCCACTGCTTCTGTCATCTCCATTGCAATGTTCTCACTTGTGCGATCCTCCGGGAAATATGCTGTTTGCAAACAGCAACTTCTGAGTTGGAACTCCTGATCGATGAAGTGGACAGTCAGACTAATGTGGGGCTCTGTTGTCCGACTGGACCACAAGCCTGTTGTCACTGCATAGTACTCCACATCTGACAGCTCCGTTTGAACTTCTGCCTTGCATTTGTTGGACAGCTCCAGGATGGCAACTTGAGAAAAAAAGCTGCGTGACGGTAAAACATACCGTTTGTCAAGCGAGCTGATCATTTTTTGAAAGCCATCTTTTGTATAAATGGGTACCATGTCTTTGGCCAGGTGAAACGTGATAGCATCCGTTATTTCCTTCTGCCGTTTTGAGCCTTTCTCATATGGTGGAACACTTGCAAAGGTTTCCAAAATAGTGTTTTGTTTTCCGGTCAGGCTTTGCATTCTTCATAGTGAGCTGTGTGATGCTGACCTAAGTGGTCAAACAATTGGTTGTGTTACCTTTCATCGTAGCAACAGCTGCAGGACACTGTAGACAAAGAATGCGTGTTTGGTCAACATCATCCTTCTTGCAGCTGAAATAATTCCAGATGTGCGATGTCAACTTTCTTTTTGGAACCAAGTCCTCCTTTTCTTCCTCTGGTGGTTTGTCGCTCATTTTTCTGTTCACCGACACTGCTCTGGGTGTGGGTCAGGTTGTCTGCTCCCACAAAGAGTAAGAACCAATGTGATTGGTGCAGGGATCCATCAATGACATAATGTGATTGCTGCACATGCAGATGCTGAATGTGCAGCGATCCACCAATCACATTAAATGAAATTAAATGAGGCCTCTAACATAGCACGCTCTTGCAATGTGACTATCACGCACATGTACATCGCAATGAAGATGCTCAAACAATATATCGTGCAGCCCGAATTCAGACCCTGATGAACAGTGCCATTGGGACATATAGGGTAATATGTCATAAAAATGAGCCCAATCATGAATAGACATGCCATTCACGGCACTGACCCTGAACGAGTCCACGCGCATATCGCTTACACTCAGATAAACTTTACCATCTACATATTTAACTTCATACACATACCGAAAAACCCCTGCAACAGTCTCCTCACATTTTAGCGTTACGCTCTCATCTACCCGCTTCTTTTTGCGTTTTGGATTGGCATGGTCTACAATGCTGCTCAGACATACCCTCAAGAACAAGACTGGAATCCAATTCTCCGTCGGGATGTATAGCCATTCTGATGAGTCACCTTTCTGGTACCGATAAAATGTTGGTCTGGTCTGATCATGTTGTTTGGGGTGATGCTGGTGAAATGAGCGATGCGCCATGTCTCTTATACCTTCATTCTAGGGTCCATGGGCTGGGCTTGTGTCCTCATAGGCTGACCAGCATATGGGGGTGTTGCTTTCAATCTGATACAGAACACCTCTTCCTACTCCTCTTTTACTTTTAAAGTTTTAACAATCCCACAAACACCTTGGGCATCATAAAAAAAACACTACGGAAATAGCACTACGTGTAAAAAAAAAAAAAGTTTTATTTATGTTATGACCCTGTGGTCATGTGTGTTGTGGTGTGTATTTTATTGTTGTGTCCCCACCACTAGGTGTCATTCCAGGTGCTGTTCCTGTGCTGCTGGTTCTTCTCGCCTGTGGGTGGTGCTAATGCCCTGGTCTCTGCTTCCTGTGTCCAGAAGAAGGGCACTATAAAATAGCCACCAGCCTGGTGAGCCTTCCTCTCCTCTTCAGTCCTGCTCCCAACAGCACCAGGCCTTATTATATGACATTGCTTGTTTACTGGTTCTCCTTTGTTACTGAAACTTTCAGTTCGCAGTTCAGTTTGTTTGTAGGGGTGAGAGGCTCTTATGTTTGTGGTTTGTTTTCTCTTGTTTATGTTTGGGGAGTTAGGTAAGATACCTGTCTTTTTTTTTTTCGTTATTCTTTAGTTTAGACAAGTCAGACCCTACTGCCGTAGATGGTTTTGTTTGTTGTTTTGATCTCACCCTGAAGCTACGTTAACCTCTTATTGAAGAAAAAATACACATTGGTTTGGACTGCATTGCTGTGACTCTGGCTGTTGTTGGGAGTGGGAAAAGAGGGGAGCGTTCATGTTGCTATGGGTCTCCTAGACTGGACGAAACATTTATCACACCAGAGCACACAGGGAAAAAACACAGCAGTCAGAGTAATCAAATTCATACATACAACACTGTAGCTACACCTAATTAGAATACCAAGTGTTTGAGATCATGCATTGTTCAACATAAATGTTCCAGTAGTGGTCACCTACCTGTATACTTTCAAAATAGTCATCAATCACTTTTGTTGCCACACCTGGTTGCGCTAGTGTCGCCCACAGTGTCAAAGCAGCACCTGCGATTTTAGCAGGACTGATGAGCATGTGTGTCAGAAACAGGTCATTTCTAATTGTGCAGATGAAGTTTCTATTCCAAAGCTTGCATTGCATGTTTTCATAATTTCTTTCAAAATGATCATCCGGTATTTCTTCCCTACATGTGTGGTTGCTCTCGCATGAATGCTTCACCTGGCAGCCCAGAAAATCATCAATCCACTGTGTGTTTATTGAAGCATTGAACAGCAGTAAGACCACAGTTCTTAGATGCTCTAAGAATTTGGCTGAAATTTCACAATTCATGAACCTGTCTTCATTATCCAGGTACAGTCCCGCACACCCCGAAGCATCCTCTGGCGGAGATTCCAGCTGCATAGTCTCCATTGCTGAATACACCCGCTTGCCCTCAGCTTGTTTTGTTTGATATAGTAAAAAAGAAACAGAAATAACACCTTTTTACATAGTTAAAATAGCCATAGCACCTCAAAGGCAAGGTTTGGGTTCCCCACCCCTCCTCCCCTAAAACAAAAGGCCGAATGTCACACGTGTTCAATATGGCTGTTTGAAAGCATGAGAGAGGCCATGTCAGACCATGTCTGGAAATACCTTTTTCTGCAGGTCATGGGCTAAAAGTTTTAGTTTTTTAATAAATCAGATATTTATTTGATTAATGATATGATCATACAGAGAGTCTCATCGGTGTCAACTGTTGAGGGCCAGTCTTCGATGCTTGGATTATGTCCCCAGTAAATGCAGTACGTCATTGGATGGGTGAGCCATGAGCATCCACATGGCAGGCTAGCACCATTGGCTGTATGCTCACACGAGTCTTCTGCCATGCTGTGTTCATAAATCGTTTCAGATGGGTCACAGGTCTTGGGCAGAGAGTCTTGAGAGTCAGCGGGTCCTACACTGTGTGGATCAGTAATGATGACTTTTCCTTGACAAAAAATGTTTAAAAGCATACTGGTAATTTATCATTGTATCAGTTAAAGACAACAATACATAATCAAAGAAATTGCTTACCGTTGCAATCAGCCATTTAAAAAAAAAAAGATTTTTCTTCCACCCTTTATCTGCTTCCTCTCGGTCAAATTATTGGGAAACACTCAATTAATTTTCACTGTTATGCTGATGACACACAGCTGTCTTAATGCTAAATTCAGATAAAACTGAGGTCATCATGTTTGGACCTAAACACCTCAGGTACACACTCTTGAATCGGATAACTACTCTAGATGGCATCACCCTAACTCTGAGTACAACTGCAAGGAACCTTGGGGTCATTTTTGACCAGGACCTTTCCTTCAGCTCCCACATAACAAATGTGACTAGGACCACCTTCTTCCATCTGCGAAGGATCGCTAAGATTAGGAATATCCTTTCCCAGAGTGATGTTGAGAAACTGGTGCATGCACTTCTAGGCTGGACTCCTGCAACTCTCTCGTCAGGATGTCCTAAATACTCTTTAAAGAGTCTCCAGCTGGTCCAGAATGCTGCAGTGAGGGTTTTGACAGGAGTTAAGAAGAGAGAACACATCTCTCCCACTTTAGCTTCTCATCACTGGCTTACTGTAGGATCTAGAATCGACTTCAAAATCCTTCTGCTGACTGATAAGGCTCTCAATGATAAAGCTCCATCCTATTTGAAAGAACTCATTAGCCCCGACTGTCCCACCAGAGCACTCTGCTCCCAGAATGCAGGTCTTTTAGTGATTCCCAGTATCACTAAAAACAGACTGGGAGATAGAGCCTTCAGTTACCGGGCTCCTCCACTGTGGAACCAGCTCTCTCCATGGGTCAGAGAGGCAGACACTTTAACTATGTTTAAGTCCAGGCTTAAGACTTTCCTTTATGACAGAGCCTTCAGTTAGGACTGGTTCAGGTAGCTCTGAACCATTGATAGCTATGCTGCTATAGGCTTAGACTGCTGGGGGACACATCAGGTTACATGGAGCACTTCCCTTCTCTCCTTTCCTCTCCCCCTCTCCCCTCCCTGAACATTTCTGGAACTGTCATTACCATTACTTGTTGCACTTTGTAGTTTGGCCTCGGTGTCTCGCAGTGTTTCCATAGATCCACCAGAGCTCCAACCGCCGCCTGCATCGCCCCCCCCCCCCCCATTCCCCACTGTTACACCGGCCTGCGCTCCCCTTCCATGAACCAGTCTGCCATCCAGTCCCCCATCAAGCTGGCTTGCTCTCCCTGCCTCCCCTTCAAGAAGCTTCCTTCTTCAGCTGTTATTAACATTTCCATGTTTCCCACATTTTGTATTGTAAACTGTTTTCTTGTCTGTAACAACATCTACTGCACGTCTGTCAGTCCTGGGTGAGGGATCCCTCCTCTGTTGCTCACCCTGAGGTTTCTCAGATTTTTCCCTGTTAAAAGGGTTTTCTATGGAGTTTTTC
This sequence comes from Aulostomus chinensis, assembly GCF_037954235.1. Taxonomy (NCBI): domain Eukaryota; kingdom Metazoa; phylum Chordata; class Actinopteri; order Syngnathiformes; family Aulostomidae; genus Aulostomus; species Aulostomus chinensis. The sequence continues at coordinate 7,015,457 of NC_141326.1, read as the reverse complement.
CTCAGTCGATGTGAGGGTTTAAGGGCAGAGGATGTTGTTATGATGCCATGTGAAGCCCTTTGAGACAAACCGTTTGTGAAAACGGGCTATACAAATAAAATTTCCTTGCCTTGCCTGACACATCCTGTCTCAAAAGGATGCAGAAAAACTAGTCCATGCCTTTGTCACTTCCAGGCTGGATTACTGCAATTCCCTCCTATCAGGCTGCACCAGTGGGTCCCTAAAGACTCTCCAGCTGGTCCAAAATGCTGCTACCCGCGTGCTGACGAGAACTAGAAGAAGAGACCATGTCTCTCCTGTACTGGCCTCTCTGCATTGGCTCCCTATCAAATTCAGAATAGAATTCAAAATTCTCCTTCTAACATACAAAGTCCTCAACAGTCAGGCACCTTCATATTTGACAGAGCTCATAGTCCCCTATTATCCAGCTAGAACCCTTCGCTCCCAGGATGCGGGGTTACTGGTGGTTCCTAGAGTTTCTAAAAGTAGAATGGGAGCCAGAGCCTTCAGCTATTAGGCTCCCCTCCTGTGGAACCGTCTCCCAGTTTCGTTATGTCGGGATGCAGGCACCCTCTCGACCTTTAAGAGCAGGCTGAAGACCTTCCTTTTTGATCAGGCTTATAGTTGGGCTGCTTAGGCTGGCCCTGAGATATGCTGCTGTAGGCTTAGGCTGCTGGGGGATCTCCCATGGTGCACTGGGCTTCTCTCTCCTCCTCTCTTCCCTCTCTGTCCTCCTATATGTCATTCATAAATCATACTCATACATATTACTAACTCATCTTCTTCTCCGAAGCCTTTGGGCTCCCCTCATCCCAGATCCCGGGTTCTTCTGGAGGCTGCAGACCTAAAGAGGCTCAAGCTGCCACCCATAGCTCCACCTGCTAACGTCCCCGTCTGTCCATCAGTCTCTTCCCTTTCTCTCTCTTTATCTCTGTCCCACTCTTTCCTTCTGCATATCTGTCTTCCTCCATTATCTGTCCTTGTCTCTGCCCCGCTCTCCTGCTCTCTTTCCCCCCAACCAGTCAAAGCAGAAGGCCATCCCCATTGAACCTGGGTCTGCTCGACGTTCCTGCCTGTTAAAAGGAAGGTTTTCGTCGCCGCTGTTGCAGGATGTGCTTGCTCATGGATAATTGTTGGGTGTAAATTCATTGAAGGAGCGTGGTACTAGACCTGCTCTACCTGTTAAGTGTCATGAGATAACTTTTTTTGTGATTTGGCGCTATACAAATAAAATTGACTTGACTTGACTTCTTCTGGTGAAAAGAAATAAAGAGTTGTACGGTCCTCTGAGGTCTTGTTGAGTCTTTCTGTCAGAAAGAGACAAAGTGTGTGCCAAGTCAGCTGTGATATATAGCACAAGTAAATAAAGCAAACAAGTAAATAAAGGGGGTTGGGTTCCCCACACCTTTCTCCCCTCAAAAAAAAGGCCAGACGTTTGACTTGTAACCAGTGTTGCCAACTTGGCGACTTTCTCGCTAAATCTGGCGACTTTCCAACTCTCCATGGCAACTTTTTTTGTCAAAAGCGACAAATCTAGCGACTTTTCCTGGTGTTATTCGAGACTTCTCTGACATTTGGAGACTTAGGTAAAAGTATGTATCTTTGTTCCGCAATTCATGTTCTCAGCAAGCAGTGGGCTCTTCCTGCTCCACCCGAAAGTAGTCACACATAGGCGATCACCGCCTCTAGTTGTGCAGCAGTGGGAAGTTGCAGGCAGCTGCAGTCAGGAGAGGAGTAGAGACAATAGGTAGAGACCCTCACCCTTCTTCGTCCAGGCAGCAAATGAATCACGCATGCGCAAAGCCAATGAGGAGATCCCACCCTTCCTAAGAGAGGGATCGGCTTACGTGATGTTAGATAGACGTAAAGGTCCATTCATTTCATTCGTTGTCACCAAATCACTGCATTATACAGTATTATATATATATATATATATATATATATATATATATATATATATATACAGAATATGTAGTTCTAAAACATATTTAGGTTTTTTTTTAAATCACTTTTTGTCTCTACTGCGAAGTCTCTCCTACACCATCCAGAGAGGAACAAGTTTGCTGTTTTAAAACAGAAGTTCAAACAGGACTGTGAGCCACGGAAGAACCTGACATACATAAGACACGTTTTTCACCCGTTCACAAGGTCAATCAGAAACAATAGATGCCTATGTCACCGACCTAAAAAATAAAGCAAGAGACTGTGAATTTGGCGACCTATGCAACTCACTGATACGTGACAGAATTGTCTGTGGGATACGTGATGATCAAGTGAGAGCCAGATTGCTCAGAGAGGGTAATCTAGGGTTGTCACCTTTCAGAAAAAGAAATAAGGGACGCACCCCCTCGCGCCTGAAGCCACACAGGTGAAAAAAAAGGGACATCCCCAAAACTCCTAAGATGCATAGAAATGTATCTATTTTTATATGAAAAAACAAAATGCTTTGATTTAAAGTTTAAAGTGCTCTATTAGCATTGAACATGTAAACATGACTGTACAGAAAGCCTGAACCTGAGCATGGTCATAGTAAACTAGTAACATAGACAACATATTCATGGTAGAAATGGCCATTTATGTAGATCTCAGTAGGTCAGGTCTCTGTATCTGTGTGGAGTCAAGAAAGAAAGTGCATAAAATAAAACTCAAACAGATTAAAAAGAAAGTGTATAGCTTCCCTCCACTCCTTTTACGTCCTGTTTAAAATAATTAAACTAATAAACATAAAAAAGAAAGTGCATAACATAAAAAAAAGTTTTCCTGCATGCCTTGCAGTTTATATTGCAGCTTTATATTCATCTTCAGTGACTCTATCGAGTCACGGGTTGCCCTCTTCCCACTCCCTTCTATATTTTTGTAGACGTTTCCTCTTTTGAGGACGAGGTGGGGTGTCCCGAGCGTCTACTGTAGAAGTCGAAGACATCTTTATTGTTGTTTTTAAAACGCGCGGCGGTGCACTGGGCAGAGCGAGCGAGGTAACTAGGCAACTAACGGTGACCAGGAAGTGGAGTGCAAAGGGGCTGGGCTGGCAGCAGGCAGGCAGATTACATATTTTGCTGTCTTTAATATTTCCTGTCCTTTATTTTGTTCATTATTGTTAGTTCAGTGTTCACGTATGTGCACGTGTGTGTGTGACAGACGCGCATGGGACAATTGTGAAATACGGAATAAACCATGTTCCGTATTGAATCAATACAGAACGCAACTTTTAATTCCCAATTACGTAACGATTCCGTATTTCAAGGGACGGGTGGTAAGCATAGGGTAATCTCACTTTAGATAAGGCACTTGATGTGTGGCGTGCCAGTGAAATAACATTCATGCAGATGAAAGCTTTGCATGAACAAGTGGAAGTGCACAAGATAAGTACAGAAAGAGCTAACAAAAAAGAAAGCCCAATGATCAGTGAAAAGAAAGTTGACTGTGATCAATGTGGCTACAAGCATGAGCAAAGGAAGTGCCCGGCCTTTGGACAAACATGCAGGAGATGTGATAAGAAAAATCACTTCGCAAAAATGTGTCATGCAAACAGTCAACCCAAGAACAAGAAAATGCATGCTGTGAAACAGACACAGGACAGCAAAAACAGTGAATCAGAGGATATGTTCATTGGAACAATAGAGATGAGAAGCATCAAAGCAGTAGAAAATGCAAAAAGTGACCAAGACAAGTGTGTGTGAAGGGCTATTAATAAACAAGAAAAAGGCACATTTCGTATTGACAGTGGAGCAGACTGTAACGTTATGTCAGCCAAAACGTTTCACATGTTAAATGTCGGTGGCAAGTTACATGCACCCAGTTGCAATTTAGTGGCAAAATCTGTCAACAAGATGGAGCCCTTGGGCAAAACGTCAGTCACATGTGCGTACAAGGGTAGAAAACACAACATTGACTTTGAGATCATAGAGAGAGATGCTCCCGCGATACTAGGAAGAGAAACAAGCATCAAACTGAAAATGGTGAAAAGGCTGTACAGCATGGAAAAAGAAGACAAAATACTGAATGAATATGAGCATCTATTCTCTGGAGTGGGCTGCTTACAAGGTGAGCACAGCATCAAGATTGACCCTGATATAAAGCCAGTGATAAATGCACCAAGGAGAATCCCAGTTACTCTGAGGGACAGAGTGATTAAACAGCTTCACAAAATGGAGCAGGCAGATATCATCACAAGGCAACATGAACCAACACAGTGGGTGAACAGCATGACGACAGTAGTCACACCTAACAAGGTAAGGATTTGTATGGATCCCAAAGATCTGAACACAGCAATAAGAAGAGAGCACTATCCACTCCTCACAGTGGAGGAAGTGGTGGCACGCATGCCGAATGCAAAATATTTCTCTGTGTTGGATGCTAACCAGGGATTTTATCAAATAAAGTTGGATGAGGAGAGCTCCAAGCTGTGCACCTTCACCACACCCACTGGACGATACCGTTTCAAGAGGCTTCCTTTTGGCATCTCTTCAGCGAGTGAGGTGTTTCAGAGAGCTGTGGCCCAGATGATTGAGGGGTTAGACGGTGTGGTAAACATCATTGATGATCTCCTGGTGTGGGGGGACACATTGGAGCAACATGATGAGAGACTGATAAAGCTGCTGCAGAAAGCAGATGAGAATGGACTGAGATTCAACAAAAGCTAGTGCAAATTCAGGATGACAGAGGTCAAGTACATTGGCCGTACACTCAGTGCAGATGGACTGAAGCCTGATGACGAAAAGAAAAGAGCCATTGTTCAAATACCCCCACCAGCTGACAAGCCTGCATTATTGAGGTTCATGGGAATGATTCAATATCTAGCAAAATTCATTCCTAATCTGTCTGAAATATCTGCCCCTCTAAGGACACTGTTGCAAGGAGAGATTGAATGGCATTGGGACGAGCCTCAACGAGTAAGCTTTGAAACTCTTAAGCAGCTGATCACAGGAGCTCCTACTCTAAAATACTATGATGTCAACAAGGCTGTGACGCTGTCTGTGGATGGCATTGGGGCTGTCATCCTGCAGGATGAACGACCTGTGGCATATGGCTCAAGGGCACTCACAGATTGTCAACAAAGGTACGCTCAGATTGAAAAAGAGCTCCTGGCCATAGTATCCATAGTATGGATGCAAGAAATTTCATCAGTACCTATATGGCAGAGAGATCTGGGTCGAAAGCATTAGAAAGCATCTTCAAGAAACCACTGCATCAGGCCCCCATGAGACTGCAAAGAATGCTGCTGCGGCTTCAAAAGTACAACATTGCAGTGTCATACAAGCCAGGAAAAGAGCTTCACATTGCAGATGCCTTGAGCCATGCTTATCTGCGTGAGCAGAAAGAGGATCTCCTGGATGAGGAGCTGCAGGTGAACTGGATCATGCCACAGTTGCCTATATCAGAGGAAAAGCAGGAGATGTTCAGAAATGCCACTGCACAGGACCCAATACTGCAGGAACTAAAGAACATGGCAATGTATGTGGCCGAAGGACAGGTCTGCTGTGCCAGACAGTGTGCAGCCATTCTGGACATTCAGAGGGGAGATCAGTTTTGCCTCAGCTCTGTTATTCAAATCAGATAAGCTTATTGTGCCACTGCAGCTGAGACCGGAGATGCTTGAGAAGATACATGAGTCACATTTGGGAGAAGTCAAATGTAAAGAAAGGGCTAGAGATGTGCTTTTTGGCCAGACATGTCTGCCCAAATTGAGCAAGTTGTTGCACAGTGTGATGTCTGCAATGAGCACAGAAGGAGCAATCAAAAAGAGCCACTAATCTCCCATCCATTGCCAAATAGACCGTGGGAGAAGGTTGGCACCAACATGTTTCACTGCAATAGCTCTGAGTATCTGCTATGTGTTGACTACTACTCAAAATACCCTGAGATAATGAGGCTGAGCGACACCACCAGTAAGGGCATTATAACTGCCATGAAATCCTTATTTGCCAGGCACGGAATTGCTAATATTTTGGTCAGTGATAATGCTCCTCAGAATGCCAGTGCAGAATTCAAGAGCTTTGCTGAGAGCTGGGAATTCAGTCATGTCACCTCAAGTCCACATTATGCACAATCAAATGGACTGGCAGAAAAAGCTGTGCAGACTGTTAAAAGGTTGCTCAAAAAGTCTGGTGACCCTTACATAGCACTCCTAGAATACAGAAATACACCACTGGAAGGTGTGGGCCTGTCACCCGCCCAGATGCTGATGGGGCGGCGGTTAAGGACAAAACTGCCAGCATCCACCTCACTCCTCACCCCTGAAGGTGCACTCAGGGTTCACAACAAGCTGAAAGACAAGCAAGGGATGTCTCAGGGAGATCGCTGAGAGAGAGTTTCCATCTTCAGCAGATGAGCAAGACACAAATATGTATACGGAGTGTGAAAACCCAAGCCTTACTACTCAGAAAAATGTACACACACACACTCCACAAGGACGGAGTAACACCACTGAATCTTTCTCACAGCCTTACCACACTAGATCAGGGTGACTGGTCAAAACCCCTGCGAGATTTAGAGAGTAGGGACGCTATGTGGACTCTGCTGAGTGATGTTGCACTGTAACTGATTTCATGTTTTATGTTTGAAGTTGATTACCGGGATAGCATTGTTTTGTGTATTTTGCTTTTGTTATTTTAAGTCTTGTTACCTCGCCATCTGTTTTTCTTTGATGGTGATAAAAAAAAAAACTTAAGAGGGAGGCTGTAACGTATTGAGCGAGTGGGTGCCCGTCGTGAGTGGGACGAGGAAGTGGTTATGTCAGGTGATCTACGGGTGACGGGGGGGTATGTTATGTTATGCTAAGTAGTGAACACAGTAAATGATTGACTTGTTGATATTCTGAATCTGGTACTCATGTCAAGTTATTTTACAACCATAGGCATACGTTACAAATGTACCTTTTTTCTGCAGGTCATGGGCTAAAAGTTTTACTCAAGCAGATTTTTTTTTTTTGTTTAATGACATGGTCACCACATAAAGTAAAGAATAAAAGCATCATAGAAACTCTCATTTTGTTACAGCAAGGTCAATTAAAACCACCCGTTTGAAACATTGGAGGATCATATATATTAAATAATTTAGTTGTCTAAATCCATGCTTTCACTCTGTGCATAATTTTTTTCTGTCAGGATGAGCTGCTCAAAATACAACACCCCTAATGAGAAAGTGTCTGCAGGCAGTGAAGCCATGCTTCAGAGACTGTCTGCGCTTTAAAATTTATTTTATCATACTGCTCCGCTGGCGGCAGCCAGTTGGTGCTCCAATACTAGGAGTCCAATAGCACAGCCACACTCACACTCACACGTGCGCGTGCTACCACAACATTAACAACAAACGACAAAGTTACGAACTGGAGATAAATTTATACATATATTTGCTTAAACTAGAGTGCAGGAAACACAAGGCAGTGAAGCACAGACCAGATTGTATGAGAGTGAACACAGGTGAAAGGTCACAACAGGGAATAGCAAGAGTGTAGTCCATGGCTAGCATCACTTCCTCAAGCTATTCGAGGTCAGAACAGAGTCCACAGAATTTCTACAGTAGCATGAGGTAGTGGGAGTCAGACGTAGATAAGAGCAAGGTCGTGAATCAGGAAAAGAGGGGTTTTTGTCTTCACAGCGGCAACAAAGAAGGATACCATTGGAACAGATGGTGCTGGCACATGGTCAGACGGAAGAATCTGCAAAATAACACGAAGATAAAAAATACACACTTGTACGCATAAGCGATCACATAAGTGTAGCGCCTGTAGTTGAATTAGCAACGACAAATGACACTAACATTCTTGCTAGGTTCGGAGAGCTGGTAAGAGTTAGACGAGTACGATACCATGAGGTTAACAGTCGACAATTTATTGCCACAACAGTAATTATTTTGCAATGAATGAAAATAAAATATAATATAATATTCAGAAAAATAGAGCTCTTTCAAAATGGTAGAAAAATAATAAAATAAAATAAAAAAATTCAAAAGAAAATGTCCTTCCTTCTTTGTAGAAGGTTAGAGTTCGGTTCAGTTTCCGTTCGTGTTCTGTGTGTGTAATGTTCAATGTTCAGTCCATAAGGTTACTACCCGGGTAGATTTTTGTGTTATGTTCTTATCTGTATCACAAGTGAAGTGAGTTGATGTCAGAAGCTCCTAGGAGTGGATCCCACAGCTGGCCAGACCGTGCACCGTTCCGTCTGAATCGCTCGTCCTTATGGCTCGCCACCGAACCTCCTCGGTCCGGAATCGGAATGAAGTCTCAATCCATCAACAAAACCCAAAAGGAAAAACCAGTCTACACATAGAGTGTAGAACAAATAATCATTACTCTCTATTCAATGACATCTTTTTACTTTCACTTTTCACTCTACTTCTTCCATATATATACCCAAATAAAGGATACACTGCATTTAAATGCTTTAAATGAGTCTACATATTTTTGCAGTACAGTATAAGTATTTTTACCATGACTATTATTTATCATGAACTTATATTTCAACGTAAATAACCTTATTTATTTCAGTAAAGCTCTACTTATTTTTCTAAACAGCTCTTTGAATCAATATTTATCTTTCCAACAACAGTACTTTTCTTTTTTAACCATGAAGTTACAATATTAACTTATTCTTTTTAACAGCATACATATTTAACCAACTTTAGTGCAAAACACTCAATACATTCATTTCAATGACCATGAAAATAATTAACATGAACTGGTACCAAATAACCACATTTCTGTACCATAGCTGTCTCCATTTCTCATCATTAATCACAGTAAAGGCTCATTAGCTTAACAAGCTAATAGCACGTTACCTTGTATAGCCTCACAATTAGCATTCACATCACCTTTTGCAAGTAAAATCCACAGTTAGCTTAGCAGCGATTAGCCGCGATTACCGTTAGTTTTGCGCTAGGTCATTTGCGATCTTTTAACAGCTTGTTTACAGAGTATACAATAATACCACAGGTACCAGAGTAGGTTTAAGACATTAAGGAAACACATCATGGACTCCGACTGGTTTTATGAACATACTTCAGTAACAGGAATTTCCTCATATCATGCTAATACCAACAGCTAAGCTGAAGCTTAGCCAGTAACATAGCATTTCTCTTACCGGAGTTCTCAGAGGCTTACACGGTGAAACTCGGCTCCGCTCTCGTTCACTCACACTCACACGACTTTTCCCCGGTTCGTCAGCTCGTACCATGTGCGAGTGCTCTGCTCAGTGGCTCAGCTCTGACTAAGATGGCGCTCGGTGCAGACCTTGACCACGTACAGGTCAGACTGAGATCACGTTCAATGTGTCTGACGTTACGCATAGGGGTGGTGCGCCACCAAGTAGTGAAACTGAGGTACTACATCTAAATCACAAATATTGGTTTAGTAACCATGTGGGTTACATAAGTATCTCCTTGTAACACATAAAACTGGAGAGTGTTGGGGTTAGGCCTCACATGGGGCACCAAAATTTTGGGGCTCGTAAAGGCAGAGAGGATTGGCGATATCTTAAATTAAACTATAAAGAAAATAATCAATTATTAAATATGATTATTACAATATAATCTATTAACGGGGCACCACCCTGGAATCAGGGAACAGCCAATCCTCTGTTATTGACCTCAAAGGTGAACAGGGTAAGCAAATTGTCAAATTTGCTTGGCCAAATTCAACCGCTATTGAATCAATTAAAATTAAACAATTAATTATTTAATTAAAATCAATTAGTATCAGGTCTATTCAGTCTCAGTCAAATAGAAGGTGTGATTCCGAGCACTGACCCAATCAAACCAGCAATCAAAGTTCAATCCACACACAATAAAACCAGGAGTCGAATTGTTACAAAATATAACACATTTATTATCACAATATTAATTTTACAATTAACACAGCAATAATCAATAGGTATATTTTCACAATTACAGACTACTATCGAACATCTACTTCTATCAAGGGTGTGTGTGTGTGTAAGAGACACGTGACTGAATCGAAAGTGGAAGTCTGTGGACTTGACTCGTCCCGCGAGTTGTGGACTGCGGCTGGACGAACAAAAGAGAGGAACAAGGGGAGACATGTGGTAGTTGCTCCCTTTCGACGCTACTTGGTGAAGTTAGCGTACCTGGGAAAAAGCGAAGTTTTTCGGCAGTACGTCTGGTTTTATAGGTCCACCGCTGATGATGACGTAGCGGGGACCCCCTGGGCTCTCAGCCAATTAGTAGTGGTTTTCTCCCTTTGAAGAGGATTGGCACACCTCAACCTGGTGGCTGGCGGGAAAGTTTTTATTAGTCTTTGTCCTGTTCCATCTCCACGTGGAACAGAGGGGGGAAGAAAATGACATTCATCAGCACATGGGCTCTGAATCTCAAGAGATAGTTAGATCGTTGGACTTCTTGCCCCAATGCCAGGGACAACGCATCTGCATATGCTGACTCCAGGATAAGGGAAGACGATCTCCAGAGCTCTGTATTCTTTTCTGTTGATCTGAGTAAATTCTACTGTGCCAACTAGAAGGTGTCCTCCCAAGATTTTGAACAGCGCAATATATACTCTGTGGGTCCTTCTGATTGATTAATGGTGATTTGTTGAAAAATTCCTACAGCACAAACACTGGCAAACTTCCTCTCCCATAATCCTTTGGGACAAAGCCAAAGTGGCAGGCACTGCATAAATTGATCAAATTATGCTAAATAAAATCATACTTTAATAGGTGTACAAAATATCACGTATTAAATATGAAACTCAATGACATGGGGAGTGGTCACACGCGCAAAATCACGTGATCGCACGTGCAAAAGATGGACAAAGTCACGTGATCACACGCACAAAGTGACGTCATCGCATGAACAAAGTCACGTGATCATACACACACTGTGGCGTTATCACGCCCCAAGTCACGTGACCACATGCGTGTATGGTAACCTCATAGCACACAACATGTTACGTGACCGCGCACGAGGACGCACACATGACCACGCGCGCATGGGCACGCACTTCACTCGCACGCACAAAGGTGCCTGTATATTACTAAATTTAAGCCAATTGATTATTGTAGTCATTGCATATAGTGATTGCACAGTGTTGAATTTAGTCTTACATTTCGCTTGCATTGTTTAGGAAGTTAGAATTTCAGCCATGCATTAGAAATAGAGAATTTTTTCAGAGTGCTATAGCAGTAGTGCAAGCTTATGACATAGTTATGCTCGAAAACTGTGCTTTGTATCACTTTGATCGTTCAGTAAAGGACGGAGCGAACACTTTTCTACCGTCGTCATAAAACTTCAAACGCGTGTAGCGACTCGTTCTTTCCGTCATTAGAAGTGGTTAAGATGTATGAACATGATGATAAACAACATTGGTGATTAGAAGGGAACTTCAGCCAAAAATAGGTCCGACCACTTTTTAAAAATCTCTGTGGGGTATGTTGCTCTGTCTTGGAAACGTGCGTGGATTCTGGCGCTCGCACATATTGATACATCCGTATTTTTTTGTGCGTACACAACTTTCGCGATTCTTGCGACCGCAGTTTTTTAGTATGAGATCCACGCAAGTATTGATACATGAGGCCCCAGGTGCCCTGAATGCTTAGGCTGGACTGCTTGAACAGCCACTTATCCTTGTTCTCTGCTCAGACGATGGCATTGTGAATTAATGGGACATTGTAGTTGTCTACCACAAAACTAATTCAAGGGCAGGCCTGTAACTACCATTCAGGACACTGAGGTCATATCCTTGGTATTTTTTTTCCCATGTTTTTTTTAAACTCAGAAATATTAAATAAATTTATGATAAAAATCCTTCTGACTTTGATTGATTGGTGGAAAATTCAGCAGCTATTCTCATTTGTTTATTCTGAAAATAAAGTCCACAAAAGACAATCTTTTTTTATCAACCATTTTAAAACGTAGCTGAACTATCCGACACTTGAAACATTGTATCATATGACGCAGCCTCGCGAAAGTCAGCTAAGCACCGCGGGATATAGCCTACGTTCTCCTCAAACTCTGCGCAGTCAGTTTTTTTGTCGGGGTGGAATTTGAAAATGGAAGCAAGATGAAGAAGTCTACTCTAAAACAAACAGAACTCAGCTTGGGAAAGCCAACAGGCCAGGGGAAAAGAAAGACAGAAGGAGGTGAGTTGCTTTCGCTAGTGAGACGGTGCAGTATTTGGTTTTCCCTGTGTTTCCCCTGTAGCCATGTAACTCCCCTCTACGGGTGCCTCACCGTTCATACTGTGTCCTTGCATGGCAGCTAGGGATGCTTGATCAATGATCATTATCATCAGTGTAGATTTTGATTAGCATTTCAAGCAACAGTGGTTCAAGCAACAACTGGCTAGATAGGATTTTGTTTTCCAGTCGGCACAAAAATGCTTGGAGAGCGGGTCAAGGATTTTTCATCTCTCTCGATTTGATTTTGGCGCACTTCAGATTCAAAAAAGGCTGGAGAGTCGTCGCAACCTGTTGTTTATGACGTTGTCACACACATACACACACACACACACATAAATAATCTACTTTTGTGATCACTCTGTTTTGAATTGTTAAAATAAACATGTTCACCTCCTTGATGGGCTTGTGATCTGAACTCTGTTTATTCACGTTTCCAAAATTATGAAAAGTCACCAAATTACCATGTTTTTTTGTCAAATAAGATGTATCGCAATATTTGACCTCGGTATTTGAAAAATCCTGGGTACGGCCCTGTTCAAGGGCAAAACTTATATTGAATTGAACTGAATATTTTCATTCATAAGTATACACTGCTTTGATAGTATTTTTTGTTTTTAAATGTTTTTGAATTCTTTCATTTTCAATTTTTTTTTCCAATTGAGCTGTGTTAAATGTGAATGCTTAATACACAGCAACACCAAGAACAACAACTTTTCTGTTTGAGAGACCATCACTTTACCTGAGATTTTGTTGCAAGTGTGGCCATTGGTGTGCTGTTCAAGTTATACAGTGAAATTGCATTTTGCAGTAAATAAGAAAATAATAATGAAAAAAAAAACTTGTCAACAAAGCTCTTACTAGTAGTAGACTTGAGATGAAGTAATTGGCATTTTATTTCTACATTATCATCATTTTAATATATAGAAAACAAATGAATGGAGTTTATTTGTAATAAAGCAAGTACATGTATGATGGAAGTCAAATCAAACTTGTAACAATTTGGCTCTTTTTTAACCAAGCATATGTGACTGTATGTGGTTGCTTTTATGGTGATATACAAAAAAACAGGTTACCATGTCATAACAGGTTATATTCAGTTATGTTGAAATGAAATCATATGCAGTTTGTATGCTCTGATTGCTTGAATATTTGAATAAACAATTAAGTTCATCCATGTGTGAATTTAGCCTCTTTCCCCAGTTCTCACAAATTATTAAAAAAGAATTAAGATATATTTCATTCTTCTTCGATGAGTCTAAAATTATAAACATTTTTTGCCATTTTGAATTTTGACAACTGCAATAAGTATGCAAGTTTAACTTATCTTGGAATGAATCAGAAACCCAATATTTAAAGCAATTATTCCTGAAACGCAACGCTAACTCAGGAAAGTTAATTGTTAATAAGGTATCTCAGTTGAACACACAGGTTAACTGTTTCAAACACTTAATTTGTTTATTTCAGTTTATACAGATTATTAGAGATTAGGTTTACATAGATATTATATACAGCCTCATCACATGGGAAGTGCTTGAACACACAGGGCCCCATCGTGTGACACAAGCTGGCATGCGGTTGGAGGAAAGTTAGCTTTGTTTAGCTGTCCCAAAGAGACAAGCATCAGACAAAGGGGGTAGAGTTGTACTAAAAGAAAAATTGAACGAGTTGTGGTCTGGCACAGGCATATTGCTATTTTAAATATGGCTGCCACCTTCTTTCACACCTGCTTCACCTCAAATGGCTTAGGTGCTGCTTGGGATTCCTGCTGCTCCCATGTACGCTGTGTTCGCACACCTTCATCTAACACACAAAGTAGGTCCATTTGCAAATGAGATGTGTTAGCTTTTCCTGAATTACAATTTGTCCATCAAATAAATCCCAACACACTTTGACATGTTGAATGACACATGGAAATTTGATTTGGTCAATGTCATGCCTGAAACACACGTATGAACAGGTAGGTGTCTAATGACTGCCTCTTTGCAGTCTCTCTTATTCTGTGGTTAGCTTTCTGATTATGCACCATCTAAAATAAGCAAAGGAGGCTGAACACGCCCCAAATGCAAAGTGTATACACGTGACATCCGCCAACCACCTGGCGCCCCAGACACGTAGCTTAAAACAGGGCCCACACTCTTCAACGCAGATTTGAACCCTCTCCGGGTCCAAATGATGCAAACACTGTACGTCCATGCAGATGAGGGACTGAATCAGCATGGAGAGACATCCATGAGGTGATTGTGGGTTGTGGATGTGACAGACTCTGTGGTCAGTCCAAGTTAGTACAACATTAAGTTTTCAATGTAAATCTATTTTGTTTCATTGTAAAGTTGTGCCAAATAGTTGTTTCCTTTGACTTCTTCATTTAAAGTACTCTAATTTTTGATCACATACTGATGACTTTTTAACTGCTTGTTTCAATTTTTATTCTCATAATTTTGACTTTTTGTAATAATTATGACTGATTTCATCATTATGATTTTCAATAATTTTAAATTGCTTTTGAAATTTGATAAGATCCATGCATCCAAGAAGTTTTTGTTACAGCTTCACGAATACGGTCACATGCACACACACTGCCTGTGCCCACACACTGACAAGCTAACACTGAGGACCTGCATGGAGCCCAAGTGCAGATAATCTCTGCTGTTAGTGACCTGCAAGACAAACGAGTTTTATTTTATTGAGCAAATGTGAAGCTGTCCTGAAGGCACCCATGGTGTATTTGAACTTTAAAAAGAAAAGAATTAAAATACATTGGCAAGTTACATACAATGCAAAACATAATTTTTCAGATTTTAAAATCTTAGCTTAAAATGCTGAAATTTCATCAAAGATGTAGCTTTAAATTACTCTAATTCTTTGCAGAACGTCAGATCATTTCTTGCGTATTTCTTCATGTCCTTTCTGCAACAAACAAAACCTGATGGCTAAAACATTAGCAACTACAAAAAACTAATCAGGAATAAGGAAGAAAACTAAAACATTCACTGTAGCATCTACCGGTAAAATAAATATTTATTAATTTATTGATTTGAGGGCTAGGTGGGATGCAACTTGGGTTTATATAATTGTGAAAGGATAAGTGTCCTCGTGTCTCACTTAGGGGAGCTTTCAGTGTGTTATCAGTCGATTGTCAAGCTAAATGTCACACTTTTGTCATGGCAACATAGACATACCAACTGTGGCAAACACTCAGTCTTAGTTTTATTTAGATATTCTGATGTACAGAAAAACTGTTAGATAAAAGCAAGTTTATTTTCATTTGTTGTTTACCTTGTACACTCCTTTCCTCAAACACATGCCTCATACAAAATAGTTTACACATAGCTTTCCAAAAAGGGCAATGAAATGGCACAGAGATCATCTTTATTATTTGCAGTGCTAAGACTGTACAGTTCCAAGGACATCTTTTGGATGGGTCACTTGTCCTGGTAGACTGAGTGTGGTTGCATGTCA
The DNA here is from genome assembly GCF_037954235.1 of Aulostomus chinensis. Taxonomy (NCBI): domain Eukaryota; kingdom Metazoa; phylum Chordata; class Actinopteri; order Syngnathiformes; family Aulostomidae; genus Aulostomus; species Aulostomus chinensis. The sequence goes on along the minus strand of NC_141326.1, from coordinate 6,999,867 downwards.
GCCCAACACACCCGCACACATGTAAACGCACACCCTCACACATGTGCGTGCGTGCGCGCGTGCGCGCACACACACACACACACACACACCTAGCAACATGTCCAATTATCAAGATGGTTTTGAGTTCAAATGTTTGTATGTTTGCAAGTGTGCATTCTCAGGCAGGAAATGAGCACTGAAGCTTGTTAACAAAGTCATACATCTTCAGGAATTTACAGGAGAATGAAACAGGGATCAGAACTCTGAGTCACAATTAGACACTATAGCAATGACAATAATAACAATAATTGATATTGTCTAAAAACTACATGTATGATTTCATATTATTGATCTTAAAATAAAAAGAACCATATATTTATATTTAAATACTGAAAGTCTTTTTCTTTCTGTGTTTCTTACTAAATAGGTAACTTAAATATTTACAATAATTATTTTACAACCATTGGCCCAGCCCACTAAAGATAAACTTTCACTTTTGTTTGTCAATGAAAAAAAGTGCACTGAGGAAGAGGGAATGAGAGAGGAATGGTCCCGGTTAAAACTGAGGTATGGTCTAGAGAGGGAGAGGTGGGATGTGAGGGCAGAAGCCACAATGCCAGAGACAGCAACATGGTCCCAATCCCCCAGGGACAGGGCCACAGGGTCATTTTGTTGCTGTGTCCACCTGGTATTAAGGTACATCATAACCAAACTAATCACAAGTGGGTAACATTAATACCAGGTGTACACACAGTCAGTGTGTCCTGAATGCATCCTGAGATCCGATCACTGAATCCACATGCAGAGGTGGTCTTGGTATCACATTCTTTCAGTAGTGTTGGGTCACATTGAAGGACAGCTTCGTCAGCTAATATCCTTTATTTAAATGGAAATACCACTTCTGAGCACATGAACAGCTATGAATCATTAATGTCTGATTGTGTAAAAATCCCTTAAAGATATTATTATAGCTGCAACAAACATCTGTTGGGGGTAGGTTAGTTAAGGAAAAAGCAGTGTTGAGATTTCTCTTTCTTCTGCTTTAATCCCTAAATTATAAACACAAGAAAAGTATCACCTGCTGCGCCACTCGCTCTCTTTTTCAAGAGCAAATGTCTTTCGACCATCATCTATTGAGTCTCTCTCTCTCTCTCTCTCTCTCTCTCTCTTTCTGTGTCTCTGATCAACACGTTTCATCAGCCCAAACCAGATATTAATTCCTCTAGTATTAAAAATATTAGTGATGGACAAGAGTGGGTGTATCAACCTACAAAATCCAAAGCAACACAGACTTCAACACATTTCATCTCAGGAGGTTCTGTATGACATACCTGCATGTGCTGCTTGTAATGGATAAACACATCGATAAAAATTTTGCATATGGAAGTACTGTATGTGTTTATTTGCATACTGTGTGGTGAGGCAAGATCCAATCACAGGAGATGCATGCAGAGATGCATATTACAGCCAAGTGTGAACATGCTCAGCCGAGCTGACCGCTTGTTTTTGGATCACATTAAGATGGCTCTTAATACCAAGTGTGAACAAGGCCTTAAGGAGCTTGAAAGACAGACCTCCAGGCCCAGTGCAGGCACATGGGGTCTCTGAACTCACACCTGAAGGAAGGACAGGGTTTCCTACCGGCAGTTGTGCTCCAGATGTCTCCAGATCCCCCTGTCCCACTGTGACAGAGACAGGCCTTGTGCTCCTTGGGCACCTCAGTTTGTGTGGTTCTCTCCCCCCTCCTCACCATTCTACATGACCAGCAACTGTCCCAGCACCATCCTGAACTGCTGCGTATACCCCGCCAGTTCCCTCACCCTCTCAGTCATCTCCCTGGCTGCTCCAGGTGATGGATACTGCAATGCTGCTGTCTTTGTGCTGATCACAATATCTTTAAGTTTTTCACAGAGGGTGTTGCTGCTCTTGGCTACCCGGGTCCTTACATCTGGTGATTTGGCCTGGCGAGACAACGTATCACCAATGAACACCAGCTTGTGTGCACTGAGGATGACGAACTTGCTGTGTGCCACAAAGATCTTGGGAGGCTGATTGGAGTTAACAGCTGTGAAAAAGGCGTCAATGGCATTGGTAACAGTGGTAATATTCTGTTCACACTGCTCTTGGTAGAAGAGGAGGAGCTGGCGGTCAGCATGGGACAGCATGGAGGGGCCTCCTGAGCCATTCTGGCTGAGCTGGTTGGCTACAGGTTGGTGAGAAGATGGGACCCAGCCCGTCATGTCACTGTTGATTGGTCGGCTGACTTCCTGTTCCAGACGCTCAAACTGTTTAATCTGTAGGAGAGGAAGAGGAAGAAGAAAGAAGGGTGAATCACAGTTCTGATGTAGGATAAGATTTAATAAACCTGAATTTAGGTAACATAACTTAACAGAACTTACATTTTAATTATTTTTTTGCCCCCTCATTATCTACAATGGGTTCAGCAACACATTGGTGAACCTCTCACTTAATACCCTTGTAGAGTACTGACATTAAGTGCTGAATGACTGAAGATTTGCTTCTGATTATGTAAGCAAGCCAGGAGGTCCAGCAGCATCAGGTGATCATGGTGAATTACCAACAGCACACTAAACATTATTAAAAGCACAATAATGTGTTGTACCTCAAAGTCTGACTCCCACATATTACACCTTAAATATATATCTCAACATTACTGGGAAACTTCACTAACATGAGCATAGCTGAAAAGGGAGCAACCAAATTAAAAGAGCAATGATTGTGCAAGGAGGAGCAGTCAGGTCCAGTGATCATTCACGCAGATATGAGTAAAGACTATCAGTCAGTGATTCACTGCATCTAATTCCATCCATCCATGCATCCATTTTCTACCACTTATCCTGTAAAGAGTCGCGGGGGGGGGGGGGCAGAGCCTATCTAAGCAGCCTTCGGGCATGAGGCGGCGTACACTCTGGATGGGTCGCCAGTCTATCGCAGAGCCAACACATATAGACAGACAACCATTCACACTCACAGCCACACAGTCAATTTAGAGTATTCAATTAGCCTAGTCCCCTTTTGCATGTCTTTGGACTGTGGGAGCACGCCGGTGTACTTTTGGAGAACCCAGGCAGATACAGGGAGAACATGCCAACTCCACTCAGAAATAACCCGTGCACAAGCCGGGGCTCGAACCCAGAACCTTCTTGCTGTGAGGTAACAGTGCTAACCACTGCATCACCGCGCTGGCCCTGTATTTAATTGTGCTTGAAAAAACTAAAGAACAAGTCAAAGATGGCATTTTCAGAATAATTAAAGGATCACACGAACTGAGGCACACTGGTATCAGTGAAAGCATGTTCACTCTGGCCTGTCCCTTTAGTTTGGTTACACCAGGTCTCACATGCCCTTCAAAGTGATAACACCATTATCATAACAATCAATTATCATTTTACAACAGTTAGTGTTTTGCCCATAGGAAGGCAAAAGCAGCCCCATATTTTTAGCCAGTAACAAGTGAGGCAGCTGGCTGTAATGACTGCAGGTGTCATGGAGGCCAGTAGGGGCCAGTTACCCTTACACCACATTGCTGACCACAGCCTGCTGTCTGTGGTGACAAGGCAAATCTTTGCACAAGCAAAAGCCAAGGATTGTGTGTTCACTGTGTGATCTCAAGATCACATTCACATGAATTTAGCTCTCTTGCTTTCAAATATATCAGTGGCACTAAGGTGAAAATATTCAACTCTTGAGAGTGAAGTGAGGCAAAATTTTGCTTTGTGTCATATGAACACAATTTAGGAATGAAGATATCTTCAAAACTAAGCATGGTACATTATTCAAATAATTTAAAAAGTGGAGAGAAACATTTTGTACATGTCTCACTTACAAAAAGGTTTTGGATCAATGTAATTGTGTATTTATTTTCTCAGTATTTCTGGCTGAAAAACCCTGTTTTCTCAAAAGGAGATTTGGGTTTGTGCATATGTGGTGCACCCAAAAATGTTGACACCACTTTTGAGTTTGATGTGAACTTTATGGCCATTTTTTGTTTGTTGTCTTTAAATCTTTCATTAAATACGTGCTCTTATAATTCATGTGATGACAATATGTATTTTTCCCTCATGTTTAATCGTAAATACATAAATAAAATAGGATGTAATATTCAGGTGGAACCATAGTTACGCAGAGGGGGATGCCCTGAGTTGTGTTGGGGGGGGGGGGTTCTTCCGCTCCCACCTCAGACGCAACTTTGGGAACAATCTGTCCCAAACAGGTCAGTTTTGTTTAAATGTTCCCAAGTTTGAATCGGCAGGTTTCCGTCTGATGTGGGTAGATTTTACTCAGTGATTGTGTATAATTGTGAGCGGTATGTGTTAGCTTTTTTTGGTGGTGAAACTTGGCCGCTATCAGTAAAAGAGCGGGGTACCTGGATCGTGGATTTGGAGGGTCAAAACCCTGGGCGTTGTCTGACAGGCAGGTCGCCTTGTGTTTGTGTTTATGTACTGACCCTGAACCATGTCTTGAAGGCAGGTCGCTTATATTTATTAGGGCCTGAGCCCGGAGGTACTCCGGGGCGAAGACCCTATCGTGTTTGCTCGGCACACTTGCCACTTCAAAAGTTAATTTGACCCCATAAACATGCTCGAAAAGTCACCAAATTTGGTACACACATCGGGTGCGATAAAAAATTTGATAATTACAAAGAAAAAACAACGCTCTACTCAATAGCGCCACCTACATACACAAAAAACCATGCCACGGCCTGTAGGAATGTCCTACAGACATGGGACCAACACTGTTTTATTAGTCTCATCAAGACAGACAAATCATACACAGACATCCCTGACCTAACTCTAACAGTACGTCCACAATTTGGACACAAATGTCCAATTTTGGACAATTTTGCGCCCCGAACAAACGCTATCTCCTCCAAGGGCATTCATGGTATCACTTCCAAAACTTCATATATGACTCTCCAAACTCTGCTGATTAAAAATTGTTAAATGTTTTTATGTAGCGTAAACGGTTTGGGTTTTATAAGCCCTCAAAGTGGGGGAGACACTTTTTACACTTTTCACCTTACAATGGAAACCAATGGGGCACCTGTCTGCTCTGATGGTGCATACTCTCAAACACTCGCTTCTCACATGTAAACTAAAAGTCCCACAGCCTAAAAATACACACCACTGTATTCCTGACAAAAACCCCTACAAACATATGGTATTATGTTCCACTTTTGCCCAACATATGCAGAGCTATTTGATTTTGACACACTAAAAATGTCACAATCCTCTTCTGCTCTCCACTCTGACACAGACAGCAGAGAGCAGCGGGGGAGGGGTTCTTAAAGGGCCAGCTCTCAGCTCTGCTCTCACTCTCTGATCAGACTCAGGCTTCTATCTCCTCAACTACAAGGCCTAGGGATTTGCCAATTACACCGTTGGATTCGGGCCGGCGTTTGGCACCTGGCCACGGGTGCGCAGGGGCTCAGGCCCTTACAACGCTGTTTGCAGCTTTAATTATTTCATTTGTAAGCCAATATTTGTAATTATTTCGACTCCCGCACATCATTACACCTTTCAAATGTAAAAGTTACTGAGAGTTGATGAGTCAATGATGTTATGTTCCCTGTGTTACAGAAATAGTTTTGCAGCAGATCTTTGTGGGGTGAAAGGAAGGTCTAAGTCTAAATAATGCTAATAAGGTATTGTAAATGACATAATGATAATTATGGCTGCTGATTTTAAAGACAGATAGATGTACCTTTTATTTACTCTACCGCAGTGTGGAGATCCTGATGCCCTTATCAGAGGATGATTGTGTGAATAGCTGAGTGTAAAAGTAACTGGATGTGAATGCGTGTGATTTATGTAATTGAATGTAGACCAACCTCTAAAAAAAATGCATAAATAAAGACGCAACTTTGGAAACAAGCAGATGACACCACATCCTTACTTTCATTCAACAAATCTGTCTTTTGCTGCTGTGGTTCCACATCCTGTGACCCGCAACACATACATTATTCCCCCCCATGTGACCCAAATCTTTGTTCAACACATGTTTAACAAAAATCTTTGGATTAAGGGGAGGAAGGGCTGTGGGTTCTGATGGCATCAGCTCTATGCTCCAGAAGTCCAGCTGTGTTAGATTGTTGAACACATGTAAAACCTGAGCCTGAAGCTAGGGAAGACTGCCCCAGTTGTAGAAGACATCCTGCATGTCACTGTAAGGATCATACACTGAATTCTCTGGTGCTTTGAACACTGCTGCATCAAACATCTTTGGTTTGTTGGTTTGTTAGGAACAATCGTTGTGATTTCTTTTGCCTCTGCTTTTAATCCCAGACTAATAACATAAGAAAAATATGATAGAGATTACATCAGTGATTCTAAAACTGTGGTACACATACTACCAGTGTTCCCTCAAGTGGTACATGGAGGAATCCCTGAAATGTATTTTTGAAAATGAGAAAAGTCAAAAATATTTAAAAACAAAGAACGCTTTCAAAGCAGTGAATAGTTTTTCAGGAAAATGCATAAACTGAATTATACTTCACAATAAATTTAGTCTTTCTTGTAATAATTTGTGTCAGACCATTAAGTGATTACATTCATTCACAGTGCATGTACGAAGCCAAAGAAAACTGCCGAAGCATCTACAGCACCTGCTCCTGAAATAACTCTGTAAAGATCCACATAAAACTATAGCTCTCAGATGAACTGAAGTTCTCCCAACTCCTGTGTTGTCTTGAGGATGAACACGTGCTTCCTCTTTAGTGCTCACATCCACAGAGTAATCAGAATCAGCACTAGGGCTGCCAACTGTCCTACTTGGAAACAGTGTTGTTTTTGGCAGGCATTTTAGATTTAGTTTAAGTCTTAGTCTTTTGGACTAAATGCTTCTTAGTTTTAGTCACATTTTAGTCATTTCTATCCTTGATAGTTTTAGTCGACGAAAACTCAAAGGTTTTAGTCAAATATCAAAGATACCTATAAATAAAAGATATGTGTATGTACTTAATAGGCCAATACAGGTATTGGAATGAAGCACGCTGAAACTGATCTAACTTTCAAAGGTGAGTTTTTCCCCTCTCTTTCTTTCTCTATCTTTTACTTTTATTATTTTGTTGCAGATGCAGACAACACACTGGCACACAATATGAGTATTGTATCACAGTAAAATAAGATTAAACAAAAATAAAAGCACACTTGACTTCCATATGAATGACCATATGTCCTACATATTGGCTTTAGCTGCTACTATTGGTTAAAGCATCCACGTGTGTTGCTTACGATAGGGAACAGCAACAGGTCTGAAGACGACCATGTTTCCCAGTCCCACAAACATGGGTCAAAGCATTTCACTTGCCACCCGTCCACAAATGGACAGGGGTTTTATTCATAACATGCTAAATTAATAGAAGGGCTGGTGTAAATGAGCCATCATTAGCGGGGCCCCTGGCAGCCCCATTCATTCCAGCTTTAGCATGTAGCACTAGGAAGCGGTCTCTGCACCACGGGGAGGTGTAACCACCACCACCACAAAACTTTAGGCTTAATACAAAAAAAGAAAATGCATCACAGGGCGAGCCTCACATAGACTAAAGCTATGCTTTAATCATCCCTCTTTTTACGACCACCTGACACCGCTGCTGCTGCAGTGGTGTGTGTCTCGTCCTCTGCAGACAGGCCCAGACTTGTCTCTGTGTGTGCATGTGTGTGCTCGCGCGAGAGAGTTTTTAGTGCGTGTGTACTGATGATGGGGGTGTGGCCATTGGGACCAACAGCTACGGCTGGCTCCAGTCTGATGTTTGAGCTCTTGATTGACATTGCACGCATGTTATACTTGGCGGAAAAAAAACGGATGTTTTGAAACTTTGATCGTCCACCAACTAACAATTTAGTCTCGTCTTGTTCTCATCAAACGAAAATGTATACAAATTCGTCACATTTTAGTCTTTGCAGGGCTTTGGTGACGTTTGTCTTAGTTTCATTTTCGTCATGGAAAAAAGGGGTCTGACGTCGTCATTTTCGTTTTCGTCCAGCGTGACGAAAACAACACTGCTTGGAAACAAAAGTACACGTCCCGTAATGAGTTGAAAAGGGATGGACTTTGTTCTGTGTTACCGTGAGAATCAAAAATGGTCTGTAAAATGTCAATGGAATTAACACTTAATATGAAAATTTACGGTAAACTTATTCCCAGGCCCTCCTCCTCTGTGACCAATGAGCTGACAGCACACTCACACACAAGTATGACAATACAGAATCCCTGTTATCTCATTGGGTGAGTAAGATACCAGAAGACAACAACTGATCATAACAGAGCTGAGCATAAATGACAGTGACACAGATGCCAACACTGCTTTACAGTCTAAGGTAGGGATGTCAACTGTTGTAAACCAATGAGGCAAGGCAAGGCAATTTTATCTGTAGAGCCCGTTTTCACAAACAGTTTGTCTCAAAGGGCTTCACATGGCATCATAACAACATCCTCTGCCCTTAGACCCTCACATCGACTGAGGAAAAACTCCATAGAAAACCCTTTTAACAGGGAAAAATCTGAGAAACCTCAGGGTGAACAACAGAGGAGGGATCCCTCACCCAGGACGGACAGACGTGCAGTAGATGTTGTTACAGACAAGAAAACAGTTTACAATACAAAATGTGGGAAACATGGAAATGTAAATAACAGTTGACTCAATGAGAAGTGCTTATACTGTTGCTGCAATACTTCTGTGAGGCAGCACGGATTAAAAAAAAAAATCATGGACGCTACTGAGTCAGACTCCAGTTCGCTTGTGTGCAAAAAAAGAAGAAGAAGAAATGCTTGCAAAATACAGTGATGAGTGGGGCAAAAGAATATGAATGGCTGCAAGCAGTGTGCGACAACATATATATGGCTTGATTTTGCAGTGTTTAACAATCAGTGCAAAAGAATACCTGTAGTTGCTTGTTGTTTCACACTACTGAAAAACATGCAACACGTTCAATAAGTTTACTTCTATTTATGATTTATTCAAATTTGTTTTAATTTTTTTGTATTCTAAAGAATGGAACTTTGCACTTTGTTCATACAGAATAAAATAGAAAGGATCAAGTTCATGTGAACTTGTCATTATGCAGAGGTAATAAAAGTGTGACCACCCCCAACCCCCACTGCCCCTGTCCCCTCTTTCCATATCATGGAGTTGGCAACCCTAGTCAGCGATTTCCACACACTGGTGGTAAGACACATTCTGATACATGTGACTCTAAAACTTTGTTGCATGTCAGCAACTGTGCGCTGTTAAATGTGATTCCAACAGAGGTTTCAGTTATCTGCTGGGTCACTCACAGAGCACTGATATCAAAGACACCATTATTTATTATTATCAGTATATATTGTATATCAATCAATAATTGTCAAAAAAGAAGATCTTTTCCCTCAGAGTTAACTAGATTGCACATGCAGTTGAAAACAAGTTCAAATTCATAAACACATCAGACAATCAAAAGGAAACATTTAACTTTTTTTTTTTTTCTAACTTGCTGGAATGTGTGGCCCCTCACTGACGTTACTGTATTTTAAACTTTGGTCATAATGGTTGTACTTGGAGTGCCTAACGTTTTCTGAGGTAGTACTTGGTTAAAAAAAACGGTTTGAGAACCATTTCATCTCTTCAGGATCTGAGTGACATACTCAAGTCTGTTGTATTCAGTCATGGATGTTATTCACCAGAACATTTCAGGAACGGGGAAAGTCCTGGCCTGGAGGATGACGGAACGCGGCTTCCCTTGCAACAAGGTGCAGGTTATTTATAAACTGAAGACTTTGGACACGCCTAGCATAACGTGTGACGTGTTATCAGGATGTGCGACTAGACAGTGCCTCCTGTTGCCAACTACGGGGGCTGGGCTGTGCTGTGAGAGCTACTCACTCATCTTTCAGTAAAGTTTTGGCCCTCTCCCATAAGATCAGTCTTCCTGTTGATGTCCCCGAGACTCAATTTCACAGTTTGTTTGTTTTTTTTCCAAACAACTTACATTTGTATGATCTTAGGTGAATCAATCCATGCTTGGGAACTCCCACCAATCAGGAACGTGAACTGCACAAGCATGACCGTGATTATAAACAACTTGTTTCGCGATCTTCACATCTTTTTTATCAATCATGGCAGTGCATTAGCAAGATTGTGAAGTCCGCGAGCTGCGCACCATATGCGATGAAGAGGAGATCCAGCGGCAGATTTCTGGAATCGTATGGACACAGTGATTTATGGGAATATCACTGGCATTTTGAGACACGGCAAACTTTTATGTGTAATGATAACGTTGTCAGCTCAATGGTGTACGAGAGAGAAAAACACAGGCATGCAGCCCTCACAGCGGAAGCACAGACACGCGTCCGCTAGAAGTTTGAATGCGCCCAAATGCTTAGCAAATGCAGCTTTGACCCGCGTGTTTCAGTGTGAAAGGGGTCCTGCTGTGCCATTTGTTTGTGTAGGAGGTTGTTTTGTTTCCCCTATGAAGGGAAAAGTACAATCCTGGCTGGACTGGACCACATAAACTATGTTGCTTTGCTTTGCTTGATTGTTTGTCCTTAGGGTGGGAGAGCCTCTGCCTCAGAGTGTGGCTTGATTGTGGTGTTTGTTAAGGATCCTCCAGAGTTTCTCTGACACTCCTGTCACATCATGAAGGAGGATGTCTCTTCCCCTTGGTTGGAGAAATGTTAATACTGGCTTGGCTACTCATGCTGTGACCAGCTATGAAACCCAGAGCTCACATTCGACAAAGACTCTGTGAAGCAGGGGTAATCACTTAAAATTCAAATAGGTCTGGCAATAAGGATGCACAATATTATCAACATGTTATTGTGTTGGTGGATATTGGCTTTAAAATTAAGTATTGGACATCAGCCATTCTGCCTATATCTACGATCATTATTAACCGATAAAATAACAGGTTTTGCTTTCCACAAATTTTTGGACTACACTGAACCTACACAGTCCCCAGTCATTCATTGCTGATGTCACGTGGGTGAGTTTAACCTCGGACATTGGAACATCAAGTATTAGCCCTGTTAGCATGCTAAGCCTTTGGCACAATGGATAGTGCCAAGGATCTCACACTGCAGCTCAATCGCAACTGCTTTTGAAGGTGGAAAATGAAGTTTGCCCTGCATGGCGCACAGCCTACAGCTCACATCGCAACTTGCCTGCAGTTGACTTGAAGATGTACACAATGAGCTTGGGATGCCCATTAAAAGGCTACAACTAGAGATCTCCACCAGGTGGAATTCAACTTTTTATATCATGCAGAGCCTGGTGGAGCAGAAGTGGGCTTTGGTTGCGTATGCTGCTGATTTTGATCTCCCAGTAACACTGACAGCGATCTAGTTGGAAATTCTTGAAATACGATCACCCTTCTCGCCCCTTTTGAGCAGCTGACCTGAGAGATCAGTTCTGCACAGGCTTCTGTTGCAGAGGTCATTCCAGCTGTGGTGGCACTGATTCAGCTGCAAACAGCAAAAAGTACACGACTGGAGGCTGTCCGTGCTCGCTTTGATAGTGTGCTAAGTTTATGTCATTGCAACCATGCTGGATGCAAGCTTCAGAGATCATTATTTTGACACTGAAAGAAGGAGGGGGTACGCAACCTTCTACGAAATGCTGTCAATGAAATATCCAGCAGCGTCAACAATGGTGGTCGGCATGGAGGTGCCAGGAACCAGAGGTCCCCCACCAAGGAAGAAGGCCCGAACTGGAACACTTCTAGATATGTACGATGAAATCATAGAGGAAAATGTCTTCCTGCAACATGCCTCAACAAGCAAGACAACATCACAGGTGAGTAAAAATAACAGATAAATAATAATCTGAACAGAGGTGATGTAAAATTACCAAATTTGCCCTAGTTGTGGGTTTTGTGATAATTGTCTAAGGGAGAGCATTATCCAAGTCTGATTGTAGAAGGATAGGCTGCAATTATCATAATTGTTTTGTTTAAAAACAACTGACATGAATAAAATGACATAGCAGTATCGGTTATCCACCAAATGAGTTGTAAATTATTGGCATATTGGATATCGGCCGAAAATCCAATATTGTCTATCCCTATCTGGTAACTAAAATTTCTTCCTTGCAAAGGTCAGAAAAGCACAATATCCAAACTTTATCCCATAGCCTACTCCGGTCTGTCAAATAAGACCAACACTGAACATTTCCTTTTCATTCCAGAAGCATTTACTTTCAAGTTTGAAAGGACACCATTTTTAGAATTTCTAAAAAAGAAAAACAGGGATTAAAGCTCTCCGTCTCTAGATGGATTTCCGTCAGTTGGAAAAAGAGAGAGGAAAAAAAAGTTGCATATGCATTTGTTGTGATTCAGTTTTGACTATCCAATTAATGACGCTGTTATAAACCAATAAAGACAGCCAGACCCTTGCCATTAGCCAATCAGAAACAGAGGAGGGCGGCTTCACCACTGCCCCCCAGAGAAGGATCTGTAGTAACTTCTCAGACCTCCACCGGCAGCAACATCGCCACCGCCGGCACAGGCATGAGCTCCAGCATCATGGGCAGTAGCTCGCTAGAGGTTCCCTCAGCTATTCCGCTCCGTTGTTTAACTATTTTTTTTAAAAGTACGAACGGGTCCACTGGTATGAGGGGACAATGTAACCAGAAAATAAAAACTAAAATAAAGGAGGAGGTTTTGGTGCCTCTCGCTGCTACGGCGCACAGATGAGTGAGGAAACGTCCCCTCGTGTCATTCTACAATTCTACAATTTCATTTAGCTGACCCTTTTGTCCAAAGCGACGTACAACACAGAGTAAGAATTCATGACGCGGTGGTGGGGGTCCGGTAGGTGCTCCGGGCTGGCTTGTGCCGGCGGTGGAGTCCACCACACCCATGCCTGCCAGAGTATCCAAAGAGAACCCACAAAGGTAGAACATGCAAACTCAACACAGAAAGATCCCATGCTTGAGCCGGGGCTCAAACCCAGAACCTTCTTGCTGTGAAGCGACGTGCTAACCACTGCACCACTGTACCACCTCAATTTGCACATTGATGTGCAGCAAATGAATGTGAGATGTGTCAGATCGATTGGTCATTAGGCTCTCAGCTCAGTTATTTTGAGCTCTCTCACTTTGGACTTCTGCGGACACGTTTCCTCAAGGATCTGTGTTCAGTCTCATAGTTATGCTTACCATTCCTGCTTTTGCTTCACAGCATATGGGACTGGCACTGGCTGCTGAAAGAATGAACATATACTGGACCATCAACTCACATTTAAATGTCCTGTTTTCTGCATCATCTCTTTATTTGCAGGCAAGCCATGTCTGCTCATTTTCTTCCGCTAAAAATGGTTTGTCCAGCTCAGTCTAGTGCTTTATGAATATGACAAATGATTGCCATGTTAAATGGATTAGCTGTGCATGCAGTCTGAAGCTGTTGGGAGAAGAAAAACACTATCAATGAAGATATATATAATATCCATCCATCGTCATCTTCCGCTTATTCCTACACATTAAGGGTCGCGGGGGGGCTGGAGCCTATCCCAGCGTCAACGGGCGAGAGGCGGTACACCCTGGACAGGTCGCCAGTCCATCGCAGGGCCAACATAGAGAGACGAACAACCATTCACACTCACATTCATACCTACGGTCAATTTAGAGTATTCAATCAGCCTAGTCCCCAATTGCAGGTTTTTGGACTGTGGGAGGAAGCCGGAGTACCCGGAGAGAACCCACGCAGACACGGGGAGAACATGCAAACTCCACACAGAAAGATCCCGTGCCCGAACCGGGACTCGAACCCGGAGCCTTCTTGCTGTGAGGCAACCTTGACCCAGCCAGGGTCACCCTTGGTGATGCCTGTTGTAGAAGGTCACACCCACGAAGAGTTATAAAAGCTCACAACTCCCCACCAATGACTTGGAGCTGAGAGGCCTCTTGGAGGATCTTCAAGTCAACTGAAAAAGTCCAGTCGACTTTGACTCAAAGGATACCATGGCTCGAATGACTGCAAATTTTCACCTTCATCTTTTATTTTGCATGCTTACTTATTCATTGCTGTATATTTATTGATGTTTTATATCTATCTAGCATTCCATTAATCCAACCATCCATCCATCCATTTTCTACAGCTTATCCTATTAAGGGTCGCAGGGGGGCTGGAGCCTATCCCAGCTACCTTCGGGCGAGAAGTGGGGTACACCCTGGATGGGTCGCCAGTCCATTGCAGGGCAGAAAGACAACTATTCACACTCACAGACATGCCTACAGTCAATTTTATTTATTACAATTAGCCTTGTCCTCACTTGCATGTCTTTAGACTGTGGGAAGAAGCCGGAATACTCAGAACAGAACAGAACACAAGCAGGCACCATGTAAATATGCAAACTTTCATAGAGAATTGTTGGGTGTAAATTCATTGAAGGAAAAAGTGTCATGAGATAACTTTTGTTGCGATTTGGCGCAACACAAATGAAATTGACTTGACTTGACTGTAATACTGTAAATCTCCTACTTTTGGGACTAATAAAGGATTAGCTTGTCTTATTTTGAAATGCTGACTGCATGCCTACTTGACTGCTTCTAATTTATTTTTTGTTATTCAAAAGAGTAGATTATATTTTCTTTTCAACTTCAATGTTCATGGTTTCATAGTCTAGTTTTTCCAGCTCAAGAATAAAGTGGGTGAACAAATTTTAGCTGCTTTGTATGGGATGTCCATAGAAAAGGAGATGATTGTAATAGGCCATCATGTTGATCATGAGCCCTTTAAAACTATAGCATGGCAGACTTAATGATATCAGTAATAGTAGGTAATAGTATGTGCTATAGTTAAAACAAACATGTTTTGAAAAAAACACACATGCGCATCCGCACACACACACACACACACACACACACACTCACTTGTTGCTGTTCTAGCTGTGTCTTGTTGTGTCTGATAATATTGCCTTTCTCCAGGAGTTGTCTTTGGTTCTTCTCAAACTCTTCCTTTCCCTGACAGACACAAAAAAATACACACATAAAAGCCATGACACATGATCTCATCATTAGCATAATCAGTTGTATAAAGATTGTGTTTGTGGAGGGAAAGTATATGGTATACTACAAGAGTGTGTATGCCAGTGGTTATACCTGTAGATGAACATAGTCATAATCCTCCATCCAACCTTCCTCTGTGGTCTCATATGGTCGCTCCACACCTTCCTCTTCTTCTGCCGCAGTAAACTTTGGTGGAGAGGGGAGGGGTCGTGACTGAATGTTCACCCTCTCCCCTCCTTGGTAGCTCCCACTTCCTGATCCTGTCATGTGACCACCAACTTCCCCTGGGATTGGAGGAAGTGGCAACTGCTGCTGTTGCCTGTTGTGTCGTTTGAAGAGCAACGAGGCATTCCCATGGAGGAAGGAAGCAAGCTGCTTGGCGTCATCTGGGATGCCTCGTGCAGTCATGATTAGTCGATCTAAGTCATCCCCACCAGGTGGCAGCGCTGTTAGCTCTGAATGGGACCAGGATATTGCATCTAAGCTCTGACTGTGTTGAACTAAACTCTGGAAGACCTCCTCCATCTTCCCTACCTGACGGCTCAGTTTGGTCTGCAGCGAGCGGTCTGTGGCCTGGGCAGAGTTTGCCACAGCACCCCTGGCAAATTCTAGGAAGTCTCGGACAGTGGCACGCACCCGGTCTGCAGCCTGGTGAATAGCTGGGAGGTTACCCTCCAGGTGGGCAGAGCTTCTCCAGTTGCCTGTGATGAAAGACATCATGAGGGAGACGCTTGACTCAACAGCTTGCTGAAGTCGAGACAGGCGCTCCATGGCCTGCTCCAAGTCCAAGATAAGGGGTTTCCCTACTATGGAACCGGGGGAAGGAGATGAGGAGGAGGACACATTATCACGCACAGGAACCATATCTAAAGACGAAGTAGAGTGGTTGCTCCGTGTGCTCCCTGTGCTCGAGGCAGAGAGCCGCTTGAAGGACATGGAAAGCTCCTCACTGGTGGACTGCGCATCGCGGACCACCTACAACACAAAAGAGTCTCTTAGCAGTCGAAAGAAATGTCGGAAATGTCATGTAGCAGAAAGGTGACTTTTTAAGAGATAATTACTTTGAGTATTCATGGTACTTATACAGATACAATTAATTTCTGCAATTACATGATTACAAAACATGATAAAAGTATCCTTTTAAAAAGGTTAGGTTTCACTGATGTAGAAGGCCTGCGGGATAGTGGCAACAGTAACATGAATGGCATTAATCAACTTTGGTATTATTTCGATAAAGATGTTTGCATGAGTTTGTTCTCAAACACTGGTTCTAAAACTTTGGAGTGGTAAGCGAACTACCTGGCATAGTATACAGAGGAATCCAAGAAATATATTTTGGGGAAAATTAAACAAGTTAAAAACATCTCAAAACTAAAAATAATATCAAAAGTAAATGAAGATCCATAACCTGAATAATAATTCAGTTCAGGTTGTTTCCTCATGGAAACATTTTTGTGTCAGATCGCTACGTGAACATGTTTACAACACCTGCTAATGTGAGGAACAAATGATACAAGATGATAAGGCAATATGACCCAAGTTATCTGCAATTTGGATTCAGTTGAATTGAGGAAGAGCTGACTCCCCAGTGTGTGGTATGTGAAGTTCTTAGCAATGATTTCAAGAAACCAGCACATCTCAGATGGCACCTCCTAACCAAAAACCCTGGGCTAAAAGACAAACCCCTGGATTTTTTTCTGAGAAAACACAAAATATTGAAGGACTCCATGTTTTTTTCACAACAACATATCCTTATACTCTTGTCACGATCAAGGTCACATCGCATTTGGACTGTGACTTGTGTGGCTGACAATGCTCACCATCATGCCAGCCAGTTTGTGTGTGAGCGTGAAATAGCTTTTTTTTTTTTTAACTTGCTGTACTTGACTGTGTATGACAGAGAGGTCTGCACATTAGACTATAACAGTTGAATGGCAGAGATGCCAGCTTCACACATTTTGGCTGACATTGGTAAACAGGAAATAAATAATGGAAATAAATGGATACATAAATAAACCTGAGTCTACACAAGTTGTCTGTAGCTAAATAGAGTGGGCTATACTCCTGTATTTTCAACTTTGGTGATAATGGTGGTACTTGGGAGGCCAATTTTTTCCTGAGGTGGTACTTGGTTTAAAACATTTGAGAACCACTGTTTGAGAATATAGCATCATATTCATTTTTACATGCCACAGAGAAAACGACTAATGACTGAAGACACACTTATATTACATCACTACCTTCTGTATCAGAGTTTCCTTCTTAAATTTGACCTGAAACCATTTGTCAAGCTGGTATATTTTAAGTGTAGCATGCGTTTCTGCTCCCTTGACTCTCCTACCTGTGGTGGGACATCATAAACATACTGGTCCCCCCCCCCCATCTCCTCTCGTTCTCTTGGGAAGTCATAAACATCTTGGGCGGGGTGACCTCCAGCCCGCAGGCTTGCCGGGATGTCATAGATCTCCTGGGCAGCCTGGCTAACTTTGTCTGTTACAATGGGGGGTGGGACGTCATACACATCCTCAGGAATCGGCGGCTCGTCATCATCGTCATTTAAGTTGTCATGCATATACCGGCCTGGGGGTGTGAGGGCTTGGGGTTTGAGTTTGGCAAAGACAGGGGGTACATCGTAGGTCTCCTCCCTGATGGGCTGAGTGTCAGGGACATCTTTGCTGACAGAAGGGGGAAAATCATAGACCTAGAGAGGGAGAAATCTTAAGTTATTATTCCTTTCCACAAACAAGGTCATGCAAAAAAATGCCAGTCCGTTTTTTTTTTCCCAAAAAACTTGGTGGCTGTTGGAGCCCAAGCCAAGTTGACAAGCCAATGTTGTGGCATTTTTCTTTTTCCTCAGAACATTTTTCACTGGAAAACTTATTGGCTGGCATATTCTGCACAATTTTTTGTCTGGTTGTTGCCAGTTTTCAGTTTTGATGGAGGTTTGTTTGTTAGCAGGAGGACACAGGTGGCCTCCCTATTGCTGAAAGTGTTAACTATTTACATAATCCTGCAAGCAAATACTGGAACACCAGTGATTCAGAAAAAAAGAACAGGCATAGATTCAACGCATACATCGTATACTAGGCTACAATAGAAGCTTTCTTACCATTGGCTGTGTGTGCTTTTCTGTGCTTGCTGGGGTGTCATATACAGTTTGAACACTAGAGGGCCCCTTCACCACCATGGGAGGAGTGTCATATACCTAAGTACAGAGGAAAACAGACATTCACATTCCTAAATTTATTCAGCTGTGAAGTGTACAGGCATGCACATGTGCGCACAGACGCGGACACACAAACACGCAGAAACACACACACACACACACACACACACACACACACACACACACACACACACACGGGCCTTTATATTAACTTGGTGCTGAACAATAGACTTATTTCATTCAAGTATCTAGCTCATCCCTAGTTGCATTGGACTGAAAATTCAGAGAGTTAATGGTCTTTTTTCTTAACAACTCATAAACACTGTTCACCATAAATGATTGCTGATGCAAATTGAAATCAAACATTGACCTCTTGTTACAAAGCCTATATGTCATTCTGATAAGTGTTTTGATGATTGAAATGAATGATATGATTGTCACTTTAAAGTTTGGATTCATCCAGCATGAATCGATATATGTCATGATATATGTCACGAGAACACACACCCACACACACACATACATAAAACACAGAGCTGCCCTGACCTGTGTGTTATACTGCTGGCGGGTGGGTGGAACGTCGTATACGTCTTGCTGGGTCAAAAGCTGATGTCTGGGTGGGACGTCATACTCATCCTGGTCTGGCTTCACTGTGTCATACACATACACCTGTCCAACCCGAGTAGGAACGACCACCTACACAGGACAGAAAGGGCATTGAGGGTCCAGACAAAAATTATGTGAAATGTAGTCACCCTTGATTTTCACATTCATCAACAGCCACACACCACGAAAAAAGCAATGGATCTGTTCACCTTATCAAATCTGTTTAAACAAAGACACAGGTATTTATCAACTTGGCTCTGATCAGCATTGATGGGAATACAAAACCAGAGTGAATGCAGAAATTTGCACTTGGCTTCGAGCACCTCACTATCAACAATGTGGAGGAATAAAAGCTGGTAGGGCCAGGAAATTTCACAGCTTTTTGCCATCTCAACGACAAATTCAACCCATCTGTTATAAGCCAGTGAGTTATAACTTCCTTCAGTCAGTGTTCAGTTTGTAAAACTGATAAGATTTACAAATACAAGAGAGATGCTTTTACTGTCCTCCAGCTGCTGTAACTACAGCTGCTAAGACTGTATGAAAGCCTTAGATGCACAATCCAGTGCTCTTCTGACAATTTGTGGTATGTGCAATGGGAAAGGGTTATTTATTAAGACACTCACACTCTCTCTCTCTCTCTCACACACACACACACACACATACACAGGTTTGCCATCATTATAAGTACATCCCATTGACTTCCATTCATGAGGACAGCCTAACCCAAGCCCTAATCCTAATTCTAATGTTTATGTATTGATGCCTGCCTGATTCCGACATTGACTCCAACTACTTTAACAAGGAACTACATTGCGCCACATTAGGATTGATCTTTGGGCTCCATGAAGACCAGGGGTCCTATGAAGTTGTTTGTACCAAAAAAGGTCTCCAATAGGTTACAAAAAACAGGTGCACTCACACACTCTCTCACACACACATCACAAACAATACAGGGTCCTGTTTTAGTTGCTGTGGGAACCAGGCTGCCCTATTGTATGCCTGTTCAAACTGTTAAATGATTTGAGTGCAGAGTCAACCAGCTAGCCTGGGAAAGCATAACAGCTGTGAAACACCACAGACACACACACACACACACACACACACAGACACACACACACACAAAGGGTTGCTACCAGAGCATACACTTGTGCCCGGATGACCAGAAGCATGCCTGTAGTCTACGATGTACGGTGATGTGCTTTGGACTTGTACCTACATATATATGTCACGATTCACATTCCAGTCAATTTTATCTGTCTCATTTTATTTGTCCATTTACTGATATCTCCATTTCCACTATCTTACTCACAATGGTGAAGAACTTACTGAAAATCTTAATGTTGGCAAAATCTACCTACCTGCACCAAAACTCCACCTAGATAACAGTGTTTGTGAGCCCATCCATCCATCCATCCATTTTCTATACTGCTTATGTGTTAAGGGGGGGGGGGGGCTATCCCAGCTGACAATAGGCGAGAGGCGGGGTACACCCTGGATGGGTTGCCAGTCCATCACAGGGCCATCACGAGCAATTAGGGGTTCAGTATCTTGCTCAAGGATACTTCAACATGGTCACCGGGGGAAATGAGGATCGAAACGGCAACCCTTTGGTTGCTAAACAACCACTCTATGTTTGTGAGCCCTATCATAGAAAAAGTAACTGACTGGTTGTCAAACATGTGGAAATGCAAGATTACAAATTAAACAATAAGTATTTTGTCACACGTACCACGAAACAGAGTATCAGATATCCAAATCATTCTAAATACAAAGCTGTGTGTAAGTTAAACCATTGATTCACACACGTCTCACACAAGCTGTGATGAGAATTCCTTAAAAAGCTTTCTTTACTTTCCATGTAGACTCATTCATTCAAGCCCACTCTCAGTCTGTCTCATGCAAGCACATGAAAACACCCTCTCATGATTGGCAAAAATTTCAACCTTACTGATGACAGATGACTGAGTGTTTGAAGACTTTTTTAAATTGATTTTTTTTTAAATACTAAAATAGTTTTAATTAGTCCAAAAAAAGAAAAGGGTAGATCAGATTAAGGCACGGTGGTGCAGTGGTTAGCACTGTCGCCTCACAGCAAAAAGGTTCCAGGTTCTAGTCCCGGCTCAGGCAAGGGATCTTTCTGTGTGGAGTTTGCATGTTCTCCCTGTGCCTGCGTGGGTTCTCTCTGGGTACTCAGGCTTCCTCCCACAGTCCAAAGACAAGCAAATGGGGACTAGGCTAATTGGATACTCTAAAGTGAAACAAGGAGAAGACAGAGAAAAAAAATGAAAATGATAAATAAAGACGGAATGCAGGGCAGTATGGCTCAGTGGTAGGGTGACCGCCTTGCAACCAAGGGGTTGCTGTTTTGATCCTCACTTCCCCTCGACCATGTCTAAAGCCCTTTTTCACACTGCACCAAAAATGCGACCATGTCTAAAGCCCCTTTCCCACTGCACCAAAAACGCGAATGAACACGGGTGTTTGGACACTCTGAAAGGGTCGACTCGGCATTTCTACATGCGTCTACCGATCCTCCAAGCGACCCGGGTGTACCCGCGTTGTCTCAGGTTTCCCACAACCTTCCTGTTGCATTCTGATTTTGTCACTGTGCTGCCTGTCAGGCTGTCATTATGGAAGCTCCGGAAAACATAAATAAATAAATAAAAATTGAGCTGGGCTCTGCTGCGAGAGCTGCTCACTCATCTCTCAATAATATTTGGCCTCTGCCATAAGATCAGTCTTCTTGTTGATGTGCCCGAGACTCTCTGAAAGGCAGCGATTCCACTCCTTTTTCAAACAATTTACATGTGCATGACCTTACGTCATGCTTGAGAGCTCCCACCAATCGGGGAACCCTAACATGAACTGATGATCTTTTTGATCGATCATGGCAGCACACTGGCAAGATCGTGAAGTCCGCGAGTTGGCGACTCGCCCTGCTGTTCCCGACTCTGAATTGGGCTGCTGTTCACACAACAAGATTTGTCTGCGGAGGGGAGTGTTCAGACCACACGATTTTCCCCTCCAGGCGTGGCCAACTGCCCAGCTGGTCTCTGCAGGGCTTCATCCTCCAGAACTGCACTCGGGCTCCTCAGATAAATTAATAAATTAATATGTCAGGGAGTGGCGCGTTTTGGACAGGAATGGAGTTCCATCTGGCTTCAGTGCGTTTCATAAACAATATTGTTCAAAGTAGTAGTCCATTCTAATCAGGAATTCTAAAAAACACAGACATCCACAAATTTTCCTCCTTCGTTCTGAGCGCCACTGAACGCGTACCTGCAAGCAGCTGATCAGTGTTTACATGCTGAACGTGGCGACTGCTGCCAAGCAAGACCGGTTGGGAAAATAGCCTTCTACCCCATTCACGCCACTCCCTCCCATAGCAGCGGTGCCATCCAGCAGGTAAACACAGCGGAGCAGCTGTTCACTACTATGCCACCACTCCTGACTTCTGCGTTTCCCCCCGGTGTCTGCTTTCATTGGCGTAGCTCCGTTTACGTCACTGCGACAAGTCCTGGATATCTAGCAGTACAAGATGTCCACTTTTGTCACAGACATTGCATGCGACCTCCCAGTCCATTGTCTTTGAGCTGTTCAAACTTCATTACTTTTGTTGCGGCGGTCTTTAGTGCCTCACCCTGATTTGGGGGAGGGAAGTCGCAAGTGTTGCCGACGCTTAAAATTGTGTAGTGTGAAATGGGCTTTACTGAACCCCTAATTGCTCCTGATGGCCCTGTGACAGACTGGTGACCTGTTGTCAGCTGGGATAGGACCCAGCCCCCCTGTGATGCGTAACAGATAAGCTGTATGAGGGTCTAAGGGCAGAGGATGTTGTTATGATGCCATGTGAAGCCCTTTGAGACAAACTGTTAGTGAAAACGGGCTCTACAAATAAAATTGCCTTGCCTTGCCTTGCCTGTACAGAAAATGGATGGATGGATGAATAAAGGCAGAATATCAGGAAAGGTTTAAGTTGAGGGAGAAACAGTGGTTGGAGTTGAGATCCATCATGAAAGAGGATTGGAAATAACTCTATGGGTGAAGAGAATAGATATAAATATAGTTAGGTTTAGGGGAAAAATGTAGGGGATTGGGGTGAATATAAGTGGAAGGGATAGCTGGTAAAAAGGAAGGAAAAAGATGAGGGGAAAGGCAAGCAAAGGGTTAGATCGGAAAACAAACACAGGAGAGTGTTTGAGGCAATAAAGAGGACAGAATAAATAATAAAGGGGAAAATGAGAAAACAATGAGGTGTGGTAAAGTTTTCCATAGTGTCTTTTCAATCAACTAACCACTAACCAAGCAATGTCTGGGAAGTAAAACCGTAGCCCCTCAGCTCATCCATCATCACAAAAGGTCATTGAGATTCACAGAATGTGCAGCTGTGTGAATGCATTTGTGTTTCAAAGGTACCACCTGGAAATGGTGCCAGTAAATAAGACTGCAACACCCCCTGTAGTGGGAAACATACACCATTGTGTGATGAAATCAAAGGACAGTGAGTGAAGGACCAAGGGTTTATAAACCAGAACCATGTGATATGTGCTCTGCATGTACTCCCGGCCATTAATAAAATCTCGTTGCCACTTCTCAGTTGGGCCATTTACTGCTTATTGATTTTTTGGCATGACAGAGGTTAGGTTCCAGCAGTTCGTTGTGGTGAAGAGGGAGCTAAGCCAGAAGGTGAGGCTCTCGATTTACCGGTCAATCTATGTTCCAACCCTCACCTATTGTCATGAGCTTTGGGTAATGACCCAAAAAAATGAGATCGCGAATAAAAGAGGCTGAAATGAGTTTCCTCCGCAGGGTGGCTGGGCTCTCCCTTAGAGATAGGGTGAGAAGCTCAGTCAATCTGGAGAGGCTCAGAGTAGAGTCGCTGCTCCTCCATGTCGTCATGTCATCACTAAATAAAAAAACTGAAACGAGAAAGACTTCATTCAAATGAAGGACAATTACCTTCATGGTTAGACTATGTTTCAATAAATAAGTGCTTCAAACTTACTTTAACCCTGTAAGACCCAGATATAGAAATACCTGACATTTTCAACCTGTCAAATGGTGTTGTAGGGGGCATTTGTAGATGAAAATGAAGAGTTTGCAAATTTTTCATATTTTGATAAGGTTTTATAGAAACGTAATTGGGTCAACAGGGTAGCAAAATTCTCCATAGGCCATTTGTACTCATTGTCTAAACAACATGTTCCACATGCTTTGCCTTCAGTAAAACAACAAAGGGTTTATTTACATGCTTGTTTCTTATTACCTTGACCCAGTAAACCATATAATATTTATTATAATAACAACATCAGTAATGTTTTTATGAATAATAGATTTTATTTTAAGAAATGAAAACCATGCATTTTCAGAAACTTCCAGGGAGGGCAACCAGCTTGCAGGCACTTGCTGTGTTCACTTGCAGTGAAAGTCCAAAACAAAAAGTTCCTGCTGTCTGAAAAGCACAGACACACCACACTTGAGGCACTCTGTGTCGATGTACCCATTAAGACAATGCCTGCAGCGCTCTCTCAATGTTTTCTTGGGTAAATGCCCGATCTGATCGTGCCATACATCCAGTGGCAGGTGTCCACACGATCTCTTGTGTACGGTGTTGGTTGGGTCCAAGGATAGTCTCTTCCCAGTGACAGGGCTGCTTGTCACTGGGCTTCCATTACCTGCAGATGGGCGTCCTCTCTTTGGCATTTCTTTTACTGTGTCCACCTGATTAGAACAAAATCAATTAATATACATGTCAAAGAAACATTGCAAACATCTAAATATAAAAGTATGACAAATGGTAAGTGACAGAAATTGATTCTTACCAGAATGAGAACAGATGTTAGCTGTGCCTTGAACCCTTTTAGGTTCAGTTCCGGTTTCTCCTCGAGAGCTTGGCAGTCCCGCTTGTAGAGAAGCCAGGCGTTGACACAGCAAGTGTGATGGTGTGCCAGATAACGTACATGTACAAGCAATGGGATTTCAGGTGGTACTTGTATTTTGCTGTGAATGAGTCCAGCAAATCCACACCTCCCATGTACTGATTGTAGTTGCCCACAATGTATGGCCTTTCAACTTCTATGTACTTGTTGTTGGCTTTGTACCAGTGTTAAATCTTCTGCACAAGTCCTGTTCCAGCAAAGGATGATAGAAGTGTGACCAGCCTGTTGTCATAACATTTGACAGCAGAGATTTTGTGGTTCACGTCCACTCTGTACGTTCTTCAAGGTTGAAATTGGGTACGTGGACTGGCCTTGCTGTTCCCACATAATGGATACCGAGCTCAAGGAGCTTCTCAATCAGTGGGACAGATGTGAAGAAGTTGTCTGCATAGATCTTGTAGTTCTGACCCACTGGCAGTGTTGAAGCAAGCTTCATCACAACATCACCCAACAAGCCAAGTTCAGATTTGGCCTGGATTCCATTGTTGCTTCCTTGGTAGACATCAAAGTCACACAAGATGCCAGAGATTCCAGTTCACACTCATAATTTGAAGCCCCATGGGTGTGGTTTGCCTCACATGTATTGCTTGATGCTGCTGTATCTTCCATTGAAAGCAATTATCATCTCATCCACAGAGTTGTGCTCTTCTGGAACTACCTGCAGGCACTTTTCTCTGAATGAATCAAGCCATGGTCAGATTTTCCAAAGTTTGTCCCTCTTTTCAGTCTCAGACACTGTCAAGTTGTTCACTAAATGTAAGGACATCAACAGAGACTGGAATCTGTTGTGTGGCACCGCATTAGCAACACGGAGGTATCATGTGTCTGTCTCCCAGTACATTTGATTTCCTGGCATTCATACGAGGCCCATCTTCAGATACATGTCTATCATCTTCTCTGTTTTCTTTGTATTGGTGTTTAGAGATGTTCCCTCTTTTGATGGCTGCATTCATTTGTATTTGTCGTCAGACACTGAATCATGTCTTCGGACACAAACTGTAGACCATAAGATTATGACCATAAGATTATGAAAGAAAGGCTATGTAATATTGGATTGTCAAGCTCTGCTGTTGATTGGTTCCTAATTATTTGTCTGACAGGACTCAATGTGTTTATGCTGATGGTTTCTATTCTGATGTTTTGTCTGTCCACAAGGGGGTGCCGCAAGGCTCAGTTTTAGGTCCATTGTTGTTTACGCTCTATATTAATAACCTTGGCAAACATGTTTCTTATGCAAACTTCCATTTTTATGCTGAAGATACTGTCATATATTGTTGTGCTGCTACCTTATCTAGGACCTTGGAACTTTTACAACTTGCTTTTAAGGAAATTGAAACCCAGCTTCTGCAATTAAAACTTGTCCTAAATCCAGACAAAACCAAATTCATGATCTTCACTAAATCCAACATAAAACTACATGCCCCTTCTATTCACACCTCACAAGGAGTGCAAATTGAACACGTATCGACTTTTAAATACTTAGGTTTTATATTAGGCAATCAACTTAATTTTAAACCCAATGTCGAAAATTTCTCAAAAAAACTAAAAGTGTTGCTGGGTTTCTATTTCAGAAATGTCTTGTTTCTCTTTTATTTCAAAAAAGAGACTTGTCACTGCTACGTTTTTACCAGTTTTTGATTATGGTGATGTTTTATACATGTCTGCTTGTTCCACCACGTTGCATATACTGGATACTGTCTACCATGATGCTTTAAGAATTATTACTGGCTATAGAGCATTAACCCATCACTGCATTCTGTGCACAAAGGTAAGGTGGACTTCTCTCTCTGTCCATAGACTGCATCATTGGTACACCTTCATTTCCAAAGCCATCACTGGTAACCTTCCGTTCTGTCTTCATACATCACATTCACACCAAACACGTCTTACAGTTTACGCTCACAGGATCATTTACATGCTTCAGTACCCAGAACTCGCACTAAGTTTGGGAAAAGGGCTTTTTCTTTTTCTGCTCCGGTTGCCTGGAATGGACTTCGAAAAACTCTCAAACTGCAAACACCACCATATCTGATTTTAAAACCCAGACTTTGGACATTTTAAAGACTGAAAAGGGACAATGTAATTGTTTTGCTGGATAATGTATTCACATTTCCCTTAACCTGACCTTCTCTCCTCAGTGACCCTTTATAAAGCCCAGCCTCCCCCTGCCTCCTTGCTTTGACTTTTATCTACTTTTGGCCTTGTTTCACTGTTCGTTTTTTCTCTGTACTATGTCACTTTGTTTATTCTTGTCTGATTTTGTGTTATTTTGCTTGTTTTAGATGTTGCCATTTTGGTCAGGTCTCGCTCGGAAAACAGATCACCTGATCTCAATGACTACCTGGTAAAATAAAGGTTAAAAAAAACAACTGACAGAAGTATTTGAGCGGTGTGTGTAGTGAAACCAAAAGACTTGTTATGTGTTGTTATGTTCATGTGAGTCGTTAGCCTTGATGGGCGGCCAATGACTTGCATGAACACCTAACGATTCTTTTGGTTTCGGGTCATATGACCACTTGTTTTTGCCATATCTTATGCTTGACTATTGACAGATCGAAAAATGCTGTCTGACTGACCACCTTATTATCATCATAAAAGGAATTAATACAGTGCCCCACTCAGGACCTAGCATTCCTAAGCATGTTCTACCTGTACACAAAAGAACTGGTTGCAGCAGTGACCCAGAAAGAAAGACCCAGTGTTGTAAAAGTACAACATCTATAAAACATCATCTCATTCATTGTGGGGGAATTTATTCCACAAGAACAACATATTTACATGTTCAAGACATTATAATGTTGACAAGAAAATTTTTTTATAGGCATTTTACTTACATTGATTTGATCCAGTGAAAAAAAGCGTGTGAAGATTTCCAAGTTGTGAGGGATTCAGGAGCTTGTGGGGGGTACTTAAATATAAATTTTCAATCTAATACCATTTTAAGAATGAACAATAAGACCCTATGACTATGTTTATGTGGTTGGGGGAGGCAAAAAAAATCAGATTTTAACCTTTTTTTTAGCTGAAATTAAAATGCTGTAATTCTGCAACAGTGGGTCTTTAATTCAATTTAAATTCATTTGGAGATGGAAATTGGACTTAAATGATGGTTTAATTAAAAACTTCAAACAAAAAAGGTTCACTTTCAATGACAATTAAATATCCCCCCCCAAAAAATTATTTAAAGAATAAAGAAGGGAGAAAAAAAAACTTTTTCCAAATCCAAATAACCAAATGATTCTTTGTGCAGATTTTACTCCACCATTGGAGAGATGTTACGTTTCAAAAGACACAAAATATTCCTTAAAAAATAAATATTTTCTTTCAATTTCTCATTAAAACCAATAGGGCCTAGGTTTTTCGCAACATGATCCATTTTGTTTTAGCACATCTATGTTGTAAATTGGACCAACTACATTTACCGTCCAAATCTCTACACTTAAGATGTTGTAAATAAATCCTGAAAAAGTTTTATGTAGAAAGGCTATTGGTCATTTTCCTCATATCCAATATCTATGTTGCATTATAGATGTTTTTAAAGTTTTACATGTTTCCCCGATGCATAATGTATTAATGTTGTATTATTATCTCTAAATCAGTGAGACCAGTGAACTGTCAACTATGCACCCTACAGAATATTTGCTGCAACAGTTGTATGATAGTTATCTTATTTTACAGCCATGTGCCACTGCCGCTGATGTCCAAAGGACAGAGATTCTGCCTAGCACCCCCTGCTTGATTGTACAAGGTACTGTTTGGATTTTACCTTGATATTTGCAAGAAATAAGTGAAAATTGTGAATATTTTATACATGATCAAAAAGTTATTACACATGTTCACAAACTGTAACTTGCTGATTCGTGTTTTGAACATGTTCTATTTTGTTGCTTGTCTCTTCTGATTCTGATCTCTTCTGATAATTTTTCTTTGAGCATTCAATGTTACTTAACAGCTAAATGAAACATTCAGCATTCCAAATCCTTACAACAGTACATCATTTCAGGTGACCTGATGAAGGCAAGGCTGTTGTCCATTTAAGAAAATGGAGTGATGGGGGCCACAAGACAACATTTTGAGCGGGTTGGCTGCGCTTTTTGCAAGCTTCAACAATCTCAATCGCGAGTCCCCTTTTGATTAAGAATATGACAATTATGTTAAAGCATTATTTTATTAAGAAAAAATATATAAATTCAAATGTAAGGTGCCTTGTTCAACATTAAATTGAAAGTTCATGTAAACTAGTTGAACACAACCAGGAAAAGTGGAACTGTTCCAGGGTAATAGTAAAATAAAAATACTGAAATAAAAATACTTAAGTGTATGAATTCACTGCAGAAACTCAAAATCTTAATTACCATTTCTTACTTCTAGTCAGAAATATCTCATTACGCCTGAGATAACCTTATAAGTACCTTGTTTTCAGACAGTTTCCTCTTGTTTTATTGGCAGATTTATTCTACTTATAACAAGCAAAAAAACAGTTTTTAATAAGTTTCTAAAAAAAAAAAAAAACTGCCAAGGGAACAAATGAAAATTTTCACTGAAATGAGTGAAAATGGTCTATAACAGTGTTTCTCAACCCTGGTCCTGGGGACCAAGTGCCCTACATGTTTTAGGTGTTTCCTTCTTCCAACACACCTGATTAAAATGAATGGCTCATTATCAGGCTTCTGCAGAGTTGGATGATGGGCTGATCATTTGAATCAGGTGTGTTGGAAGGAACAATCCTGTGTCACATTTCAGCTCTGCTACAGTCAGAGACTTGTTTTAATTATTTTAAAACATATCGACTGCTTTTCAAAACAGTTTCATGTACATTTTACCTGTTGGAAAGCTGTGTAGCAGTGCGACATACCACAAACAAACACACACACACACACACACACACACACACACACACACACACACCAGCAGACACAAACATAAATCCGCAGACAAACACGAGAGAGGAGCTGCGCAACATCGTGCAGCTCCTGCAGGTAGTGGAGCTGCTGCAGTTGGAGGCGATTTACTCCGGTTCGTGCGACACACGCATCGCATTGCGAACAGAGTATTTCTTTCTCTTCGGTAGTTTCTGCAGCGACATCCAGTGCACTGTTGTTGACACAGCACCTCCACAGCGGCGCAACGCTGCAACTGCAGTTAAAATAACCTCCATCCAGTATAACACTTGCCAGGAAATAACTATTTTCATGACATTGGAGTTTTGAGAGCTAGGGGTGGCACGAAATTAACTGGAGGCGGCCGCCTCTCAATTTTATATGTAGGAAAAACCCTGATAAAGATCACCTAATATTAATGCTTTATTGATTATTTGATTTAAAATTCTTCTTGAGCATCAATTCAGGAACGGGCTCGAAGGCGAAGAGGAAGCATGGCAGCATCATCCCACATGTGAGCACGTTCAGCAGAAAACGTGGACTTTGAGAGGCAGGCATATTAGAAGGAAATTTTAGAAAACTTTGAGAATCCCATTTAAAGGTTTATGTTGGTTTAAAGGTCTTAAACAAGGTTTTATAAAGGTTTATTTTGCAGTAATATGTACATATTCTATTGTTCAGATGTTTTATTACTGACTTGACAAAAAAGGCATGTCATGTTAAATGTAATTGCACTTGGCACTTTACATTAAACTTGCAGTTAAATTAAAAAGTGAAAACAAATTATTTTGTTCTGTTTTCTTTTTTTGAGCATATGAAAGCATGGTTATGTAGGTGCAGTAAAATCACAATTAACAAGTGAATATTACAATATCTTACAGTATTTAAATTGTAAATTTACAGTAAATAATTGGCTAATAATTGCATTAATTTCACAGCAATTCACTGTAGATGTTTTGACAGCAATTTACTGTAATCATTGAGTTTTATGTATCAAATGTGCCTAAAGTTAATTCTGAGTTTGGTAAGCAGTGCTTTAAGTATGCTGCACCTGCTGCTTGGAATGCAATGCAGAAAACTCTAAAGTTAAAGGAGCTCATCAACCTTGGATCTTTGAAAACTTGTGTGACAGAAATTGGAGCAGCCTCATACCGCACACACACACACACACACACACACACACACACACACACACACACACACACACCTCTATAAGCACTAATTAAGAATGAAGATTTTTTTTCTCTAATCCAGGGGTGGATGCGATGGAAAGGAGGAGACTTCTAGATTTGTTGTGCCTCACCAACAGACTCCAGACGAAGAGTCTTACACTTAAACAATAGAATGTCTTTGGGCCTACATGCACATAAAAAGCCTTAAGAACCAGGTTTTGCCAGCTGGAGAAGACCAGACACGCACGAGCACCAGCTGATCAGTCCCAAACTGTGACATCACCTACAGTTATATCAACACAGAAACTGCAGAAGCCTGCTGCTTTTGGCGTGGACCTTCGCTATGAACAGTGAACCCATCCCTGATAGAAATAGCAACAATAGCCTCTTCTAAGACTAGGCCTTGAAGAGACAAACCATATACAGACTTTAAGTAGGGCTGACACAATGCCTTGAGTAATTGGATGACTAAAATTCCTTGTGGCAAAATTTTTGCCTCAAACCCTCCTTTAAATCTGAACTGTACTTTGGTATGCACATCAGGGTGGGCCCTGAAATTCGGTATCAAACCACTGAATTGTTCAAGACCAGAGTATTGATAGGTTTAAGTTAAAGTTTTGATATAATTCATTATCACACAGCTGTAGCGTCTCTCCTCTCTTACCCTGTCTGTGTCCGATCTGTTGACTTTCTCATCAGCACAATGATTTATAAGGGCTCCACTCGGTTATTTTTGTATTTCATGTTAAATTCACCCTTGATTCTGTTTTCACTGCAGAAAGCTGCCTGTAGAAAAGACTTGTTAATGATGGAGTTTGTTAAAGCAGTCTAAACTAATATGATGGCAAATGACATCGATACCAACCAGGTGTGTACTTATAAGATTAAACAACTTTATACGGAGGCCTTTATATTAAACAGAGAGTCTTTGTCTCAGTCAAAAACTGTCAGACCTTCTCAGAGCACAGCGAACAGGTGAGGGAGGAGAGGAGGGCAGATGGATCACGAATCAAATTTCGGATGCTGTCGAGTGGACGATGCGAACGAGTAAATGAGTGTCTGCACAAATAAAGTCTCTGTGTGTGAAACACTGCAGAGTGTAACATCATGCTGTTTACAGACAGTCCGCTGTCATTAGTTTGACAGAAAGTTAGAGAGCGTCGTGTCTACAAAGGAACCCAAGGCCATGAAAGATCATGAGTTTGATTATTTTAGTAGAAACAATGGACACAAGTCTCAAGTTACCTTTTAGACCGACAGAAAAAGGTGCCATCTCCAAAAATAGAAATTCGTGGTGTCTGTGTTTTAATGTAGCAGACGGCCATAAATCAAACACTATTTACTGAGCCACAGAGAGTCACTGAAACACTGATCACTAACCTGTTGTGATGGAAAAAGTACTCATATCCTTTACTTTAGTAAAAGCATTAATACCACAATGTAAAAATACCTAATTACAATTAAAAATTTTGCATGTAATTATTTCCTTTTTTTGAAAAATATACATTTTATGGTTTTGTTGTACTTTAATGGCGCGCAACCTCATAAGAGGGGAAAAAGGTGGCATGTTGGTGAACCAATCCCCTGTAGGACCCTGTTTGTACTTGCATAAAATGTAAAATAAAAAAAAATCCGTCTATTTTCAACCACTTATCCTGTTAAGGGTCGTGGGGTGTGGGGGCTGGAGCCTATGCCAGCAGCCTTCAGGCCAGAGAGAGAGGCGGGGTAAAGTACCATCCATCCATCCATCCATCCATTTCTTCTTTTCAGAGTACCCGGAGAGAACCCAAACAGGCACAGGGAGAACATGCAAACTCTGCACAAAAACATCCCCTGCCCGAGCCAGGACTTGACAGTGGCGACAGTGCTAACCACTGCACCTTTGTAAAGTACCATTACTCTTAAATAAAGCAAAAGTAACATAATTGGAAAAAAAATTGCAGAATGTTTAATGTTTCTTATCCAATTACTTGATTAATCATCAGAATAATCGACAGATTACCCGATTAGTAAAAGAATTGATAGCTGCAGCCCTAGACTTTAGTCAGTATTAAATGTTGGATTCTGGAAGGGCAACATTCACATACAAACATTACAGACCAGACTGGACGTCCTCTGCCTCATGCCCCCATGATGTGCACACCAGTCAATCCCACAGGCTCAATTTAATCTTCCCCAGGACTAAGCCACCTAACTACCTATCACCCTCCTTTTCTCCTTTCTTTCTCTTTTTTCTCATTTGGAGCAGTGGAAAAACCAAAGGCAGTGAAGAATGTACAAGTTTTAATTGAATGTATGTTTGATGTTAGGAATGTAGTTAGGTAACAAGAACTCTGCCCAGAGTTAAACCTCAGAACAGCCCAGATGCTAAAGCTCTCTGAACTCTGACAACCAAATGGAAGGTTTTGTGCTCTCAGAACACATGTAATCTCTTTCAGACCCCAGGAATAAGTGGACTTTGGGACCCAGGTTACCCACAACCTCACTTCTTTTATTTAAACTCAAACAAGGTAGAAAGTAAGGAGGTGAGTGAAATCCTGAGTCCGGTCAAAGTCCTTCCTTTGTCAAGTGTGGGTTGCAATGCAGTTGTAAAGACACTTGACAGTGAAAATCCGGTAGCACTTTTTGATAAAGAGCCCTTTTTCCTATGCGTTTAGACCTTTGTGAAGTGTTCTCCGGCAACTACTTATGCTGTTGTCAGTTTGTTGCATGCCATCCAAATGACTGGCACGTCGCTCCTTTTGTTTGTGCATGGCGCGCTCAGCTGATTTCATTCACCTGCTGAGGTGCGCCGAAGAGAAGCGCACTCGCTGTGTGAGCTCACAGCAGCACAGCCACAGTCACGTGCAGCGCACACATAGCCACACCTCCAGGCAGATCGCTGAGACACCTCCCACTCGAGGTGCCGCACGTCCCGGTGCAGTATGGTCACTAGGAAATCCTTCTGCTTTGATGTGGACTCTTTGGTGAAAGTTTTAGAGTCTTCACTGTAACACACCCACGGAGTGACTTTCACATGGACATCTCGGACGACACCTCTGGAATCTGGAGTTACAGCAACAGCTCTTCCTAGCTTGAACTGCCCCCTTTATGCGTTCTGGTCGCAGAGCCAAACTACATCTCCAATAGCAACATTTCTTTCAACAGTATGCCACTTGCTGCGGCGACAGGTTTGGACCTGCGAGTTGGCTCCAGGACGTCCAAAAGTAATTGAATTGATTTTGCATCTCTTGCAGCCTTTTGAAGGGGTAGGTGGTGTAGTCGAATGTCTTGAAATCTCCACTCTGTGTGGCTGGGCCAAGCAACAGGGTGTTTGGAGTGATGCAGTAGATACAGTCTTCACGGCTCTGTACTCTGGCGTCTCTCATTGGCAAGGTTAGCAGCTAGCTTGAGTACTGTCAGGAATTCGCTGAAGGTAAGGTCTTCACTTCTACCAAGACTTTGGAGAGCTCTTTTGGTGACCTTGACAACAGCTTTGGCTGTGCCATTTCGGTGAGGTGAATCAGCTGGAAGGATCCTCCACATCCAGTAGATCTCATTTTTAGCAGCGTATTCTTCAAGTGACTGTTTGTTTTTGGTAGGTGTACATTTCTTCTAGGACAGGTTTTGCCCCACTAAGTTCATACCTGGATCAGACCAGATCTTCTGGGGATGGCCTCTGACAGAAGTGAACCTCTGGTAAGCAAATAGGAAGCTTTCCGCTTGTAGTGTGTTTGCCAGTTCAACATGGATGGCTCGACTTGCCATACAGCAGAAGAGCACAACCCATACTTTCATGCTCACTCTCCTCTTGACATCATCCTTCACCTGGTAAGATAGACATGAACTGACATGGTGCAGTCGGACTTGACCTTTCTTCAGGTAAGTTTCCCATTATTTGCTGACAGGTTCTTGCCATCTTGGAGATGACACACCTATAACCTACTTTTTGGGCAATAATTCTTCCCTTGATTACCCATGCTTTCTTTCCCATCTGCAGCAAAGTTCCTGCCACTCCGTGGCCCTCACTGTGTGCTTCTCGGGCCAGAATGGTGGAAAGCCAGGCCTGGAAAGGCAGCAGGGGTCCTCTCTGAAAGTCTGGATCTTGCCACCCCACATCAGGAGTCCACTTGTTCTATCTTTGTAAACAACCAGTCTGTCAGTTGTTGTGTTTGGAAAGCGTACACTCTCTTGTGCTGCCAGGCATAGGTCTCGGAACACATCTTTCCTTTGGTTGACCGTGATGACACCGTACTGCCTCCCACTTTTCTTTCTCACTTCTTCTCCAATCTTGCGATGCAGGAGCTTCTTCGCTGCTCTCCATGTCCATGCTATTGTCCCGACCAGCCGTTTTAGTTTTCTGTTTTCGTCCACTCGTGTTTGGACTGCTGCTATCGTGGGTAGTCTTCTGGACTTGGACTCTGTCCTCTGGACTCTGATTGGATCTGGATCTTGTTCTTTCAGTTGACTTCGGGTGAATACTGTGACAAATGATTTCTTCTGTATTTTTGTAATATTGTTCCTTGCTTGTGCAGTGACATCTTTCGCGGATTTCTTCGGCCACTCATCCTCATAAAGTCAAAGGAATTTCTGACCTGACTGCCACTCGGACTCCTCAGTTCAATCATCAGGACAGGCCTCTCTGGTGATGATATTCACGATGTTTGCTGGCCCTGGAATCCACCACCAATCTCAGACATCTGGATCTCACCGACTCTGTTAGCAAAGAAGGTCTGGTATCCATGCATGCTCACTGCCATCAGAAAAGGTGATGCCACTTGGTCTTTCACATGGATCTGGCGGTGTCAAGGGTCTGATGAATCTGAGTTTACTCAGGTCAGCATACTCTTCGAAGAGCTTTATGGTATCTTCTTGGAGCTCTTTGGACAAGGCGGCATCCCTTTTATACAATACATTACTTTTGCTTCTTGAAAAGCTCTTCGGATCAGGATGGCTCCCTTGTGCTTTGCAGGAGCCACAAGCCCGAGTGGATCATAGAGACCAGAGACTTGGCTTAACAGTTCTCTTCTGGTGAGTGGTTCAGGGGTTTGTCTTCTAACTTCTTCTCTCAGTAAGTCCTGACCGGGGCACATTTTTTTCTTCTTCTTGGAAAAGTTCACTGCAACCATGACGTGC
This sequence comes from Aulostomus chinensis, assembly GCF_037954235.1. Classification (NCBI taxonomy): domain Eukaryota; kingdom Metazoa; phylum Chordata; class Actinopteri; order Syngnathiformes; family Aulostomidae; genus Aulostomus; species Aulostomus chinensis. The sequence continues at coordinate 6,964,009 of NC_141326.1, read as the reverse complement.
AGCTTGTCATCTTCAATGGTGTAACCGAGGCTGAGGGCTTTATTATCCTCTTCAGTGAGCTGGTTTGGCAGGATCACGGACTTTGAGTCCATCTTTTTACCTCTCAGCTCTTTTCTCCCCACTTCCCACTTTATTAATTTTAAGACTGGTGGTGGTGCAGTGGTTAGCACTGTTGGCTCACATTAAGAAGGTTCTGGGTTCAAGCCTCAGCTCGGGCACGGGATCTTTCTGTGTGGAGTTTGCATGTTCTCCCTTTGCCTGCGTGGCTCTCTCTGGATACTCCAGCTTCCTCGCACAGTCCAAAAAATTTCAAGAGGGGACTAGTACCGTAGGTTTGGGTATGAGAGTGAATGGTTGTCTATATGTGTTGGCCCTGCAATGAACTGGCAACCCGTCCATGGTATACTTCTCCCGAAGGCAGCTGAGATGGGCTCCAGTCCCCCTGCAATCCTTAACAGGATAATGGATGGGTGGGATTTTAAGAAAAATTAATAATCATCTTTGATAATTATTCATTTAACTGCACTGCAGAACAGATCCATTGACGTATATATTCACCCAAGACAATCCTATGTCATTTTCTCAGAATACATCAATGTCCTCACAGTGAGGTTGAATTCCTCTGCAGGCAGGCAGGCACACCAACACGTGTGCGCACACACACACAGGCTCAAGTAAAACTCTTTGTTCAACAGATGATATTTGCTCGAGGAGCTGCCCCTTCGATCAGTGCGTGCGTGTTCCATCATTAAGTAAACTGCAACTTTCAAACTCTACCTCCACGATTTCAATCAATCTATATAAATGCCTGCAGCATGCCACACACACAAGTGAAAAGAACAATAATGTGAAGTTGTAATTATAAGATAGGTCACTGGTGGTGGGTGTTGTGAGGTTGTTACGCCACTTCAAATGTTGTGGATACAACAAAAGAATGTTGTAGCTTTTATTTATGTATTTTTACAGATGTTGAAACAGTACTATTTTCAATTGAAAGGTTTTAGATCCATCCATAGATCCATTTTCTTCCACTTATCCTGCTTAAGGGTTGTGGGGGGGCTGGAGCCTATCCCAGCAGCTTTTGGGCGAGAGGCGGGGTACACCCTGGACAGGTCGCCAGTGCCAGTGCCAATATATATAGACAGACAACTATTCACACTCACAGTCATACCTATGGTCAGGTTCCGGGTTCAAGCCCCAGCTCGGACACGGGAACTTTCTGTGTGGAGTTTGCATGTTCTCCTTGTGCCTGCCTCTCTCTGGATACTCCAGCTTCCTCCCACAGTCCAAAGACATGCAAATGGCGACTAGGCTAATTAAATGCTCTAAATTGACGATAGGTGTGACTGTGAGTGTGAATGGTTGTCTCTCTCTCTCTTGTTGGACCTGCAATGGACTGGCGACCCGTCCAAGGTGCACCCCGCCTCATGCGCCCATAAGCTGCTGGGATAGGCTCCAGCCCCCCCCCCCCCGCAACCCTTGATCAGGATAAGCTGTAGAAAATAGATAGATGGATGGTTTGTGGTAGGGATAGACAGATCTGGATTTTACAGGGCAGATCCTGATTGCGATTTTTCTCCATCATCCTTAGCCAAATTTCTTGCGCCCATTTACTTGAGCTGATACCTCTTTTTGCCCCCTCAATTAACATTAATGAACACAATGATAGCAAATATTACAGGCTTGGAAAGATTTATTGTCATTTAAATGAACTAAATATAAATATTTAAACTTAAATAGAATCAAGCAAATATTTAAACATAAATAATACAACTATATCATAATGATCCTTCCCTGAAGGCGGGCTCACTGAAATGTTGTGACACTGGGTTTTGTTTGACAGCCATCTGTATAAAGAATAAATAAAAACACAGATTAGCATCAATCTTTTAGCATCATCTGACATTCATATCACCCAAAATCAGCCCTGCCAAGGTTTCAATTTTTCAGCACTGAGACAAAGAACAGGCATGAAAAACTTGACTTTAAAAGGAACAAAAATTCAACCATGCAAAAAACATTTCTCTCATATAATCTCTCATCGATATGGTGGCTGCTTCTCCCCATTAAGTGAGATGCCCCAGCCCCCCCAAAACACACAAACACACAGACACACAGATCAGTTGAGCTGACGCTGACTGAAAAACTCCACCACCACTGTATTGATAATGACAGCAAACATCTCTAAACACATTTTCACAAAACATTTACACAATTTGTACAACATAAAAAACATTTTTCTTACCTAAAAAGTTCTTCTAGTGCATGCTTAAGATCTCTGATATTCCTGCAATACCTACTCCGCCCCGCTCTGGGGGAGAGAGGGAGCTGAGTGTGTACCAGTAAACGCATAAAAAGCCAGAGAAAAATGAACACAGACTCATGGGCTGGTGGCGGTGAGAAATTTAGCTCCCGCCACTAAACACTCTATGAAGGAAAACCCTGGATATTAGACATGCTGTGAAGTTAACTAAAGAAAAAAAATTAAAACTTACTGTTGTCCTGGAGCAGCTTCCAGGGCAATGTTGCTTTCACCACTCAACCAGTGGGGGAGGGGCATAGTCTGCATGTGGGCTGCGGGGACTTCAGGCTACATAGAGCTGCCCGCATAGATGGCTGACTGTAAATCATGCCGGGGAAAAATAAATTGGAGAACCCTCGCGCGGATCGGCCGATGCAAGCAAAAAAAGCAAAGATTGCACCGATTAATCGATCGATCGATCCTTAGTGTGTAGTGCAACGTGTTCATGTTAGTTCTCTCATATGAAGCTTCGATGTTGACTGCAGAGTAAAGCCTGGGTATCATCTGGAGTCTCTCTCGCTCTCTCTTTCTTTCTTACAAACACACACACACACACACACACACACACACACACACACACACACACACACACACACACACACACACACACCTGCTGGCACAGTAAAGTGGTAGATTGCTTACTCGTTCAACCAAAATATTAGAACTGAATTATTAACAATCTGTTAATTCACTTGTCCTCATAAACACACATATACCCACATGCACATCCGCACGTATTCTCCTTTCTTCTTTGTTGTCTCCTCATCCTCTTTTGTCTCCAAGTTGTTTTTAACAGGCCATTATTTTACATTTTTGTTGTGATAGTAACATAACATCATACTACTACACAACACAAATAACATTATTTTGATGATTTAACATTTGTTTTTATGATCTAATTGCTTGTTTTCTTTATTTTCTGAACTGAAAAGCTTACTACCATTGATCATATGTTTTGCTGCCAAATAAGTATTGACCCACATTGCCCAAATAAATCTAAAGACAATCTGTTATATGGATTTGAGATGATTTTCTGCATCCAAAGACCAAGTTGAACCTAATCCAAAGACTGCACTAAAGTGGATGCAACCTCTGCTTCAGAAAAATGAGGCCAAGAGAGAAGTGCATCACACTGGCATAAATTAATGGCCATTAGAGGACACCTACACTGTTTGAAAAGTTTAACTATATAGAGGTCTCTGAAAAGCGATCCTACTGTTCCCTTGACTTACTAGCTCAGTCTAACTCACTTTTCAGATTTGGAGGTTTTACATGGTCTATGTTCAACGGGACTAATCAATGTGAAAATGGTCCGAAGACTCTACCAGCAAAGATCACGAAGTTATTGATGCTTTTCATGTAGTTTGAAGGACCCCAACTTGAGGAAAAATGCAGGTCCTCCTGATGGGCTGATTATATCAATTCATATTGAAGTCAAACATCATGAATGTTTGAGCTGAGAACAAATAAATAAGACACACAGATATAAGCAAACAATGTGTGTTTCTAATTGCTATATTAACACATTATTAATACAATTCCTTTTGTTTGTTTTTTTAACATTCCAATAACTTCTAAATATAATCCATTCTTTTCCCCCTCCTTCCTTACTGCTTACCTTGCCCAGTGATTTGCTGCCCTCCCTGTTCCTCTTTTCCAAAGAGGGGGGCACCTGGTACACATCCTGCCCCAATCCTGTTCCCACTGCGGAGGCCATTCCTTGTGCAAGCCCCTGGCCTGGCCCTGGGACAACAGAGGGGGGCACTTGGTAGACATCCTGCCCAGACATCTGATATTGTCTCTGTGCTAAAGCTGGACCCTTACTGGGGGGTACTGGCAGGGCATTGGGGGGAGGTCCACTTGGGCCAGAGGGAATCTGATATAGACTTTGGGGGCTTGGTTTGGGACCATGGGAAGGGGGAATCATGTAGACAGAGTCAGGGCTTTGGTGTGCTGGGCTGGGGGTGGCATAAGCAGAGTGCATGGATGTGTACTGAGTAGAGGGGAGGGTCTTGTTGGGAAACCCACAGGTGGAAGTGGCAATAACAGATGGAAGTGTGGGTTTGGAGTAGGCACTCTGAGGGGCTGGGGGTCGTGGCAACGGGGGGGCGGGACAACAGGAAGCTGGATCCAATGTGGAGGGAGGGGCTTGTTGCTGTTGCTTGCCGTCGTACATGCCAACCAGGATCTTGAGGCGGTTGCCAGGGACAATACCTTGACGACCGTGAAGTGAGCAGAGCCACCAGCCATCCAATCCCTGTGTGTCACGCTCCAACACTGTCATGATGTCACCCTTGCGGAAGGACAACTCATCAGGTGATTCTGCCACGTTGTCGTACAACGCCTTGGCCAGCACATTCTGCAGCAGAAGAAGAACAATATAACACAGATATGAACAGATGGTACAATTAAACTGGTTCATACTCTCATCACTGTCAATTAAGCTTTCTCAAAAGAGATCTATCATCCTCTGGTTGTTATCATGTCATGTCAGTCTATTTTAGTGCATGGGGACTTAACAGTTTAATGTATGAGTTATGAGCAAAATATAATGTCTCTCTGTCACTTTGGTTGGTCCCTTGGCAGGCCAACTGTTGAAACATGCATGCCTGAGTGAAGCAGTAGAGGAATTCACACTCCAGAGCTGAGGGTGGCATGAGTAAGCTGGATGCTGACATTACACACATTCTGTTGAGTCAGTCAATGTAAGTTGAGCTCATCATGGTGCGAATGCATCAGAGCTGTTATGTTTCAGCACTACAGAGAAATGGATGACTAGACAATGTGTCAATGAGCTTGGCACCTCTTCCTGTGGCTGTTGTCAACAGGAATTGTGTTAAGGATGAGATATTGTAAAATGTGACATCTAAAAAGCAAGCCCTTGCACTTGCCAGCAGCTGATACCATTACGAGCACACTTTCCACAGCTTACCATACATCCATTTTCATTAAGGGTCGGGGGGGAAGGGGGCGCTGGAGCCTATCCCAGCAGGCAGGGTACACCCTGGATGGGTCGCCAGTCCATCACCAGGCCAACACATTTTGATAGACAACCATTCGGTCTCACAGCCACACCTACGGTCAATTTAGAGTATCCAATTAACCTCGTCCCCTCTTGCATGTCTTTGGACTGTACCCAGAGAGAACCCATGCAGGCACAGGGAGAACATGCAAACTCCACACAGAAAGACCCCATACTGGAGCTGGGGCTTGAACCAGGAACGTTCTTGCTGCCCTGACTGATGCTACTTCTGGAGGAGGCTACAGACTTGAAGAGGCTCAAGCTGCCACCCTTAGCATCGATGTTAGTGTCGGTTCTAGCAGTATTCATATTAGTATTGTCAGTACTGTATGAGCATTAACAACAACATTGTGTTTGTACTGTATTTGCTGTAATATAATTGCTGATATTATGTTGGCACTGATTGCTTGAGTAACCTGTAGATGTTGTTATTATTGGGAGTTTGTTGTTATTGTTTACTGTGGCCTCGTCCCTCTGTCTTTCTCCTTACAACCTGTTCATGCCTCTGTCTGTCATTCTCTCCTCCCTTTCTCTTTCCCTCTCTCTTTATCTCTGTCCTTCTCTTCCTTCTATATATCTTTTTCCATTGTCTGTCTTTGTCTCTGCTCTGATTTCCTGCTCTCTCTCCCTCCAACCAGTCAAAGCAGACGGATGACATTACTGTACATTTTCTTTTCAAATATCATAAAAGTGATGTTCATTTGTGAAGATAATCTTGCTGAACAAAATGTGTTCAGTCTTATCAACTTTTGCTTACCACAGAGATGACTTTCTGCTTGAAACAAAATCCAGTATAACAACCCCACTGGCTTTCGGTTGAGGGAATCTATGGAGATTGCAACTTCCAATCAAATCATCCACAAATCATCTAATCCCTGCGACACGCGATGGTTATCTGAGTAAAGACAGTGCTTGTTTTTTTGCTTGTAGAGTGCCTTGTTGAGGAATACCCTCACTATGCTCAAAGCTCTTTTCACATTTTTGATATAATGTACAGTGCAACTGAAGGCAAATTTCCGGCAACAAAGCTTTCTGTTACATTTTCCTGATGGAAAAAGCGCACATTTACATTTTTATGTTACTTTAAGGTGTGGTTATGGCTTGACCACTTCAACCATTTCAGCTGCCAAACACACAACAAACAGAGCAATGTTGAGTGGCTTTTAAAGGTCAAAATATCTGTGCTACAATCTGGATGAATTAACAAAGTTTTTAAGTTAAGTTTAAGTTAAGTACCTGCAATCTGAAGTTGAAGGTCCCTGCTTTGTTGCTAAAACACAAGGTCATGTTGCTTCCTAGTTGAGCTATTTTGTTTGAGACACACATACTGTGTATTAATTACACCCACCGTGACTCATACTCATGTTTCCAATTCTATAGTATGAGGATTTGAAACTCTGCCATATACTGACAATAGGCCCTTTCAATCCAAGGTCTTGATCTCTTAAGACACACACATCCACCCTATGTGGAACCCAGCATGCACACAAGTCACACCTCCTTAGAACTTTTTTTTAAAATAAACCAATATTAGTTGTACCTGTCTGACCTGAGCCTGCTCTCCTCTCTCCCACCCTGAACCTCACAGGCTGGTACAGCTTGCAGTGGGCTTCACACCCACGCACGCACACACACACACACGCACGCACGCATGCACACACACACACACACACACACACACACACACACACACACACACACACACACACACACATAAAGCACTGGCCAGCTGAATGAGTCCATGGGTGAGACTTTTGCCGTGCTTAAGTGAAAGCCTGTTAACAGTTTCACAGCGGGCTGGGATCGAGAATGTAAAACGCTATTGCCCCTCATACACTCACATCATTCAGCTTATTCTTAGTGGCTCAGAAAGTCTTCCTCAATTTGAGAGCTACACAGTAATCAAAAGTCAGATTAGTCATACATCTTATATTTGAAATACCCTCTTAACTTCTTCAGAGGATTTACGTGCACAATTGCTCCTCCTTGAGCTACCATCTTATGGTGGTGAAGGAGTTTGCATGACCCAATGATCCTAGGAGCTAAGATGTTTGGGGCTTTTATGCCCTTGGTAGGGTCAAGACGAATAGGTCCTAAGGAAGGGCCCAGACAAAAGTCAAGCTCAAAAGACCCCAATGAAGAAACACTATTTGGGTCCAAGTTTTCCATCGCCCGGATGCAGGTCACCGGGGCCCGCCTCTTGAGCCAAGCCTGGAGGCGGGACTTGGTGTCGAGCATTTAGTTGCCAGGCCTGCATCCATGGGGCCTGGCCATGCACAGCCTGAAGAGGCAACATGGGTCCCCCCTCCAATGGGCTCAATACCAATGGGACAGACCAAAGGGGTCGGGTGCTATGCGAGATGGGTGGCAGCTGAGAGCGGAGACCTTGGCGGTACAATCCTTGGCTAGAGAAGCTGTCTTTGAGTATGTGGAATGTCACCTCTCAAGTGGGGAAGGAGAAAATGGATGAATGGATGGAATTGTGCTAAGCCACTTAACTGGCTACTCTTATCTCAGCATTCAAGAATTGAGGAAAAATCCTCAATTGATGGAGGCATGTTTGCCACCGGAACTGTAAATGGAAGTAGACTCTCTTGTTACAAGATGATGGTGCCACAGTAGGCAGCCTGTTGCCACAGCTCCCAGTCTATCTCTTGGTTTTCTTGCGTTTTTTTTCTGTTTTAAGTTCTTTTCACGACTCTCTGGATCGTGTTATTGTTTGTCTTAGTTATTACTATGGACCTGCTAATTTTAGTAAGAGTAGCAGCATGTCTTCTACTCTTTGTGGGACTTCTCACCACCACATCTGCGGAACCTGTGAGCTGCCCCTTTGTTTACAGCCGGGATCAGCTGATAGTGTGGAGCAACAGGAGGATACTCCTGGAGAAATGACTCGATATTGCCAAGGAATTATGGTGTCGGAGAAGGGGCTGCAGACCTGGAGCGATGTACCGTGAAAGGAGGAGGCGGTACAAACCGAGCATTCCATCTATTCTCATGGGTAAAGTAAGACCTTTACACAACAAGATGGAAGAACTGATGCCGCAGACTACAGTGGGAGTACCAGCAGAGTAGCCTCCAGCTGTTCACTGAGACTTGGCTCACGGACCACACATCCCTCCGTCATAACTTTGGATGGCTTTCAACTGGTGAGAGCGGACTGGAGAGTGAGTGAGAGCGGTAAGAGGAGAGGTGAGGGACTGCCAATGTACATGAATGGGAGATGGTGTAACCCAGGACACATCACTGTGATGGAGCAGTGGTTTACCAACGACATTGAACTGTTAACAGTTAGCGTTCGGCCATACCACCTGGCTCGGGAGTTTTCACATGTTATTGTGTAGACTGTTTACATCCTGCCCTCAGCTGATGCTACGGCAGCCTGCGAGGACATTCACACCACCGCCTCTCAGCTGCAGACAGCACATCCACAGTCCCTTATCATTATCTCTGGGGATTTCAACCATGCCTCGCTCTCCACCACTCTCCCCAACTTCACCCAGTATGTTAACTGCCACACAAGGGACGATAAAACATTGGACTTGCTGTTTGCCAACACAAAGGAGGCTTACAGCTCATCACCCCTCCCTTCGCTTGGCCACTCAGATCACAACCTGGACATCCTTCACCCCACCTACACCCCCGTGGTGAAGAGGGAAACCCCCCCCCCCCCACCACCACCACCACCAAGAAGGTGATAAGGATGTGGTCTGAGGACTGCAGTGAGGCCCTGAGAGACTGCTTTGAATGCACCAACTGCATAACAGACTACATTAATTTCTGTGTAGAGAACACTGTGCCAACCAAGAAGGTGCGGTGTTTCTCCAACAATAAACCATGGGTGACCCCCAGAGCTGAAGGCCCTGCTGAATGAAAAGAGGACTTTCAGATCTGGAAACAAAGTTGAGCTGAGAAGGGTGCAAAAGGATCTTAAACATAAGATCGGGGGGGGGGGGTAAGGAGAGTTTCAGGAGGAAGATGGAGGAACAGCTTCAGCAGAGCAAAGTCCAAGAAGTCTGGAGGAACATGAACAAAATCACTGGCCACTTTGAGGACAATGGAGGACCCACAGCCTCTGCTGACCAGGGGTGGGCAAACGACCTGAACCTGTTTTTCAACAGATTTGACACCATGCCACTTAACACCTCCCCCACCCCACAGCTTCCATCAACCTCCCTCCACATGCTGCCCCCCCTCCCCTCTCCTGGTGCAGTGCTATCGCTACCTGCACTCTCCTCACATCACCTTGTTTCACCCCCATCCACACATCCGCACACATATCCACCCACAACAAAGCCAGCCGCATCCCCTCCCCCAGTCCAGCTCAGCCTCTACTTAACCCTGATCAGGTGAGGGACGAAAACCAGGAAGGCAGCAGGTCTGGATGGAATCAGCACCAGACTGCTCAGAAACTGTGCAGACCAGCTCTGTCTGGTGGTCACATCTACAACCTCAGCCTGAGTCTGGAGAGGGTTCCTGAACTGTGGAAGACTTCCTGCGTGGTTCCAGTGCCAAACCACTTCAGACCTGAGGCCCTGAATTTGCACCTGATGAAGGCCATGGAGAGGCTCATCCTGCACCACCTCCGCCCACTAGTGAGCTCAGCGTTGGATCCCCTGCAGTTTGCTTACCGGCCCAGCATTGGGGTGGAAGACGCAGTCATCTACCTGCTACACCGATCCCTCTCACACCTGGAGCAGGTGGGGAGCACTGTGAGGGTCATGTTCTTTGACTTGTCCAGTGCCTTCAAGACCATCCAGCCTGCACTGCTGAGAGGGAAGCTGGAGGCAGCTGGAGTGGACGAGCAGCTGACCACACAGACCACTGACTACCACACCAACAGACCACAGTACGTGAGGCTCCAGGACTGTGTGCCTGATGTGGTAGTCTGCAGCACTGGGGCGCTGCAGGGCACAGTCCTCTCACCCTTTCAATTCAGTCTGTACACTTCAGACTTCAGATACAACTCGCACCACTGCCACCTACAGAAGTTCTCGGAGGATACGGCCATCATCGGATGCGTATCGGACAGGAACGACCAGGAATACAGGGGGGTCATTCGGGACTTTGTCAACTGGTGTGAGGTCAGTGCCCTGCAGATCAAAGCCAGCAAGGTGAAGGAGATGGTGATAGACTTAAGGAGGAAGTCACCCCCTATTACACTGGTGAACATCCGGGGAAAAGATTTCGAGACAGTGGACTCGTACAAGAACCTGGGCGTTCACCTCAATAACAAACTGGACTGGTCCACTAACACTGATGTCCTGTACAAAAGGGGCCAGAGTCGACTCCACCTGTTGAGGAGACTGAGATCTTTCAGAGTCTGCAGGACTCTGCTGAAAACTTTTTATGACTCTGTTGTTGCATCCGCCATCCTCTATCAGTAGCCTGCTGGGGGGGCAGATGCACCATCAGAGACAGAAACAGGATCGACAAACTGGTGCGGAGGTCTAGCTCCATGCTAAGATGTCCCCTAGACTCTGTGGTTGTGGTGGGTGAGAGGAGGATGTTAGCAAAGCTGACATCCATCATAGACAACCCCATCGCCCTCTGCATGAGATCTTGGTTGCGTTGAGCAGCTCCTTCAGTCAGACTGAAACATCCTCTCTGCAGGAAGGAGCACTTTCGCAGGTCATTCATCCTAACAGCAGTGAGACTCTTCAACACTTCATAAAGCTGAGAGTCACTCTGACACTTTAACTCCTCCGTCACCTTCCCCCACTGTAGTCAAGTCAATTTTATTTGTATAGCGCCAAATCACAACAAAAGATATCTCATGACACTTTACAGGTAGAGCAGGTCTTGCACCACACTCCTTCAATGAATTTACACCCAACAATTATCCATGAGCAAGCACATCATGCAACAGCGGCGACGAAAACCTTCCTTTTAACAGGCAGGAATGTTGAGCAGACCCAGGCTCAATGGGGACAGCCTTCTGCTTTGACCGGTTGGGGGGAAAGAGAGCAGGAGAGCGGGGCAGAGACAAAAACAGATAATGGAGGAAGACAGATATGCAGAAGGAAAGAGTGGGACAGAGATAAAGAGAGAGAGAAAGGGAAGAGACTGATGGACGGACGGGGACGTAGCAGGTGGTGCTATGGGTGGCAGCTTGAGCCTCTTCAGGTCTGCAGCCTCCACCAGCAGCACCTGGGATTTGGGATGAGGGGAGCACGAAGGCTCTGGAAAAGAAGACGCGTTAGTAATACGTATGAGTATGATTTATGTATGACACATATAGGAGGACAGAGAGGGAAGAGAGGAGGAGAGAGAAGCCCAGTGTACCATGGGAGATCCCCCAGCAGCCTAAGCCTATAGCAGCATATCTAAGGGCTAGCCTAAACAGCCCTAACTATAAGCCTGATGAAAAAGGAAGGTCTTAAGTCTACTCTTTAAGGTCGAGAGGGTGTCTGCATCCTGGACCGAAAGTGGGAGACGGTTACACAGGAGAGGAGCCTGATAGCTGAAGGCTCTGGCTCCCAATCTAGTTTTAGAAACTCTAGGAACCACAAGTAACCCTGCATCCTGGGAGCGAAGGGTTCTACCTGGATAATAGGGGACTATGAGCTCTGTCAGATATAAAGGAGCCTGACTGTTGAGGATTTTGGATGTTAGAAGGAGAATTTTGAATTCCATTCTAAATTTGACAGGGAGCCAATGCAGAGAAGCCAGTACAGAAGAGACATGGTCTTCTAATAGTTCTCGTCAACACGTGGGCAGTAGCATTCTGGACCAGCTAGAGAGTCTTTGGGGACCTACTGGTGCAGCCTGATAGGAGGGAATTGCAGTAATCCAGCCTCAAAGTGACAAAGGCATGGACTAGTTTTTCTGCATCTTTTTGAGACAGGATGTGTCTGATCTTAGCAATGTTTTGTAAATAAAAGAAAACAGTCTTAGAAATTTGCTTAATGTGGGCATTAAAGGACAGATCCTGATCGAAAAGAACTCCTAGGTTCCTTACGGTCGTGCTGGTTTTTTGGGCCCAGGACAATGACTTCAGTTTTATCAGAGTTTAATAGAAGGAAATTATGGGTCATCCAAGTTTTTATCTCCTTTAGACAGGCCTCCAGTTTAGTCAGCTGATTTATTTCATGAGGATGCATTGAAAAGTACAGCTGTGTGTCGTCAGCATAACAGTGAAAATTAATTGAGTGTTTCCTAATAACGTGACCGAGAGGAAGCAGATAAAGGGTTAAGAGGATTGGTCCAAACACAGACCCTTGTGGAACACCATACGTGACTACAGTGGTTTCCGAGGAGTTATCATTAGTTAGTACCAACTGAGACTGACCTAGTAAATATGACCTGAACCAGTTTAGTGCAATTCCTTTCATGCCAATGACATGTTCCAGTCTCTGTCGAAGGATATGGTGTTCAATGGTATCAAAAGCTGCACTAAGATCTAATAGGACCAACACAGAGACAAGTCCCTCATCTGATGCTAGTAGCAGGTCATTGGTAACTTTGACTAGTGCTGTTTCTGTGCTATGATGAATCCTGAAACCTGACTGGAAATCCTCTAAAAGGCTGTTGCTGTGGAGAAAGTCACAGAGCTGTTTAGCAACTGCTTTCTCCAGAATTTAGGAGAGAAAAGGAAGATTTGATATTGGTCTGTAGTTGGCCAAAACTTCTGGATCCAGGGTTGCTTTTTTGAGAAGGGGTCTAATTACTGCCACTTTAAAGGACTGTGGGACGTAACCAGATAACAGCAACACATTGATCATATCTAAGAGGGAGGTGCTAACGAGGGTAGAGAGTCCTTAAGCAGCTTAGTTTGGATGGGGTCCCAAGACAGAAGACAGGTGGATGGTTTAGAGGAGGAAATTATTGAACTGAGCTCATGAAGGCTAACAGTAGAAAAACTGTCAAAGTGTATGTCTGGTTCTATAGCTGCCTCTAAGGCTTCTGAGGTGATAGGTGCCATGTTGTCAGCTGATGACAGGAGGTGAATTTTCTCTCGAATAAGGACAATTTTGTCATTAAAGGAGTCCATGAAATCTTTGCTGCCCAGGGAAACAGGAATGCTGGGTTGCTAACCCTAACCCTAACCAACTCTGGGTTGTCAGGGTTTTGGTTCTATTATAAACTGGGCAATATTTCTCCAGATGTCCAAAGTGGGATGGATGCCGTCCCTCCTAATCAGACCAGGTCTCCCCCAGAAAGTTTTCCAATTATCTATGAAGCCCACTTGGTTTGCTGGACACCACCTTGACAGCTAGTGGTTGAACGATGACATGCGGCTAAACATGTCGTCGTTGGTCCGGTTCGGCAGGGAACCAGAGAACACGACAGAGTCCGACATCATTTTTGCAAATGTACACACTGACTCAATATAAATTTTTGTGACCTCCGACTGGCGTAGTCGGATGTCATTACCGCTGACGTGAACAACAATTTTACCATATTTATGTTTACTTTTAGCCAGTAGTTTTAAATGTGACTCGACGTTGCCCGCTCTGGCCCCTGGAATGCACTTGACTATGGTTGCCGGTGTCGCTAATTTCACGTTTCTGAGAATGGAACTTCCAGTTACCAGTGTAGTTTTCTCGGCGGGTGTGTTGCCAAGTGGGAAGAACCTATTCGACACGTGAATTGGTGGTTGGTCACTGACAGCAGGCTTCTGCTTCGGACTATACTTCCTTCAGACAGTCACCCAGCCGCCCTGGTTTACCAGGTGCTCGGGAGCTGCCGGGGGAGCGCTAGTCAGGGCTAAGCTAAGACGGTCCGCCCCACCTAATGGGGACTGGCTAGCTCTAGCGGCTAATTCTTTGGATCCATTGGTGCAGAGCCGCCACAGGTCCAATTCAACCTCGCTAAGCCTCGCTTCCAACGCTACAAACAAACTACATTTAATGCACTTATCCGCATCACTAAAGGAGGCTGAACATGTGGCACAATGAGCAGGAGAGAGGAGAGCGAGAGGGGAAAGCCATTGCCAGCTTCGAGTGGAAAGTTTACAGAAAGAAAGACTGTCGCCACAAGACAGATGGTCTTTAAACTTCGGCCAAATAAAGCAAATAGATATGTAGTTTGGGCAGGTAATTAGTCAACGAATAAGGAATTAGCGGAGATGATCACACTTTAGCTAGCGCAACGAAGCAAAGCACTATGTTCAGCAATGCACAAACAGGAAGTGAGGTCACACACTTACTGCAAGGCAGGTAGAGGAGGACACTGTAGACACTTATGCACACACAGTGCACCCCCCCAACGCACATATTAATAGTACATATACACACACCTACAGCTGATGCACACATTTATTTATTATGTATCTAAATACCTACAACCCTCCACCCATAATTGCAAACCATTAATATTTTGGTGTCTTGTTTCTCGTGTTTTGTACATATGTAACTTTGTATATAATGTTCTTCTTCTCTTTCTTTGATGTATTTTAATCGCTGTTTCTTCCCTTCTTGGAATTGAGCTGTGGTAACACACAAATTTCCCCATTGTGGGATCAGTAAAGTTCTATCTAGCTAGCTATCAGTACTCTGTAAGGAGTCTACTGCCATCTAAAGTGCCACTGTTTCTTATGTTTAATATTTCTAGTGTTTGTTTAATTCCACAAAAATGTGAAAAAATAAGTTGGATAACAAGGAACTGAGTAGTTGCAGCAAGAGAGAGGCCTGCACAAAGAGTCACAGGACAGAAAACTTAGAAATATCTAGAAGAAAAGAACTTCTGCATCATGGTTGTACTTCTCTAAAGCCCCTTCCACACTGCACTAACAACCTGGGTCAACACGGGTTTTTTGGCGCTCTGAAAGGGTCGACTCAGCATTTCAACATGCATCGACCAACTCGACAAGCGACCCGGGTGTTTCATGGCTCGGTTCGCCTGCAGTGTGAAAAAGGCAACCCACATCTCAGGTTTTACGCGACCTTCCTGTCACATCCTGATTTTGTCACTGTGCCGCCTGTCAGGCTTCCCCTGTAGCTTCTTCGGCTCCTTTCCAGACTAGCCAAAAACGCCATCCTCCTTCGCAATATTAGCGCTCACAGTTTCCAATCTGTGCTGAGTTTGTATGCTTCGCAAAAGAGACAACATTGCAGTGCACACAACGACAACGCTAACATTCAACTCAGTGACGTCTATGTTAACGTTTGTTTACTTCTCAGTGTTCCGGCGCATGTTTATGTGAAAAGATGACATTGTCAGCGCGATGACGTACGGGAGAGAAAAACACAGGCACGCAGCTCTCACAGCCGGAGTTCAGACCCAGGCCTTCTGGAAGCTTGAATGCCCCCTAATGCCGAGCAAGCGCGGGTCCAAAAACCCGTGTTGACCCGCGATTTTCAGTGGGAAAGGGTAAAACAAAAAGTAGCAGTTACTTTATGTTTGTTCAGATTGAATATTACTGTGTTTTTTAATAATGAGTCCAACCAGTGTAGTGTACCTCCAAGGGCAAAAATAAAGTTGTCTGATGTTTCCCTCCTGTTTGAACAGAGGATAACACACTAGACCCTTTAACACAATGTTCCCTAATTTGTGTCCACTAGCAGTGTGATGGTATTGTCAGTTTCACAGTACTGCATTGGCAAAAGTTTCTCAATATACAATAGGTACCGGCGTAGTTTTTTTCTTCGGCAGTGGGGCAAACCAGTGTGAAGAGGGAACAAAGTTACCATCAGTAAAGCAGAAATTAAGGATTCTTCTCCTTTGTTTGTTATGACTTGGTTTGTGGGGATTAAAATCTGGACCACGGTCCAACATAGTACATTTTGGTAATGCACCTCAACAGTAGTTGACATCTGCCATAATAAAGAAGAAGAAGACACAGCAGAGGAAGAAGAAGAAGAAGAAGACGGATGCTACCAGTGTTGAGCGAGAACAGCGTGGCAAAGGTTCTCAAGTTGCACATGCTCCAATCAGATGTGTGGAAGCATTTTGGATCCCCATGTTAGGAAATGAGATGGGGGAAACTGTGGCTGACAGAAAAGACAACACACAGACATTGACGGACTGCACTGACATGACAAGTAACACAAGGAATATGACGAGCCACTTGGCAAATCACAAGGATGGACAACAAAAGTTTAAGACGGTTAGTAAAAACACTCAAACCAAACCTAAAATCCTTCATGATCCTGTGACTTTGTGATTATACACTCCAGCTGGTACAATTGTTTACTTCTATAAAAGATGTCTGTGGCACTTAATTGCACATATTGTAATGTTCAATATCATTTTATTGTTTAATAAATGCCTATTCCCTTCATTTCCTTTTCAAAAATATCGCAATGAATTTAGCATAATGGACTTAATACCGAGGCATCATTGCACTGAGTATTTGATATTGTTACACAACCCTAAATGTTCCTATAATCTGCTCACTTTCTGACTTTTCTATAGATACAGAGATTAACACACCTCCTGAAGTCAAACTAGGAGTCTTTTTCTGTCCTACAGGGCAAAGTCCCCACTAAGGCACATAGAATAGTATTATTCAGAATACAGAAGTTCCACTCTGCAGTTGATTCTTCCATCCAGAGAAACAGGAAGTGCAATTAGAATGACTCACAGTGATCCCTGAGTGGACAATGAGTCAGTGACTTGACCCTGAGGTCTGCGAGTCACACTGACTAGGCCCTCACTATCTTTCAGTTCTTAGCTGAATCAAAGCCTTCAGCAAGCTAAAACAAACTCAACAAATTAGAATCTGGAAAATGCTCGGTTGTCTCCCACAACTCAGTGTCAAGACATGAGCTCAGATCAATGTGTCCTTATCACAGCAGCTTTTTTGAAAACTACCATTGCAGCTCTCATAAATATGTGATTGGCTTTTTTTTTTTTTAAAAAGATAGGCTGAGGAGGTTTTTTTCCCCTGATTTTATAAGACAACTTGTGTTTACAACAAAATAGCTCTGGTTAGCTCTTGTTAACCTTTGGGGTTTAATTGGTTTATACGATGCCAATGAAGGTACTAGATGTGAGGCTCACGGAATGCTGATGCCTCAGTTTAAACAGCCCAGTCAGGTCTGTGTGGCTGCAATGTTCTCTTCATTTGCTAATCAGCACGAGAAAGTCATGAAGCAGACATTTTCCATCCACTCTCAATAGGCCAGAGAAGAAAGAAGAAGAAGATATGAGAACCCATGAAAGGGGTAATCACATTATGCAGACCCCCTGGGATAAATCCCTGAAGCAACAAGCCATGGTAAGCCATGGCAACCATTGCTAGAAAACTGAGTGTCACCAAAACTTCAATGTGGCTCATCAGGGAGACAACAGAGGATGAAAGAAAAACAATGAAACCAGAAGGTTGCAATATTAAAATTCCAGGGATTCTTTGTGACTACATTAAACTGCTAATAGTTTTGGCTTGTTTTTCCCATGTGTTAATGCCCAAAGCATGGATTGTTGTTCTTTTTTTTTAATCTCTCAATGAAGTTTAACAGACCTCTAAAGACCCAGGGAATTCGAGCTGTTTAAATTGTCAAGCAGCTTCTTGGTGCTCCCATCTGACCCCTGAACCAGGGAGGCTAGACTCCCTGTCGGCTGGTTGCAGTGGTGACAGGGTGGTCAGCGGCGCCAGTCTGGAAGCTGGCCCCCTGCAGGTCTGGCCCATTCCTTAGCCCTTCTCATTGCCTCTCTGTCCCATCACATCACATCTTATGTATCACTAGGCCTTGAGGGGCTGGACCCCCCAATTTTAATCACATCGTAGACATTTAAGGCTTGGGGGAGTGCATGAGGATGTACTGGGAGACTCTGCCGTCTGCAACCGGCGGGGCTCCCATGCCCTGGGTGCCTCCGCCAATTTTAACCACATTCTAATCATCCACATCATCACATCTACATTCCCATGCACAACACGCACCCTGCACCCATGTTGGGATGGGGGGGGGGCAGCTAGGGCGGGGAGTGGGTCTAGTGCTGCCTCCTTTGCTAACTGCACCATTGCAGGCCTGGGGGCCTGGCCAGTGCTCTTAGGGGGGGTGGCCCTCCTCCCGGCATAGTGGTTGGGCTGGGGTTGGTCGCGGGCCCTGCTGTTGTGCGGTGGATCGCTTGCTGGTGGTTTCACTAAGTCTGAGGTGCCCTGGACCATATCAGCATCTATGGTGTTCTCAGCCCCTGTATGGAGGAAGATGAGAGTATGATTGTTTTATCCGGGGGTGGCGGTCCTGGGCGTGCGTGCCTTCGGCTCACCCCAGCGGGTGGGCTGGACCTTTCCGGGGAGTAGGGGGTCCCGGCTGGCTGGCTGGTGGTGCCCTATAGACTGAAGCCCTCCTGCTCTGGGGGGAGGGGGAGAACAGGGGATGAGTAGAGGGGATGGGGATCGAGGGTTGGGGGGGGGGGGATAGCTCTGTTCGGGGGCGGTGGGCCTGGTCGTTGTGGTGGGCTGTGGCTGCCCCGCCTGGGTGTGGGGTGTGGGTGGGTGTCGGCCTCGCCGCTGGCGGACCCCTTGGGAGGCTCTGGTCGGGTCTCGGGCTGGGGGGGCCCTGTGCCCCTGGGCTCTGCTCATGCTGTGGGGGGGGGGGGGGGGGGGGGGAGTGCCCGGCGAGACCGGGGTCATCTCTGCCCCGTCTCTCTGTGGGTTGCTTCCGGGTGGGGGTTGCTGCTCCTATGCTTTCCTATGGGTCCTGGCATGGGTTGGGCCTGTGGCTGTTTCCTGGAGGAGGGGTAGCCTGGGGCTCCCCGTGTCCTGGGGGTTTCGGGGTGCTCTGGTGACCTGGTCCTGACCTACCTGCCATCCTGGACTGGGGGTGCGATGTCCTGGCCCCCCCACATCAGCTACAGCCAGCTACGCACAGCATCCAAGACAAACCGTAGCACACACACATACACGTACACACGCTTATACACACATACACGCATGGAGCGCACAACTGACCCATAAACACACACTCAGACATTTATCTTAAAATTATATTAAACCAAATGGTAAGCCTGCACCAGAAATTCTGCAACCATTGGGGTTTTTTTTCTTTCTTTTTCTTTTGTTGTTACTTTTTCTTTATTTGTTTTTTTGTTGTTGTTTTCTGCTATTGCTGTTGTTTTTTGTCTCCCCCCTCCCCCTTGTCTTTACTGTCCTGTCCCTGTTCTCTCTTCCTGTCCACTCCTGAGCCTCAGTCCAGTAGCTTCATCAATGAACCAACACCATTCCTAATAAAGTTAAACATAAATGGCAATAGGAGGAGTTTATCAGATTCCTCCTATGCAGAATAAAACTGCTTCAGTACAACAAGGCACCAGGAACACTGATGCTGCTTGCCTCAGCTACTGAACAGGACAGGTTATAAATAAATAAATAAATAAATAAATAAATAAATAAATAAATAAATAAATAAATAAATAAATAGTCAAGCAAATGTAGATATGCCACCATTTGAAATACAACTGCATATCCTACTAAGCATGCGTTATGAAACAAAACAAATGCATCAAAAGTGTTAAGCATAGAACTTTGTTTTATCATCGCTAACAGTGGTCAAATGGAAGCTTAGGTCTGAACAGGTCACCATTTTATTAGTGAAATATTACCACAAAATATATGTCTGTTGTACTTCAATTATTTATCAGTCAGTTCTTTATTAACTTTTTATTTACTGAAAGCAAACTGCTTGCAATGCACTCTATTACAGTAGTGTCCTGATCACTTTCACACAGTTAGACATTCACACCTGGAAACTGGTCAGTACAATGACAGTCTTGGACAAACCTGGTGTTAAGATGCATCCTGAGTGATCCACTTACAAATGGTCAGCCTAATATCAGATGTGCACACACTCAGTGCATCCTGAATGGGTCCTAAGATCTGATCACTGAAACCAAATTCGGAGGCGGTGTCTGCATTTATTCAGCAGTGTATTCATATGAATCTTGAATGGGTCCTTGGCCATTCTGAAGAACTGCCTCATCAGTTGATGTAATTTCTTTAAGCAGAAACACCATCGCTGAGTCTGTGAACAGGAGCATATTATTACATCTGATTACGTGAAAAGCTTATAGAGAGATATTATTATGGCTACAATAAACAACTGTAGTGGATTTGTTTGTTAGGGACAAGCATCGTTGTGAATTCTCTCATTTCTGCTTTTAATGTCCAACTGATAAACGTGAAAAATATTGCTGGCTGCACCGCTTGCACTGTTATTGATGATGATTTCTCAGCAATCAGCTTTCTTTTGGTGTGCAAACATAAATATTAGACAAAACAAAACAGTAATACATTTAGTATTAAAAATGTCAGTGCCAGATAGATTAGATGAGTTGATCAACACGATCTGCAGCGACACATAAACGTGTTTCATTCCCCCAGGTTCTGAGTGACATACACAGCTGTGTCACTGGTAATGACTAAACTGCAGGCCAATGGGACAAGTAATCATACTGGAAAAAAAAAACATTGAAAGTGTAGGTATCGAATGTGTTATTTGCATACCCCACACACGGGTGAGATACGATCACAGGAGGACCAAGTGGAGAAAGATTTTATTGCCAAGTGTGAACAAATTAAGGGGAGCTGATGACATGTGATTGTATCACATCAGGACAGATCCTAATACCAGGCATGCACAGGGCCTTAGTACCTTAAAGGTCAGCTAGTCATCAATTATGATACCCAGATTTCTGGCACAAATGATTTGAATCGAGCAGAACACTGATCTGTGATTGAATTGAGGAACTGGAAAGACAATGAGCTCAGTTTAGGACAGATTTATTAGAAGGTGGCATTCCTTCATCCATGTGGAGATATCAGCCAGACATACCAATATCTGAGCTGAGACAGTTGTGTCTTCAGGTGGAAAAGACAGGAAAAGGTGAGTGTCATCAGCATACCAGTGGTTGGAGAAGCCATGTGAGCAGATTATAGCATCAAGTGAGGTGGTGCATAAGTAGAAGAGTAGGGGACCAAGTACTGACCTCTGGGGTACCCCTGTCGATAAGCCATGTGATTCAGACACTTCTCTCCGCCATGACACTCTGAAGGATCTACCTGTAAGGTAGGTCTTGATAGAACGGATCTGAGTTGCTGAGTTCAGCAGCAGGTCTCTAGGTCAGTTGGATCCCAGACTGACCCAGAGAACTGTCGCGCTGTATGAGGCCCTCAGTTCATCCAGCAGCCACCAGAGTCATCTCTCCACTGGGGCAGCAATGAAATCTTCAGTTGTGATGCCATGGAGAGGAGAATTTGAAGGTTCACAGTGTCAAAGGGAGCTGACAAATCCAGCAGCAGTAGGACAGAGGACAGACCAGAAGCTTCAACCGGTCAAAGTAGAGGGCCGTCCCAATTGAGCCTGGATCTGCTCAATGTTCCTGCCTGTTGAAAGGAAGGTTTTCGTCGATCGTGCATTGGAGGGCTGAGCGGCTGGAGGAGAGAGTAAGGTGTCAAACACCATAAACAGTTTTCTTGTGTTGAAAGCAGCACAGACCTTGCTCTGATAAAATGCTTGCTTTGCAGACTGTAGGCAGGAAGTGAAGGATGCAAGTTTTTTTTGTAGGTCGTCAAATGAGTGGGTTGTTGGGATTTATGCCACTTTCTTTCTGCTGCCCAGAGTCCTGATCTTTGTTCTCTCAGAACTTAAAAGAGCCATGGACTTAGTGGATTTTTCTTGGCTGGTTTAGACACCAGGGGGCAGAATTTGTCCAAAGAGGATGCAGGAGAGGAACAAAAATGTTACATAATAACGCACACCTTGTCCGACAGTCGTGTTGCTCTGAGGGACTTCAGGTTTCTGCAGAAAAAAAAACATCTGCGGGGGTGCCTGCTTTTGCGAAAAAGTGGCAGAGAATTGTACCAAGAAATGGCATGAAAGGTGTAGTGGGGTAACTCACATCTGCTGTGGAGCAGTTACGAGTCAGTACCAAGTCAAGGACTTTACCAACTTTGTGAGTGGGAGAAGGAGCCAGTTTGAGGTCAAAAGAGGACTGCCAGAAAGTCATTTGACTGTGTCTTGTTGTCAATGTGAATGTTCATGTCTTCCATGACATTATTTGTCAAAGTAATTTAGACATAACTTAATTGTAAACATGAATACGCTGTCACCCGTCCTGCTTTTAATCTGTATCAGAGGCATTTACTGTTATTGCTACTCCAAACCCAACCGTGTTAGAACCATAGCACTGTCACATGATGAAACATCAGTCCATTATATATCCTTATCGCAAAATGATGATTTGTAACGGTTTTGGAGAGTACAGACAAAGGACACTTGTCTGCTGATTCCTGCTGATTAGTCTGGATGAACCAAGCATTCTAGTTGAAGGGCTTATTGGTTTGACTTTTGCTTAGCTATATGAGTATGTCAACTGCCTTAATGTGCCAGTTAATAAAACAATCTATAAAAGGTCTATGAATCTATGAATAATCTACTTTTTTGCCTTATGTAGAGACAAATTCTCTTGGAATTCACAATTCCCACCAGCTCCAAGCAGTGAGGGAAGACAGAAAGAGGTGTTTGCTGAGGAGGAAGTAATGGGAACAGCTGGTGAAGCGAGCACAGAATCGACCAATACCTCATCCATGCAAGTGTAGCTTTATGCTCTTTGTTCTCTGCCTCCAATTTGACCCCTCGGGACAAATATTTGCCTGCCACTAGAGCTTTTATGTGTGTGAGTGTGTATGCATTTGTGTGTGTACACAGAGCAGAAAGCCAAACAGGAAAAAAAATGCACTTAATAGCACTCCCCATGTGTCTCCAACTTCCCCTTCATCCATTTCTACAGCAAGCACAATTTGTGTCTGCTGTTCCTCTCCTCCACTGTCATTCATCTGCTCTATCCATCCTCTAGCTCTTCTGCACTGAATCAAACAGACTTTCCTGACACCCAGTCCCCTTTACAGCCTGGAGTTAATGTGGCTAACCCTAAATACATGAGTCTGAACAGAGAAAAGAAGAGCTAGCTGAGAAGAACTGAATTGCAGAAGTGTAAGGACATCATCATATCACCGAGCTTTCTTAAGCCGTTTTTCAGACTTAAAGACCTACGAATTGCTGTTGCGGAGTATCCAGCTTTTTTGCCGGCAAAAAAGACTGAAGGAGGGTAAACTGGCATCTCCGGAACAGGACAGACTTTTTTTTGTCTGTGAGAAGAACCAGAGTGCCTTTAGAGATATGGATGATTTGAAAAACTGTTGTCATGGGAAGTATTTGTAACAATTCATAACGAATAACCTGATTTCAAAATTTGTTAATATTTACAAAAAGTCATTTTGAATGTAGCCTCTATTCTCTTGTATAAAATGTTGTCTACTGGTCACACTGATTGTGTTGTGAGCACTGGATTGAGAGCACTGAAAAATTCTGATAAGAAAGCTCGAACAAAAGGCACACTTCATAATCAGAATCAGAATCAGAAATCCTTTAATAATCCCTTCTGGGAAATTGTTGGATTGCAGTGCTCCATTTCACTGTAAAAATCAATATACAATAAAGAAAAAATAGAAAATCAAGAATATAAGGAGATATCTTTCATACATATCTACATTTTTACACTGAACGGGATATTTGTATTGCACAATCTAACCAAGGAAAACAACTCTATATGATGGACTGCATCTTCGAGGGAGGAGTTAAACAGTGCGATAGCCACCGGTAGGAATGATTTCCTGTGGCACTCAGTGCTGCAACTTGGGGGTATGAGTCTCTGGCTGAAAGTTCTTTGACTGCTGGCCAGCATGTGATCGAGAGGATGTGAAGTGTTGTCCAAAATGGTCTTAATCTTGGACAATATTCTCCTCTCTGACACTGCTGTCAGGGCATCCAGTTCCCCTCCTACAACATGGCTTTGCGGATAAGTTTATTAAGTTTGTCAGCGTCCCTCACCTTAAGTCTGCTGCCCCAGCACACAACAGCATAGAGAATGGCACTGGCCACCACAGACTCATAAAATATCCGCAGCATTGTTCGAAAGATGTTGAAGGACCTCAGCCACCTCCGAAAATAGAGGCAACTTTGGCCCTTCTTACAGAGTGTGTTTGTGTTTTTAGTCCAGGCCAGTATATTGTCCAAGTACAAGCCTTAGTACTCATAGTCCTCCACCATCGCCACACTGGTGACAGGTCTTGTTGCAGTAGCTGAAGTCCATGGTGTACAAGGTGAAGAGGAAGGGAGAGAGGATGGTCCCCTGGGGAGCCCCAGTGTTGCAGATTAGCCTGTCTGACCTACAGTGCTGCAGGCATACATACTGTGTTCTGCCTGTCAGGTAATCCACAATCCAGGACACAAGGGGGGTATCCATCTGCATCACAGTCGGTTACTCACTCAGTAGAGCTGGCCTGACAGAGTTGAAAGCACTGGAGAAATCAAAAAACATGATCCTCACAATACTCACAGGCTTGTCCATGTGAGCATAGACACGGTCGAGCAGACAGATGATGGCATCCTCAACTCCGAGTCTGGGCTGGTAGGCGAACTGGAGGGGGTCCAATCGCTGTCTGACCATGGGCTGGAGCTGACCTAGGATGAGTCTCTCCAGGGTCTTCATGATGTGTGATGTCAGTGCCACAGGTCTGTAATCCTTGGAGCCACTGGGATGCGGCATCTTCGGCACAGGAACAAGGCATGACATCTTTCACAGCACAGGGACCTTCTGAAGACTCAGGCTCAAGCTGAAGACATAGTGAAGCACTCCACATAGCTGGGGGGCACAGGTTTTGAGGACCCTTGGGACCACCCCATCTGGACCTGCAGACTTGCCTGAGTGGAGTTTCTTCAGCTGTCTTCTTACATGATAAGGTGTGATGCTCAGTGTGGAGGTGGCAGGTGGGGGAGGGGTGGAGGTGTGATGTTGGAGAGAGCAGTGAGCATGGGGGCCCAGGGAGGAGGTATGAGGGGGGTTGCAACAGGCAGATGAGGCAGACGATGGGCTGTGAGAGGGTGAAGGTTAAAAAAACAGATTCAGTTCGCTCGCCCAGTCCACACTGCCATCAACTCCTCTGTTGGTTAGTCTGAAACCAGTGATGGTCCTCAAACTCCAGACCTCTCTCATGTTGTTCTGCTGGAGTGTCCAGTCCATTTTCTTCCTATACCTATCTTTGGCCTCCTTGATCTGTTTTCGGCTCCCTCTGTATCATTCGCATCTCCTCTCTATTGCCAGCGCTGAAAGCCCTCTTCTTTTTATTCAGTGTGACCTTGATGTCCTTGTTACCCACGGCTTGTTGTTTGTGTAGCAAAGGATGGTCTCTGGTGGGATGATGGTGTCAACACAGACATCTCCTTATGGTCCTCGTGGTCATAGGCTGCTTTTTCACCAAGGGCAAACATCAGCTGAAGTGAAGCAAGTTGTGATCTGACCTTCCAAGTGGGGGGAGGGGAGGGGAGGGGAAAGGAGGTGTATGCATCCTTAATGTTTGCATACAGCAAGTCGATGGTCCTCTCCTCTCAGGTGGGTCAGCTCACAAACTGTGTAAATGTGGGGAGTGGTGTGTCCATGGTGATGTGGTTGAAGTCACCAAGATGACAATGATTGCACTCGGGTGTTGAGTCTGTAATCGGGCTATTACAGAGTGAATGATGTCGGTTGCCAACGTCGGGTTTGCCGTGGGGAGAACATAAACTGCCACAATTACGAAGTGCGAGAATTCCCTGAGCAGACGAAGTCCAACAGCACACAGTTCAACGTCTGGGCCACAAATATGCTCCTTGATAGTGACGTGAGTGGGACTGCACCATCGGTTGTGAACTAGAACGGCAAGCCCCCCCCCCCCCCCCGCCTTTGCGCTCACTGCTCTTGGTGCAATATCTGTCGGCCCGTACCACTTGGAAGCTCTCAATGGAGATGTTGTCATTAGGAATATCCTGGTGCAGCCATGTTTCAGTAAAGCACATTAAACTACATTCAAGATACTCCATCTTACTCCACCTAGCGCTGTCAGCTCGTCCAACTTATTCGCCAGGGACCTCACGTTCCCCATGATGAGAGAGGGGAGACACGGCTTAAACCTCCTCTTCTCCATAAGTCTCTTCTGCCTCATCCCTTCTTTCGTCCTCAGTGAAAGAAATACACTTTTCAGATTGGAAAGATCCTCAAGCACTTCCAGATAATGCTCTGTACCAGCCTTTGTGTTTCTATGGGTCTACATGTTAAAGGTATGTTTGTGTGTGTCTTTCAATGTGTAATTTGATGCAAGCTGAGGCCTGTCTTTTGAATCCACCCCCCCCCCCACAGACACACACCTTTTTTTTCATTTCAGCATAAAACTGAGAGACAAACATATAAAGTATGTGCAAGTCCTCTATGTCCTTTGGTGTTTTTTTTCTCTTTTTTTCCTCAGCTCTACTCATTCCACTGCTATCCTCTCTCTTTTTCTCTCTACCTCCCTCGGACCAGCATTTATCCTCTTCTCTTGTCTTAGCATGTCAGGCAGTGTTTCATAAATAGAGGAGTGCATAGTTGCCGGTCGAAGGGGAGACAGGATGGAGCAATGTCTGTGTAAATGGGATAGCTTGGGCCAGTGGATAAGGTTTGTTATATTTCTGCTACTGCAGAAATATAACAAATCTCAGAAGAAAAACAGTATTTCATTTTGGACATACCAGCATATGTTTACCAGCTAAACGGTGTCCAGGTAACAAGCATTCAGCTTTACAATAAAATGAGCACAACTGAGAAGACTGCGAGGTCCAAGAGCTCCAGGAACCAAGAGCTGAGGACAAAATTCATTGCACTGTTACAAGGACGGTAAAAGACTGGCTGGTGCTGGAAAAGTTGGCCCAGCAACCACAGGAGCACAGCCTTACATGGGATAAGACTCAGGTCAAATATGGGAGGAAGAGACTGCAGCAGGCTGAGCAAATGAACATGTTAAGTCACGTGATAAGGGACTTTTAGCAGAAGATGAGGAAACAGGGCTCACTTCTGTGGGACCCTGTTTCTCCGATCGCAGCTCCTGCACCCCGGTTTTAAGTAGTACTCTCCACCACCACACTACAATTCCAACTCAACACAACTCGAGTCATGTACGGAGCATTCTGACCCATCCATCTCATCCTCCTTTTATCAGTTAAACTAAGTTTTCCTTGGTACATTTTTGGAATTGGTATGTAGTTTGACTTTTCTGTGTGTTTTTTTTTATTATTATTTTGAACTGCAACCTTGCATAATTTTTTGTATAATTTTTACAGCTCTGTCATGGGGTCTCTATAAAAGCAACTGGTAAAAAAAAAAGCAACAGAGTAAAACACACACAACTACTGTGGGTCCAGACTAATGATCAGAAACTATATTAATCAAAGCATTAAGGCTATAAGCAGAACTACATAAGGCTGCTTCAAGTCAATTGTTAATATTCCGCTTTGTTTCTGTGATTTCCACTACAGCTACAATGGCACATGACCAATAAAAGATTTGTTCACTTTTGAAGAATAAATATCACAATTACCTTGCTCCAGATGATTTGATCCTTTCTGGCTTCTTTCATCTCATCTCCTCCTTAGGCTACGGTCCATCTGGACCAAAACCTCGCACCATAATACCCCCCCCCCCCATCTGCTACCAGCATTATCAACAAGGTCTGAAACACCCCTGACACTCTTCAAACTCCACCTCTGCATTGACACATTGGCATTAAATCAATAAAACTATGCGTTACCTTAACACTCAGCTTGGACTCTGTGTGCATATATTTATATTGTTATATATTTTTGAAATTCTACAATTCTACAATTTCATTTAGCAAACGCGTTTGTCAAAAGCAACGTACAACACAAGCAAGAATTTAGACTTAATTAAGGAAAAGCCCATAGGAAGCGCAAAAGTGCTTCAGTTGTGATTTGGTCACAGGTACTGCAGTGGCAGAAGAAGTGTCGCCCCCCCCCCCCCCTTTTTTTTTGGGACAAACATACAACATCACACAACACAGTTAGTGCTACATAATCAAATAATCAATTACAATCACAAATCATATATAGACAT
This sequence comes from Aulostomus chinensis, assembly GCF_037954235.1. Lineage (NCBI taxonomy): Eukaryota > Metazoa > Chordata > Actinopteri > Syngnathiformes > Aulostomidae > Aulostomus > Aulostomus chinensis. Next base: position 6,935,819 of record NC_141326.1, on the reverse strand, counting down.
TTTTTTTCATTATATATGTATATTATTTTTTTTAACTTGCTTGCAACAATAACACAAGTAATTTCTCGTTTGTAGCCTTTTCTGATTCTGACTCAGAATAGCTTTGCAAAAAAAAGCACTTCCATTCATTCAGCCATCAGCTGAGTTACAGTACAAGAATCAGAAATCATTTGTTGATCCTATGAGTAAATTGTTATTACTCCAAGGATCATTAATAATAATAATAATAATAACACCACTTCTATGACACCATAGTAATACAGTATCTTTGTTGATTGGAAAGAAAAGAGCTGTGAGGCCCCAAAAATGTTTGAACATTTTTGGCTCATCCAGGCCCCTCTTCTTCGGTGAGAGGAGCAATAATCCTTCCTGAAAGCCATGTAAACAGACCTTTCATTTTAAACTTCTGCATACAGTAAAAGCTGCCCCCACTCTGTGGAAACGCAACATGTTGGGTAAGGCTGAAATGATCCCTATTGAGGAATTCCAGCCTGTAGGCTGTGACAAACAGCACAACATCAGTAGGTATTGTGCTGCCTAAGGCACAGGACACATTCCAACGGGCGTTGCCTTTTGCTGCTTAACCTTTTGACAGACAACCCTAGTGGCAGCCAGACACACTCACACTTGATAACTGGATACAGTAATTTTCATGACAACATCATTTTACATGGTGTGCAGTGTTTAAAAACCCCAACTAGCTTCATCGTTTTGATCCATTTGGACTATCACAGTTCTAGTTACTGTAATTTTAGGGCTCCATTCGCATGAGAGAAATTGGATAGGGAAAGCTGCAGCATTGGTTATCTGAACACATTTGTTTCAGTTCACATGGAATTAGTGGCTGCAGTTAACAGTTGACCTCACTTTTTAAACTGATGCGGGAAAATCTGATCATGTGTTCTTTTCATTCAGAACATTCCAAATAGCTCAATCATCTTGTCCTACTGGTTTTCATGGAGCTAACTACTGTATGTTGGAACATTCTTATCCAACCGCTGGAGCAGTGATTTATCAATCCTTTTACATGGAAGAAAAACTTTCTGTCAATATATAATAATATACATTATATTTAGAGGTGCACACTTTGAACCAGGCTCAAGTTTTTCAGCAGTGAAACAAGAGAGGGAGGCCATTCTTATTGATATTGGACTAAAAATGTAAAACATAATTTCTGAGGTTTTGCTTAAAGTTAAAAATAAATTTGTTAGTGTTTTAGTAAGGTGGTTAACATGAAAAGAGAGAGGGAGAAAGATAGAGCGAGAGAGAGAGAGAATGTAAATGAAACAGTATTTATTCTTCATATTGATAATGAAGAACTGCTGCCTTCATTATGTAATATTCACAACACAGAAGCTGAAAACTGACACGAAGCAAAGCATTATGAGAAGTATTAATAAGGTTGTGTTTTATTAACTACATAACCACAGGTGTGTCAGTCATCTCAGTGCTTGTGGTGAGCATGCCAATAAATCTGTAGCGTTGCAGCTAAGCTGGCAGTGTTGACTATGATTCTACAATGAGCAGCAAGGCAAAAACATCCATGATTCATAGCTTGTTGTTCCTCTGCTTACTCTTCTATAAAACTGAGGTAAACAAAAAAAAAAGGAGAGAGATACACTGTAAGGAGCAGGAGAACCTTCACTGTTCTCTAACCATCTATAATCATATGAAGTCAACTTAAAGCAACAGTGCATCATACTCAGTGTTGGGCACATTACTTTGAAAAAGTAATTATAGTTATTAGTTATGTCTCCCAAAAAGTAACTGTTAGTAACTGAGTTACTCCACTATGAAAGTAACTAGTTACCAGGGAGAGTAACTATTGCGTTACTCTTTTTTCTTTTAAGTTTAAAAGTGTCAAAGAATTTGGATTTATTTATTTAGAGAATGTCTTTCTGCACAGCAGAGCTACTCCTCCTCTCCTCTGTATTTTGCCTATGAGGGCTCTGAAGGAGTCTGAATCAGCAGTTGACAACGGCAGCATGTTTTCAACAACAAAACAGCCTATCAGTTCCTTAAGGTCTGTCTGTGTCACAAGTTTTTTGTGAAACAGGGCAGAAAAATCCAACTTTGGCTGCTTGGACGGCGTGGCTCTGTGTCCTTCTTTGTTAGCGGAGCTCACGTGAACAGCACCTGGATTGCTATCACCATTCGTGGTGTCAACGGTGTTACTGGCCACTAGTTTAGCAGAAGTGTTTGCCGTCGAGAGGTGCTTCATTAAATTGGAGTTGCTTACATTGGACATTGACAGCCTCTTTGCTTTCACTCTGGGACGATATAACATACACTCAACATGTACATTTCTTACCTTTAACCTTGATGAAGTTAAAGTAGTGCCTATATTTCTATCTCGAAAACACCATCTTTCCCCACGACTCCAGACTCACCATCTCTGAGGTGTGGTGCTATGTGCTGGGTTTGTGGGTAAACACAACCGGTATCTATTCATGCAAGTGTGGATGGGTAACAAGTTTCCTGGGGAGGGTGTTCAGGACAGTGGAGGGGGACAAGTAATGATGAAGGCCGCCTCCTCTGTTCAGGAATGGTTGTCCGGTTTGATATAGATGGCTTCTTCAACTCCTCATTCAAAATATTTGCCTTAATCAATTTAGGCAAAAATAATCCCAGACACGGGCAAGCACATACTTTTCTTTACGTGTCCTCCTGTACCTGCATTCTATCCCACCAGGAGATTGCGCAGCACAGCCTACCCTCTCAGAGTGCCTGCTAAGCACTATAATACATTAGTTTAACAGAAAAAGAGCATCTTTGTCACTGACAGTATTAAAAATGACAGTATATACTCTTTAATAACTTGTTACACCATGACAGCATCAGAATGCACTTGAGCAAAAACTCTGAACAATGTGTTTATACACTTTGGAAAGGGGGGGGAGCTGGTGGTGATGTGGTGAACTGATTCCAGATTCTCTTCACAAGATCATTATATTTCAAAACAGTAGGGTTTTTACTGCAGACTACATGCGCTTGTATAAAGCCATAGTGTTCCATAAACAACTTTAATTTGAAATTGGTTCAAGACAAATCAAATTATACTCTAATAAATGACTGCTCAATATGTCCTCAGCACTTCTTCTGACTTTAACCACCAGAGAACAAAGAAAAGTGCAGGAGTGCATGAATATCATGTTTTTTGAATCAGAGATCAAATCATGGGCTGATTTACATTGACTTGCAGGAGAGCATATATTTAGCTTATAGCTTATATTTTCTCGAAATCCCAAAATGTTTTCGGTGTAAGGAATGCTGATGCTGCAGTGGTTAGAACTGCCACCTCACAGCAAGAAGGTTCCAG